>NC_073641.1:58890000-59515000 GCF_029407905.1 Bubalus kerabau | reverse complement strand
GATGTAGTTCTGGAAAGTCTGGCATGCACTAAACACTCTGAATGCATCATCCAGTGCTTTTAGCATGAGTCCCCTTATGACATCTTTATGCCCCTCATGATGCTATGAGAGATCCAAAGTACTTTCATAATTTAAGCGGGAAATAGCACAATCTCCATATGTTTAGAAGGAAAACTGGTATAATTCCAATCCATTATGAAGCAAACACAGGTGTACTAATTCCGCAAAACAAATATATTCAGCTTCTCTTGTCCCATCCCATTGCCCCCCATTTTTTTTTTGGTTTGGGGGTTAAATTAACTTGAATTGTTTTGAAATTGGCCAAATGTTTATGTATGATTTTCATCATCCATGACATGGAACATCTTGATGAAAAATAAATTATTCAGCTGCTTTAGGCATTCACTGTTTCCAAGTGAGTTACATGTTTGTCATCAGATACATATAGATGTACAGCTGGTGCCAAGAAATGCATTGCTTTTTGGTAGACGTCAGTGTGTGAGTTTGGTGAGACTGAACAGTGTCACATTCTTTGGCATTTTCCTCTTTCCAGACTCTGGGTCTGTGTTTATTTATTTGGGGCTGTGCTGGGTCTTTGTTGCTCTGCAGGCTTTCCTGTAGCTGTGGTGAGTGATGGCCACTCCCTACTGGGGGTCCATGGGCTTCTTGTTGCAGTGACTTCTCTTGTGGAGCCCAGGCTCTAGGACACGCAGGCATCGGTGGTGCCAGCACGTGGGCTCAGTGGAGGCGGTTCCCCGGGCTCTAGAGCACGGGCTTAATAGTTGTGGTGCAAGCGCTTAGCTGCCCGGCAACATATGGGATCTTCCGGGACTGGGGTTGAACCTGTGTCTCCTGCATTGGCAGGTGGATTCTGTAACCACTGAGCCACCAGGGAAGAAGCCCTCAATTCTGGGTCTTAATGTCTTTAGGCTTATAGGTCCCTTCCTGCAACAGTATTGGAACAAGAACGCAGTGTTATTCCTCATTAGAATGAAAACATATAGGAAGAGGTTTTATACCTTATTACTTAGTGTGACCACATTTAACACTCCCCTCCTCCCTCCCAGGCATGTGGGAAGTAGATTCCTTCAGGGGAATCTGAATATATTCCTTTAGGGCTCTGTGAATAATTGGTGTCATAGGGGGGTATGGGACCCCCGGATACTGCTTCTCCCACTGGCTGTAATTTGTCCATTAGTCTGTGACTTTAGAATAGAGCCTGTAATTCCTTATCCAGAAAAAGCAGCATGTCTGAGGGGAAATAATGAATGTTATAAAACACAGATGCTTCTCTAAGCTAAACAAAATTGCTTTACGAAAGGGCGAGAAATCATAATTCCCAATAAAGCCTTTCTAGTCTCTTTATGATCATTGTCACAGTGTGTTCCAGTTACTGCTGCTGCATAACGAATCACCTTAAAACTTAGTGGCTTAAAACAACAGCCGTCATTTGATGATCTCTTGTAGTTTTCGTGGGTCAGGATCTTGGGAAGGCCTGAGGAGAGTGGTTCTGGGGACAAGCGGGGGCTGAAGCTGGAGCAGTTAATGGGACTGCATTCTCTCTTTCTCCCTGTCTGTCTGTCTCTCCCTCGGGTCTCAAGGCCTCTCCTTGTGGTATCTGTGCCTGGATTACTTTGGGCTTCCTCGCAAAATGGCAGACTCAGGGCCATCCATCTGCGTATATGGCAGAAAAAGGTTTCAAGCAGGGTTTGTTCCAGTGAACAAGGTGGAAGCCGTGTCTGCTTTCACCACTGCACCTCAGAGGCCATGCGGGTCACTACCTGCCAGGATTTAAGAGGAGCCAGCATGGCGGGCCTAGAGGGCGTGCAGATGTAGCGTGCTATCCTTTCTGGAAAAAGCATACTACACTCTTTCTTTATAATTAATTAAAAACAGAGTTTTGATCTTTGTTCCTGGATATGCAAACTGAGGAGCCATCCTTTCACAAACTTTGAACAAGTCTTGAAATATTTAACTCTTTTCTTCTGTAATAGGCAGGTGTCAAGCCATGCCTCCCTGGGGGGAAAACACTGAAGGCCACGTGAGCATGACCCTCAGGGTTGGGGGTTTCCGAGGTGCTAGAACAGGAAAGAGACTGATGACCTTCCTAAGAATCTTGAGAATGGCCCTTTCTGGGTGTGTCTCGAGCCTGTGATGAGTCTCCTGGCTGCTCATAGTCTATCTCAAGTGTCCCGGTGAGTGGTCAGGGGTCTGAGAGAATGTCTCAGCAGCGCTTGCAGATGCAGCGGTGTGTTTAAATGCATGACTGGAAGGAGCATTGGCAGACGGGTGGGTGGAACCCTATGATAGTACTGCTTTAAGCTGGTAAGGTAACTCAGCGAAGATGTCTCTCTAGATCCAAGATTATGAGTTACACCAACCCCTCATCATGGTTGAAAAGTTCCAGTATCCAGGGGCACGTACCACTAGCTGATGGGCCCACTTGCTTCCTCACAGATGACCACAGTCTCAGGTTATTTTGCATCATATCTGAAAAATCTTCAAAATTGTAGTAGATGCCACTTCACTGTATTGATTGATTTTATTAATACCTTGATGCATAATGAGGATAATGTTGGGCATACCAAGTATCATTTGTAATGATCAGCATCAGCAATTTCTCTTCTAAAACAGTCGGGAGCTATTGTTTATTATTTCAGATTAACCCTTTCCCATGAGCTAGAGGATGCAGCAGAGACATGGAACATCATTCCAGCATCCACCCCAGCTTCCCCATGTCTCCACCCCTCCCTGCTGACCGCACCAGACACAAGTGCCCATGTCGAGGTTAGCGGACCCTCCATTTCTCCTGCCTGCTGTGTTCAGGATGCTGTGCTGAGAAAACAAGCCCCTCGGGCTTGTCTGGAACGAGTGTAGCCCTTTTTGCCAGCTTTATGAGACCTTGTCTCCCTGTTGCGGAGATTTCTCCCAGATTAAAACACTTAAGCCTCCCCAACAAGCTATCCCTTTACAGCTGGGAGACTCTCAGACCTCGGTCTAATAAACAGAATCTTTTGTATCTGTTGGTCTCCCTCCCTCCCTCCTCATCTTCGTTTATGTGGCTGTGTGAGCATTTATGGGTGTGGTGCGTCCCTGTGTGAATTTGTGCAGTGGGAAGAAGGGAGGAAGATGCAAGATTGTTTCTGAGAGATACCCAGTTCCCTCCCTGAAGCCCACATCTCACAGTTGCTGACATAAATCTCCCTTAACACAGGCTTGATTGGAACTCACTCCTTACACTCAAATATATTCCAGGGTGACCGGAGATGGAAATGCATACACTTAAAATTGAAGAGATGCTAGAAGAACGTCAGCATGAATTGTTTTCTACTCTGGGCCAGTGACATCTCATTGAATAATTAGAGTATACTGAAAGCATGTAAGAAATCAGGCATAAATTAGTCCATCTATGACTATCTGTGGGCTTCCTTATTGGCTCAGATGGTAAAGAATCAGCCTGCAATGTGGGAGACCCGGGTTCAATCCCCAGGTTGGGAAGATCCCCTGGAGGAGGGCACAGCGACCCACTCCAGTATTCTTGCCTGGAGAATCCCCATGGACAGAGAAGCCTGGTGGGCTACAGTCCATGTAGCTATAGTCCATGAGGCTGCCAAGAGTTGGACACGAATGAGAGACTAAGCACAGCACATGTTCTAGGTAAGAAAAGAGGAGAGAGAATGCTACGTGTTCATGCAGAGGTAACTTTCACGGGTATTACTCCACACAGGTGAACTTATGCCACACAGGCTACTGTGTTAACCTCATTTCATTCAGTAATGTCATTGACAGATTTCCATGTCAATAAATGCATCACATCTTAATTTTTGTATAATCTTCCTTTGGATGTAAGTGGCAATTTACTTAAGTTTCTGTACTCCTCTCTCATACAAATGGTTAGATACACAGCCTTAGGAATAAAGCTTTTAAACTTGTGTAGTTCTTATGTTAAATTCTGAGAAATCTTTGGCTTAAAGACTGTGCTCCTATTAAACTCTGATACATGTTGTCAAATTGGCCTCACACATGGGGCCCAACTTCCCCTCTTATTGATTCCTGGAATCCTTATTGCCTTATCTCACAAATGTGGGCTTGGTCCCTCTTTTAAAATCTTATCATCTCACTAACACACACACAATTTCTTCATGTTTTCATTTTATTATTACCCCTGAGATGGAACATTTTCACATGTTTGCTAACGACTTCATTGTTTTCTTTGCTAAATAGCCTAATCTTGGCCTCTTTCATCATTGTATTGGACCTTTTTGTCCTCTAGTGTTACATGGTAACTGTTCTTTGTCTATAAAATACATTATTATTAATATTTTTTGTGGTTTTCTTAAAAATCTTCCAACTTTCCATATGGTAGTTTCAGGGTACTTTACTCTTTTCTTTTCCTATTTCATTTCTTCTTACATTTGCCTTATTCTGAGTTTTTCTGTCTCTTTCCTCTTTGCTTCATAGAAGTGCTACCTTTATGCATTATTTCCATTATAATTTCATCATTAAACAGATTTCTGTAATCCAGAGTAGAAAAACTTTTACTCTTATGTTCTTTTAAGGACCTCTTCAGTTTTCAGTTGCTACATTTTAATGATTCATTTATCTGAAATATATTTAAGTGAAAAGAGTGAGGTCAGATCAAGTCTTATTATTTTTTTTCTAAATTGTTAAATAATTGTCCCCAAGATATTTGGTGATGCATTTGTAATAGTGGTGGGTGTGCAGTCATTTGAGGGGCCGTTAGCCTGAGACCTTGAGTGCAGCAGTTAGGGGCCCCGTTCCATCAGCAGTCAGCTCGCAGTGGTCCTGGCCATGGTTCTCGCTGTGAAAGACAGTGCGAAGTGTGAGAAGTGGATCGGGGCTGGTGAGTAAACTGAGGGGGCCCGGGGACAGGCTGAGTATTGTGTCCTGCAGAGTCTCAGAGCCCTTGCCCAGCAACCCACTGGCCGGGCCCAGGCTCTGAAGCAGCAGTGGACCTCTCTGTACTTCCCACCTTCTAGACCTAATGATCCTGATGGTCTGTATGAGTCACAGTCCCTGGAGGCCTCAGCAACTGGAGTACAGAGATGCTGCCGTTAAGGCAACACCTTCAACCAGTTTCAGTCTCTCTATTCATGTTTCAAAAATTGGTACAGCTTAGATCAGTCATGGACCCCTCAGAGGAACCAGAGGTCAGGACTGAGTTGCAAGGACATTGCGCATCCTTATTTCAGGTCCACCTCTGTGGTTGGGGCTGTTCTCAAAGAAGGGCAACTGTTGTGAGCTGGGGATTCACCTGATTGGTATTCGCTGTGACATGGGTTCCTTTTGATCCTGTACAATTGATTCTCTCCAAGTTACTTGTCAGGACAGAGAAGAACATTGTTTGGTGGAGGTTTACAGGAGTATAGTGACCTGACCTCAAGAACAAAGGATCTGACACGGAGAAGTTTGCAACAACTGACCAAGGCCCTCCTTCACCTTTCCTAGAAAAGGGCTTTGCTGTAAGCTTTCAGGGAGTTTGGGGTTTTTAAGGCATGAGTCACCATCTCCTTGTGTGGCGCTGCAGTAAACCTTTCTCTGTTCTAGACTCTGACATTTGGTGTTTGGCCTCATTCTACACTGGACACGTGGACTTCTGTGTGATAACACATTCACCTCTCCACCTGTTGATGTGAAATGCTGCTCTTATGTTGGACTGAATGTTCACTTAACCTTGAGTTTATTTTTAAAAATTTGGCTATCTCTCATTGTTGTTCAGTCGCTAAGTCATAACCGCCTCTTTGCAACCCCATGAACTGCAAAACACCAGACTTCTGTGTCCTTCATTGTTTCCCGGAATTTGCTTAAGCTCATTCTATTGAGTTGGTGATGCCATCAAACCATCTCATCCTCTGTTGACCCCTTTTCCTCTCGCCCTCAATTGTTCCCAGCATCAGAGCCTTTTCCAGTGTCTGCTCTTTCCATCAGATGGCCAAAGGATTCAAGCTTCAGCATTAGTCCTTCCAATGAATAGCCAAGGTTGACTGGTTTGATCTCCTTGCTTTAGGATTGACTGGTTTGATCTCCTCTCTGTCCAAGGGGCTCTCAAGAGTCTCCTCCAGTGCCACAGTTCAAAAGCATCAGTTCTTCAGTGCTCAGCCTTCTTTATGGTCCAACTCTCACATCCGTACATGACTACTGGAAAAACCATAGCTTTGACTAGATGGAGCTTTGCTGGCAAGTGATGTCTCTGCTTTTTAATATGCTGTCTAGATTGGTCATAGCTTTTCTTCCAAGGTCCAAGCACCTTTTAATTTTGTGGCTGCAGTCACCATCTAAGGTGATTTTAGAGCCCAAGAAAATAAAATCTGTCACTGTTACCACTTTTTCCACATCTATTTTTCTTTGCTTTTGGACAAAGACTTCTGTCCTAAATGTGTCTTGAAAGTCTTGTATGGTCTTCCTCCTGGCCACACCTTGTCAGCACCTCCTGCAATGCCCCCCAGCATGAGAACCTTTTTTAACTCCCAAACACAGGTTTCTCCTTTTTCGCTTGGAGCCTCTGCACAGACTATCTTCTCCATCTGATATTTTCTGGACCCATGTTCTTCTTTGGCCTTCAGTTACCTCTTAATTATCAAAGAAGGCCTTCCTTTATGTTCAGTCTTCGGTTGAGTTGTTTTCTTTCCTTTGTATCATGGAACTACATTCATTTTCTTTAGAGTCTTCAGTTATAAATTATACATTCAAGTGTGATGCTTTGATTAGTACCTCCCTCCTTCCAGTGGACTGGAAACTCCGCTCTCAGGACTCTGCCTGTTTTTCTTATAATTACATCCTCATCTCCAGCCACATGGTTGCATTTAATAGAAGTTTTTTGGATGCCAAATGAGTAGGTGGATGGATGAACAGATATTCTTTCTAATACTCTTCTTTGGCTATTAGATGTTATTTCCTAAGTATGTGTATACAACATAACAAGAAGCTCGGGGCTAAAGTTGATCTCTAGGATATCTTTGAACAGGAGATTTGTGGTCAAGTCTGCCTCAGTCTTGAATCTCCTTTGATTTTCAGGCCTGAGTCAGATGCAGGATAATTCCTGTCCTTTTTCTGTCTATCTTTTTTGAAAGAGTTTTATCTATCTTGTTTACTGTTTAAAAAATATTCATTAATCTCTTTGTCTGGGCCTGGTCTTAGTTGTGGCCTGCGAGATCATTGATCTTTATTGCAGCATGCAGTGTCTTTAGTTGAAGCGTGCAAACTCTTAGTTGTACATGTGAGAATCTAGTTCCCGTCATGACCAGGGATTGAACCTGGGACTCCTGCATTAGGAGCTCTGAGTCTTAGCAGCTGGACCACCAGGGAAGTCTCTTTTCCTGCCTCGTGAACTGAGTTTGGTCATGAACTTTCCTGAGGTCCAGGATGCTCCCGGGTTGCCTGGTTGCAGCATGTGGGCATCAGCAGAGCTGATGTTCTTGTCTGATACTCACTCGGTTCCTGAGGGTCTCTTTCCAGGCTGATGAATCCCATGATAGATATACTAGTTGGTGATGCTGGACTTTAGCTCCAAGTAGTGAACTTCCTGGTCTCCTGGTTTTCCTGAGTGTTGGGGAAGAAAGAATGATCATCAAAGAATTTTGTCCTTACTCTTGGATTGAACTGCAATGCACTTAAAACCATTTGATAGAAAAATCAGAGTGCAAAGCAGACTCTTGGGAGCTTGTTTAGTGCCTTTGAGAGAAAAAAATGTCTTCTATAAGAAAAGACAATTTCATCTGCTTGCAGCCATATGCTATGAATTGCAAGGAGTTACACATGCCTTAGCAACTTAACAGCAACAAAAAAAATATGCTATTAAATCAATTGTCTCCATGAAGTCATGCACACAGGTGCGGCGAAGCTTCCAAGTGGAGCCCTTCAGCCTCTCCACTGTAAGGTACCCAAGCAATCAGATGCATTCCCTAAAAAGGATTCTGTGATGTATACCTGATTAATTAGATTTTATTCCACCTCTCCCTTAGTTTAAAATGTGTATCTGTGTTTTGTAGTGGGGTTGAAGAGTTGGGCAGTCACCAAATGTGAGATTTAATGACTTCCAACATGTACCAAAAGGAAGGGAACATGTTTATAATTTTTTTTATTAGGTAAAGGAAAACACTGAAAAGTATGAGGCCAAAGTATGAACCTGTTGGTACTATGTGGTAACTCACTGTCTTTGCTTGTAGAGGGATAGATGAGACCATCAGGTGGCTTATAGTAATGATGCAGTTTAGAAATAATGAAAAGTCAGAGTACCTTGGCCTATTGTTATTTCATGTGATTTCTCCAGAGATATAGAAGCTACCTGTTTACATGGAAAATATGCCTTCTTAGGTATTTTTCAGAGTAAAGAGACTTCAGTTCAGTTCAGTCACTCAGTCGTGTCCAACTCTTTGCGACCCCATGGACTGCAGCATGCTAGGCTTCCCAGTCCATCACCAACTCCTGGACCTTGCTCAAACTCATGTTCCTCGAGTCGGTGATGCCATCTAACCATCTCATTCTCTGTTGTCCTCTTCTCCTCCTGTCTTCAATCTTTCCCAAAATCAGGGTCTTTTCCAATGAGTCAGTTCTTCACCTGAGTCAGTCAGATGGCCAAAGTATTGGAGTTTCAGCTTCAGCATCAGTCCTTCCAATGAATATTCAGGACTGATTTCCATTAGGATTGACTGGTTTGATCTTGCTGTCCAAAGAGACTGCTGCTGCTAAGTCACCTCAGTCGTGTCCGACTCTGTGCAACCCCATAGACGACAGCCACCAGGCTCCCCCGTCCCTGGGATTCTCCAGGAAAGAACACTGGAGTGGGTTGCCATTTCCATCTCCAATGCCTGAAAGTGAAAAGTGAAAGTGAAGTTGCTCAGTCGTTTCCAACTCGTAGCGACCCCATGGACTGCAGCCTACCAGGCTCCTCCATCCATGGGATTTTCTAGGCAAGAGTACTGGAGTGGGGTGCCATCGCCTTCTCCCCAAAGAAACTAAGTGTTCACAATTAAATATTACATTTCAAAACTATTCATTGTCATTGTTAGCAAATTTACCATACTGTAATTGTGTGAGGTAGAGTTTTAACCTCATTTTCCTTTGGGTGTTATTGATGGGGATGATCATTAATTCTGTGCCTAAGATACATTGATAAGAAGAGGGAAAATTTGTACTCAAGAAATTTGAAATTTCTTCCATTGAAGACTCAGGGACCATTCACTGTAACGCCATCAAGTGGCTTAAGCTATGCCTAATAAATCCTGATGAGTTGTTAAAACTGACTAAGTTTTATGCAAGACTTGTATCATATTAAGTATTTCTTGTCAGACTCACTGGTATGCATTACACATGAGCCTGTGTCTTATTAAATCTAAGTTCAGTTCTTGTTCAAGGCTAGTCACCCAAATGTGATCTCGTTTTTAATTGTGGAATGCCAATGAATGGCTATTCCTGGAGGAAGCTTCCCTTTGGCTTATTTTAAAGCAGATGATGTAAAAATGATTAGCTTAGGAATCAAGAAAATATGTGAAACTACAAGGCATGGAGCCAGTCTCCTAAGTAAGATCCCAATAAGCCCTTAAAAATATGTGCTGTCATTGCAAAGCACGTTTTTTCCAAGCTAGATGCTAACATTAGAATCTAGCTAAGAAGTTTCCCCCCCTCACCCCCGTGTTTGCTCTATACAGAATCTGGGGGCATGGGGTGGGTGTTAAGATTGATGAAGGCATCAGAGCTTGAGCATTGGGAGCCAGTGTTGGCACTTCTGGGTAATGACAAATCATGCCTTAGTTCTCTGGCTTTATTATATTTATTCTCTTTTTCTCCCTCTCCCTTCCACCCTCCTTTCTTCTCCATCTCTCTCTTGCATCCTCTCTTTTCTTTCCCAAAACACAAAGTAACAGGTTGGAATGGAAGCACATACTTTTCACAAAGTATTCCCTGTGTTAACTTTTGGGTGGCAAACTGAAAAGAAAGTTATTGCATCTGGACCCTTTATGAGGAAGCTACGGTGGAGAAACCTATACTTCCTGGTCCTGGTTGGCATCGAACCTCTAGCTCATGTTCCAAAGGACATTTTACAATTCAGTCCAAAACGGAAACAATAAAGGATTGTCCACTGCCTGGATTTAGCATCCTCGTACATCTTGATTTTACTTTCTCAGTAGTGGGATTTTACAGTTCTCAATCTAAACCACACCAAGAAGCCAGCCTGAACTGTCAAATCTGTCCAGGGCTGTAAAACGGTTTTGGTAAAAACAGGGCAAACATCTCTGGCCACTGGCTTTCATAAAGAGAGCCATCTGAAGAACTGTAGTAACATAGGGACTATTTAAATTCTTGTTTTAGCCCTTTCTCTCATGCGAGTTTGTACCGGAGAAGAGATGGCCAGGGCAGACGTTTGGTGAGATTTCGGGAGTGCCTTTAGTTCTGTTTCTGTCTTCCCTGTCGCTGCCTGTGCAAGGTAATCATGATAATCCCGTCCCATTAGAATGAGTTCAGCCCCCCATCCCTCACTCTGAACCTCCCAAGTTCATTCACTATGCAGCCACCAGAATCATCTTTCAGAACAAAGATCTGTCATTTTCCTACTGGAAAACCATCCAGTGATTTCCTAATTCATATACATGGATGCATAGAGCTAAATTCTTTACTATTTGGCCTCTAGGTGCCAAATAATTTGACCCAGTTCCCTACATCTCCCCAGTTTTTGGAACAGAGTTGGCCAATTCCAAGGTCAGGACCTTTATAGATCCCAAATCCTTGACCAGAAGTGGATTAGTTTCTTCTCTTTGCATGACCCACTCCAGGGACCTTTAGATTTCAGCTCAAAGATTCCCAACTCAGCAAAGCCATCCATGACCCCTTCCATTTCATAAACTCTCCATTTTTTTTTCAGTAGTATCCTATGGTGCTTTCTCTAGGTACTTGTTCAGTTTTGAAGTTCTGTGTGTGTTTATTTTGGTTTCCTCTGCTTCCCTGCAAGTGGGGATCTGGTTTGCTTTATTCACTGTTGTAAATCTCAGCTTGGGGATGGTGTGTGGTACTGAGGTTGCATGGCCAGGTTCAAGTGTCCAGTAAGTTAGGTACAACTTTTACAGACATCCCATTTTACAGATGAAGAAATTGAGGTGCTGCTGCTGCTGCTAAGTTGCTTCAATCGTGTCCGACTCTGTGCAACCCCATAGACAGAAGCCCACCGGGCTCCGCCATCCCTGGGATTCTCCAGGCAAGAACACTGGAGTGGGTTGCCATTTCCTTCTCCAACGCATGAAAGTGAAAAGTGAAAGTGAAGTCGCTCAGTCGTGTCAGACTCGTAGCGACCCCATGGACAGCAGCCTGCCAGGCTCCTCCATCCATGGAATTTTCCAGGCAAGAGTACTGGAGTGGGGTGCCATTACCTTCTCCAAACTGAGGTACAGTGAAGTTAAATAATTTCTTCGGAGTCTCAGAACTCATAGGAGATAAAAACATGATTTGTTGAACGTTGATTTGAATGAAAGAGTGAATGCATCTTTGTTAATCTAATGTGTGCCTTCTAGAGATAATGGTTTTAGAGATTAAAAAAGGAAACCTGAGAATGGGTCAGCTCAAAGAAAAAGTCATTAAATAGAACGTTTTCTTAGCTAAGGTGAAAGCTCTTCTTTCATTCCCCCATCCCCAGCTGTTTAGCATATGTTTTTGTTTTTCAAACTTTTTTTTTTTTGGTTCCTAAAAACTCTCTAAGTTCTGGGATCCTTGTCAGAGCCTCACTGTTATGCCAGGCTGCAACTCAGCCACCCATATTTGCTCATTTTGCATCAGATTTACTGTCCAGCTGAGGCACAACTGAGGCTGCTGAGTTGAAACTAGACTTCTCCTTTACAGCATTATGTCTGATGTAACGCTGAATTCAAAGATTTATTATTCAGTGGTGATAGGCTATGGGGAGACCATTGTGTGATTTATTTACTCTCAGAACTAATTGGTCAAATGTTCAAAGTGAACGCTATTATTCCCCAAATAAGTTATCACTTTAAAAAATATTTTAGTTTCATTTTACTACACATTTTATAGTATTGATGTGTCAATCCATGGCTGGTCATAACAGAAGAACTGTGGCACGAGACAAAAGTGATGTTATAATCTCAACTGAATAATAGTTTATGTGCAACGAGGAGGAATATATCTAGTATAAAGTCATACATACACGACTTTACTCCCAGTTATAAATGTCCCTCTGACCTCTGTCCATGTTCCATTTCCATGCAAACAAAGGAATAATTATTTTAATATGAGTTTTTGAAGGCCAGTGCCATCAGAACCTCCCTTTGTTTAAACTTGGAAGATTTTAGTTCCATTTTTCTTTTTAAAAACTTAATTAGCTTCCTTTTCATCTTTCTTTTGGTATTGTTAAGCTGTTGATTCTTTATTCTTCATATGGAAATCATTGAACTAGTACAGATCACAAAAACCCCTTTCCTAACAGAAAATGCAAAAGGTTTCTTGTTGTAACTAATGGAATTACTTACAAAATATATTCGATGAGAAAGAAGGATGAAAATATAAGCAGAAGAATAGCAAGAAACCCCATGTTCTTGACCTGAGCACCCAGTAAGTAGCCCTGGGGATCAGTCAGCAGCTTCTTTGCTGTGCCTGGGTGGACCTGGTCCCTGCAGTGTGGGGACCACGTTGCTGCATATTTGTGCTTAAAAAGCTTTGATAAGTTGCAGTATTTCCCTATTAGTTCTTTAAATCAGAGGGAATGGCTTTGGAAGCTATCCTCAAAGAAGCTTGGAAAATAGGTTGCCTTCTGGTGGCAGTAGAGTCCGACCAACACATGGCCCGGGCAGCTGGTTTTGTTCTCTGAACATCCCTCTAGGGTTTGCCAAGCCAGCCTCGGGCTTAGCCAGTGAGTCCTCAACGCTGTCATCGGAGGTGGTGATGCGCAGAAGAGATTCAGACAGTGGCTATGAACCCTGCAGCCATGTGGTCAAGTGGCTTCTCCATCTGCCCTACAGCTAAGGAATAGATTGTGAAGACATGACCGAAGCTTGACCTTCTGTGTTTAAAACGGGAACCCAGATTGGTCCTTCATTCACCATCCTGAGTCTGTGCCATTTTTTTTTAAAGGATTGATCTTTCTTTACAACATGTTTTAAGACGTCTTTGATCTTGAGGGACAACAGTGGTTATAAAGACATGTGTGGAAAAGGCAAGTGGTGGAAGGGAAGACCGTGAGTCCCAGATGGACCTGATCTATAGGGTGAAGAGGAAAAATAAGAGCGTTTTGACAATCATACAGGCATGGGGAGAATGCCAAGAGGGAGAAAGACATGCCTGAGAGGGACTAGAATCTGTTTTCTGGTTGCTTCTGGGTGCAGGCACGGTTCAACTGCTCAGATACATAGGCTAGGCAGTGTTTACCCTTCTGAACATTTGAGAAGATCATCTGGGTGCCGTCTGCCTCACCCTGACTGCCCAATCCCAGATTTCTCGTGTTTCTACTGGACTCACATCTCTCAAGCCCCTTCATCTCTCTCCACCTGCCGCTGCTACTTCCAGTAACATCTTTCCAACCAGTCTCACTGCCTCCAGCTGTACAGTCTTGGGTCCATTCTCTAGACAGCAGCTCATGCTTCCTTTCAACCATCTGATATGCCTTTCTGCTTCTTCAGGCTTTTCAAATGTGCCTCACTGCTCTCTGAATATAGTTCAAGTTCCTCACCAGGATCTGTGACACTTCAAGTTTCCTGACCATCTCCCACCTCCTTCCCTTCCTTCATCTTCTGTAGCCCCACTAGATTTGCTGTGGTTCTTAAGTGCTCAGTGTTCCCTTTGGCATCTACATCCTTTGTTCTGCTTGGGATGGGCCCTCGCTATTGTCTACATTTCCAGATTGCCAATTCTCCCAGCCAAATCTGAGCCAGGTGGACCTATGGTGAACTCTGGAGCCCCTTGTAGGGATGATTACGTTTTTTGGGTTAGTCCTCCACGGACTGTAAATATCTTGAGAGCAGAGATGCTGTTGTTCTTAGTTTCCCTGCTACTAATGTCTGATCATTAAAGTAGGGACCAAGTCTTTATCTGTTGTATAAAGTAATGAGTCAGATAGCTTTGTTTGGGAAAATGCTTCTATTCAGTTAACAGTTGCATTATTGTTTTACTTCCTGACTCTTTTCCTGTCTGTCTTTACAGCATGAAGAATTCTGTAAAGAAGGTGTATATTTAATCATGTAAGTGAGTCTTGGACCACACTGACCACAGCTTATCCTTTTTATTCCCTTAATGTGTCAAAGACTCAAATCTGATTTTCTTGGGTCTCAGCATCTCCCCAGACCTGAATAAATAAGACACTATTTTTTCTGTAAGTGGTAGCAGGTTGAGATAGTTCAAGACTAAGACTGGAATTTTACAGGTCATGGGGGAATGCATTAGAATGCAAATTTCAGCTTATAAGATGGAAATATTTTCTTGTTTAGGGCTCAGACAAAGAGGGAAGCTCAGATAGCAGAAAGCTTAGGAATAGACCAAAGTTGACTCTATAAGTGTCAGCTTCCATTTCTGTCTCCACTTGGCAGGGCCAGGAGCTCAATGACATCCAGTCTCCTTTGCCCCAGACATTGTAATGTGAGCCTTGAAATTTGTGAGGAATGAGATTGGCCCGATCGTTAGCCATCTGCCTTCTGTGGAAGGAGGGTCTTCTGAAGCCCACTGCATTGAAAGCATCTCAGAGACTCATAGAAATATTTGGGCTCAACAAGTACTCATTGAACACCCACTATGTCTATGCTCTGAGATTCCTGTGCTCTGAGGAAATTGCGGCTCAGAGAATATCATTTAACTAGAAAATTCTGGAACTCAGACTAGACTCTAAGTCTTCTTTCTGTTCATTCTCTGCTCTGGTTTAATGTCGTCCACCTCCAAACTCATTGTTATCCTTTTAATTTATGGTGGCATAGAGTCACAGAGAAGAGGTTCGGAATCCCATGGACCTAGTTCTGCTCTGGGATGGAATTGCACTGTGACCACGGGAAAGTTAAACTTCTCTGCTCCAATTCTGTTACCTTGAGAATGAAGATAATAAGGCTTGGTTCATAATGTTGTTGAGAAGATTGCATTAGATTCTGTGTTATAAAATCCCTATCATGTTGTCTGACAACATCATAGATAATCTTTCCTCCTATGCTTATAATGCCTTAAATCCACACTATTTAGCCATTTAAATTCAGGCTCCTCATTTAAAATGTAAGTCTCCCTGAAAGCTTTGTGTTAACATTTGCCCCTGCATATGTTTTAGAGTAACTGATTTGGAAACCGCAGTCATTAGAAAGAAGGGGACATCTGTCTACCATCTTGCTCTAGACCTTAGTCCTTGTATTTTTGTTTTCTCCATTGACTAAAAAATTGAAATTCTGTAAAATAAAGTAACTCACACAGAGAAAGACAAATACTGTATGGTATCCCTTATATGTGGAATCTGAAAAGTGATACCCATGAACTTAAATACAATACATAAAAGGACTCACAGACATAGAAAAAAAATTATCATTACCAAAGGGGAAGGGAGAGAAGGGACCAATTAGGAGTTTGGCATTAAAATATACACACTACTGTATATAAAATAGACAACAAGAACCTACTATATAGCACAGGGAATTATATACAATAGCTTTAGTAAGGTATAATGGAGAAGAACCTGAAAAAGAATATGAGTATATAGGTATCAGTTCAGTTCAGTTCAGTCATGCAGTCGTGTCCGACTCTTTGAGACCCCATGAATCACAGCACACCAGGCCTCCCTGTCCATCACCAACTCCTGGAGTTCACTCAAACTCATGTCCATCAAGTAGGTGATGCCATCCAGCTATCTCATCCTCTGTCGTCCCCTTCTCCTCCTGCCCCCAATCCCTCCCAGCATCAGAGTCTTTTCCAATGAGTCAACTCTTCGCATGAGGTGGCCAAAGTACTGGAGTTTGAGCTTCAGCATCAGTCCTTCCAATGAACACCAAGGACTGATCTCCTTTAGGATGGACTGGTTGGATGTCCTTGCAGTCCAAGGGACTCTCAAGAGTCTTCTCCAACACCACAGTTCAAAAGCATCAATTCTTCAGCACTCAGCTTTCTTCACAGTCCAACTCTCACATCCATACATGACCACTGGAGAAACCATAGCCTTGACTAGATGGACCGTTGTGGACAAAGTAATGTCTCTGCTTTTCAATATGCTATCTAGGTTGGTCATAACTTTCCTTCCAAGGAGTAAGCATCTTTTAATTTCATGGCTGCAATCACCATTTGCAGTGATTTTGGAGCCCAGGAAAATAAAGTCAGCCACTATTTCTACTCTTTCCCCTTCTATTTCCCATAAAGTGATGGGACCAGATGCCATGATATTAGTTTTTTGAATGTTGAGCTTTAAGCCAACTTTTTCACTCTCCTCTTTCACTTTCATCAAGAGGCTTTTGAGTTCCTCTTCACTGTCTGCCATAAGGGTGGTGTCATCTGTATATCTGAGGTTATTGATATTTCTCCTGGCAATCTTGATTCCAGCTTGTGCTTCCTCCAGCCCAGCATTTCTCATGATGTGCTCTGCATATGTTAAATAAGCAGGGTGACAATATACAGCCTTGACATATTCCTTTTCCTGTTTGGAACCAGCCTGTTGTTCCATGTCCAGTTCTAACTGTTACTTCCTGACCTGCATAGAGGTTTCTCAAGAGGCAGGTCAGGTGGTCTGGTATTCCCATCTCTTTCAGAATTTTCCACAATTTATTGTGATCCACACAGTCAAAGGCTTTGGCATATTCAATAAAGCAGAAATCGATGTTTTTCTGGAACTCTCTTGCTTAGTTGATGATCCAGCAGATGTTGGCAATTTGATATCTGGTTCCTCTGCCTTTTCTAAAACCAGCTTGAACATCTAAAGACAGCTTGATATGGGTTATATATGTATGCATATGTGTAACTGAATCACTTTGCTGTACACTTTGTAAATTAACTAAGATCATAATCAGGCATGTGTGCTTAATCATGTCTTTCTCTTTGTGATGCCATAGACTGTAGCCCTCCAAGCTCCTCTCTCCATGGAATTCTCCAGACAAGAATCCTGGAGTGGGTTGTCATTTCCTCCTCCAGGGAATCTTCACAACCCAGGGATCAAACCTGCATCTCCTGTGTCTCCTGCATTGGGAGGTAGATTCTTTACCACTGAGCCATCTGTGAAGCCCCCCAAGTTAACTATCCTGTAATTAAAGAAAAAAAGAAGAACACTGAAATTCTATTCCTAACATTTAGCTCAGCTTAACCACATAGAAGGAAAAGATTTATTAGTGAGTGATTATTTTATTATTTGTAGAAATTTACAACTAACATGATAATTACTTCACTTTTGAGCCTAGAGCTAAAATTTTCCTTGATCTTGAAAAAGAAAAAGTGTGCTGATGAGTAGAAGACTCCAGGATAAAATAGGTGTATTCAAACCCAAAAGAAGTATCTTCCCATTATGCTGCTGTACAATGATAATTTGGTAGAATGCTGGCAAGTATTTAAGGATAAGCAGTAAAAGCGTTCTCCCTATACAACAGCAATACAGGCAAACGTTTGAAATTGTAGAGCCTTTCAAATGAAGAGTGCCTGCACTGCAGTGCAGCTGGAGAACATTTGCTTAGCATTGTGTTTCCTTCTGAGGCCCTTCCTCTTTCCCACTTCTTCCAAATACTTCTCTTCTTTGGAAATAAGCAAATCTTACTCTATCTGTTCTCGGTGTGGAATGCTCATTAAATTTTCTGACACAAAGATTTAGATTAGAAATCAGCAAGCCGATTTTCCGAAGAGTTTTGTCAGAAGTTAAATAGCTTAGGAGAGGGACAGAAAGAGGTACAGCATTTGTTTTTGTATTATTTAATTAGTATAACATATTTTGCTTATTGGAGGTTTGTGAATTTTCTCTCTTTATGATAAATATATGTTATTTCTCTAAATATGTTCGTTGATAGCTCAGTGTGACACTGTATGCTCTAGAGAAGAATTTAGGGTAAGTGACTATCTCTTGGGCACCATCCGATGAAACTTATGCTGATGAAATTTAAACTTCATGCTGATCACCAGCCTTTTAGTGTAATCACCAAGAAATGTTTATAGTTAGGTCAAACCAGGTGAAACGGTGGATTTTGATGCTTCTTTACCTACAAAAATGGTAGTTTTGTTTTTTTTTATAACTTATGCAGTATTAAAGATCTAGTCCACTCAGTTTTTTCTTTAAATTAAATTACATTGTCCAGTGCCCATAATATATGTTGCGGATAGATGAGTCACTTAATATTTAGTTATTGATGGCATAAAGTACCTGGAGTTGATTTAGTGAGATTCATTAGATAGGTTATAAGGCATTTGCATCCACCTCTACGCCATGCAACGAATGTAAAACATAATGAGGCTGAGATGGCTGAATGGAAGGTTTAATGTCTAGGTTGTGTATATTGGGAGGATATATGGTGGGTCAAAGAGGTCAAGAATCCCATAAGGCATTTGAAAAGTAAATAGTTGAAGAGGTTAAAGGTGTATCCATCCTGGTCTTGGGCGGTCAAGCCAGTAAAGTTAACAACCACTCTTTGAAATGGTGTTTCTAGTCCTTACTTGATGTCGAGGGAGGTGGATTTTACACGAAGGACAAGACTGCTCATTAGGCACCACCAGAAAGTCTAGATTCCTGGTGCCTATAATTCAGAGACAGGAACAGGAGCGTGGATGGCCATCTGAGGCTCAGAATGGGTGTAGAGAGGAATGGTGGAGTGCACCTGTGGGCTCTGCCTTGCATAGACGCTGAGGATGGCCTTAAGGGACCCGAAGAGACTGATGCTAGAGAAGGGCAGGGCCACCATAGAGACTCACAGGTTAGTCTTGGGTGTGTATGTTTCAGAATTCTGGTTTTCAGAAGTTTAGACTGGCCTTTTTCATAATAATCTAGACTGTGACACGCTATATTCCAGCTGCTGCTGACTAAAAAGCCAGACTCTCTTCTTTGCATATTACAAAGTTCCTCAAAAGTGAAAGTCGCTCAGTCATGTCTGACTCTTTGCGACCCTATGGATTGTATAGTCTATGGAATTCTCCAGGTCAGAATACTGGAATGGGTAGCCTTTCCCTTCTCCAGGGGATCTTCCCAACCCAGGGATCAATCCCAGGTCTCCCGCATTAATGGTAGATTCTTTACCAGCTGAGCCACCAGGGAAGTCCAAGAATACTGGAGTGGGTAGCCTATCCCTTCTCCAGGGGATCTTCCTGACCCAGGAATCAAACTAGGGTCTCCTGCATTGCAGGTGGATTCTTTACCAACTGAGCTATCAGGGAAGCCTCAGTTGCAATAGAAATGCAGTGTCTTTTCCCTGATTGTAAGTTCCCATCAGGAACAGTTACTTGATTATGCTCCTGCATGGATCTGCACACACCAATGTAGAATCTCGGTCAGCCTTTACCTTTGAAAAATGTAACTGCATGCGAAAAGGAGTCCACTGTGACTCCTTGTTTTCATTTCCCATTTTCTAGAGCATTGTCTAGAAACTAGACTAAAGCAGTAAACGTTTCCTGAGGGTGTAGTCTTTTTACCAGCTGCAGTGTAGGGAGAGGCTGTGATCCCAGGGCGTGTAAGAAGATAGGAATGCCAGTGCAGGGAGAAAGTCTACATAAAAACATGGGTATAGTCTCATAATGGCTGTAAATGTCACTTGTGATGGTTACATTCTGAGTGCCAAGTGACTGTAAATGGACCAACATTGCAAGTGGGGAGGGGTCCCTGAGACCTGGGAAAGGCTGTTGTGGAAGAGTTGATAGTAGATTAGAGTCACGTTTAGGAGGGGCAGAGATGCTATTCTAGGGAGATCAAATTGGCCAACACAGGGACAAAAGAATCACTTAATATCGAGTTCTTTATACTGATTATTACCACAAAATAAATTGTTCAGACAAAGTGCTGATCTAGGACCTTAATTTTGAAGTGTGATACAATTGTGTGAATTTATACTCTGAACAGTATCAACGGATAACATTTACTATGTGCTTTCTATGGGTCAAGCCTAGACTAGGTGCTTTATATGCATTAATTCACAGAAAATCCACCACCCTGGGACCCCATTTAATAAATAAAGACTCTGAAATAGAGTTCAGTGTATTTTCAAAGTCAAGGAGGTGATAAGTGACAAAAGATTCAAATTCAAGTGCACCATTTCCTGCACTTGGGCTTTTTCCCAGGACCCTATAATGAAAATCTAAGACAAGGTAGCCTGGTGACTGGGGTCAATAATGCATGATGCTTTCATTTACAAGCTTTGGGAAGGTTCCACAAGCCATGTCTTCATTTTCTCATGTGAACCACGGGATGGTAACACAGGTCCTGTCTCATGAGGTGGCCCTGAGGATTCAGTGGAGCAACAAGATGTCAGGATTTACCTGGTGGGGTTTGGCTGCTCTGAGAGCCTGGGCAGCATCTCAGCCCTAATATACTTGCAGGGCAGAAGAAGCAGTGGAGGCTCATAGATATGAAGTGGTTTGTTCAAGTGCAAAGTTGGGATTCATACGAAGCCCTCTTGTCTTACGAACAAGGGCTCTTGTCTGAACATCTGCTAAATCAGTTTGTATGGTCATGCCAGAATAGGCTGAGGTTGGCTTTTGAAATAAGAAAACAGCATTTTTAAAATAAATTCTGGTGTTTGTGGATGAAGAAATTATTTAATTTTTTTGTAATATGAAGGTAATATGTGTGCACGTAGAGAGTGTTTGTTTTATCTTTAAAGAGACAAGTAATTATTCAGAAATAGTTACAAACTCTTCACTTCTGTATTTTTAAATGTTTTCCCTACATTAAAATAAAGATGGATATCAGCTTTCAAATGCAGCACTGTGTAGACTATATACTGTTGGTCCTGAACTATCATTTGTGTGCTAATTTATTCAGCAACCATACAAGCAGTCTTAATGATTATCCATTATCTCGTAATCCCTTTGTGATGGCTCTTTGATTTCAGAGACTCAGAAAAGCAGGCTCCAGTGTTACAGGAAGAGGGACCCCTTCCAGGGCCTGAAAGTGGGCTCTGTCTAAGCCTTGGAAATGAACTGTCCAAGGAGACACATGTGTTTTCAAAGCAAGAGACTTTATTGGGAAGGAGTGCCTGGGCAGAAAGCAGCAGGATAAGGGAACCCAGGAGAACTTTTCTGCCATGTGGCTTACAGTCTCTGGTTTTATAGCAGTTGGGTTAATTTCCAGGTGGTCTTCGGCCAATCACTGTGACTTGGGGTCCTTGCTGGTGGCGAATCCATCACTCAGCTGAGATGGATTCCAGTGTGAATAATTCTGGGAAGTTGGTAGGGCATGTGGACTGGAGTCTACTCTTTCCTTTTGACTTTTCCTGAATTCTTCCGGTTGGTGGTAGCTTTGTTCGTTCCATGTTCCTTACGAGTACTTCCTGCCATGAGTCATTTATTCAGGGTTACTATGGTGCCTGGTCAGGGAGGACAGTTTCAGTCTGTGGTTCCCTAACACAGGAGTGGGGCCAGCCCCCCTCCGCTGTGCTGGCGACCCTGCCTGTCCAGTGGCAGGAGAGGGTTGGGTTGGATGTGGGCAAAGCTGGTGAGACTAAATATCTGACTTCCCTTGTAGCACAGGGGGATGGAAGAGTGACCGTGCTCCCAGTCTAGAAGCTGAGTTCCATGTAGATATGAAAACGTCCCAGGCCATCCAAGTCAGTGCCTAGGCTTTGGTACCAGTGTCTACTCAGGTGCATACCTCTGTGGTCTTACTCTTCCTATCTCCTCTGGGAGAAGAGGCTCACTTCCTCTTAGCAACCACCCTGTCTCCCTTTTCATACTGTTCATGGCGTTCTCAAGGCAGGAATACTGAAGTGGTTTGCCATTCCCTTTTCAGTCCATCCTAAAGGAAATCAGTCCTGAATGTTCATTGGGAGGACTGATGTTGAAGCTGAAACTCCAATACTTTGGCCACCTGATGCGAAGAGCTGACTCATTGGAAAAGACCCTGATGCTGGGAAAGATTGAAGGCCAGAGGAGAAGGAGACGACAGAGGATGAGATGGTTGGATGGCATCACCGACTCAATGGACATGAGCTTGAGTAGACCCCAGGAGTTGGTGATGGACAGGGAGGCCTGGTGTGCTGCAGTTCATGGGGTCGCAAAGAGTTGGATGTGACTGAACTGAACTGAACTGTCTCCCTACTCCATCCCAAGGCTCTCATCCACTAAACAGTATCAGAAAATCAGTGCTTGCATGGACCAGGCTAAGAGAATGGCTTTCCTCTCTTTCCCCACCCTCACCCCAGCAATCTGGGTACAGAATTCCCCCTAACAGGACCCCATGCATGGTGGTTGGATGCTCTGCTGTTACCCTCTTGAGAGTTTAATCACTTCTTAATAAGGGCCCCACACTTTCATTTTGCTCTGGGGCCCACAGATTCTGTAGCCAGCCAGTCCTGCCCTCTTAACATCATGGTCTGCTCCTTGACTTGAGTGTATTTACTTTCAAAGACAAGCTCAAAGCTACATTAGGTAAGAAAGGAGCAGACTGCTTATGTTAATTTAAGGAGATGTGGGCTTGCTGGGATAAAAGGGTTTAAATCATATCAAGGCTTTTGATGTGTGTGTTTTCAGACACTTTAAAGTACTTGTATCTGTTTATTCTTGCAGCCGGTGGAATGGATATTCTCACTCAGACAAAGCATTTTGCAAATGCATGGCCTGTAAGTGGCATTTTCTTGTTTTGTCTCTTTGTGAGTTAGTCTGTGTTTCAAGTTCTTTTATACCATTTGTGTTTCTTCTTTGGTGAAGAGCTTATTGTCATCTTTTCCTGACTTGTGTTCCTCTTAAGAGTCTTTCAAGTGATTAGTATGAGTTCTTTGGACAATAAAGACATTTGCCCTTGTGATTCCTCCCCCCTGCTCCCCAGAAGCTTGTTTGGTTTCAATTATATTTGTTCCTTTTTATTTATTTTTCTTATACAGAAGCTTAAATTTTTTTAATATGGTTGAATCTCTTGAAATTTTCTTTGCACTTTTTTTCTGTTTTAGGTTAATAGACTTCTGCCTTCTAGAAATTTGATACTTAGTTTTATTTTCTTTTGAATTTATATCTTTTGAGTTTTATATTTTTGTTTTCTGAGTAAGATAAGGGTATGATTTTTGTAAAAAGTAGAGACCTAGTTCTTCCAGTACCAGTTATTAATTCTTCCTTCATCACTGGTTTTCAGGGTTTCTGTTTTGTCTTCACTATTTACATATGAATTTATCTATGGGCACTTCATTGTGGTCCACTGGTATTTCTGACTTAACTGATGTACCTTATATGCCTTAAATGGTATAGAACTGATCCATTTCAATCTTCTTTCGAGTTTTGTACATATTTAATGATTATACCACTTATGGATATGTTGGCTCTTTCACCTTCTCCAAAAGCTTAATAAACTTGCCCTCAAAAATATTGCAATATACATAGCAACATTTTAAAAAATCAGCATTGTTTCCTTTTTATTGAATATTGGAAGTAAATGAAACCTTCTTTTGATGGTGAATACTGTGGTCAATCAAAGCACAGACTAATGAATTGAGATTCAGGGCTGTGGTCTTCAGACTCTTGCCAGCCTTCAAGAGTAAGAATAAAATGAGGACTTTTCAAAAAGAAGAAAAAAAAGCATCCCCTTCCCCCACCTCCAGCTAATTTTCTTTTCTGTTCTTTTCTCATGTATCTGTTTTTCTCTTAATGACTGTCAAGTTTCTACTTGCCAGTAAACTACTTAAGTAGTTTTCCTATGGATTTAAAGCATACAAGTGGCATTTCTTTTAAGTGTTCAACATTCAGAATCTTCACTGAATCATTGTCTCATAATGATCTTGTCATTGTTTAGTTGACAAGTTGTGTCTGACTCTTTGGGACCCCACGGTCGATAGCCCACCAGGCTCCTCTGTCCATGGGGTTTCCCAGGCAAGAATACTGGAGTGGGTTGCCATTTCCTTCTCCAGGTGATCTTCTCAGCCCAGGGATCGAACCCACATCTCCTGCTTGGCAGGTGGATTCTTTACCACTGAGCTACCTGGGAAGCCCTATTGATCTATGTTAAGTTTATTTTTCTGTATTTGGAGATTCTTTGCATTTTAAAAACTTGCTAGTTTTATAGTTTGGATAAACTAGAAAGGCAAATTCTGTGTTTACCTGATAGCTATTTCCCGGTTCCTTCAAGTCTTTATTGCGAGTCGGCAAGCAGCCGGCAAGCAGCCGGCACTGTGAGTAAAAGTGATCTCGACAGAGTCCTTCTCTGGGGACCCTCCGGGGAGAGCAGTGGCTGCTGTCACACACAGTCTCATGGGCCATAGTAGGGAGTTTGGGCTTAAGTCCAAACCCAGTAGGAAACTGTTAAGGGGTTTTAAACAGGCCTGGTGTCATCTGGTGATGTGAATATCAGTATCTGTGACATCTCACCAGGAGTAGGGGAAGATGGCAAAATACTTCATTCTATCTCTTTATTGTAAAAGATAGAAGTCTGGAGGCAGGCAAGATTATTCTGCTCGTCTCATACCATACATCTGAAAACATTTCCTTAGATATCTTTGCATTGAAAAAAAGTTCATCACAAATGCCTGAAATATTTACTTTTTATTTAAATCAGTGAAGGTCCTGTAAATTGCATGACAACAAAGTCTTTATGAAGCACACCCTAGAGTTTCCATCTGGATTCCACAAAAGGTATTTGACTTTTAGGGTGAGTATAATAATTTTGTGAGAAGGTAAATGAAGAAGGGCCTGGAGTGAATTGATGCACAGCTTGAAAGTTCAGATCCCTGTGACCCGTTCTTCCTTCAGACAAAAATGTGATAGTCAGAATGTCTCTGTCACCTTTGTGGGTGAAGCGATACCTTTGTACTACCAGCGTTCAGGAGAAGAATTCTAGAGAATTTTACAGTTATTAACCTAGGAGCTGTACATCAAGAAAGAGAATGAGGAAGGGAACAACAGCTATTGGTGAAATATTTGATCTATTTTTGTCTAAAAGGCAAAGCTATTATATTTTCAAAAGCGAGGAGAGATTAGCTCCTAAGTTGCTGTCTTCAAGAACTGTTCCAGTTCCAGGCAGGATTTATTTTGCTTAGTGTATCTCATTTTATACAAGCCAGACCTTTCCCTTCACTGGCTCCTGCAAACCTTAAGTTAGGTTATGACCGCAATTTATATGATAAAAGGGCTGTAAATGCAAAATTTAGGGAGAGCAATTTTTTTTAATGCATAAAGCTTTGAAAAATACAACGTAGATTATAGATGGAAGCTAAATTAAAGTTTTTTTAAGAGAAGAAAGACCTACCCAGTCATCTGTTCATTGCCCAGAGCAAATTAAACTGTTTTCCAGGGTCTGGAAGCCTTATCAGATTTATCATGTGGCTATATATACAGCTTCTTACTTTTACTTGGTGGTGCTTTTTACAAATGTTACAATTCATCACTGTTAAAATGATTTCTTTATACTTATTCCACTTTATACTTATTCCACCTTTCAGAGTCAGTCTCTACAGGAAGAAATTGTAGCTTTCACATAGAAAAAAATACTTTTAGGATGAATTTTTTTTTCTGTTTTCTTTTTCTTTTTTTTTGACTGCTCCACATGGCTTGGGGGATCCTAGTTCCCTGACCAGAGATCAAACCCAGGCGCTCAGCAGTGAGAGCATGGAATCCTAACCACTGGACCACCAAGGAATTCCTAATTTTTTTTTTTCTTGAATGCCACATTTTATCTTTGTTAAGCATATATTTCTGCAATTCTAACATTGATCAAGGAGCAGCAGACAGGAGCTCTTGTCCCTTGTTGGTTCACATAATAGAAATCCAGTTGCATGGCCAGCATCAGGACCAGTTCAAACTGGTTTATGTCTTGGTAGTTTATGTTGAACTGGTTTATGTCTTCCTGGGTGGCTCAGTGGTAGGAATCTGCCTGCCAGTGTAGGAGAAACAGGAGACATGGGTTCAATCCCTGAGTTGGGAAGATACCCTGGAGGAGGGCATGGCAACCCATTCCAGTATTCTTGCCTGGAGAATCCCATGGACAGAGGAGCCTGGTGAGCCACAGTCCATGGGGTTGCCAAGAGTCAGGCATGGCTGAGCAGGCATTTACCACGTTCTTACCTGACTTCTTTTTGTCTTTCTGCTTTGCTGTGTTTATCTTGATGGTAAGGTGGATGCTCCTTTTTGATACTATTTGGTGGCTATCAAACCCAAGAGTTGTATTCCAGAGAGATAGGGAGAATACCTTTCCCCTTACAACTGACAACTTTGGCCACTTACCTGCCCCTCTGTATCTGCCTGGTCAGTCACTGGGCAGTGAGGATGGGCTCATGTTGATTGGCTTAGGACAGGCGGAGCTTCCTGCTGGAGACAGAGTTGAATTCACTGTCACCCAATCACGAAAGAGCTGCCCGAAGCCAGAGGGATGGGATGGTTTCCGAGTGGGGGCAGTCACCACCCTCACTGTGCTCCTTTGGCCTCCCCTTCCTCCCAGTTCTGATGGAGAAGGATTCTGCTCTCTGTGAAGTACTACATTGCTGCCATGTGCATTTTCTCGTGTGCTTTGTGTTCAGAGATGCATCGTGTTGGGAATGGTTGCTTCTCCTCCTATGAAAGAGAAGAGAACTGTGGCTTTCCACTGTGGTTCCTAGCAAAGCTTCTCTTACCCCAAGGAAATGGAAGAAATGGAGGAAGAGAATAATGATACTCTTAGGGAGCATGTGGAAGGTAATAAAATGGGATCTTTGATTTGGGGACTAAGAAGATCACACTGGACAGGCCAAGTCCGAAGTCACATGCTCAAAGACAAGACACAGCGGCTAAATAAAGCAGCTGTGATTTGGTGACATAAATATGTGTGTGTACAAATATATTTGTGTATTTCCTTAATGCCAGAGTATTTTTATGTATTGGTGTGTGTGTGTATGTGTCTATATGTGTGTTAGTCACTAAAGTTGTATCTGACTTTCTGCAGCCCCATGGAATGTAGCTTGCCAGGTTCCTCTGTCCACGGAATTTCCTGGGCAAGAATACTGGAGTGGGTTGCCATTTCCTTCTCCAGGGGATCTTTGCAATACAGGAATCAAATCCAGGTCTCTTGCATTGGAAGCAGATTCTTTATCATCTGAGTCATCAGGGAAACCATATATATATATATATAAACATATATATATATAAACACACATATACATGTATATAACATTATATATGATAATATATGCATATATATAATTTTTAAAATTTATTTTTATTTATTTATTTGGCTGTGCTTGGTCTTAGCTGTGACAAGAGCGATCTTCGATCTTCATTCCTGGGTGCAGGATCTTTCTCTGTGGCATGTGAACTCTTAGTTGTGACATATGGGATCTAGTTCCCTGACCAAGGATTGAACCCAGGCCCCCTGCATTGGGAGCTCAGAGTCTTAGCCACTGGAGCACCAGGGAAGTCCCATATATATATTTATTTATGTATAATTTCTATTCAGTGGAAGAAGGGAGAAGTTGGTTAAGAACTCCATCTCTCCCACTTGTCTGTTAACTTGCAGAATCTTGGTTTGTGGTTGTAAAGTGGTTTGTAGCTTTGCAAGAGGGTTGATCTCTTTTTCAGTCAAGGAGGAATAGAGAATGAGGGAGTGGAAAGGGGTCTTGAAGATGACCTCCTCCAATGTCTGTCTTCCTGGTCCGAGGTGACACACTCATTGTTGCTGAAAAGTCTTGAGTAGCTTCCTCAGGGCCACCCAACTAGTCAGGGACTCATCTGAGCTTATCTGATCATCTGACTTATCTGAGCATCTGAGATATGAGTTCTGATTTTTTCACTTAAGTGCTTTCTTAATCTTTACTGTCTGCATCTTCTTGGTGGTAGGTACGAAAGCTTGCTTGTTGTAATCTTCTTTGCCAGGCAGGGCAGTCTGAATCTTTTTTAGTTCCCTTGACAGAATCTTGATGACATATTTGCTGACATAAATATGTGTGTGTACATATATATTTGTATATTTCTCTAACTTCTGCCCATGAGTTCCTAATAATTGGACATGTCAGATGTGAAACATAGTAAAATCCTAAAATTGTCTTGTGTTGAATAAGATTCAGATTTAAATTGCATAGCCCTTCCCCTCTCTCTTTCACTATTGGTAAACTTACTGCTTATGTGTGAAAGGAGGATAGTGAAATGCCTTTTAAGAATTTATTTTTCAGTGTTAGTCACTCAGCAATGTTTGACTCTTTGTGACTCCATGGACCATAGCCTGCCAGGCTACTCTGTCCTTGGAATTCTCCAGGCCAGAATACTGGAGTAGGTACCCATTCCCTCCTCCAAGGGGTCTTCCCAACCCAGGGATCGAACTCAGGTCTTCTGCATTGCAGGCAGATTCTTTACCATCTCTGCCACAATTCAGAATTTTCACTAATTTATATAGATCATCACTGATATTTAAAATAAACACATATAAGCATGCTTTGTATAAAATCCCTGAAGTCAGTGAGTGGCCACAGGGTACTGCTACTGCTGCTGCTAAGTTGCTTCAGTCGTGTCCGACTCTGTGCGACCCCATAGACAGCAGCCCACCAGGCTGCCCCGTCCCTGGGATTCTCCAGGCAAGAACACTGGAGTGGGTTGCCATTTCCTTCTCCAATGCATGACAGTGAAAAGTGAAAGTGAAGTCGCTCAGTCGTGTCCAACTCTTAGCGATCCCACGGACTGCAGCCTACCAGGCTCCATGGGATTTTCCAGGCAAGAGTACTGGAGTGGGGTGCCATTGCCTTCTCCCGGCCACAGGGTACAAAGGTCTGTAATTGTCAGAGTGAATTGGGTTTGAGCAACCACAAAATATTGCTATTGAAAGGTAAAGTTTGTATTTTCTCCATTCTTCCCTGTCCTCAAGATCCTGCGGGAAAGTAACCTCTGTCACCAAGATGACTTGATCATGGAATTGTGTCAGACGTGGTGCCTGGCACATGGGACACTGAATAAATGAGTGGGTGAATTAGAAGAGGTACTCATGACTTTATTCTCACTGAGACTCTTGATGTCAGGAAATGAGCATGTGGCTTTGAATTTGCCCTCAGATCCTGCTGAAACAGCCTTGAACTTCAAAAAGAACGCTTGTCTTTCCCTGCCCATATGGTTTAGCCAGGCATGGTCTTCTCATGATCTTTGGGGCACAGCAGCCCTTCAGAACTTTGATGCAAACTGTAGTGTTGTTATTAGCATAAAACTGTCTTCTGAATGACTTATAGCACGACTGAAATTCTTGTGCCGACGCACGCACCCTTTAGCCTGTCCGTGGTCTGATCCTCTCATTACTCTGCTCAGAACCCAGCTGTGAAGCACCATCTGTCAGCAGCAGCAGCAGCATCTGTCTTAGTGTCAGCTGACATCTGCGTTAGCTCTGGAGGCATTGCCTGAAGCCCTTAGGTGGGTGTGAGTCTTGGGGGAGCAGGCTCCGCCTTAGTGCCTTTAGTGAAATATTGCCTGACCTTTTCAACTTAAAACTACCCATGATGGTGTGCCAAGGGCTTGCTTTTTTGAATGCTGAAAGACTTTTTTAGGACTCCTGCATTCCATGATGCATTAAATCTTATGGCTAATCTTCCTTTTCCTCTCACAGTAATACTGCCATGCAGTGAGACTTGAATCAATGCTCAAATGATAGATTCACAGTAGGATTTTTGGCTTTCTGCTTAATTCTGCAGAAAATAGTGCTGGAGAATCTACTGGGTTGAAGAGTGTCCTCCCCCTCCCTTCCTGAAATGTCAGAATGTGACCTTATTTGGGAATCGGGTCCTTACAAGTGTAATTAAGATGAGGACACACTTGGGCTTCTTTGGTGGCTCAGGTGGTAAAGAATCTGCCTGCAATTCAGGAGACCTGGGCTTCATCCCTGAGTTGGGAAGATCCCCTGAAAAAGGGAATGGCTACCCACTCCAGTATTCTTGCCTGGAAAATCCCATGGGCAGAGGAGCTTGGCAGGTGACAGTCCATGGGGTCACAAAGAGTCAAGACACGACCAGGCCACTAACACACCACACTGGAGTTGGGTGGAGTCAATTCAATAAGGCTGGTGTCCTTATAAGAAGGGATGCAGAGTCACATAAAAGGGAGGTGGCCATGTGATGACTGGTGGAGACTGGAAATATGCTGCCACAAACCAGAGAATGCCAAGGGTTGCTGGCAACTAGGAGGAGCTAGGAGAGAGGCAGGGAACAGATTCTCTCTAGAGCACAGCTCTTCTGGCACCTTAATTTCAGACTTCTAGCTTTCAAGATCATGGGACAACAAACTTCTTTTATTTTGAGCCGTTTGGTTAGTGATAATTTGCTACAGCATCCCTAGGAGCTAATACAGAGTACTATATAGCGGTAGTCCCCAACCCCCAGGCCATGGACCAGTATAGATCCGTGACCTGTTAGGAACCAGGCTGCACAGAAGGAGGTAAGCAGTGGGCAAGTGAGTGAAGTCTCATCTGTACTTAGGAGCGCCAACCCTACTGTGAACTGTGCATGCGAGGGATCTAGCTTGCATGCTCCTTGTGAGAATCTAATGCTCGATGACCTGAGGTGGAGCTGAGACAGTGTTGCTAGCACTGGGGAGCAGCTGCCACTGTCTTCCATCACCCCCAGATGGGACCATCTAGTTGCTGGAAAACAAGCTCAGGGCTCCCACTGATTCTGCATTATGGTGAATTGTGTAATTATTTTATTATATATCATAATGTGATAATAGAAATAAAGTGTACAAAAAATGTAATCTGCTTGAGTCATCCTAACACCATCTCCCCAGCCCCTGCCAACCTCTGGAAGAATTATCTTCCATGAAACTGGTCCCTGGTGCCGTAAAGGTTGAGGACCACTACCATATAGTATGTCACCACTGAGAATATGTATGAATTTTGTAATTTCAACACATAGCCGTTATGTGAAGCCTGTCTTTTGGTGTAACAAAGATTTAAGTGGTGCCCGTAGGAAGGTGTAGTGTTTATTAGGAAACATGATGGGAACAGGGCTATTCTGTTAGGAATACGTTTCCAGTTTATTTGCTCGGTGGATCCTTCACTCACTGATGCCACGTCATTTAACACATAGGTATTGAGTGACCATAACATACCAACCACTGTGCTTGCTTTAGAGAGTAGAGCAGTGAATAGATATGTATGAAATCTACCTTTGTAAAGTTGAAAGTCCAGTAGAGAAGACAGACATGATTGTTTACAACCTACATGATTTTAACATCATTATAAAAGAAAATAGCAGTCACACCAAGCAGTGATGAAATTTTGTGAATCAAAGTGTTTGAGATTATCACTTAATGATTTAAAATCTTTTATGTTTAAAATGTTTAAACCTTAATATTTAAAACTTTATACTGCATTTATGTTCAATTCTACTTGTGTATCTGTGTTTTACTTCCCCACCCAATATAGACTGTCTTGTTTTTTTCTAGTGCTAATCATAACTCTTCACATACAGTAGGTTTAGCATGTAGTTGTTGAATTAAATTGGATTATTGATTAATAATAAAAATAGGGAGGATGGTTAATAGTAGCTAACACCACTAAGTATCTATTATACGTGTATGCCTTATGAGCAATTGACTTATTGACCTCATTTTATACTCATAGTTGTGCTATGAGTTTATATCTCCTAGTACTCCATTTTACAGGCTTCCCAGGTGGCACTAGCAGTAAAGAACTTGCCTGCCAATGCAGAAGACATAAGAGACTTCAGTTCAATCCCTAGATAGGGAAGATCCCCTGGAGGAGGGCATAACAACCTACTTCAGTATTCTTGCCTGGAGAATTCCATGGACAGAGGAGCTGGTGGGCTTCAGTCCGTAGGGTCGAAAAGAGTTGGACACGACAGAAATGACTTAGCATCCTTGCACTTCATTTTACAGGTGGAGAAACTGAGGTTCTTGGAAAGTAAGAAAGCTTCCTCCAGCTCAACCAGCTCAGTTCAGTTCAGTTCAGTTGCTCAGTCATGTCTGACTCTTTGTGACCCCATGGACTGCAGCACACCAGACTTCCCTGTCCATCATCAACTCCTGGAGCTTGCTTAAAATCATGTCCATTGAGTCAGTGATGCCTTCCAACCATCTCATCTTCTGTCCTCCCCTTCTCCCCCTGCCTTCAATCTTTCCCAGCATGAGGGTCTTTTCAAATGAGTCAGCACTTTGTATCAGGTGGCCATAGTACTGGCGATTCAGCTTCAGCATCAGTCCTTCCAATGAATATTCAGGACTGATTTCCTTTAGGATGAACTGGTTGAATCTCCTTGCAGTCCAAGGGACTCTCAAGAGTCTTCTCTAACACCACAGTTCAAAAGTATTAGTTCTTTGGCGCTCAGCTTTCTTTATGGTCTAACTCTCACATACATACATGACCACTGGAAAAACCATAGCTTTGACTAGATGGACTTTTGTCAGCAAAGTAATGTCTCTGCTTTTTAATGTGCTGTCTGGGTTTGCCATAGCTTTTCTTCAAAGGAGCAAGCGTCTTTTAATTTCATGGCTGCATTCACCAACTGCTGTGATTTTGGAGCCCAAGAAAAGAAAGTCTGCCACTATTTCCATTGTTTCCCCATCTATTTGCCATGAAATGATGGGACCGGATGCCATGATCTTAGTTTATTGAATATTGAGTTTTAAGCCAACTTTTTCACTCTCCTCTTTCACTTTCATCAATAGGCTCTTTAGTTCCTCTTTGCTTTCTGGCATAAGGGTGGTGTCATCTGCATATCTGAGGTTATTGATATTTCTCCCAGCAATCTTGATTCCAGCCTGTGCTTCATGCAGCCCGGCATTCCACATGGTGTACCCTGCATATAATTTAAATAAGCAAGGTGATAATATAAAGCCTTGACGTACTCCTTTCCCAATTTGGAGTCAGTCCTTTGTTGCATGTCTGATTCAATCAGCTAGATAGCAGCAAAGCCAAGTTGTGGTCCAGGCAGTGGGTGTTCAAACTGCACACACTCGGCAAGGTGGCCCCTCACGCTTTACTCACACTTATAGCCATCCTGCTGAGTTCCCTGGATGAGTTTAAGGGAACTGTGTCAAAATCACGTGTCTTTATTCTTTTTCTTTTTAGTAATCACAGCCTCCAGGAACAATGCAGAAAAGATTGGCTTTAACTGAGATTTTTGTCTAAGAATATGTGCTTTCTTCACCAAGGTAAAGCAAGTGGCGCTGAGATGTAAAATGATTGCTGCTCAACCGAAATCATTTCTCCTGAATTCTTTTTCTCTTTAGCCTTTGGCTTCTAAGCTAACATCAGTTAAATGATGAAGTATCCTGCAGGGTCCTGTGTGGTTGAGTCTGGGCTTGCATTTCACATCATGGTTTCCCTTGTGTGGTGTTGGAGCAGGGACACCCCCTCCTGAGCTGTCTGTCTGGAGGCTGAAGCTCTTGCTTCTGCTAGAGAAAACATGGACTGTCCCCAAGAAGGAGAGAAAGGGGCCATCCCCAGGCATCCCCTGGCAGTCCAGTTCCAATCAACGTCCCACAGCCTTTGGAAGAGGGAGCTGTGTTCAGCCGAGCTTTGCAGCAGGTGTGTGTTCAGATCCCAAAGCCCTGTGCTGCTCTGTTATTGTCTGTGATGTGGGCCAGTTGGCTGCTCAACCCGGAAGCTGCCACAGGATTGGAAGTGAATGGCTCCGGAGGAGCTGCTGCCTCAGCAGTGGGATTGTCACTGTTTCTCTCCTGGAAGAACTCTGTGTACTCTGTTCTCCTCCCCTGGCTTCAGCCACAGCCCTCAGGATCTGATTTCAGCTAGAAACAACAAGCACCAGAAGTTTCTAAATTACAAGCCGCCAGTACTGAAGCCAGGCCTCTGTCAAGGCAGCATCAGTCACAGTAGCTACAAGGTAGAAACATGCAAAGTGCCCATCAGTGTACCCCCAAACGTGGAACATACACACGATGGAATATTATTTGGCCACAAAAAGGAGGGACGTACAACTTGGATGAACCATTGAAAATATGATAAGTGAAAAAAAAAAAAGCAAAGGATGAAGATTGCATGACTCTATCTATAGGAAATATCCAGAATAGGCTAATTCATAGAGATGCAAAGCAGGTAGAGATTACCTGGGACTGAAAGAGGGAGGGATGGAGATTTATGGGGCTGTGATACAGAATTTCTGTGTCAGGTAATGGAAAAGTTGTGGAAACAGTAGTGATGGGTGTACAACACTGGGAGTGGATACCTCTGAATTACAAGTAAAAAATAGTGAAGATGGCAAATTTTATGTTATATATATTTTTAAAAAATATTGAAAGAATGTCAGCACCCTGAAGCAAATCTTGCATTTCTTAGCAAAGAGGAAAATGCTGAAAATTGTCCTAGGCTTTTCTCAGGATGGACATAAACCTGTGAGAACTGTGGCCTCTTAGGAGAAGGGTCCAGCATAGGGCAGCATAAAGTAGGTGCTCAGTTAACCAATCTTTGTCTCTGTCCCAGATCACCCTCCAGTTACAACGTGTGAGTCCTGATCATTGAGCCTGAGGCCACCTGTTAGGTACTTTAGGAAAAAGGGAGTAAAGAAAGTTCCAGTTAGGACATTAAATGGCTTGATAGGAAAGGAAAAAAAAAAGACTCAAAACATGACTCTCAGATCTCTCTGCTTCTTTTCCATTCTCACTGTTCTGCTCCTTAAATTGTGCTTTCAACCCTCACCAGGAAAGAACAAAAAATAGGAAAAGCAAAGCAAAGGACACCATCTACTGTTTTCTGCTCACAATGAAGCGAAACAGGGGCCTGGTATTTGATACCTTCTCATTTCACCCTCCATCAATATCTCCGACTCTGGAGAACTCATCTATAAAATTCCCGTCGGCCTGAAAGAGCTAATATGCTTCAAGAATATGTGTTCAGTTTCTTTCCAAAAGCTAATATGCACCTGGGCCAGGGATTAGGCCAGATCATTCTTTGAGATAACTAATATTATTATTCTGTGCATACAGACATTTGAACCGTGGATCAAAGAAGATAAGAAACGATCTCAAGATAACAATCAGGAAAATAACAGTGAATTCAATACACAAACATGACCCACTGCTCCCTTGATCTAATTCTGAGAAAAAAGAACTCTCTTTCCTTTGGTGTGGACATTTGATATTAAATAAGGTTCTCAGGGTGTACCTGCAGCAGCCACTTGGAATCAAGGTACCTGAGAGAAACAGGAAATAAAGGGCTAAGGCCCCCACCACATGTGTCCACGTGCTCCTTTGTGCATTTCCTGTCAGGGGTCTTTGACCGAAATCCACAGGAATGAATTTGATGCATCTAATCTGGAATTGATAAAGGGAATCAATTTTGCAAGAGATTTATTGGACTCTTAAGAATGTTAGAAAGCATAGGACCCCACTGATTCATTTTTGTTATGTATTGATTGATCTTTCCTCTTCCCCCCTTTGCCTTCCTCATGTTGTCAATAAATAACAATGGAACGTCTGTCTTGTTTTAAACATCTGCTTTTGCACAGTCAGCCTGGGCACTGGGAAAGAGAAAAGATACTTAGTGTTGCAGTTTTATACATGGAGATTTTTATACTAAAAGAGATTTGAAATCCTGTTCAAATAGGATCCTCATTTAATGAACATCTTTTCAGACATTGGGAGAACCTGGCACCCTCTAATAGAAAGCCTGAAGGGATCTGTGATTGGGATCAAATTCTTCGCTAACATGCTTAGGTTAACGGTGCACCTCAAGTCCCTGAAGTGATCGACCCACTGGCTAATTTGTCCATATGGTGGTTGAGAGTCACAGAAGTGTATGCTCACCTGTTACAGGCAACACCTACCAACCTCAGTGCATTGTTAGTCTTCACTTTCTTTGATGTTTATATATTTGATACCTAATTGTTTGTTCAATTGCCCTCATTTAGGCTTCTAGCCCGCTTGGGAGGAAATTCAATAAAGAGCAAAATTTTACTTTACCAAATCCAACCGGCACAGTTTGGATATGCTAACCACCCCTAATGGGGGTTTTGGCCATTGATCAAATAAACAAACTTTCATGTAGCAGTTGGATAGAGAGCAGAATTGCCAACTTTGTTTATGCCTGAGGGATTTTTACTAGATCTATAAGGCATGTAGAATTTAATTTATAAGCATACATAATATTTATTTGCTATTATATATGCATATATAGTCAAATAATAATTAGTGTTTTACATTTTATTTCTTATTTCCTGATACAAATTGAACTGTGATCTTTGGGTCAATATTAAGATCATGCAGTGGACTCTCTCCAGGACCGGATGTGACTGAATGCTTTTATAAACCATATCTCATAGCAGCCTCTCCCACCCTGAGAGGTGGGGGTATAATTCCCCTATTTTTAATAGAGGAAATGAATAGTTGGTTTTTTATTTGTTTTTATCTCTGTTTTATGGATGAACGGCAGTGAAGCTTAGAGAGTCTGACAGATCTTCTTCCAGGCATGGTGCGTGGCAAATACGGATTTTCAATTCCTGTGGGTCTGACACTGTGATAGAAAGTTGTCTGTGTCAGCCTGGCCAGGCCATAGAACACAGTTATGGAATCTGACACTAATCTAGGTTTTGTCATTAAAGTGATTTATAAATGTGGTTACCATCTGCTGTTTTAGTTGACTTTAAGTTTACCTTTGATAATGACTATTGATTGGACAGTGGGCCTTCAGTCTGATCACTTTAAGGCCTTTAAAGTAAAATGTGAGGTTTATTTGAAAATAGTTTTGCTTCAAGGCTGCAGCATTAACTCCTACCTGAGTTTCCATCCTGCTTGCACGCCTACCCTACATACGGATTCCCAACTTGTGAGCTCCAACTATTCTGTGAGCCAATTCCTTTAAATCTCTTTCTCTCTGACTCTGTATCTATATATAGTATATTATATGTATAGATATTTTATAATGTATATTTTTAATATATATGTGCCATATATATATATATGTATAAATATTGGATTGGCCAATATTTATATGAGGTAATGGAAAAATCCAAATGAACTTTTTGGTCAACTCAGTATCTCATATATATGAATATATGAAAATCCCATATATATATATGATAGAAATAATTCTATAATTTCCCCTGATCCTGACATGTATCCTAGTGGGAGATATTTACACATCTATCAGTTCTGTTTCTCTGGAGAAACCTGACTGATACACACACCAAAGCCTGGGCACCATGACACTCATTTGCATAAAGTGCAAGAGGTTTCCATCTTCACATATCAGGAGATGAAACAAGATTTAGTTTGAGTGACTTGTTCATGGATATGTATGTGGCTTGGAAATGGTAGAGCAGGGTTTTGAAGCCAGAGACTCCAGACATAGTACTTGAAACATTCAAAAGAGCGGATCACTCCAATTGCATGAGAAGCTGGCAGCCATGATGGATACAGGACAGAGTGACTGATAGGTGTGATGGTTGCTGAACTGAGCACTTTGCCTGGTACTCCTGTGTTCTCGGTATGGCTTTCTGCGGAGGTCAAAGCATTGGTCTCCAAGAGAAACTGCTGCGTGCTTCTCCACCTGCATGTGAAATGGGCAAAGACGGGAATGACAGAATTGTTTTAGAGCGATAAGTCATAATGAGCGATGTGCAGTGGCAAGAAGAAGCAACAGCCATTTGAATTCCCTGCTCAGGTGATATCACCAATGAACTTGGATTCTTCCATTGCCCTCAATATTAGCAAACAAAATCCTGAAGCTCTTTCAATGCAAGCCCATTTGTGCTTTTCTACATTGTCCTTTCATAGACTGTAAACTCCCTCCACCCAACTGGGTTATGTACCACTGTGCAGAGAAGACTGTTCTAAAACAGTGTTTCTCAGCTGTGTGTAAGAATCTAGATCATAATTTGTGGCATGAAAAGAGTTCATTTGGGAAGTCATTGACTGGTCATTATTTTAGTTTTCTATTGTCGCATAACAGATTACCATGAATTTAGCAAAGTTTATCACAAGATATATCTACTCTTTCACTGTTTCCTTGGCTCAGAATTCTTGGCTTGGGTCAGCTGGATCTTTTGTTCAGGATCTTGCAAAGCTGTCATCAAGATGTTGGCCTGGTCGGCTTTCTCATCTGAAGTTGGATCTTCTTCCAGGCTCATGCAGGGTTGGTAGAATTTCTCCTTGCGGCTCTAGCATGCATGATGGTTTACATCTTCAAGACAAGGAGGAAGAGTCTCTCTCCTCTAGGCTCTATAACAGGGTTTACTTAGGTATTTAGGTCAGGCCCACCCAGGATAATCACCCTTTTGATTAAAGTCAATGCTATAGGACATTTAATTATATCTGCAAAACCCTCTCACCATTGCCATGTCCTATTGCTTAGTAACAAATTGCAAATTCTGTCCACACACAAGGGGAGCAGATTACCAAGGGCATGGGCACTGGCTTAGCCTGTTCAGGCTGCTTACAACAAAATACCATAGACTGGGTGACTTATAATGTTAACAGATATTTAATTCTCACAGTTCTGGAGGTTGAAAAGTCTGATATCAAGGTCTGCTGAGGAGCTGCTTCCTGGTTCATACATGGCCATCTTTTCCCTGTATCCCTACATGATAAAAGGACAGGGGGACACTCTGGGGTCTCTTCAATAAGGGCACTAATCACACTCATGAGGACTCCACTGTCATGATCTAATCACCTCCAAATACTATAATCACCTCCTAAAACCATGATACTGGAGATTAACTTTTAAGACATGAGTTTTGGGAACACAGCCATTCAGTCTGCAGCAGGTACCATGGAGATCATCTCAGAATCTGCCCAGTGGTCACTGGCACCTCCCTCCTTATACAGTGTGTGTCCTATTTGTAGACTTTCGTTCCCTGGGGGCTCAAATGGTAAAGAGTCCACCTGCAGTGCAGGAGACCCAGGCTCGATCCCTGGGTCGGGAAGATCCCCCGGAGAAGGAAATGGCTACCCACGCCAGTATTCTTGCCTCAAGAATGCTGTGGACAGAAGAGCCTGGTGGGCTATATAGTCCATGGGGTCACAAAGAGTCAGACATGATTGAAAGACAAAATGTTCAGCAGTATTAATGTATTGGCATATGTTCAGATTTAAAGTTAGAAGAGCAGAAAGTCAGTTGTCAGCTGAGGTTAGGTTATTTAGGCCAGGATTTCTCAAGTTCAGCCCAGCTGATGCTCTGGTCTGGATTATTTTTTTAAAACTGTGGGGTGCTGTCATACCATTGTAAGACATTGAGCAGCTTCCCTGGCCTCTACCCACCAGATGCCAGTAGCACACCTTCCCCCATCGTGACAATTAAAAACGAAACCAGTCATTGGCAGATGTCCACTTGAGGAGGAGGCATCCCCATTTAAGAAGCCCTGCATTAGAAGAACAAAGCAGGTTTTTTTGTTTGTTTTAACGAAGAACCCATTAAATTAGGGAATTTGTTTTTTTTAAGGCAATGCAGCTGTTTGGAGCCAGCAGGCTCTTGCCCCTTGGATGATGCCTCATTCCTAGATTTGCTTTTTGTCCTTTACCAGAAAATGTATAGTTTATAGTTGGAAAGAAAAAATTAATACTGTAGATGTGTCTCTCACTCGTACTCTCTTATTCACATATATGCCAAAACTATATTACGTTATCATGTTTGACAATACCTTATAATCGTCTGAGTTTATAGTCAAGCCATATTATAATAGGGCTTTAGCTCCGTAATGGCATGGGTCAGATATTTCCCCAGAGATATTTAATGCATGAGGCCAGAAAACTAATAAACTTCATTCTTAGTGTTATGGCTCCTTTCTTGGAAACGAGTGATATGGCTTGGTGTGAGATGGAGTGGAAGGCACAGTCCAGTTCTGAAATGACAAAATTCAAAAGCTCCTCATTTTTGTTTTCTCTAGGCAAAGGCAGCTCAAGCATCTCATCCGACGTGAGTTCAAGTACAGATCACACGCCGACCCAAGCCCAGAAGAATGTGGCTACCAGCGAAGGTAGGCGTCTGGTCTTCATTATCTCTTGTGCTCTCGTCACAGGGCTGGCTGTATTTGGAAGATACATAAAATGTGTGAGTCTCAGATCTGTTCTGCTGAGTGGGAGCATATGAGATTCTCAGAAATGGGAGGCCAAGGCTTTCTCTTTTATTGCATTGTTGTCAATGTCTACTAAAGTTGTTTTGGTGCAGTTTAAGGTAAATGCTGTTATTTTGTCAAAGTATAATAAGCTGACTTTTGGGAATGTTTATGAATGATGTCTTGTTTTTCATTATGGGAAACATGACTGTAAAATCTTTTTGCTCTAGTTGAAAGTTCCTGCAAGAACTTTGGAAATAGGCACACCTGGAATTCGGGATTTTGATAATGGGAAGGTCATAGTTGTGTGAGTTGTAGAACCTGAACCAGTCTCCAATATTGGGGAGTAGGAGAAGAGGTTTGTTTGATTCTTTAAAAAATTAAGTGAGAATTCCTGCTTGTCAGAACAAAGATGGGTTGCATTGGTGTTCTTGATGAAGAATTTGACTATATATAGTAACATGTGTTGGAATTTAACTGCTTCCCAATACTTGAGAAGCTTTTCAGTTATACTTATTTGTTGAGTGTGGAAATAATTGATTCTGTAGTAGTTATTTGGTAAAAAGTTGACCCAATTATGGACTCAGCTCCTTTTATGTTAATATGAAACACACAATTAAATGGCTTCTTTTTTGAAGAAGAATTCTTTCTAAATGAAAAGTTGAATGAAGGTCTGTGGAAGACATGAATGCCATTTGTAATGAAAGACTCATGGGGTGTCAGCTGATTCCTCATGACACTATATAGAGCCTACTTTCCTGATGTGTACAGGGTGTTGTGGAAATGCGTTTCCAGTCCTTGTTTCAGAAGCTTAATTTCTGCTGTTTATAATATCAGAAAGTGTACTCGTAGCCTGGTGTTGGTCATTTAAGCTGTTAGATTGTTCTTGATCTGCACTACACTTTTTACATTAATGATGATCATTTACTTCTGTTGTGTGTGTCTTCTTTGGGTATTCTTTGACTTGGTGTGTTTCATATAAAAGTTAACTTCTCTGAGTTAATTATCCCCAGACTGATGGATAAATATATTTTACAACTGGATTGTATTCCCTTGTGTTTAATGCCTTAGCATTGTTTTACCGCAGTGTATGGCAAACAGATTGGTGTGTTCTTCTTAATGCAGTAAAGAATCAAGTAGCAGTCCAAACTTAATTTTCTGCCTGTTAATTCAAATGTGGGGATTAGATTATTTTTGAAATTCAGTTAAGGTAATGTGCGAAACAGGTGAATTGATTCTAGCCAATGGATTTAAGTTCTCTTATTTTTTCTCCATTTCAGAAGTAGAAAATGCAAGAATATATGAGCTATGTTGCCAAGGTTGGGACTGTGGGATTTCAAGCATTTAAAAAATGTCTGCTTTTTATGCTTCAAAATAAACTATAGGGATTCAAATTTTTCATTTCTATTTTGCCTTTTTCTTAGGAAGATGCTTTTGGTGTAGGCCCAGCCAATGTTTTATACATTTTGGTCACAATGCATTTTCAGGAGAGGAAAACAAGAAACTGTGATATTCATATGAAACAGAATTTTTAGCAACTGGGCTAAATTGGTATGAAATTTTTTTCTGAGGTCTTAAATGGATGCACTTCATCCTTATGAAAGATACTATCCGTTTTTTTCTATCTGAAAAAAATTTAAAAGAATGCGCTGTTTTGCTGTTTATTTGCTTGAATCCTTTTTGCTTCTGTTTTTCCATCAGTGAAAATTTTTAAATAGTACAAAATGAATTTGATGTGGATATTAGTTACATTAAAGTGTATTTCAGGGTTGTTTGCCACAGAATGGCCTCATACTATGGGTCTGGTTTTTCAAGATGGAAGCGTAATAGCCAGTGCCCATTTCCTCAGTTTACAGATGACAGAGCCCAGGTCCACTTCTTAGGAAAAGTGATCAGAGCGTCACATTCTCTGACCTCCACAAGGTGGATTTACCTGTTTGCATGTCGGTTTCCTCCTACCAGAAAATGCCTAGGTAACCTCTCTCTGCAACACACGACAAAAGAAAACAAAAGGTGGACGTTGATTTCTTACACGTGCTTCAGAAGAGCACATTGAAAATGCTCCTTTGATTCTCTTTCTACACTTTTCTAGAACTATATTTAACCTTTGCTATTAAAAAAAATTGAGTGTGTGGTTGCCTGGTTTTTCCGAAGCTGTTTGATTATGGTTATTTTCTTCAGTTCTTTGACCCTCTTATGGTTTTTCTCCTTTGAATTCAAGGATATTGTCTTCAGGAAGCACAGCAAGGATCCTCAGTTTAAGAGTCTGAGTGATACTGATTTCTAAACATGGTGTCTATCGTGGAGGATAATATTCAAGTTTCCTGCAGCTTTTGAAAACTGTGGCCATCCCTGTAATAGCTGGGTTGGAAGCATTCTGGAGCAGTGTTGGACTTCTCCCTGATGGGCTGGATGGGGAGGGTGTTACATCGTTCCCTGGGTAGTATGTGTGTGTGTGTGTGTGCGTGCGTGTGCATGTGTGTGGGTACATACATGTATGCATTTGTGTCCAGCCTCTACAAGATGGCTGATGGTATAGGCACTGTCTTTTGCTGGGAAACGTGGGTGACCCCTCTGTTCAGTGTATACTGGGAAATAAACTGAGGGCCCGGGAGAGGGGGAAGAGAAGGACACACAGCACACACACTGGCCTGGGGCCAGCTGTGGGAAGGCGATTAACTGTCAGCAGGCATGAGGGGTCCTTTTGGGGAGATGACAGTTTTCTAAAATTGGATTGTGGTAATACCAATAGTTACACAGCTCAGTAAATTTACTAGAACTCATTGATTTAAACATGTGAAAATGGGTTTAGGGGAGCTGCTGCCTGACCTTCAGACCCCAATCTAATCCATCATAAAGTGTTCTTTTCATGTGCTGGCTTCCAACTCTGAGAGGAGGTCATACACAGTGGTGAGAGGCTGAGTCCTGGCCGTACAAAGTGCCAAGTTGTGGCTGAAAGCTTCTCCTGAGATGCCTTGGGGCCAGAACTGGCCTGAAATCCATCATAACAAATCCCTGAACCAGCAGGGCTCATGGCCCAGCCTGTGGTGCCCAGTCAGAGTGGACCCATCATGGTACCTGCATATTCTCACACGAAGCTCTGGAAGATATGAGGGATTACAGACCCACAGGTTTCCCAATCTTTTAATTGATTAATTTATTTTTTAGCTTTCTTGGACAGTCAGGACCAATCTTATCTCAGGTTTGAAACATTTTGGCACCCAATCCTAACAGTTGAGGCATCACGTTTATTCACTGCTAGGTCAGTTTCTTTGCTAAGGACTTATATAGCTTTGTTATCTATCTCAAGTTACAACTTTTTTTTTTTTATTTTTTTTTTAAATTTTATTTTATTTTTAAATTTTACATAATTGTATTAGTTTTGCCAAATATCAAAATGAATCCAAGTTACAACTTAAGATTCACTTTGGGTCATAATTGGGGTCATAAGACTGTACCACTAGGAAGATGGTCCCGAGATGGTGATACAATTTGACTTTAATACAAAAGAGAATGATAGTTTACTTGATGTAATGTTCTGTTCGAGAGTCTCATGCAAAACTTTTATGAGTTTTAATTTTGTGGCTCTAAAGCCACACCTCTTCCAAGGAATTAACAGCCTGCAGTGTTTTCTCTCTGATAAGGTATAAGCTTTCTGTAAGACCTGTTATATTTCTTGTAACAGTTTAAGTTCCTGATTTCCTGACACTGTAAGGTCTTTGGGTTCAAGTGTAGAAAGCTAGAGACTTTCCATTTATTTTTTCCCCAACAAAATCTCCATTCGAACATCCTAACTGAAATAACTGAAACTGAAAGTCATTCAATTGTGTTGACTTTTTGTGACCCTATGGACTGTAGCCTCCCAGCTTGTCTATCCATGGGATTTTCCAGGCAAGAATACTGCAGTGGGTAGCCATTCCCTGCTCCAGGGGATCTTCCCGAACCAGGGACTGAACCTGGGTTTCCTGCATTGCAGGCAGATTCTTTACCTCTAGCTAAGCTGAAGCTTAATTCTTTCCAGTTGTGTTATTATTCTTTCTCTTCCATGTTTTTCATGTTTTTCAGTCTATCTCATCCACAGAATGTTTTCTCTTGTATAGGAAAGGATGGCCTTTGACCTGCAGGTCTTTGAAATCACATTCAGCTGTGAGCAGAATCAATTGACTTTAGATCATGAAGAAGCTTCCTAGAAATAGGAAGCTGAGTTTGGGCTTCTTTCTTGGAATGGGATGCAGAGGGGGATGAGGGTGTGGCTTTAAGAATGACATCTCAAAGACTTTGCCTTCCCTTGATCTGGGGAAAAATGAAATATCTAGTTCAAAGACCAAATGCAGTTGGCTGCTGAGAAGTCAGCTTCATTCAGCTGCTTTTTAATCATATTCAAGTTCAGGTATTGAACTCCCTGACAACACAATTTATCAGTGTGATGGCTGTTTATATGTGTTGGTTTTCAAGCCAGACAACCATGGAATCAGAGAATTTTTAGAGCTACAAAAAGCCTTGGCAATTTTCTGATCTAATATAGTCATTTTACAAAGAAATACCTGTGACCCAGAGAAATGAAGAGACTTACTCAAGTTCAGTTGAGTTCAGTCGCTCAGTTGTGTCCGACTCTTTGCGACCCCATGGACTGCAGCATTCCAGGCCTTCCTGTCCATCACCAACTCCCAGAGTCCACCCAAACCCATGTCCATTGAGTCAGTGATGCCATCCAACCTTCTCATCCTCTGTCGTCCCCTTCTCCTCCTGCCCTCTATCTTTCCCAGCATCAGGGTCTTTTCCATTGAGTCAGTTTTCACATCAGGTGGCCAAAGTATTGAAGTTTCAGTTTCAACATCAGTCCCTCCAATGAACACCCAAGACTGATCTTCTTTAGGATGGACTGGTTGGATCTCCTTGCAGTTCAAGGGACTCTCAAGAGTCTTCTCCAATACCACAGTTCAAAAGCATCAATTCTTCTGTGCTCAGCTTTCTTCACAGTCCAACTCTCACATCCATACATGACCACTGGAAAAACCATAGCCTTGACTAGAAAGACCTTTGTTGACAAAGTAACATCTCAAGATTACACACCTAATACATTGTCAAGTAGGAGTCTGGCACAGTCATGTTTTGGTGAAAGATGTTCCAATTAGAAAAAAGCATAACCTGTAAAAACGCTGTGGCCTTTGGAGCATGAAGCAATTTAACTCTTGTTTGTCTGCCTGTTCTCTTGCTGCCTATTGTGAGCTTGTTGTAGAGCTGAGGCAAGGTGTTTAGAAGAATTTGAGAAAGATGGTGGAGCCCCAGTAGATGAGGGAGTAGCTGCTTCAAATAGTAAAAGGATTTCAACCTGCTTGAGTACATTCACTTCTGGAGATGTAAACACTCCCTTTACGTCAGCTCATGGTTATAAAACAGCCTTCAAAAGATTCGTATAACATTACTTTGTGAAATTGTCCCTTTAACTCCCTGAAAAAAGTTCACTTAAAAATGTTTCATCTTAACCATGTGAAATGAGTTAATTTATAAAGAATTGGTGGTGATATTCTTTCTGCAACCCTAAAATCACCAGTTTATTTATATATTTCCAGTTTCTCATGTTTTCAGTGCCGGAATTAAACCAATTCCAAATAGACTTATTTTGAAAATGTCCAGGCATCAGGCTTTGTTTTTATTCTCTTTGTCATCTTTATATTGTCTTCTTTTTACTTCTTGAATGTGTTCCTCAGACAACATTCGCATGAATCATTCAGGAAGAAAAGGATGAAGCTTTTACCTCAAGGTAGATTCTGTTTCTCAAAAAGCCTTTTTGACTATCCAACAAATTCAATAAACATTTTGGGGACACTTATTTCAGGCTCTTACTAGTACTTTCATGAACATTGTTGCATTCAACTTTGTTTCATCATGCTGCTTCTCTTGTGAAGTAGGCATAAATGTTTCCATTTGGTAGATGAAAACAGGGAGACTGGGAAAGAATCAGGGAGGCCCAAAGGCATGTAAAACTAGTAAGTAGCAAAGATAATCTTCCAGCCTGATTGCTAACATTTATTGTTAATGCTTATTTTGTACAAGCCATGATAAAGTACTGACAGTTTCATACTAATCATTGTTATAAGTTTATATCAAAGTGTATTTTGAAAGTACTTATGAGAAGTACCTTTTCAAAAGCCAGCTCATAATCGTGTCTCAATCGCCGGTCTTATACATGGAAACACTTTGCTGGTTCATGTATAGTCTAGAAATTGACTTCAAATCCTTAGTTATAGAAAGCAAAAGTCAAACATTCCAAGCTGCTTTTATATTGCACTGTTGAAGTTTTAGTTTTCCGGTAACCATAACTGTGCCCTAACAGACTTCACCAGACAGAGTTAGGGTTTGAAACTGATATGTAAGTTAATCTTGATATAGGGTCTATAGTGTATGTAATATTAAAGTACTGGATAGTCGTATTGCTTGTTTTCCCCTTAAAACTAAGCCAGGGAATTATTCTTAAATTGGAAATGCACACAAGTGGTAGATATCAATCTTAGACCATGTGCCTTGGAAGACTGGAAATGTACCATGAAGCAGTCTATTATAGTTGAATGAAATTCTGTCTGTGACACAAGAGAAGCAGAGTGATAACAGGAAGAGGACTATAAAGAACTGGAGAAAGAAAATGACATTGAAGAAATCTTTAAAAAAAAAAACATATAAACTTTATTTCTCTCTCATATGTAAGAGTACTGAAGGTTTGCATTCAGAGATGCTATGAAGGTTCTCCTGGAGGAGAACATAGGCAAAACACTCTCCAACATATATCACAGCAGGATCCTCTATGACCCACCTGCCAGAATTTTGGAAATAAAAGCGAAAGTAAACAAATGGGACCTAATTAAAATTAAAAGCTTCTGCACAACAAAGGAAACTATAAGCAAGGTGAAAAGACAGCCTTCAGAATGGGAGAAAATAATAGCAAATGAAGCAATTGACAAAGAATTAATCTCAAAAATATACAAGCAACTCCTACAGCTCAATTCCAGAAAAATGAACAACCCAATCAAAAAATGGGCCAAAGAACTAAACAGATATTTCTCCAAAGAAGACATATAGATGGCTAACAAACACATGAAAAGATGCTCAATATCACTCATTATCAGAGAAATGCAAATTAAAACCACAATGAGGTACCATTTTACGCCAGTCAGAATGGCTGTTATCCAAAAGTCTACAAACAATAAATGCTGGAGAGGGTGTGGAGAAAAGGGAACCCTCTTACACTGTTGGTGAGAATGCAAACTAGTACAGCCACTATGGAGAACAGTGTGGAGATTCCTTAGAAAACTGGAAATAGAACTGCCATACGACCCAGCAATCCCAATGCTGGGCATACACAGTGAGGAAACCAGAATTGAAAGAGACACGTGTACCCCAGTGTTCATCGCAGCACTGTTTATAATAGCCAGGACATGGAAGCAACCTAGATGTCCATCAGCAGATGAATGGTACATATACACAATGGAGTATTACTCAGCCATTAAAAAGAATACATTTGAATCAGTTCAAATGAGGTGGATAAGACTGGAGCCTATTATACAGAGTGAAGTTAAGCCAGAAAGAAAAACATCAATACAGTATACTAATGCATATATATGGAATTTAGAAAGATGGTAATGATAACCCTGTATGTGAGACAGCAAAAGAGACACAGATGTATAGAACAGTCTTTTGGACTCTATGGGAGAGGGCAAGGGTGGGATGATTTGGGAGAATGGCATTCAAACATGTATATTATCATATGGGAAACAAATCGCCAGTCCAGGTTTGATGCATGATACAGGATGCTCGGGGCTGGTGCACTGGGATGACCCAGAGGGATTGGATGGGGAGGGAGGTGGGAGGGGGGTTCAGCATGGGGAACACATGTACACCTGTGGTGGATTCATGTTGATGTATGGCAAAACCAATACAATATTGTAAAGTAATTAGCCTCCAACAAGGGATAGTACGGGGAGGGAGGAGTGAGGAGGGTTTGGGATGGGGAACACATGTATACCTATGGTGGATTCATGTTGATATATGGTAAAACCAATACAATATTGTAAAGTTAAAAAATAAAATAAAATTAAATTAAAAAAAGAAAAAAAGTAAAAAGTAAAATAAAATAAAATTATTTTTCTAAAAAAAATATATATATAAATTTTATTTCTCTCTCATATGTAAGAGGATTGAAGGTTTGCATTCAGAGCTGCTATGAAGGTTCCTTAGTCATCAGGGTTTGTTTTTTTGGTTTGTTGGGTTTTTTTGGTCATGAAGTATATGGGATCTTAGTTCCCCAACCAGAGATTGGACTTGCACCTTCTACAGTGGAAACACAGAATCTTAAGCACTGGACCATCAGGGAAGTCCCCAAATCTCATTTAAAATAGTTATAAATTGACATTTATCCAAATTGGAAGGTAAGATAGGGGACCTTATGGGGAGGGAGATTCCAAAATCAGAAATGGTTTTTAGGAGCTTTTGTTTGGTGTATAAGGAAGGTAATAACCAATTATTATAGAATTTGTTTTGCCTTTACAAATTAAATTTTAAACTTAACTACCTCTGATAATTTTAGGGTCATTTAGGAATGCTTTGCAAGACTTTAGTTCTTGAGGCTTAATGCATTTTGGTAATTAAATTAGCAACTTACTGCTTCCTGATCAAATTTCCTTTATTGTTGAAGCTACTGCTTAATTGGAAGTTAGGTGACGTTTGAAAAACGGCACCAATTACACCGAGTGAGCTGAACCTTTTATAGACTCAATGTGCCCAATTTAATAAGGAAGTCACATTTTCATCTGAGGATAAGTTTAAGTAGAAGAAAGCTCATAAGCTCAGTATGCAGAAAATGGTTACGTATAGCCTAGAAATGTACACTGAAATTATAAATACTGTCTCAGACTCAAGAACTAAGTTTAATTTTTTGAGGGAATTATCTTCCCAAATGAATTACCCAGAATGGCAAAAATGTCATGTAATAGTCTCAGAAGGAAACTAGGCTTCTGTATTAGTGTGTGTGTGTGTTTAAGGACATTTAAAAGTAATACTTAATTGAGACATCCAGAGTTTCTCAGTGCCTTTATGTAGAGTTAAGAGAAAGAAGGAAAAAAAAAAGTTCAGTTCGGTTCAGTCGCTCAGTTGTGTCCGACTCTGTGACTCCATGGACTGCAGCACGCCAGGCCTCCCTGTTCATCACTAACGCCCAGAGTTTACTCAAACTCATGTCCACTGAGTCAGTGATGCCATCCAGCCATCTCATCCTCTGTCATTCCCTTCTCCTCCCACCCTCAATATTTTCCCAGCAGCAGGGTCTTTTCCAGTGAGTCAGTTCTTGGCATCAGGGGGCCAAAGTATGATCTTGAGCTTCCAATGAATATTCAGGACTGATTTCCTTTAGGATGGACAATATTTTAATGCCATGTCCGAAACTATTCTATGTTTATTTCCTTCACCTATGTTTTGTCATTTGCAAAATAGCACTCAAGTAATCAGTTTATTTCAACTATAGGCATTCTGGTTCATCTAAGTTACAACTAGGTATCTATGCAATAAAAGCTTAGATTCATTCCTAAGATGCTTATCAGTGATTTCAGTAGTTTCACTAGATGAGATTTTTTTTTTAATTTTATTTATTTTTTTATTTTTTTAATTTTATTTTTAAACTTTACATAACTGTATTAGTTTTGCCAAATATCAAAATGAAATTGTATTAGTTTTGCCAAATATATGCAAGGATGGAATCTAGGTTCAAATACATTTGTTTCAACTCTGACTGGGTCTGCTGCTGCTGCTGCTGCTAAGTCGCTTTAGTTGTGTCCTACTCTGCAACCTCATAGACGGCAGCCCACCAGGCTCCGCCGTCCCTGGGATTCTCCAGGAAAGAACACTGGAGTCAGTTTCCATTTCCTCCTCCAATGCATGAAAGTGAAAAGTGAAAGTGAAGTCGCTCAGTCGTGTCCGACTCCTAGAGACCCCATGGACTGCAGCCTACCAGGCTCCTCTGTCCATGGGATTTTCCAGGCACGAGTACTGGAGTGGGGTGCCATTGCCTTCTCCCTGACTGGGTCTACAAAATGTTAATTACAGACTGGTAGCACAGAGAACAGTTGCTACCCTTAGATGTGTTTTCTTCCACCTGAAGAATTTCCAAAATGAATTTTGGGTTTAATTTAATGGATTCAAATGGAGCATCCTACCTGCAGCTCTTGAATCCTCATCATCCTCTAATGCCATGATGATTACCCTTTCCAATATTGCTGTTAGTTATTTGGTTCCCTAAGGAGTTCAATTTTATGACAAGATCCACTGCTTCCAAAACCTTCACAATTGCTGGCAGAAATAAGCAATTAGGATCAGTTAAATAGTAACTTGGGTGGTATGGGGTTGTGTCCCAACAGGTAATCTGAAGAAATGCAGTAGCTGGGAGGAGCTGGGCAAGGTGTCCTGGTAGCCTGGGGCTTAGCTTTTGCTGTGTGTGGACAAGGTGGAGGATGGAGAAGGTAATGTAGCACAGTATGTAAGAGTGTGAAGAGTTTGGGAAAATCTGTCTGGGCTCATGTAGAGAAAAGTGGAGGCTTCTAAACAGACTTCTCTGGCTGCGTTGAAAGTGAAAGTGTTATTTGCTTAATCGTGTCTGACTCTTTGTGACTCCATGGACTTGTAGTCCACCAGGGTCCTCTGTCCAAGGAATTCTCCAGGCAAGAATACTGGAGTGGGTAGCCATTTTCTTCTCCAGGGGATCTTCCTGACCCAGGGATCAAACCTGGGTCCCCTCATTGCAGGCAGATTCTTTACCATCTGCTTCGAGCATCCAGTCTTTCACTAAAACAATTAATTATGGAGTGGCTACGTATTCCTTGTACTGGGTTTTCTGTGGAGCTCACACAGTTGGAGTCGTCAGTGACAAACAGGCTCTCACTCTTTGCCACTGTGCACCCACCAGGTTTGTGTGGGTTGTTTGGAGGGTTTCACACTACAGGACCGATTTCTGAGCTCATCTAAGGCAAAGAAGGAATAGGGAGGAGGTTGGGAACCAACGCTTTGGGACAAATATCCTGATGTTGGAAATATTTGCCCTTTACAGTCATGGACAGAGTCTGACCTTAAAAGTCAGGTTAACATGTCTGTTTACTTCCTTTTCGACCAGGAAATAACTTCCTGAGGATAAACTAACTGCCTCAGGAAGTCCCTGACTTCCCGAGGCTGTTAAGCTGATTAACAAATAGTGAGAGAAAAGCACTCAAGTGTGTAAAGGACATTCCTTTACATTGTATGTATTCCTAAAAAAAAGTAGAAAATCCACATTTTGGAGGGAATAATATACAAGTAATTTAGAAATTATTTGCGATCATTAAGAGGTGATTGAAAAATTGTAACAAGGAGTGTGGTCTGTGGGAAGTGGAATAGTAACACAGTTATTAAGTGGAAATGTAGCAAGGAGTTTTCTGCTGTTTGTAACTGGGACTGCCTTCCAGCACGGAATGGACCACTGGTACACTGGAGGAGGTTTGCGCTTCTGAGTAGCTGCATGTGTCTATTTATGTGAGTTTCCCCATGTGGTCTTTAGAAAACTAGATTCGTCTGAGCAGTAGACAGATTCTGGGCTTTGAAGGAAGGAGACAGAGGGGGCCTCCAGGAGAGGGAAGAGAAAGATGATGGGAAGAAGAAGAAATAGTGTAGCTGGGGAGTGATTCCAGCAATTCCAGAGATTCCACTTGTCGGGCACTGGTGCCCAAAGTGACACTGTCCCATGTCCCTGAAAATCTCTAGTCAGTCTTTCCCAAGCTCACCAAAGGCTTGGATGGAGTGGATTTCCTATAGGAGTCAGAGAAGGACTCACTTTTGAGACTGTTCACTTGCCTTCTTTGTAGCCCAACTTACACAGATATGGCCAAAGCCAACTTCTTAAGAATCCATCAGTGAACCCTCCATTACTATTTCAATCAGCTCAAATTTAAGTATCCTATTTTGTTGATCTTCTATTGTATATTACAGTATTTTATAGAATTTGTAGTAACTATGCAATTTATATTACCTTTACTCTTTTGAGTCTAATTGCAAACTCACTTTGTTCTGATTATTAATAATTGCCATTCACTTTTTGATCTTTGGCTTTCACAACTTCTGTGAGAAAACTAAACCTGTAAGCATCTCCTTTGCCCTTCTAGCACTGTCCTTCATGCTATAAAACCATCCTTGCTTTCTGGCCGTAAAAGAATGGTCCAGATACATTGTATTTTCTTTTTTTTTTCTGCCCAGAATAAAGAATAAGTCATGGTCCCCAAAGAGCCTGGGTCCTTTTAGTGGAGAAATATATTCAAGACGTAAATTTAGGAATCTAGGTTCCTGCTGCTGTGGGCTCACATTTAGTCAAGTTAGAGTAGGGGTAAAAGTATTTCTTAAGGTAACAGTACATATGAATGCTCCTAATTTATAATACTGTATATTGTAAATTCCTGCACTATATACGTGTGTGTGTATATATATATATGTATACAAATGAAATTTCATACAAAAGGACATATATATATATAGTCATATATGACTTAGTATAAAAATCTTAAGATAAAATTCTTTTTATCTTAAGATTATCTGCTACTCAGCATCCAAACTTATAACCTCTGTTGGAACTGCCCTTCAGATCTCTAGATGTGCTCATATATGCATGCTCTACAGTAGCAACAAGTAGTAGGCTACAGTTCAGTCGAGATATCAACCGTATGTGTGCTTCCATGCATGGCTCCATGGTGTCATTCTTGCACTAGCTTGAATTTCTTTGAGGAAAGAACTGTATTTCATCCAGTTATATACCCCATGGCTGCCACAGTATTTGCTGCTGCTGATAAGTCACTTCAGTCGTGTCCAATTCTGTGCAACCCCAAAGACGGCAGCCCACCAGGCTCCCCTGTCCCTGGGATTCTCCAGGCAAGAACACTGGAGTGGGTTGCCATCTCCTTCTCCAATGCATGAAAGTGAAAAGTGGAAGTGAAGTCGCTCAGTCGTGTCCGACCCTTCGCGACCCCATGGACTGCAGCCCACCAGGCCCTTCTGTCCATGGGATTCTCCAGGCAAAAGTACTGGGGTGGGGTGCCATTGCCTCCTCCACCACAGTATTTAGCATATAATAAATATTTGATAAGTATTTATTGAATGAATAACCGGGTTGTTATTCAAGATTTTAAGAAGGAATAGCCCTCTTGACTAACTTTCCAACTAGAGTCTTGAAGACTGTACCTGCAAAAGCCATGCAAAACCAATATATGAGAAACATAGTTATTTTTTAGAAAAAAAGAATAATACTATTGCTTAGGATAACGAGGCATATCGTGAGAATATTTGCCATCGATTTGTTTTAGTTACCTTTTGTGTTAAAGGGACAAACAACTTTTTAAAAGTAGAATAGGCATGTCGGAAGAAAGATGGAACAGAAGATACGTCTAGTTTCTATGTTTTCATGTGTGTTTTAATATTTTAAACCAAAAGATTAAGTGGTCTGAATACTAGGTCTATAAACAACCAGTTTTTCTCAGAAATTTTTTTTTTAACATTTTAGATCAGCAAATGAAATAAACTTAGAAATCTAAGTATCCTGGGGCTATTCAATACCCCTCCTTGCAACCTCAATTTTAAGGGAAGAGGAAAATATGTTCTTTTCCCCCCTCCAAATCCATTTTTAATCTCTTTTAACCTCAACACATTTGAATTGTTTCAATTCTTCATTTACTGACATCTCAAGGTACCAAATTAGAGCCTGTGGTTCTTTAACTGATGAAATTGGAGAAGTAAGTTTCATTTTATTGGCACAAAATATGGCTGAATTGGCCAGTTAACAAACATCCTCATATTTTTTTGGATTCACTGACTTGTTATGAAGAAAATGTTAGAAAAACCATTCCTAAAAAAGAAAATAGTACTGTTCTTTCCTTTTTTAAAAAAAGAATTATCCTGGAACCAACCTTGACCTCAGATTATCTTTTGCAAACTGTATTTTGTTTCCCCAAAACTCTTAAGTTCATATATTTTATTTCGCTGGATTGGAATAGGTCAGGATAGAGATTGGAAGGGCTTCCCAGGTGGCACTAGTGGTGGAGAACTCACCTGCCAGTGCAGAAGACAGAAGGGACACGGGTTCAGTCCCTGGGTCGGGAAGATCCCCTGAAGGAGGCAATGGCAACTCACGCCAGTATTCTTGCCTGGAGAATCCCATGGACAGAGGAGCCTGGCAGGCTACAGTCCATAGGGTTGCAAAGAGTCGGACACGACTGAAGCAACTTAACGTGCACACACAGAGATTGGAAACTGAATTCATCCCATCGCAGAGGTTTACAGAGCTGAATTATGGTTAATGGATGTGTTTGGAAAATGAAGTTGAATATTGAACTCTTCATTTAATCTGAATGAGAGGGGGGAGAAAACCCTATGAAATAAAAATTGTGTGATTTTGTAAATCCCCATATGTGTGTGACACAAGTTGCTTAGTTTTTATTTTCTTCTTTGTAAACTAGGAATTGTAATATTATCTACTTCATGTGTTGGTTATGAGGATTAAATTTACAAATTATATCCAATGTGAGACCCTTTGCATATGAGCTGATTTGGTTTCATCAGCTTAATCAAGTACTTTATGTAAATTCATATCCAACCTCACTCTGGGACAGAAAGAGTTTGTATGGAAAAGTCGCCTCTAAATTAATTCAACATAATTGCTATGGAAATCCCAGTAAGATTTGAGTTTTGAAACCTGACCAAATTCTCCTTTCTTAACCTATAAGAATAAATCCAACATCTATAAGTACCTACCATATGTGGATGATGAATTCAGTTCAATTCCATATGTATCACAGCATGGATGTTGAATTACTTAAGTATGTTGAACTCATTTGTTGAATGAATACACGTGCATATGAGGATATCCAAGAAAAATTTTGGAAACGAGTAATGAAAGCATATTTCCTTAGTGTTATGAAAATATATTATACATTTATAAATAGTTAAGAAGTGTGGTGTGATAGAGCTCGGTGTAATGGAACAGAGAGCTCAGGGTAGTAGTGTTAGTCACCTAGTTGTGTCTGAGTCCTTGCAACGCCATGGACAGTAGCCTGCCTGCCAAACTCCTTTGTCCATGAGATTTTCTAGGCAAGAATACTGGAGTGGGTTTCCATTTCCTACTCCAGGGGATCTCAGCGCAGGGATTGAACCCATGTCTCTTGCATCACCTACATTGGCAGATGGATTCTTTACCACTAGCATCACCTATGGCAATTTAGGGTATGATAAAGATGGCATTATATTAATACATGGATAAGGAGATACACCTTGTCAATATATCCTAATAGGAAGATCAGCTTCTCGTTTTTTAAAAAAGGAGCATGGAAGTTCTTGTTGCCAAAATAAATTCTTGATGGATGAAAGATTTAAATGTTCAAATTATATATAGATGACTTATTTTATGATCTTGGGGTAGAAGAACCTTTGAAAGCATGAAAACAGAAGTTATAAAGCTTAAGAAGACCACCAGCACATTCATGGGTTAGTGCGTGCTGTATGGGGAAGAAAATGTCTTTATGTCGTTAAAAATATTTATCTTTCCGTTAAGCTAACACAGGTTTCTTTTTTATTGCTGGACTTCTCGGAGCCTTTGATGCTTTAGTCTATGTTGTTAATCTTTAAATAGCATGTTTTATTTCTCAAACTTCTTTTATTATACCTCACAATCAGAAAACACTGATCCATGGGAATCAAGAGCCGTAAAAGTATAGACATACTTTGATCTAAGAATTTCACACTAGGAAATTACCTTACAAATCTTAGTTTTGTTTGTAGTTATAGTTTTGTTTGTAGTTATAGTTTTGTTTGTAGTTATATGCTTCTTAATGTTTATAATATAAAAATGTTGGAAACATATTTAATTGAGGCACTGTATATCAAATTCCTGTTTAGCTATTAAAACATGTTAGCAAAGTTTAGCAATATAGAAAAATATGACAAATGCAGAATTTGAAGCAACATTTCTTGTGTGATCCCAGTTGTGCATAAGATTATATTCAAAGAGGAAAAAAAAGACTGAGGGGACACATTTCAAGATGTTATCAATGGCTATCTCTGAAAATTACAGATTGTATACCAGGCCATTTAATATAAAGGACATGAGCATCCATAAATTTTAGTATATGTAGGGACTTTTGAAACTAGTTTTCTATAGATACTGAGGGATGACTATAGTTTTTTGGTATTTTTCAGTATTGTCCAACTTTCCATGTTAAAAAGGCAATTCGTAGAAATTTCAATTTAATTTTTTTTAAGGGTGAGAATGTCTGGTCGTTTTTTTTTTTTTTAATTTTATTGAATGTGATATGACCAAAAATTCAACTATTTTTTTTTCTCTCTGATTAATATTTTTGGATAAAGGTCAACCTTGCTGTTTTTCATACCTGATCCTCAAATATGCATTCAACCTCATCTAGGCAGCCATCACTTGCTTTCATGGGCTTTTTATAATTAGTTTTCAAAAAATTTTTGTATTGTTAAAACTTTATTTTCGTTAGTTGAACATACTTCTAACACAGTTTGTCTTCTTTATATACATTTACAAACTACAGTTCCAGTGTATTACCTATGTTCTAATTCATCTGTGTTCATTTACATTGAATCTTTACTAAATGCTGAGTATTGCAAGTGTGGAATGGGGACTCCTTGGTGAGTCAGATAGACCAAAATGACTTCACCTTCTGAAACTTTTCATCGTGTAGGGACCTAGATATTGTATAATCTTACAAACGAATTACATGCTGAGAGTACATTCTTTAATACATTCCTATAAGTAAACATTTAAGCCAAGGTTCTGAAAAATGACTTCCCTGGTGGCTCAGACGGTAAGGAGTCTGCCTGTAATGCAAGAGACCTGGGTTTGATCCCTGGGTTGGAAAGATCCCCTGAAGAAGGAAATGGAAACACACTCCAGTATTCTAGCCTGGAGAATTCCATGGACAGAGGAGCCTGGCCAACTACAGTCCATGGGGTTGCAGAGTCAGACATGACTGAGTGAGTTCACTTTCTTCTTTTTCTGAATAATGAACAGAAATAAGCAAGGTCAAGAATTGTAGTGCTGGAGAAGACTCTTGGGAGTCCCTTGGACAGCAAGGAGATCAAACCAGTTAATCCTAAAGGAAATCAACCCTGAATATTCATTGGAAGGACTGATCCTAAAGCTGAAGCTCCAGTACTTTAGCCACCTGATGTGAAGAGCCAACTCATAGGAAAAGACCCTGATGCTGGGAAAGATTGAAGGCAAAAGGAAAAGAAGGCGGCAGAGGATGAAATGTTTATATAGCACCATTGACTCATGAACATGAGTTTGAGCAAGCAAGCTCCTGGGAGATAGTGAAGGACAGGGAAGCCTAGAGTGCTGCAGTCCATCGGGTCACAGAGAGTCAGATATGATTGAGCAACTGAACAAGAACGAAGATTTGTGTGAATGCAGGTATGTGGGGTTGGGAGATGTAGTGGCAGGGAGGACTGTCTTCTGGTTGCCCATTATTATGTAATAAATTACCCTAGTAATTAATGTATTTGTTTTCTGTTGCCCCTGTAGCAAATCACCACTAATTTAGTGGCTTAATACCACAAAAACCTACCTTCTTACAATCCTGGAGGTCAGAAGCCCTACATGAATCTCACAGGACTAAAATCTAGCTGTTGGCAGGACTGTATTTTTTCTGGAATCTCTAGAGGAGAGTCCATTCCTGGCTTTTCCCAGATTGGTTTATGGCCTCTTCCTTCATCCTTAAACCCAGCATCATAACATCTTCATATTTCCCTTTGTCTCTCTTTGACTCTGATCCTTCTGCTTTTCTCTTGTAAGGATCTTTGAGATGACTTTGGGCCCACCGGGTAAACCAGGATAATCTTACCATCTCTATATCTTAATCACATCTGTAAAGTTCCCCTTACCATGTAAAGTAATATGTTCAGTATTCTGGGAATTAGGATGTGGGAATCTTTGGGGAAGTCATCATTCTGCTTTTACATTCAGTTACTTCAAACAACCACTGTAATATATTTCACATTTTTTTTCCCCAGTCAAATATTTGGATGGAGCTTAACTGTAATTGTTTTGCTGCCTGTGGCATGGACTGAGGTCACTGGTGGTATTCAGCTAGTGAATAGGCTGTTCTAGATGGTAAAGAACGTGTGCCCCAACCTTGCCTAGGATGGCTAGTCTGTCACTGGAGAGCATACAGGTGACCTCTTTAGCAGGATGGTTTCAAGGTAATCAGACTCCTTATATGGGGGTTCTAAAAAGAGTCAAGAGACAGGAAGTGGAAGCTGCTAGTTTCTTAAGTTCTGGGTTCAGAAATTGACACAGCATTACTTCTGCCATTTTCTGTGAGTTGCAGTGGTTATAGTCATCTGGATTTGAAGGTAGGTGTATTGACTCTACTCTGTGGGATGAAGGTTGATGTATTTGCAGCCGTTTTTAATCTTTAGGATGGATGGGTGGTTGTGCATGAGTACATGAAGAGAGACCAACTCCTGAGAAGACCCTGGACCTGGAAGAAGCTTAGGGTTTTTCTGAGCAATAGGCCATGTGTATTTGCAGGATAATGGCAATGGGGAGAAGGGATGACATTGGGCAAGTAGTCACAGCCAGCCTTTGTAGGATCTTGCCATGAGTAGATTATATTCTAAGAGCAAGGAGGAGCTCTTGAGGACCATAAACAGAGACAGACCTCCTGTGGCTGCTGTGTGACCCTGGGAATGGGCAATGAGGGAAGCCCATTAGATGTCAATTGTGGACCAGGCAAGAAATAATAGTACTTGAGATTAGTATAGTTCTGATCCATTTTCACTCACATTTTTCCTTAGTACCTTATGACAGAAGAGTGATAATCAAAGTGTTGTCAGTGGTATTCTGTGAACCATCTGCTTCTATCAAGCTAAATATAGGAATCAAGAATGATTAGAGTCTTTTGGAGCAACTTAACATGCTCTGACATCCAAAGGGATGAGCATGAACTTGTAATTTGTATGTCTGCCTTAAGAAAGAAGACTTTTATGTTTCTCTTCATTTTTGTTGCATTTTATGAAGTATTAGTATGAATTTCAAAGCTGGAAGAATACTGGTCCTTTCTAACTCCTAGGTTGAGAAGCACCTTTTCTAGAACACAATATCTTACTTTAACACACATTGTATTTTTCCTTTGTGTCACCCCTGGGTGCCCTGGACTTTTCTTATGGAAAAGGAATGCCTACAGCTACACATGCTGGTATTCTTAGACTGCGGCTGCTGCTGCTGCTAAGTCGCTTCAGTCGTGTCTGACTCTATGCGACCCCATAGACGGCAGCCCATGAGGCTCCCCTGTCCCTGGGATTCTCCAGGCAAGAATACTGGAGTGGGTTGCCATTTCCTTCTCCAATACGTGAAAGTGAAAAGTGAAAGTGAAGTCGCTCAGTCGTGTTTGACTCTTAGCGACCCCATGGACTGTAGCCCACCAGGCTCCTCCATCCATGGGATTTTCCAGGCAAGAGTACTGGAGTGGGGTGCCATTGCCTTCTCTGTCTTAGACTGCAATGGAGGTCAAATTTATTCTCATTTGCTCATTTAACATGCGACAGCTGAAGATCTGGATGTAGCACTCTTAACAGTCTGTTAAGACCCCTGATATTGTGGTCTTTCATAAAATCTTGTCAATATTTATTTGTCATATGTCTCATATTTGCATTTTAGAATTAAGTGTTCTCTGGTTGCATTAATCAGGCAAAACTTTTTGCTCATGGTGACAGAAGCCAATTTGTGGTTGACAAGTATTAGAAAAAATAGATTAAAACAGGGACTCATTTAAAAATTAATATGTAGGCTATAAATGTTTTCTTTTAACTCAGAACATATAAATTCATTTTTCCAGTCTTTTGAAGTTAGGTTAAAACCTTCCCTTTGAATATATGGCTCTTGATGGGTGTTCTACAGTGCTTTTCCTTGCATTGATTATATAGCAACGTATCTTTATGATTTTCAGTTTTGATGTCTTTAAACTTGGTAGGATGAAATATACTTCTATTTTTTTTTTCAAAAGTAACAAATCCAACAGAAAGAATAGGGAGAAATACAATTTAAAATGGTGTGATAAGAAATCCCTATATTTGAAACTAGAAATGGTACATTTTCCTCATGATAGAAGGATAAAGGAGCAGAAATGGTTCATTATTGCACATACTGAATGCATAAATGACACAGTCTTTGATCTTGTCAGACAGAAAAGATAGACGTGATGGGTCACCCCGCTCCTCAAATGCTTTATTCTCATTCTGCTAATAAAGACCATGTGATACATTTAGACATGCTGGTGAAAGTTTTATCCCTTGGAGATTAGAAAAAGTAATGATGGGGAAGATTATAAAATAAGAAATAGAATAAAGAATGAAATTCTGATCACATAATTGAGGCTATTTCCAGTGAACAGAAATTGGAGCCAGTGTGAATGGATCTCTTATGAGCTTAGATTTTTAAAGCTCTTATAAAAGGGATAAAGACAGGTGCAGAATCAAGGGAAAAGTAGTACAAAGCTTCAGGAATTGTGTCAGTAGGAGGAGCATCACAAATGAGCAGAGACAGACAAGAATGAAAAAGCAGAGAACTACTCAGGGGTATGTTGTTTGAAGTTATGTGAGAAGATGAAGTGTGGGAAGCATGTCAAAGAAGGGCCATGACAGAAGATGGTATCATTTAACCAGTTGCAGAGGGAAAGCACAGATGCTGGTCTTCAATTATTTCTGTAGCAAGGAGCATGTTTTCCATAAATACCAAAAGGCATAAGGGGTGACAACAGCTAACCTTCTCGCGGTGCTTACCATATGCTGACCATGGTTCTAAATGCATCACATATATTACCTTGTTTACCCTCCAGCATCAGTGGGGCAGCAGCTGTTACTGTGGCTGTACCAAGCCTGGTCTGCTGATCCCACCCGCAGGAAAACGGATCTCTTGCCACCACGTTGTGATGAAGGAAAATACACAGCAGATATTGCCAGGCCAAACAAGGAGAATGGGCAGCTCATGCTCAAAAGATCCGACGCCCCAGTGGCTTTCAGGAGAGATTTTTTTCTCAAACAGTGGTAAGGGAGAGGGTCTCAGCTTGCCTGATCCACTCCTGGACATTCTGATTGGTTGGAAGTGAGGTCACTGGGTGGTGTTTTGGGAGTCAGCATCATCAACCTTCTGGTCCCAGTCAGTCTGGAGTCTACCTGGGGTGGTTAGCAGTTAACTTCATCTACCTGATGGCCAGGTTAGTACCTGATCAACAACTCAAGGACATGGTTCAAGATATTACGTATAGACTTTGAGGAGAAACTAATGGTCCTTGACTTTGTTTATGGCTAAACGTCACCATTTTGTCTTGCTTGACTGTTTTCCTTTGTTGCTGTGTTTTATCACTTGTCTGATTAAATTTGCTGTTTGAAACTTTGGGAGAGCCTTAAGGACTTAAAGCTTTTCTACAAACTAGAGGCTGATACATGCAGCAGGGTGGTTTGTGCCCAGGAATATCTCGCAGGATCCTGCTCTGTTGATTATTAAAACCAGCTTAGAAGTGAGAGGGTTCAGGGTGACACAGCTATTCAGTGCCTTGAACTAAAGCATATTTTTTCTGGATTCCCTTCTTTGTTGTAGGGCTCTTTGATTTAAAACTGTCGCTCATATAAAGTGATGGCATGGTTTAAAAAGAATCTTTAAAATGAGTACAAGTCAACAAGCCCAAACAAGTCCCAACACAGGAGTCTGAAAGAACTGGAGATAAAACCAATTATCTGATTTTGAAAATTGAGGACAGTGTAAACTCCTGAAACCACAGCATGTTAAGTCTACTTTATTTTTCTGGCAAACCCAGTTTACCACCTATCCTGTGACAGACCCTTTGAGGAGTGTTAAGGAGAACAAGACATGTTAAAGGCCATCCTTGTGCTCCAGAGGTACATTGTGACAAATCAAAAAAATTAAGGAGAACTCTGGTGGTTAGTCACTAAGTCCTATCTGACACTTGCAACCCCATGGACTGTAGCCTGCCAGCTCCTCTGTCCATGGGATTTCCCAGGCAAGAATGCTGGAGCGGGTTGCCATTTCCTTCTCAAGGGGATCTTCCCAACCCAGGAATCGAACCTGGGTCTCCTGCACTGCAGGTGGACTCCTGCACTGCAAGCAGATTTTTTACCAATTGAGCTGCAAGAGAAGCCCAAGGAGAACTCTAGTTTTTTTTTTTTTTTTTTAAATGGGTTACTTTGAAACCATAGTGGACCCCTAGGAAGGAGAGGCCATGCCTGCCAGTCTTCAGAAGTTTACAGAGGACCTGATATTAGATCCAAGCTTTGCATTGAAGGGAAGGGTCCCGAAGTGGTAATTGGAGGTGGGGGGAGTTGTGAATATAGGTCATCTAGCACCAGGCTAATTAATGTAGGATCCAGGGCCAGCAGCATCGCATCCCCAGGAGCTGGTCGGAGATGCTGAATTTCAGGCTTCCCCCACACCTGCCAGATCTGCATTCTAACAAGTTGTCTGGGTGACTGCTATGTACATTAAAGTTTGAGTGAACACTGCTGTAGAGTGAGTGTGTAATTCTAGTGTTGAGTACATGTAGTGTCAGGGGTGCTGAGGCGGGCTGGACAACCTGTCTCACCATCCAGCCTGGCTGCAGATCATTGCCCAAGGGCAATGATGACCTGTTGCAGAATCCTAGCAACAGCTCAGCCAGCAGTTTGCACACTTGGTCCTTGCCAGTCATCAGTCTGCAGTTCAACTTGTTTATAGCTTCCAGGAGCTGTGTTTCAACTGCATTTGTAGCAAGTCATACCATATCTGTGATACCAGAAAATAGATTTAGAATAAAAACAGTCCTCTGGTGCTCACATTTTTATTGCTCTGAACCTTAACATACCATCAGAGCTATAGAAAGCAAAGGTTGATTCCCTACCCAGGCTAGTTTCCCTGGCAGAGTCAGAAAATAGTCCAGTAAGGAGTGCTGTTTTGTGTTTTCATCATTGACGACCTCTCATGTTTCAAGAAACAATCTGGGGAATAATTATTAGGATGGCTTGTATTTTTGTTAGTCTCTGGCGCTGTGATGTATCCTTAAATTTCCAAATTGTGGAATCCATCTGGCTCTTCGTGTCCTGAAATTTTTCTAAGACTGAGCTGGTGTTTCTGGCAGTCCTGGCTTCAAAATCAGGCTTCATGATTTATTGGACATACAAAACTCAGTCTCTCATTCCAGAAAATGAAGATAGAAATGTTGATCTCTCAAGTTTTTGCAAGCATCAGACTATAATATATGTAAAGATTGCTAAATCACTGCCTGGCATAGGAAAATGCTTAATCAACAATTGTCATTATTCTTAATAATTTACAGATTTGTGTCTGTTGAAGTAGACTAAGTCAGTGAATAGTAGCAATCTGAAGCCAGGAGTGGAGGGGATACCGTGAGTCAGTGGATTCTGCGTCTGCTCAGCTCAGTCCTGTTGCTGTAAGGTCACTGAAACACTTTTTCCCCCCTAGTTGGGCGGGGGCACTTATCTTAGGATATTTACAGAAAGCCTTATTTCCTTGGATTGCATCTTAGGGCATCATGAAGAACTTCAGTTCACGTCTTAGTGTTTGTCTAGAGGTTGGGACTTGGTGTTGAATTGATGTTATACTAGTCTTTATCATTTCCCAGGGCCACCAAAGCAAAGTACCACAAACTGATTGACTTAGAACAGCAGAAGTATATTGTGTCACAGGTCAGGAGGCTCGACATTGGAAGTCAGGGTGTTGGCTCTGAAACCTGTAGGAGAAAACCTTCCTTGCAGTTCTGGGTGTTCCCTGGCCAGCAGCTGCAGGCTCTCAGTCTCTGCCTCTGTCATCACATTGCCTGCTTCTTGCTTGTGTGTCTTTGTGTCTCTTCTCATCTTCTATACGGATTAGGGACCCACCCACTTCAGCATGACTTAACTACTTATTAGCTTACATCTTAACTACTTATGTCTTCAGTGACCACCCTCAACCCTGCAACTCCAAATAAGGCCACACTCTGACATAATGGACAGGAGTTTGAGCAAACTTGGAGAGATAGTAAAGGTCAGGGAAGCCTGGCTGCAGTCCATGGGGTCACAAAAAGTCAGACGGGACTTGACTGAACAACTGACGTAATAGGCCTAGGACTTCTGCAGATCTTTCAGGGTGACACAGTTTAACCCATAACAGAAGTCTTGGGGACTGGTCTGCTTGGGTCTCTGTTCTCAGTGTTACCACCAGGGCAAGTGGAGCCTGTGTTGTTTAGGATGGAGCTGTCTCATGTGCTGGGGCTGGAATGTTCCAGGGAAGATTGCAAAGGCTCCCACGGCTGGCACTTGCTGAGGCCTTGAGGTCTGAGCCTGCAGACCTCAGGGATCAAGCCACTTAAGGCAAGCCCGCCTATAGAATTGCCACATGCTCCAGGGATTGTTTTATTTCTAGATAGCCACAGTCGGTTTCTCTAGGTTCCCAGAAGATGCAGCAAATGTTAATGTGTTAGGGACCCTTTGAATTGAGCTAATCCCCCCAGAACTGCCCCATGGGGCTCGAGCTGAGGGTGGTGTATGCTCACTCTGCATTGAGGTGCATTCAAGGGAAAGGCCCAGACAGGGCAGAGTCCTGCACACCTGGTTCCTTCTGCCAGATTCTACAGTTAATTCACTTCTCCTCCTCCAGGTCTGAACATGGGAGGCAGCAGAGAGAAACAGGGAGTTTTGGTTGCATGGGCATTGTTTCCCAGGGCAATGGGAGGAATGGGAGTTAAGTGTCTCTTTCAGTCATCACTGCTCTTCTGGTTGTGATGGTTCATTTCACACATCAACCTGATTGTACCATAGACGGCCCAGATGTTTGCTTAAACAGATTCTGCGTGTGTCTGGGAGGGGGTTCCTGGATGAGGTGAACACTGAGGTCCGTGGACCCAGTGAAACAGCTTGTCTTCCCCAATACTGGTGGGACTCACCCAGTCCATTAAAGGTCTGGCTAGGATAAAAGTTTGAGTATAAAGGATTTTCTCTCTCTGCTTGTATGTCTTCAAGCTGGGATGTCAGTCTTCTCCCATCTTTGGTTAAGGATTTGGAGTTGGACTGGCACTTACGCCATTTTCTCTTCTGGTTCTCAGGCCTTCAGTCTGAGCCTGGAGCTCTACCACCTGCCCTCCTGGGCCCCCACTCTCTGACTGCAGGTCTTGGGGGTCTCTCAGCCTCCATAACCACTTGAACTAATTCCTCATAATGAACCCATTTATATATATAATCTCCTATTGGTTGTGTCTCTCTACTAAACACTGACTAATGCAGCAGTAAACGTGACCTCAAGCATATTGGGGGATCTAATGAGAGTTTGAAGGGGTATTGCTTTCTGACTCATGATTTCAATGAGCTGAGCAGTTACGATAATGGATATTTTATAGCTTAAAAGAGATTTTGGAGACCTATCTCAACCCTAACCCAGCAATCACTCCACATTTCTCCAGGCTGTTTTTATCTTCTGGTGAATGGAAAAATTAACACAAGGATGAGTTTTTACGTTTCTCCAATTCTTTCTGTTCATTACACAAAGTAAAAGAAAGTCACTCAAATCTATGCTGAGAGGGGCGGGACGTCTAGTCCTTCCAGGGTACCACACGCAGTAGCTGTGGTGCTTACCAGCCTCTGAGGGTCACAGATGTCAGGGCTTGTGCACCTGCTTAACTCAAAACTATAGAGAGACAATCCTGCCTGGCCCTCAATTTCTGATTCATATGAGCTCACCGTGGTTGGCATGACCAAGAATTGGGGGGTATTTAGAAAGTAAAAAGTTATGGTCTGTGAAACCTGCTCTTCCTTACCTAAATCCAAACTCTCAAATGCTGGGGGAGCTAACTAAGCCTTTCAGGTGGTTCTACATGAAAGGAAATCTGGTTGGCTCTAGACCCAGTTGCTGCTGGGGAGCACACCAGGTGAGCCTTAGGGCCCCTAGAACAAGACAGTCCTTGACAGGATTCTCTGTAGGAAGCAGGGGTCATGAAAGTCCTAGGAGAGTTGGGGTCCATTTCAGGTCCTTCCTCTGATGTTCATCTAACACATCCCCTATCATGGGCATTCTTCTTTCTCATAATGATCACTTGCCCACCCGTTCAATTGATTTTGTGATTTTACTTAATAATAAAAAGGAACGATTGAATCTCTTTTTCATAAATGAATCACAAAACTCTGATGACTTTCTACCTTTCTTCTCGTGACCTGAGGACCATTTTACTCATCTCAATTATAATTTGTTTAGCAGATTTCATTTGCTTTTCCCCACTTCATGCGTGAACGCTTTTATGTGTTTAACAGTTATTTGTTTAAGAGGGTCTGCAATGAATAATGCAGCGAGCGGCCAGATTTTTCACGTAATAATTTTTTATGAAGCATGCCAAGAGAGCTCAAGTTTTATAAATCTAAATGAACTCTTGAGCAGCAAGGGTCCCAGCCCTCAGACTTCCTCGTGGAGCTGCTTCTATTGCTATATGTTGGAATGATTGATCTGGCCAACCTCATCTTTTCCCTTTATGAAATATTTTAGGAGAAATGAACCAGCTAGATCTAGCTAGAGATTTGCATGAATTCTGATTTTGGGGGGCCAATAAATTTAGCCAAGAATCACATCGTCCTTTTCTATCCTACTTGTATTTGTAGGTCAGAAACTTATTGCAATGCCTGCTAAAAAGAAAAAATAGATTCACCCTGGCTTCCTCATGTGAAAGGCAGACATATAGAAAGATCTTAGATGGAGCAGCCGATCTTGGGTGGAACCATGTGGGAAGACCTCATTGTCCTATTTACTTTCCTTACCTCTTGCATTGCAGCCAGGACTGGGTAGATACAGGGTCTAACATCTTAAAAATATTAAGATAAACCATGTTTTATCTTCCTGGGTCAAGAAAGAATTGAAGGCTGAGCTCAAAGATTAGGAGGCATTTGCTTCTCTGTGACATACAGTTGATAGAAATGAAGACTGATTTGATTGAAGAAGAGGGAGAATTCCCTCACACCCATTTGATGTGATATGCTCAAGTGTTTTGATTGGAAGCAGTAATTGTCTCTGGAAGGATGATCTGTTTCTCGGCCGTAGACACGCCTACTTGGGTTTGATTTGAGGCCACATCAAGGATTTGGACAAATACAAGGATTTTTGTCCAAATGAATATGTGTGTGATCCAATGTTTCCCTCTACTATAAGACCAAAATAAATGATTTTTAATTAAACATAATTTTGACAGTTTGTACTTTCATTCTTTAAAAGGGATGGCGAGCCCTTTTGCCTCTTCAAATCCATCTGCATGGATATTTATTCCGATGATTTGGAGCAAGAAGTTAAAAATAGTTACATTATTGCCCTTATGTGGGACATGTTAGAGCAGTGATGTTAGGATGGTAATGACTGATTTCCTGCCACATCAGTAGAAAGAAAGTGAGAGACAGACAGAACACTTATTCATCATTTTTGGCTACTTGAGTAATGCTTCATTTTTAAGGAAGCACACCGTGGGTCTCAAGATGACTTCTGTTTGACATTTCCTTTAGGATACTGCATTTTAGCTCATCAGAGATGTGCAAGAAACTTGATGTCTTAATGAGACATGCTATCTTCACAGAATTAACGACATCTTTGAGATGCTCCTGAGTCCATGGTTTTCAGATATAGGGAATCTGGTGAACTCAGGAAGAAGGAAATCCCCTCCCTCCCTTCACTGGAGGGAGGAGAGCAGCTGACCCCCAGGTGTGCCCCGGTTGTGTGACACAGCATCTCATGTCCCAGTGCCCTTGCCTTCAGATAGACCCAGGGTAGGGGTCGAGCGAAAGATCCTGAAAGCCAACAAGCTCACTGCAGATCTTTGTGCTCCTAGGACTTTGTATTTGCCTTGTTCTTTCCCCAAAGACCAACAGATTGACTTACTCTGATCATCGGCCATTTCATGGACAAAGTGATAACACAATCTAGACAGGTTTATTTATGTGGATGGTTGATTTTGGAAAGCAATTTGCTGTTTTTGTTGCTTTCTTCCCATTTCACCGCCATGTATATTCATTGTTACATCTGTACATCCATCGATGCCTTCCTTTTGTATGGACCAACATGGTATGAAAGCTGTCTCACTGCTTCTTAGTTTTTTTTTTTTTTCTTGTTTGTTTTTAATTGAGATATAATTGACATATAACGTTACATTTGTTTCAGGTGTGGCACGTCATGATTCAGTAGTTGTACACTTTGCAAAATGATCACCATAATAAGCCTACTTAACATTCATTATGCTACATGGTTACAATATTTTTGTGTGATGAAAACTTTTAAGATGTACCCTCTTAGCAACTTTCAAATACACAATACAGGATTATTAACTATAGTCCTGTGCTGACATTGCATCTCCATGATTTATTTTATAACTCAATCTTATACCCATCACCCATTTTGCCATCATTAGATTGTTTTTAAAAGGTCTCTTTATAGCTCTTTGTCCTCTTTATAATGGGCTTATCTAGTTCAATTCTATATGAAACTTTACAGATTCAAAGTTCTGTCCAATAACAAAACAACTTGGCTTCATCGTTCACTTGGAAATGACAATGTGATTGCCTCGCCTTCTTTTCAAACATGGAAGTTTGGCTTGCTTCAAACTTCTTCTCTGTTCTAACACTCACCCACAGTGATTGCTTCATTCATTTGTGTTTTGAAGACACTTTAAAATTCTTGGGAGCAGGTGGGTAGAGGTGGGAGGAGGGGAACTGGTAGAAATCATGATTAACCCACTAAGTTGTTGGGTAATGCTGTGAATTCAACCTCTGTAACACGTATTCTCCTCATTTATACAAAGAGGATAATAGTGCACGCCTCCCTGGTGTCTCAGTGGTCAGGAATCTGCCTGCTAGTGCAGGAGATGCAGGTTCGAGTCCTGGGTTGGGAAGAACCACTGGAGAAAGAAATGGCAACCCACTTCAGTATTCTTGCGTGGGGAAGCTGATGGGCATGGTAGCCTGGAGCTGCTGCGGTGGCGCTGCAGTGCATGGGGCTTGAAAAGAGTCGGGTAGGACTTAGTGACTAAACAACAACACATCTTATACAAATTGAAAGCCTCACTTTGCTACTCTATAAATATCATGTATAAAGTTACATTTGACTTATGATAGTACTATAATAATAATAGTACTTGGTAAATAACTACTTTGTGTCTCAATTATTCTAGTTACTTTCGATTTAATCCTTACAATACTTGAATGAGGTAGCTTTATTATTACCCCATTTTATAGGTGAAGAAACTGAGATGGAGGTTAAGGATCTTGCCAAAGGTTTTACTGCTAGTAAGTGGTCAACTTAGGAATTGAACCCAGACAGTCTGGCTCCAGAATGAAGAAATTGAAACAACGCCAAGAAATAATTTTCACCAAGTTCAGCTGCAACCAGGCTTGAAAACTGTCTCAAATGCTGCCTCTTTGGCTATGGCAGGTCTGATTAGATGCTCCTACATTAATGGAAATTAAACATTCTCCTTGGCTGATCTTATTCCTCAAATCGTTTTCAGCTGTTTTGGAGCCTTGGAATTGCTGGACATGTTTAAACACTACATTGTTGATTTAACTTATCTTGTTGTTTTGCAATCCCCTAAAATTCTCTTTCTGGTCTAATGTTAATGGTGTGTTACTTTATGATACTAATGGATAACTCGAGCACTCACACATTGAGACGTTATGGATATTTTAGATGCAGAGTCTCAGAGATGTGATTGCATTATGGTCATCTAGTGGACAGTCCCCTGGGGAATATATGACCAAGTGAGAGCTCAGGAAACTCAGGAGCCTGAAACGACCTGGTTCATTCTACTATTCACTGAGGATTCAGATCAGATTTAGAGGAACTTTATTGGGCAGAGATAATGTGCAGTCACTGTGTTGGTCCAAATCACAGAAGAACCCTTAATTTAGTTTTGTCTTCAACTATTACTTAGGATCATTTAAGATTCTCTGATGCCACTCTGGTAAGCTCAGAGTCTAGAAAGTCCTGCACTAAGTTTGATTGGATCAGCTTCAGGATGGGAGCAAGAAGACAAAAGTGAAGATAAGAATTCCAATCTATCTATTTGATCTTATAATGATAAAGTGTGTGAAAATGTTAGTTGCTCAGTCATGTCCGACTCTGTGACCCCCTGATTGTAGCCCACCAGGCTTCCCTGTCCATGGGATTCTCCAGGCAAGGATACTGGAGCGGGTAGCCATTGCCTTCTCCAGGGGATCTTCCTGCCAGGGATCTAACCTAGGTTTTCCACATTACAGGCAGATTCTCTACTCTCTGAGCCACCAGGGAAGCCCCTATAATGAAAAAACAAGTGTCAATCATTGATTTATTTAGCACTTATAAAGAAATTTCACAAGTAATTACACTTGATTCTTTCAAATTCTTATGATTTTGGTAAGACAAGCATGATTATCCACATTTCCAATGTGAGAACTAAGACTTAAAAATAATCAAACCTGCAAGTGTTCCACCATGGACTTAAACATGAGCCTTAGACACCAAGCCTTCTGACTATCCTATGCAGTTATCTTTTTTATTTCTCATTATCTCTCAATACTGGGAGGTAACTGCCCATTTTTTATACTTTCTCATGTAAATATGTTATGTCCCAAATCCAAATGATAGCCCACAATAAATCTAAAATCCAGAAGGCTTAGGGTTTAAAAAGCTAGAAAAACAGAGTGCTGAAAAGGGAGTATTTAAGAGTGAATATGAGGTTGGAGTAGAGAGTTAAACATAGTTTGCTCTTCAGTGATTATTCCTTCTCAGTACGGTAAAGTAGGCAACAGTAAGAGTCCTGAAAAGAAAACATTTGAATCAATTTTAATTTGTTCCAGTGATATAGGAAGAGGGAATAGAGGAACATTAATATTTATTGGCATATTTTGCCACCTCACTGAATACTGTATATACATTGCATTTCTTCAACTTTATCACAGCCCAAGTAGGCATTGGTATATCCATTTTACAGTGGGTCTCCCTGGTGGCTCAGACAGTAAAGAATTGACCTGTGATGCAGGAGATCTGGGTTAAAGTAGGCAATGGTACATCCGTTTTACAATGGGCCTCCCTGGTGGCTCAAACAATAAAGATCTACCTGTGATGCAGGAGACCCAAGTTCAATCCCTGGAGAAGGGAATGGCTACCCACTCCAGTATTCTTGCCTGAAGAATTTCATGGACAGAGGAGCCTGGCGGGCTACAGTCTATGAGGTAGCAAAGAGTCGGACATGACAGAGTGACTAACACTTTCACTTTCATACTTAGAATAAGAAATGGAAGTACTTTGCCTGAGCTCATGAAGCTGAGAGTTTCTGTACCAGTTTGAAATCAGCATGCTGCCTCGATAAAGCCTAGAGGATAGAGTGGATGCTGAAAATACCAACGTGCAACAATATGTTTTCAACACTTGCCACCGGCACACACTTTTAATGAACATTTTTATAAAGGAAATAAGAACATGAATATTGGGCTTCCCTGATAGCTCAATTGGTAAAGAATCCACCGGCAATGCAGGACACCCCGGTTCAATTCCTGGGGTTAGGAAGATCCACTGGAGAAGGGATAGGCTACCCACTCCAGTATTCCTGGGCTACCCTTGTGGCTCAGCTGATAAAGAATCCACCTACAATGAGGGACACCTGGGTTCGATCCCTGGGTTGGGAAGATCTCCTGGAGAAGCGAAAGGCTACCCAATGCAGTATTCTGGCCTGGAGAATTACCATGTCTTGAATGCATACTTACTTTTCCTACTGTTACCTGCTACTGAATTTATTTATTTTTTAAACTTTCTTTCTTTATTTATTTTGCTATGCCAGATCTTAGTGCTATAGGATCTTCAATCTCTATTGCGGCATGTGGGGATCTTTAATTGCCATGTGTAAACTCTTAGTTGAGGCATGTGGGATCTAGTTCCCTGACCAGGGGTTGAGCCCATGCCCCCCCGCATTGACAGCACGGAGTCTTAGCCAGTGGACCACCATGGAAGTCTGCACCTACTACTAAATTCAGTTTGTCTAGAACACATTGATCATCGATCTGACTATAATATACATTCAAGTGTATTTTTGCTAATATTTGTCATCCAAAAATTGAGATTAGTTTTGTAGAATCCTATGTGGTATCTTCTTCAACAGGGTGTCCTGTTTTTATTTCTGTTTGTTTTTACATCTGAATTGGGAATGAAGGCACCACTTCCTTATCACTAAGTCTACATTTTTTTTTTTTAAGTCCAGGTGATTGGGTGTGTGTAAAACCTCCTGAGATCAGAAAATGAAGAGGTCTGGAACTAGACATAGATGAACAGGCACCAGACTCTGGCTTTGGGCTTGCCATGAAGGGTTTTCTCTTCTACATTTTAAAATTTCTGGAACATTCCTGTGGTGATTGTTTTTATCCTGTCTGAGCTAAAGCCTAGTTTGAACTGTTCAGTATTCACAGAGCCAAGTGGATAAGGCCCCAGGATGGCTCAAACCTGACCAATGGAAGGGCCCACATTCCTGCAAGATAAGGGCTCTGTTACCAACTTCCACATGCATTTATGCGAAGGTTATTTTTCCATTCAGGCTCTCTTAGCCACAGTAATTTTCCATGTCTCCCGTCCTCTATCCTTATGCCCTGTTGAAGACTTCTGTTGAACAGAAAGATGAACACCAGCTGAAATGATCTTCCCTGGAAACTATGGAGGAATGACCACTTGAACTCAGACTTCGTAACTGTTTTATTGTCTCAGACTGTGCTCATCAGAATCCCAGCCAAACCAATTTCAATTTTTTTTTTGGAGCCAAATTTGTTCTAATGCTTTAGGAAAGTGGCCATATTTTCATTTCCTTTCCTGATATACTTATTTTCTTTTTATTGCAGGGTTTGTAGACTTTGACATTGGAAATCTAACAAAGCTTTCTTATTGGTTGCTTAACAAAAATATTACTGGTTCGAGTTATTGACATAGATAAGTCTTATAGTTATTAAAGCCATGCATAGACCTAGGGAATAGTAGAATAGCAAAGGAAAATTCATATTATAATGTCCTGAGAATAAAACAGAAGAAAAGAGGCTATCACATTTTGGCAGGATAACTCTAAGTTAACTGGTTAAACTTGTCTCAGCTCCCCTGTTTCTGTGCTTAGGTAAGTTTAATTATTTCTGGTAGTGTGAAGACACCCAGGGGTGTTCTCATGGCTTGGGTTTTAGATATTTATCTCACAGAGGTACAACTGCAGTAGACTGCTGGGATGGCATCTAGGCAGGACTACATGAAAAAGATGCTGAGTTTGTTATTTCAATATTGTATCAGTCTGTGTCTGTGAGTCTGAGGTCAGATATTTATGGGCTATTTATTCTTGGTCCTCGTAATCTCTCTATGTGCTTCTCCTTTGTGGTTGGGACTGCTTTAGTCCTCCCAGTAGCATTAACTTTACTTGATATCCATGGCCAATCTTGACTTTTGCGGAGAGATTTAAGGAGCTCCGGCAGAATTCTCTGGGCCTCTTTACCAAATGACAACTATTTTTATCTGGTTCTGACCTGTGTCCCATCCTTAGAAGTGGACTGCTGCCTGATTCCAAGACATTAGAGCTATAGGAAACAAGACAGTGTGTATTTATGCAAAGACAGACAAATACATCAGTAGAATAGAAAAAAAGTTTAGAAACAGACTTATACAATTGATTTGTGATAGATGTACCAGGCCAATTAATTCAATGGGAAAAAGATAATCTTTATAACAAATGATGCTGGAATAATGGGACAGTCATGTGCAACAAAATTAATCCTGAACCTTCCTTCACACTATATACAAATAATAACTCGAAATGGATTGTAGATCAAAGTGTAAGAGTTAAGACTGACAAAAGAAACAGACCAAACAAGAAGAGCACGTAGGAGAAACATAGTTACCTTGGCTTTTCCAAGACTTAATAAGGTCTGGAAAGATATCTGCCTGCAGTGCAGGAGGCCTGGGTTCAATACCTGGTTCCAGGAGATCCCCTGGAGGAGGGCACAGCAACCCACTCCAATATTCTTGCCTGGAGAATTCTGTGGACAGAGGAGCCTGGTGGACCACAGTCCATAGGGTCACTTTCACTTTCAATAAGCCCCTGTCTCAGCATTGTGTCTGGTACCTGGTAACCACGGGACCTGCTTCACCCTCTCCCCCAGTTTAATTGTGTACATATTTTTGTTGTTGTTCGTTTGTTTATTTTGGCTGCACTGGGTCTTCACTGTGGCAGGCGAGCTCTCTGTTCCAGTGCATGGGCTCTTGTTATGGTGCACTGGCTTAGGAGTTCCCTGAAGCCTTGGGATCTTAGTTCCCTGACCAAGTATCAAACCCACATCCCTTGCATTGGAAGGCAGATTCTTAACCACTGGACTACCAGAGAAGTCTCCTATACATTCTTTTTTTTTTCAGTCTTACGTTGGAACATAGTTGATGAACAAAACACTGTTCAGCTTCAGGTTTACAGGAAAGGGATTCAGTTATACGTGTACCTGTATCTATTTTCTTTTTCAAATTCTTTTCCCATTCAGCTTATTACAGAATACTGAGCCAGGTTCTCTGTGCTGTACAAGATACGCTTATTGGCTATCTTTTTATTTTTTATTTATTTTATTATTATTATTTTTTTAATATAAATTTTTAAAAATTTAAATTTATTTATTTTAATTAGAGGCTAATCACTTTACAATATTGTATTGGTTTTGCCATACATCAACATGAATCTGCCACGGGTGTACACGTGTTCCCAATTCTGAACCCCCCTCCCACCTCCCTCCCCATACCATCCCTCTGGGTCATCCCAGTGCACCAGCCCCAAGCATCCTGTATCCTGCATGGAATATGGACTGGGAATTCATTTCTTATATGATATTATACATATTTCAATGCCATTCTCCCAAATCATCCCTCCCCCCACAGAGTCCAAAAGACTATTCTATACATCTGTGTCTCTTTTGCTGTCTCGCATACAAGGTTATCATTACCATCTTTCTAAATTCCATATATATGTGTTAGTATACTGTATTGGTGTTTTTCTTTCTGGCTTACTTCACTCTGTATAATCAGCTCCAGTTTCATCCATCTCATTAGAACTGCTATCTTTTTAAATATAGCAGTGTGTGCTTTCTTACAATGTTGCTCTTCTCTGTCTCTTTCTGGTTTTGAGTATTGGGTGCTACTGGATTCCTCCCCACTGTGGCTGTGCTCTCTCTCCTCCTTGGGCTATGCAGTTATCTCCTATCTCCCCTCATCAGCTCTGGCACCTGCATAACAGTGTACTTTTGCCTCACTGTCTAACGTTTACCACACTATTTCACTCTTTGAACTTAAAATGCTCTCATTACTCATTGTGTTTCACCCCCAAACTTGACCTTCATCAGTTGCTAAATCTTTTTCCTGATAGTGGCTCCAAAGTCTGCCTGGGTCTCGCCTCTGACATGGCTGTGGTCAACTTTTAAGGACATGTTGTGATAAAACACTATTTTGCTAACTTGCCCTGGAATGTTCTGGATCCATGCAAATCTTTAAGTAGAGAAAGATTAAAGTCTCTGCAGCTTAAATTTTCTTTTGTGTTTGATACTTAAGACCTAACACAGACCTGGATTTTTGTTTTGCAAATCATTGGGGACGAAATTTTGCATATGCTTTCTTTATTTTTCTGTGTTATATATAAGCTCTCTTGCCTATCATCTCTTCATATCTGACTTATCTGTGAATCTCTCTTTTCTTTTTGCAGCCTGCTCTGTCCACCCCATGCTTGTACCTGTGTTTCTGTTTTCATCTGTTCATTCCTTGTCTTTGAGTCCCTCTCCTCTTTTATTCACTTTTGATGTTCTCTAATTTCTTTGGTTAGGATAGAAGCAACTGCTGCACAATCAAACGGCAAGGATGGAAAGTGATAGCTCATGTACTTCAACTTAGCAAGTTTTTCTGCATGATCTAAATGTGGGACTGTTTCTATGAAGCAATAATTGCCTTGGCAGTTAAGGAGTTTTCCACCTTCTGATCAGCTGTTTTCCAGTCGTGTAAATGCCACCATACTTGGAGACTACCTGTACTCAAAACTCTCTCCAGTAGCTTCTCCACTCCCTTTGGGTTTATATTTTCTCCTCCTTTCTTTCATACACCCTACAGTATAAAGTTACTTGAGTCTTGGGCCAACACCTCAACTCCTGGTTCATAAACAATTTTATAAGCCTACTTCTTTACATATTTGGTAATTTATGCCTTAAGATTTCATTTAAATTCCAGTTTATCTGAAATTGCTGATAACCTTTATTCAGACTGCACTGTCAAAAGACTTCTGACCCACAGGCCTGATTTCCCTGATAGGAGTTATATTTCTGGATGGAAAGGTTATCAAAATTTTCCAAGTGACTTTGCCTTTCCGCATCCATCTGGCACAGTGGATTGTAAGACTACTTAGATTCTTGAGGAACAGAGTTGAATTTAAAGAAGTTATGCCAAAAATGCTCTTGGTTGATTCAAAAAGAGTTGAAAACTACCCAGAGGGATGGAATGGGGAGGGAGGAGGGAGGAGGGAGGAGGGCTCAGGATGGGGAACACATGTATACCTGTGGCGAATTCATTTTGATATTTGGCAAAACTAATACATTATGTAAAGTTTAAAAATAAAATTAAAAAAAAAAAAAAGAAAAAAAAAAGAAACCTATTTACAAGGAAAGAATGGAGACACAGATATTGAGAGTGGACTTGTGGACACAGTGCGGGAGGGAGAGAGTGGGGCAGAGGAAGTATCATCGACATATGTACACTGTTGTGTGTGTAATAGATGGCTGGTAAGAAGTTGCTTTGTAACACAGGGAGCCTAGCCAGGCACTCTGTGATGACCTAGAGGGGTGAGACAGAGGGACAGGCTGCTGCTGCTAAGTCACTTCAGTCGTGTCCGACTCTGTGTGACCCCATAGACGGCGGCCCACTAGGCTCCCCCGTCCCTGGGATTCTCCAGGCAAGAACACTGGAGTGGGCTGCCATTTCCTTCTCCAATGCATGAAAGTGAAAAGGGAAAGTGAAGTTGCTCAGTCGTGTCCAACTCTTCACAACCCCATGGTCTGCAGTCTACCAGACTCCTCCGTCCATGGGATTTTCCAGGCAAGAGTACTGGAGTGGGCAGGAGGGGGGCTCAAAGGGAGGTGATATCTGTATAATTATAGCTGATTTGCATTGTTATATGGCAGAAACCAACACAACACTAATCTTCCTCCAATTAAAAAAAAAGTTGCAATATGAAGCAATTTAGAATTCTCAAGAATATCGCCTTTTGTACAAAAAGTTAGTGCAATAAAAAAAAAGAAAAAACTTGTTTTATCCATTCATTCTCATTGTGTTTATCTACAGTGAAATAATTTTCTTTTGGGGGGTTCTGCACAAAAGCTGCAAGACATGACGTGGACCTTCAGTTCTGACTTTGAGAGACCAAACTGACTTCAGTTCAGTTCAGTTCAGTTCAGTTGCTCAGTCCTGTCTGACTCTTTGTGACCCCATTAATCGCAGCATGCCAAGGCCTCCCTGTCCATCACCATCTCCTGGAGTTAACTCAAACTCAATGTGCATCAAGTCGGTGATGCCATCCAGCCATCTCATCCTCTATGGTCCCCTTCTCCTCCTGCCCCTAATCCCTTCCAGCATCAGAGTATTTTCCAATGAGTCAGTTCTTCACGTGAGGTGGCCAAAGTACTGGAGTTTCAGCTTTAGCATCATTCCTTCCAAAGAAATCCCAGGGCTGATCTCTTTCAGAATGGACTGGTTGGATCTTCTTGCAGTCCAAGGGACTCTCAAGAGTCTTCTCCAACACCACAGTTCAAAAGCATCAATTCTTCGGCGCTCAGCTTTCTTCACAGTCCAACTCTCACATCTATACATGACCACTGGGAAAACCATAGCCTTGCCTAGACAAACCTTTGTTGGCAAAGTAATGTCTCTGCTTTTCAATATGCTATCTAGGTTGGTCATAACTTTCCTTCCAAGGAGTAAGCGTCTTATAATTTCATGGCTGCAGTCACCATCTGCAGTGATTTTGGAGCCCCCCAAAATAAAGTCTGGCACTGTTTCCACTGTTTCCCCATCTATTTCCCATGAAGTGATGGAACCAGATTCCCTGATCTTCGTTTTCTGAAAACTGACTTCACGTTTCAGTAAATGGCCAAGTTTCTGTGAATGAACAACACACTGAGGACAAGTGAAGTCAGTGGCTTTGACTGAAACTTGGAGAACCTATGAACATCATCTAGCTGCACCGAACCTGTCAACACGTGGGAATAAGGTCATATAAGTGGCCTTTGTACCTCACGTGCATCAAACACAGCAAGCGGTGAACTAATTAGACTTAAGTAAGCTGGTTTTCATTCCCATAGACTGTGGAACCAATCATTTCTTAGGGAAGGGTTTATTTTTACTCTAGGGCAGGGGTCTACAACTCCTTGTAATCCCTCAGAATGGTTCTGTAAATCAGGCCAGATGAAGTTGGCAGTTCACAGATAGTTACCTTAATATGTAAATGGTAGGGTTTTTAATTAGGCCCATTTACATCATTGAGAAAGGAGCCTGGGAATCCATTTGTGCAAGGATGAAATTAAAAGAAAATCATCTGCCACAACTCTATGTATGAGGGAAATTTCTAAAACAACAAAAACTCTAAAATGATTCTTTAGCAAGCTACTTACCATCAGCCATAAACTTCCTTACAGTGTGAACGCCTGATGCATATTCGGTAGCCATCTCCCTCTTTTAATATTCTTCATGTCTAGTACTCATGGCTCATTTTTATCTTGAATTTAATACTTGAAGGATTCAAGGTTATTTACAGGATTCAGAATCTCTAACTATTCCCCAAAGCTCTAATCTCAGACAGAAAACTTCCTGATTAGCAAAACAGACGCCTGCCTTGGCTCCTTGAAACACTATAAGATGTATTGTCCAAGATTTTTGGTGGCTTCTCTCTGTGTGAAAAATTTTAGAAGACTAGGGCTTAAAATTTGACTTTAGATTTGAAAAAATCATGTAATAGGATTCCATCATAAGCTTTACTTTAGATATACATGTGTGGGTTCTGTAATTATAAGTCTCTAGAAGATAAACTACATGTTAAACATTGTTTATATTCACTTTTGTGTTTACATGCTAGAAAATTCCTCCAAATCTGACTTAAGTGGATCTTACTATAAGCTGGTATGTGGCTACTTTGCCGTGGCAGGTGTAGAAACACCCACATTCCTGGTGTGACTTATATTAAGAGGGCTACTGCTGTGAGCACATACTTTAGTCCAAGCTACATTTGAACATCCTGTGTCAACTAATCCAAGGTGAGGAAATAAGCAGAGGCTGTGTTTCTTTCTGTAGTATCAGAATTGATATAGAAATATAACTTTTGATTAAAGTAATCATTATTTCCATATGTGTGGTAGTTATCATAGGCAAAATTCGAGGCTACAGTAAAGTGTCTTTATTGGCAACCTCTGGTTGATTAGTCTGATTGAAAGTTGTGATTTCAGTGTCCCTGAAATAGTTCTGTGTCCATGGATCCAGAAGTGTCGACCATTTCCTGTGGGCTTGGGGGAGCCACATGGCCCCCTTTTGAAACTTGAGACTTGAAACATGAAACAGAGAGAGCCCTAGGGCCTATTGTTGTTATTCAGTTGGTAAGTTGTAGCTGACTCTTTGTGACCCCATGGACTGTAGCACCCCAGGCTTCCCTGTCCTTCACTATCTCCTGGAGCTTGCTCAAACTCATGTCCATTGAGTTGGTGAGGCCATCCAGCCATCTCATCCTCTGTCATCCCCTTCTCCTCCTGCCTTCAATCTTTCCCAGCATCAGCGTCTTTTCAGATGAGTCAGTTCTTCACATCAGGTGCTGAAGTATTGGAATTTCAGCTTCAGAATCAGTTCTTCCAATGAGTATTCAGGGTTGATTTCCTTTAGGATTGACTGGTTTGATTGGCTGTCCAAGGGACTCTCAAGAGTCTTCTCCAACACCACAGTTCAAAAGCATCAATTCTTTGGTACTCAGCTTTCTTTATGGTCCAACTCTCACATCCATATGTAACCACTGGAAAAACCATAACTTTGACTAGACAGATCTTTGTTGGCAAAGTAATGTCTCTGCTTTTTAGTATGCTGTCTAAGTTTTTCATAGCTTTTCTTCCAAGGAGTAAGCGTCTTTTAATTTCATGGCTGCAGCCACCATCTGCAGTGATTTTACATCCCCCCAAAATAAAGTCTGACACTGTTTCTGCACCTACTTGCCATGATGTGATGGGACCGAATGCCATGACCTTAGTTTTTTGAATGTTGTGTTTTAAGCCAACTTTTTCACTCTTTCCTTTCACTTTCATCAAGAGGTTCTTTAGTTCCTCTTTGTTTTCTGCCATTAGGGTGGTATCATCTGCATATCTGAAGTTGTTGATATTTCTCCCAGCAATCTTGCTTCCAGCTTGACTCACTCATTTTATAGATGTAGGAACTGTATAAAGAGAAAGTAAGTGACTTACCAGTCTATCATTTCACAAAGCCTTGGTGAAAACTTGGATCACTTGAACCAGTTTGCTGCTGCAGCCAGTAATACTGTTACTGTGTCTCAGGTTTTCTTGTCTGTTATAGGAACAAAGTATGTTCCTATAGCCAGAACCTGGTGCAGTTGTAGCCACTAATTTTATGGTTGAGAATCTTTTTTGTATAAAGATGTGTTTGTAATACTCATTTTGTTCAAATTACTATGAACGTTTGACAGAAAGAAAGATATCATCCTTTATTCATATGCCCACCCCTTTGGTTTATAATAGAAACTGGATCTATAGGTTCTATATAGAAAACAGATAATTTCACAATGTTTGCTAAAGGTTTAGTTAGAAATAAACTTTGAGAAGTTTTGAATGCATAGATTTATGTGAATCTCATGTCAAATTGCAGAATAATATTGGTAAACAGTAAGGATGCATATATCCACATGTCTAGGTGTTATTACTGGAAAGAAAATTTGGAACTATGAACTCTAGACAATGAATATCTAATGTATCAATTTGAAAAAACCCAATAAATCTAGTGTATGAGACAATCAGGTTTAATTAGGAGATTATCTTGTGTCCCCTCAAACTTGTCTTATGTTAAAGTATCAATATTGAGCACTCTGGGAATTACTTACATGAAGGCTCAACTGTACACCATATGAATTGTAGAATCAGATGCAGTTACAAAAAGAGAATAAAATGACTTTATAAAAATGGAAATGAGAACGATCCCATTCATAATATTGTGTAGAAAAGGCTGTGAAATATCTAGGAATGAATTTAATGAGAAAGACCCTATGAAGAGAACTATAAAATTACGTTGAAACACATAGGACAAAACCCAAGTAGGGGAAAGACTGACCATGTTCTGGAAAAGAAGACAATATCTTAAACATGTCACTTCTACTGAAATTAATATGTAAATTTTATGCAGTCTCAATCAGAATTTTTCCTCTTTTGGAACACCTAAGTGATTCTAAAGTGTATATGAAAGAATAAACATATGAAAATTTCCAAGAAAATTTTGAAATGAAGCAGGGGCAAAGACGCTTTCTCTACTAGACATGAAAACCAGATATAGGACTAGTTTAAAGAAAATAGTATAGTACTGAATTGTGATAAGCAAACAATATTATAGAATGAATGGAAATCATTGAACATATAATTAAAGATGGCATTTATTTATCAGTGAATAAATTATGTATCGTTCAATTAATGAAACTGAAAGAACTGCCTGTGCTTTTGAAAAAAACTGCAAGTTTATTCATACTGCACCATATAACCACGAATCATAGATGAAAGAAAAGTCTGAATGGTATAAAATAGTACCACAACCGTCTCGTAAGACATTATAAGAGAATGTTTGTATAGTCATCCTGTGGTGATGGTATTTTTTTAAAAGCAAGACCAAAACCATAAATAGAAAGAAACAATCACATACTTGATTTTGTGAAATTTGAAAGTCTATGTGACACAAAGACTGCATGTAGTGGACACTTTAACTATTTTCTCACTGGCTCCCAACTTTTTGAATGTCATTCAAGTGTTTGGGGTGTTTTATAAATTGGCCTTCCTAAACTGGAAGCCAGAAATCCACTTTCCCAGGCTCCCTTGCAGCTACTGTTGAGACTGGTCTCACCATTTAGATGGACTCATTCTAATTTCTGATTCAGAAAAGGTGGACGTGAAGAAGGAGGTGCCTCATGGAATTAATTATGTGGAAAGTGAACAGAGAAACATCCAGCTGTTGGCAGTGACATCCTGCACACTGAGAGTTGGAAGAGAGCAGAGTATCTCCTTTAACAACACCGTGCTGTGCTAAGTCACTTCAGTCATGTCTGACTCTTTGCAACCCTAAGGACTGTAGCCTGCCAGGCTCTTCTGTCTATGGGAGTCTACAGGCAAGAATACTGGAGAGTGTTGCCATGCCCTCAGATGGCACCAGATCTTCCCAACCCAGGAATCTAACCCCTGTCTCTCATATCTCCTGCATTGGCTACTAGTGACATCTTGGAAGGCCTGTATAACAATGCATCACCTTAATTTGGACATTTTCCCTGGCTTTGTGGCCTCAGAGATCAACTGTTTGTTTCTTCAGGGAACTTTAGTGATTGATAAAACACTCTTTAAAAAATTGTTTTTCAGCTTACAGTAGGAGGAGTGACTTGTGTTTGCTAAGAATTATGACTGTCACTTCCATAAAAAGATAAAAGACAAATGATAGTCTGGGAGAAGAAGATTACAATCCAGAAAACAAAGGGTCAGAACAGCTAAAGAGGAAAAACTATGCAAATGACATAAACAGGCAATCCACTAAAGAAAAAAATGCAAATAAAAAGCTGCATAACCTCCTAGATCATTCAGAAAACAATAATAAAATCCCAAGTTTCAACCATCACATTTGTTTAAACTTAAAATATGGTTAGAATTCAGATCATGTAAAAATGTAGGAAAATAACTACTCTTTTTCAGGGGGTATTTTATTTTTAATTTATTTATTTTAATTGGAGGCTAATTACTTTACAATATTGTATTGGTTTTGCCATACATCAACATGAATCTGCCACAAGTGTACACGTGTTACTACTCTTATAAACTGTTGGTAGGAATACAATGGGTTTGAAACCTTGTGACCTGGTAATACTTTATACAGTGAAAATGTGGACAGACATTGATCTATTAGTTTCATTCAAAGAAATTTATTCAAAATCAGAAGCATTCAATTTCTAAGACAGGCAAACACAGACACACATAAATCCAAATCAGAAAGTTCACAACTTTCTTTAGAATTGGAAACAACTGAAGTGATCATCAGGAGAATAATGGTATAAGGAGGGTTATATCCTTCAGTCTGGAATTCTCCTGCACTATTTTAAGTGGGTCTGTCTCTATCAGTTTGTCAGACTAATTCTGATAGATTTTTTAAATGAAAATGTCAAATTAAACCTTAACCCAGTAGAAAAGATTATGTGTAAATTTATTTAATAAAAAATTAATATTGTAGAGACTTCCCTGGTGGTCCAGGGAATAAGACTCTGCACTCCCAATTCAGGGGGCCCAAGTTTGATCCCTGGTTAAGGGACTAGATTCCACATACTGCACAGCCAAAAAAATATTGTAAGAGTAGTGTGTAATATTTTAAAGAAGATGCATACCAAATGGTTACTACTGTGTAGATGTTGGATGTGTGAGGGAGTAATGAGAAGCTTAAGATGCTTCTGTGTACTTTACATCTGACCTTACGTGCTCATTCACTCAGTCGTGTCTGACTCTTTGTGACCCCCATGGATTACAGCCTGCCAGGCCCCTCTGTCTAATGGGATTCTCCAGGCAGGAATACGGAAGTGGGTTGTCATGCTCTGCTGCAGGGAATCTTCCCAAGCCAGGGATCAAACCCAGGAACTCCCACATTACAGGCAGATTCTTTACCATCTGGGTCACCAGGGAAGCCCCCATCTGACTCTATTGCTTTTGTAATCAAAATGATTGTGAAAAAATGCATGCTGGTGAATATCCTGTACCACCTTCACGGTTTCGCCCAACAGCACGTTCTGTGGTAGTTGCAGAGGTACTTTCCCTGCTCTTGCTGCCTGAGCCAGGAGCCACACTTCCCTCGGCAAGAGGGTCCCCAACAGGCTACCCCAAGCTCTGATAGAACCACTTTGACTCCACTCATCTCATCCCCTCTGAAGAGCACATTTCCTGCATTTTCACTCTTTTACTTTCTTAGTGTTCTCAAAGGAGCTGAACAATCACCATGATTACCAATCACTGAAACAAATCGAAGTTCAGTAGAAAGGTCTTGGATGCTGGGACTTGATGAATTTATTGGGAGAAAAAAGGCACCTGCTCAGACTTTCTTGTAGATTTCCTCAGGGATGTGCAACCATCCAGCTCACTTCCCCAAAGTCCCATTTAATTATGAAAACACAAACATAGCATCATTTCTTTTTATATTCCACATGTAAGGGATGTCATGTGGTATTTCTCCTCTGTCTGACTTACTTAGCTCAGTGTGACAACCTCTAAGTCCATCCATGTTGCTGCAAATAGCCTTATTTTGCTCTTTTTAGTGGCTGAGTAATATTCTATTATATAAATGTACCAAATGAACTTAAAAAAAAGCAAAAAGAGGTTCACAGACTTAGAGAATGAACTTATGATTGCCTGTGTACACAGCTGTATTTGAAGTGGATAACCAACAAGGATCTACTGTGTAGTAGCTGGAACTCTGCTCAGGGTCGAGTGGCTGTTGGGGGTGGATGAATACATGTGTGTATACGGCTTGAGCCCCTTTGCTGTTCACCTGAAACTGTCACAACTTTGTTAATCAACTATACCCCAATACAAAATAAAAAAATTTTAAATAAATACACATACACACACACACACACACACAGGAACACCGGCACAGTTGCTAATTGTTTATTACTGTCCCTACATTTGCTTGAGATCAAATTTATGACATAGCCGAGTTAGGTTGTTAGGGATTCTGTGTATACTTCATAGTCCATGAAGACCCTTTACATAATCTTAAACATACAGCACATTGATATCCATTTGGTAGACCTTGTGGTGTAACCCAACACTTTTTAGATGCTTCTGATTTCATTTTCTGTTATCTTTGAAGCATTTCCTGTGACATATTGTGGCTTTGTTGAGGATTGAGAGTCTTGCTTCTCTCGCTTCAAACTCCTTTCAAGCAGTTTGCCATTCCAGGATGGAACAACTACAGTTTCTTGAAGCTTCTAGACTGTGTAATTTTCTTCATCTGACTATTAGAAAGCAATCTTATGTTGAGAAAGTCATTCATTTCTTTACATTTTTAACTACTGGTCTTGATGACACAAATATAATTTGAAAAATCACACATGTTCATTGCTAGTATAAAGAAAAACAATTGACTCATATTGTTTGTATCCTGCAAACTCACTAGGATTACTTGTTAGTTGTATAATTTTTTATCAGTTCTTTGGATTTTCTATGTAAATGATTGTGTCATCTGTAAATAAATGCAATTTCAGTTCTTTCGATTTGTGTGTATTTTATTTGTTTGCCTTGCCTTTTTGCAGTGGCTGGGACTCTAGTACAATCCTGAATAGAAGTGGTGGCTCACATTCGTTTTTTTTTTTTTTTTAATTTTATTTTATTTTTAAACTTTACATAACTGTATTAGTTTTTGTGCCGAGTGTTAGGTCACCTGGCTCCTTCCTCTAAGATTTCCTTAGTGCAGCAGGGCCATCCCACTGGTCAGGAGACACAGCACATAATCCAGATCTCGAGTTTATCAGGTACCCTGACCAGAGTCAGAGTCAGTGGAATAAACAATTTATTTGTAATTTTCAAACAATTCCTCACCTTTGTACACTTACAGCTCTGTTCCTTTTTGTCTTGTCCTTTATCTGTTATGTAATTCTCCCCAAACTCGTCCTCTGACCTTACTCTAAGGATCTAAGTGGAAAATGGTTCTTTGAATTCTCTTTTAGTTACTATTCTACTTCATTTCATAGATCTTTTTGCATTATTGTCATGATGGGGGGTGGTCCTCCAAGAGCCAGGGCATCTCTGAGTGATGCATGGTGTTTTGTTCAATTTCAGGTTTATCCTTGCTCCATTTCAACAGTTTCAAGTGTGTTCTCTGCTCCATGCCTTTTGTGGTGGAAAGAACGTAAGGTTTCTATAGATCTCTGAATTGTTTTGTCTGCTTTTCTATACGGGTCTATGGTCTCCTAGAACACACTGTTAACTACTTCATTAAATCTCTTTTCATTTCCACTAACCCTGATCCCATTTCTCCAATATAATCCATTTCAGGTAAATCAATAATACCACACTCTGCAGTGAGGATTTTTTCTGAAAGTTTCACCAATATTTTTTCAGTTAATCCTCTGCTGTGTTAGAAGCAGTATGTAACATCACAAATTAGTTTGTTTTCTTTTTTAAATCTGCTTATGTTTAATGAATATTTTTAATCTTAGGACTCATGATTAAAAGGTTCCTAACTCTGGGTTTGAGATGAAATGGACTCCCCTCTCTGCTCCTGGGTGATTCATTTCTGGGTTCAGTGTCCTGCGGCAGTCACAGTAGGTGCAAAGGCCAAGAGTTCCAGAGCTATGTTGGCAGTGGTACATGGTAGAGCTTAGTGTCTAACTGGAATCGAAAAAAATATTTAGATGATTTGGTTCATTCCACACTGTGAAGATCCCGCTTTGGTTTCTAGGATCATCTTTAAGGTTTGGTCTACTCTGTTAATGTGTATGTTAATGACATACACAGTGAGAAATAGAGAACTCTTTTAAAGCATGTTTTAGTGCTTTGGGTCAACAAGGCATCTTGTTAACAAATGTTTCTTTTGCCATATGCATTTATAGAAAGTTTGAAACTATCCCTGTTGGTGGGAGCTACTAATTGTAATAATATTACTTGCTATACAAATTATCTTGGACTTAGAAAAAAAAAACAAAACCCTGAATTCATGCCATGATTAAATTCTGGGTTGTGTCAATGACAAGGATCTTTATTGATGGACTTTTATTTCCCCTACCTTTTAGGGAAAGAGAAAACCATCGTATTTAGTCCCTATGTCTTTATATATATTACTTGACCATATAAAAATACAGCAAGAGGGATATTTCAAGACATCTTAATGTCTCTAAATGGACTTCTTCCAGGAACATTAGCAAGTAATGCCTTTAAACTACTTGAAAGAGGTATTATTTTAAAGAGCTTTAACTCTTTGAAATATCCTAAGAGTTTATTTTATGTGGTTAAAACACTTTTGGCCAGTATTACATTTCTTTTTCTTCCTGTTTAAAATTAGATATATAAAAGTGTTTTCATTTAGTTTCTAAAAATGATTCTGTTTTCATAGAGAGGTTTTATGCTGGAAATAACATTCTAGGAGGTCTTTTAAAATCTGAAGTGGTAAATTCAAGACTGATTTTGTAATTTATTTTCCTAAATTTAATTCTTACCAGTTGTCCACCTGTCCTTTTTCTTTCTATTTTTGGAAAATGTATTTGAGTGCTATTTTTAGCCTCTTTTGAATGTTCTACCAGATTTTCCAGATGATCCAAATAGAATTTGAGAGAAATGCTGATTGGATACTGGACAGAGTTTCCTTGGACTTTAAAAATTCATTGATATTGGAGAAAGATGCTCAATAATCCGACTGAAATTAATACCCTTATTCTCATTCATGGTTTATAATACTTTAGAAGTATTAATCACGTAGTTACCAAAATAATGCTTTGGAATGGATCTTAGTGACCATACTGATGGTAATCATAGATCATGAAACATAGAAACAAAATTTTAAGTAGCCATTGTTCTTCAGAATTTTGCTCTTTGGAGTGCACGCATGCATGCTAGGTCATTTCAGTCATGTCCGACTCTGTGACCCTATGGACCCTATGAACTGTAGCCCAACAGGCTCCTCTGTCCATGGGATTCTCTAGGCAAGAATACTGGAGTGGGTTGCTGAGTGGTCACATGGTAGGAAGTGCAGTGATTCAAACATGTTACCACTGCTTACACAATTTTTGGTCTCTTTGGAATTATCTTCAGTCTCTGTGCCACAGAAGAAAATTAACCTTGTGCTTTGGGTACATTTCATTTTGTATCCCCAAGCCTGATCATCCATTTTATTTCTGCATCTTGACTCCTCATTTTTTAGTAACATTGAATAAACACATCTATAAAGAACAGAGGTTTATTGCCACTTACATTTCGTATGTTTTAAACTCTGAAATTCCAAAAGGAAGAAGTCCAAAAACTATATGAATCAATTCGCAGCATACTGGAAAAAGCATGTGATTCCCTGAACAAATTACCTTGCAAGTGAGGACATGTATTTGGATATGTCTAGTGCTCTGAGGAAACCAGTCTCAATGCATTGCAATGTTACAGAGGGAAGAACTAAGATATAGGCTTTAAAGAGTCCTGCAGGTTAGTCAAAAAGAATTCCACTACTTGCTCACTGTGTGATATCAGATGTCTTTCGGAACTACCATTTCTTCAGTTTTGAAGTGGAATTGTGAGAAGCGGCCTTGCAGTTTAGAATTAGCACTGTTGGTAGTAATACATCCAAAGGTGGTACAGTGGTAAAGAATCCGCCTGCCAGTGCAGGAAGTGTGGGAGATGTGGGTTCGATCCCCAGGTTGGGAAGATCCCCTGGAGGAGAAAATTGCAACCCACTCCAGTATTCTTGCCTGGAGAATCCCCATGGACAGAGGAGCCTGGAGGGTTACACTCCATGGGATTGCAGAGTCAGACACGACCGAGTGACTAAGCATGCATGCATGCATGCGTATGTGCATTGGTGGTAATACTGACCAGGCTTCTGGTCCTTCCTAATCAATAGAAATTGTAGCAGGCCAGTCTCAAAATTCAACCAAGGCTTTCCTGGGCCCCTAAGTTTGAAGGAAGGAGCGAAAATGAATAACAGGTTCCAGTGCTTGCTCCCAGAGGGAAGGTGATCTGGTTCCTTATATGGGGTGGGAGTGGGGTGTGTCCAGGGTTGGGTTGGAGGGATGGCTTAGGTGGTTTGCCAACCGCTTTGGTGATGTCATGGGCAGGGGGCATGCACAGTATACCCTGTTTTTGCTCCTCCCTCTCCAGAAGTGACAGTTGAGGTTTTTTTTGTACTTTTGGTATCTTATCCAGAATTTGCCCCAATTGTACACGCAAGAAGTTATTTTTGTTGTTGTTCAGTCTCTAAGTCATGTCTGACTCTGCAATCCCATGGACTGAGGCACGCCAAGCTTCTCTGTCCTTCTTTATCTCCTGGAGTTTGTTCAGACTCATGCCCATTGAGTCCCAGATGGTGCTAGTGATAAAGAATCTGCCTGCAATGTAGGAGACCCCGGTTCAATCCCTGGATCACAAAGATCCCCAGGAGAAGGCAATGACTACCTGCTCTAGTATTCTTGCCTAGAAAATTCCATGGGCAGAGGAGCCTGGCAAGCTGCAGTCCAGTTCAGTTCAGTTCAGTTGGTCAATCATGTCTGACTCTTTTTGATCCCATGGACTGCAGCACACCAGGCTTCCCTATCCTTCACCAATTCCTGGAACTTACTCAAACTCATGTCTATTGAGTCGGTGATGCCATCCAACTATCTTATCCTCTGTCGTCCTCTTCTCCTCCTGCCTTCAATCTTTCCAGCATCAGAGTCTTTTCCATTGAGTCATGAGCCGCAGTCCATGGAGTAGCAAAGAATCAGACATGGCTGAGTGATTTTCAGTTATTTTTAGTCCCTTAGAATTTGTTTGTATTCTGTTATTGGAGGAGACATTATCCAGGTACAAGCATTGCAGCGCTGTAGCAAAGAGTCCCAAGTCGTAGCTCATCACAGGGTAAGCCACTTCAGTGTCTGGTGTCACTCCAGAATCAATGATAAGTAAATGAGGTTTGGGATTATCAGAACATCGGTACATAGCTCATAGAATGCTTTATTTGGTTTCCTGTTGTTTTAGCTATATTATTGGATATCAACTCTTACATAATGAAAAAAATAATACATGAGGAAGTTTCCTGTGATGTTTTTAAGAAGAACCAAATCCAACAAACTCAAAAGTTTGTTGCAAGTGAATCAAGGTTTTTCAGGAAAACCATTAAAACACTGGTCTGTTTGAGAAAATATCTTTAGAGGTAGTTGAGTTGTATGTATAAAGTCCAACCAGAATGGGTCTGAGGTTTCTCTTTGGAAAGATAACTGTCCCATCACTTAAGGGAAGAACTCCGATCTATAAGGACTCACATGGTTTGGAATTTCAGTTTACCATTAGAGTTTCTTTGGTTTTACCTGAAAAAAGATAGGGAAGGGGCAAATTATCAGATTACAGAGCTATAATAGAACTCTTGCTGTCTCCCCTCTAATATTGGGTTACAGTTTAGCCCAATCTCTCTTGACCACAAAAATGTACTTGCTAATCAACCCTAGGTAACTGATGCGTGACCATGTCTGGGAGATTTTAGTATTGCCCTATATTATCAGAAAGAGTTAAGTTTTCTTTGCTAACTGGAAGGTTTTTATTTGCTCTGACACCGTCACAGCATTTCTTTCGGATAGATTGTTACGATTCCAGGATGACTTCCAGAAGGACCCCTGGGTTTCATATCACTGCATCCATGTCAGTTTCGAGTCTTTGCTATGTGAATGAACTTGACGTCAACAGACTTTCCCCCAAGACCACCTTGAACTGCAGCAGACTGGGTCAGACTATTGCTTTTATTTTGGAACACACATTACATCATCAGTCAGATGAATAATGCATTGGTCGCAGTGCCTGGAATGGGAGGTTAACGCCATGAAAAAAAGAGTTTGTATTTAAAATGTGAAGTTTTAGATTACTTACATAATAATGGAAGGTATTTTTGCTATGCTGCTGCTGCTAAGTCACTTCAGTCGTGTCCGACTCTGTGCGACCACATAGACGGCAGCCCACCAGGCTCCCCCGTATCTGGGATTCTCGAGGCAAGAACACTGGAGTGGGTTGCCATTTCCTTCTCCAGTGGATCACGTTTTGTCAGAACTCTTCACCATGACCTGTCCATCTTGGGTATCACCTGATAGTTAAAAATGTTATATGTGCAAGGTTTTCTCCTGAATTTAGGCATTACTCGAAATGATTAAAGGGAGGTATACAACTCAACAAGCAATCTCATATCTCAATTTTCTGGATATTTTGCATCAAAGTATTGGCCTGTAAGGGCTTCCCTGGTGGCTCAGTGGTAAAGAATCTGGCTGCAATACAAAGAGCTGCAGGAGACATGGGTTCAACCCCTAGGTCAGGAAGATCCCCTGGAGGAAGGCATGGCAACCCACTCCAGTACTCTTGCTTGGAGAGTCCCCATGGACAGAGGAGCCTGGCAGGCTAAAGTCTATAGGGTCGCAAAGGGTCGGACATGACTATGGTGACTTAGCATGCACGCATTGGCCTGCAAAGGCCTGAGAAGTCTATGTATTTGCTTCCATTCACCATTTCAATTACTTGCATAAGAACTCCAAAAATCTTATGTACTTACTGATCTGAAATGTAAGGTATTGTTTTGTGTAGATTATCTGTTTGGAGGAAATAGGCTTGCTGCTTAGTCCTGTGGTATACTCTGCTCCTACTTCTCTCAGTGGGGTTACATTTCTACCATTGTGTATAGTAGGATTAAACACCTACTAACACTTGGTCTATGAAAGTCTCAGGACCATTCTGTAGGTCCTGAGCAGTCTTTCATTTTGCTAAGGACACTATGGGAAGGATTCTGCATGTCCTTTGTTTGCTTTGAATAGAACCATTCATTTTATCATGTGAGTGTTCACTTCCTTCCTTGGGTTAAAATTTTTGGCATCAAACAGAAGTTCACGACTGATTTATTCCTTTACTATTTTTCATGCCTTTCTTGTGCTAGAAATTGGTCCCTAAAATGGAGTCTAGAATGGTAGTAGCATCACATGACTGAGAACACGAGGGAACACTTACTGAGACAGGGTCATTTGCAAAAAATGTCACTGCTTCCAGCTGGCTGTTGTATTCTCCATAAGTCATATACTCCTTTAAGATTGATTATCTGTATGTTCTATCATTCTGACTTCCTAGGTCTGTCCTTCCCATCTGGAATTAAATGGCTCCACATAGACCTTCCATCACCAGTCACATCCACAACTGGGTGTTGTTTTTGCTTTGGCTCTGTCCCTTCATTCTTTCTGGAGTCAGTTCTCCACGGATCTCCAGTAGCATATTGGGCACCAACCGACCTGGGGAGTTTTTCTTTCAGTGTCCTATCTTTTGCCTTTTCATACTGTTCATGGGGTTTTCAAGGCAAGAATACTGAAGTGGCCTGCCATTCCCTTCTCCAGTGGATCACGTTTTGTCAGAACTCTTCACCATGACCTGTCCATCTTGGGTGGCCCTACATGGCATGGCTCATAGTTTCATTGAGTTAGACAAGGCTGTGGTTTGTGTGATCAGATTGGCTAGTTTTCTGCAGCTGTGGTTTTCAGTCTGTCTGCCCTCTGATGGAGAAGGATAAGAGGCTTATGGAAGCCTCCTGATGGGAGAGACTGACTGAGGGGGAAACTGGGTCTTGTTCTGATGTTACGTCCATGAATCAAGGCAAATTGGAAGTGGTCAAACAGGAGATGGCAAGAGTGAACATTGACATTTTAGGAATCAGTGAACTCAAATGGATGGGAATGTGTGAATTTAATGCAGATGACCATTGTATCTACTACTGTGGGCAAGAATCCCATAGAAGAAATGGAGTAGCCATCATAGTCAACTAAAGAGTCCAAAATGCAGTACTTGGATGCAATCTCAAAAATGACAGAATGATCTCTGTTTGTTTCCAATGCAAACCATTCAATATCACAGTAATCCAAGTCTATGCCCTGATCAGTAATGCTGAAGAATCTGAAGTTGAATGGTTCTATGATGACCTACAAGACCTTATAGAACTAATACCCCCAAAAAATGTCCTTTTCATTACAGGGGACTGGAATGCAAAAGTAGGAAGTCAAGAGATACTTGGAGTAACAGGCAAATTTGGCCTTGGAGTACAGAATGAAGCAGGGCAAAGGCTAACAGAGTTTTGCCAAGAGAACACACTGGTCATAACAAATACCCTCTTCCAACAACACAAGAGAAGACTCTACAGATGGACATCACCAGATGGTCAACACTGAAATCAGACTGATTATATTCTTTGCAGCCAAAGATGGAGAAGCTCTATACAGTCTGCAAAAACAAGACTGGGAGCTGACTGTGGCTCAGATCATGAAATCCTTATTGCCAAATTCAGACTGAAATTGAAGAAAGTAGGGAAAACCACTATACCATTCAAGTATGACCTAAATCAAATCCCTTACGATTATACAGTAGAAGTAACAAATAGATTCAAGGGATTCGATCTGATAGAGTGCCTGAAGAACTATGGATGGAGGTTTGTGACATTGTACAGGAGGCAGTGATCAAGACCATCCCCAAGAAAAAGAAATGCAAAAAGGCAAAATAGCTGTCTGAGGAGGCTTACAAATAGCTATGTAAAGAAGAGTAGTGAAAGGGCAAAAGAGAAAAGGAAAAATTTGAATGCAGAGGTCCAAAAAACAGCAAGGAGAGATAAGGAAGCCTTCCTTAGTGATCAATGCAAAGGAATAGAGGAAAACAGTAGAATGGGAAATACTAGAGATCTCTTCAAGAAAATTAGAGATACCAAAGGAACATTTCATGCAAAGATGGACTCAATAAAGGAACGATATGGTATGGACCTAACAGAAGCAGAAGATATTAAGAAGAAGTGGCAAAAATACACAGAACTGTACAAAAAAGATCTTCATGACCCAGATAATCACGATGGTGTAATCACTCACCTAGAGCCAGACAGCGGAGAAGGCAATGGCAACCCACTCCAGTACTTTTGCCTGGAAAATCCCATGGACGGAGGGGCCTGGTAGGTTGCAGTCCATGGGGTCGCTAGGAGTCGGACACGACTGAGCGACTTCACTTTCACTTTTCACTTTCATGCATTGGAGAAGGAAATGGCAACCCACTCCAGTGTTCTTGCCTGGAGAATCCCAGGGACAGGGAGCCTGGTGAGCTGCCGTCTATGGAGTCGCACAGAGTCGGATACGACTGAAGCAACTTAGCAGCAGCAGCAGCAGAGCCAGACAGACTGGAATGCAAAGTCAAGTGAGCCTTAGGAAGCATCACTATGAACAAAGCTAGTGGAAGTGATGGAATTCCAGTTGAGCTATTTCAAATCCTGAAAGATGATGCTGTGAAAGTGCTACACTCAATATGCCAGCAAATTTGGAAAACTCAGCAGTAGCCACAGGACTGGAAAAGGTCAGTTTTCATTCCAATCCCAAAGAAAAGCAATGCCAATAATGCTCAAATTACCTACCACATAATTGCACTCATCTGACATGCTAGCAAAATAATGCTTAAAATTCTCCAGGCCAGGCTTCAACAGTACGTGGACCATGAACTTCCAGATGTTCAAGCTGGATTTAGAAAATGCAGAGGAACCACAGATCAAATTGCCAACATCCGCTGGATCATTGAAAAAGCAAGAGAATTCCAGAAAAACAGCTACTTGTGCTTCATTGACTATGCCACGGCCTTTGACCATGTGGATCACAACAACCTGTGGAAGATTCTTCAAGAGATGGAAATACCAAACCACCTGACCTCCTCCTGAGAAATCTGTATGAAGGTCAAGAAGCAACAGTTAGAACTGGACATGAAACAATAGATTGGTTCCAAATTGGAAAAGAATTAAGTCAAGGCTGTATATTGTCACCATGCTTATTTAACTTATAAGCATGTCACCATGCTTATTTAACTTACTTAACATCATGCAAAATGCTGGAATGGATGAAGCACAAGCTGGAATCAAGATTTCCTGGAGAAATATCAATAACCTCAGATATGAAGATGACACCACCCTTCTGGCAGAAAGTGAAAAGGAACTAAAGAGCCTCTTGATGAAAGTGAAAGATGAGAGTCAAAAAGCTGGCTTAAAACTCAACATTCAAAAATCTGAGATCATGGCATCTGGTTCCATCACTTCATGGCAAATAGATGGGGAAAGAGTGGAAACAGTGAAAGACTATATTTTTTGGGGCTCCAGAATCACTGCAGATGGTCACTGCAGCCATTATATTAAACGATGCTTGCTTCTTGGAAGAAAAGTTATGACACATGTAGACAGCATATTAAAAAGCAGAGACATTACTTTACTTTTAAACAAAGGTTCGTATAGTCAAAGCTATGGTTTTTCCAGTAGTCATGTATGGATGTTTGAGTTGGACTATAAAGAAAGCTGAGCACTGAAGAACTGATGCTTTTGAACTGTGGTGTTGGAGAAGACTCTTGAGAGTCCCTTGGACTGCAGGAGAGCCAACCAGTCCATCCTAAAGGAAATCAGTCCTGAATATTCATTGGAAGAACTGATGCTGAAGCTGAAGCTCCAATGCTTTGGCCACCTGATGTGAAGAACTGACTCATTTGAAAAGACCCTAATGCTAGGAAAGATTGAAGGCAGGAGGAGAAGGGGATGACAGAGGATGAGGTGGTTGGTTGGATGGCATCACCAACTCTACCATTCTCATCCTCTGTGCAAGACCGATTAGCCATACTGAAAAAGAAAAAGAAAGAAAGGAAAAAATAGGTAGTATGGCTAATACTACCTACTAGTAGTAGCCTACTTAACCTTTCCCCAGGATAGTGCCCTGCTGTTTGATCACCTGATGTTCCCATCCTCCTAGAATATCCATCCTGTCTCTGAGAAGTCTTCTCTGAGAATACCAAACTGCACCCAGCAGTCTACTTTCAGTCCTTCTTTGATGCGTGAAGTATTCACTCCTGAACCTACAGGCTGCTTTGAGTCCTATCCTCAGGTTTCTTCTATGCTTTGGTCATTCTTTATTTCCTTGGTTCTCTTCCCTGTCACAATCTTAACTCTTCTTCATTTTCCTGCACTGAATAGGAAATTGGTATGCAATGGCTATTTTCACAGTCCTCAAATGTCCATAATGTGTGTCTCTGTGATCCTTCAGGTTATACTTTTTACTGTGTTAAAATTTTTGCCAATATTGTGTAAAGACAGCAAGCAGAAAGTCAGGAGATCCAAGATCCCTCGTTTCTTTAATTGATCTTGAACATGGAGTCTAACTTCACTGAACCTCAAGGTTTCTTTTTCCTAAAATAAGACTGAAAATAAAGTAAGGCTGACACTTTCTAGGTCTACATTTCTGTGAGACTAAATCGTCTTTACAGATGTTCTTTAAGTAAGGGGTTGGTTTGCAAGCGAACTGGGGTAAGACTGAGATATTTTTCTTCTTCATTTTTCTCTTCTCATATCTGATGGGACTAAAGTCCTTCCTTGACCCCACTTCCTGATCCTTAAAATGCAGCGAGATATTGATGCCAAGGTTTTCATTAGACTTTGTAATTCGAGAAGCAGAAAATATGGTTACATGTTTAGAATACAGCAGCAAGGGCTTTTGTTTCTGTGTTCTTGTAAAATCTTACTCAAGCTTTTCAAAACAATATTTTTTTTTTCTGATGTTTAGTGTCTATCTCAGGCAGTTTGACTGATAATCTTTCTCATGAAGGATGAAACGCTCCTACCCAGTGAAAAATGTCATCTTCGATTTGCCCTGAAAGAGATCATCTGTGTGCTGAGAAGGCTGCTTGCTTAAGGCTCTGGTTACAGAAGCAGAACCATAGGTCACCATGAAGTGGGGCACTGCTCTTCATGAGGGGTTGGCCAAGGAAAACACTTGTTTAAAAGCATTTGAAACAGAAGATGAAACGAATGTTTTTCAGCTAGGAGAAAAGCTCATGAATGGCCTCCGAGCCAATGTTCCACATGATAAATCCTGAATGTAGTAGGAGCAGCTTGTCATTAAGTGTGCTACCTGGAAAATCTCGGATCTAGCACTCCTCACCTGCCATTTTAAATTCTTTTATTGCAAATCCACAAATTAAATATGGTCCCTGAGTTTAAAAGCAGCTCTTTTTAACACTCATGTTAAGTTCTTGTGGTGAAAATGAAAATACAAAGTGCTTCTTTCATGTTGGCTGATTCATCATCATTTCCCTATCATCATCAATAACAGTAAGTCAGATTTATAGCTCATCAGTACCTTATGATTGTTTCTGAGGTAGATTAATGGTTATGAAATATAATTACCATCCTCAAGAAATTTATGGAAAGAAGAGATATTGAATATATGAATAGTTTTTTTTTAATGTGTGAGTTTTGATCCTCATCTGTGTCTCAATGAATTATTTTTTTAAGTTTGGGGAGACTTTTCTTTTTCATTGTGGTAAGAACACTTAGGGCTTCCCTGGTGGCTCAGTGGTAAAAGAATCCACCTTCCAATGCAAGGAGACGCAGGTGACATGGGTTCAATCCCTGGGCCAGGAAGATCCCCTGGAGGAGGAAATGGCAACCCATTCTAGTATTCTTGCCTGAAAAATCCCATAGACAGAGGAGCCTGGTGGGCTGCATTCCATGGGGTCGTGGTGAGTTGGACACAACTGAGCGCTCATGAAGAACACTTAATATGAGATCTTACCTCTTAACAAATTTTTAAGTATACTAGACAGCACTGTTAATTACAGGAACTGTGTTGTATAGCAGATCTTTGGAACTTAACCATCTTACATAACTGAAACCTTATATCCTTTGAATAGCAAGTCTCCATATTCTCTTCCTTCTACCTCCTGGTAACCACCATTCCACTCTCTGCTTCTATACGTTTGACTCTTACAGATACCCCATTTAAGTGTAATCATATAGTACTTATCTTTTTTTGGCTGGCTTATTCTATTTAGCATGATGTCCTAAGGTTCATCCATGTTAACACAGGGTTAACAGGGTTTAACCCTGTTTAACCTTCTTTTCACAGGGTTTCCTTCTTTTTTAAGGCTAAATAATATTCCAGTGTGTCTCTTGCATTGGCAGGCAGGCTCTTTATACTAGCACTGCTTGAGAAGCTCATAAATAGTATAGATACATATATCACATTTTCTTTATCTATTCAGGAAATGCAAGTTAAAACCATGATGAATTACTACTTTATACCTTTAGGATGGCTGTTATTTTAAAAATATGAACCTGGCCCGGTGTTGTTGAGATATGAAGTAGTGCAGCTTGCTATGGAAAACAGTATGGAAGTTTCTAAAAAAAGTAAAAATAGAATTCCCATACATCAGCAATCCCACTTTGAGTATTTATCCAAAAGAATCGAAATCAGAATCTTGAGGATTTATTTACATTCCCATGTTCATTGTTACATTCACAATGGCCAAGACATGGGAACAACCTAGTTTGGGGAGAATTTTATTAAAAGTCATTGGTCAAAGTCAGAAACATTTTCTTTGTATAACAGCATGTCTCAGCATATATATCTCAGGCTACCATGTGGATTTACTTTCTGAACGATCACACTAACCATTTTCTTTTTCATAGGGAGCAATAAAGGGACAGTAGCAAATTCTGAATTTGTACTCCTCTTCCACCCCTCTTCTGGCCCTATCCCCCCTTCCTCTTTAGCTTTTTCCTAAGAAAGATGATAGTATGAAGAACACTATTCACCTGGAACAAGTGTGCCGACCTCGCTGCAGTATTTTGGTCAAAAATGTCATACCGTGGCTTTGTTTCTCATCCATCTTCTGGCCCTTGCATGGGAGACAAAGCTATCCTTTGACCTCCATTGACAGCCTCCCCAAGTTGGCCAAGGGAGGCTGAAGGGATATACATCACATTACAGTCTTCCCCCTGCCAAGTTCTAGTCAGTTTCAGCAACATATGTGAAAAGCTCCAAAGCAAATACAGGGAGACGAAATAAAAAATAAATTAATTCTCTCCAGGGATAAATAAAGCATGGATGCATTGCTCTTGAGTTTACAGGATGGAAATCAGAAAGATTTTCCTTGAGTTTTAGTGATACTGGAGTTCAGATCCCTGATTCTTCAACCCAGAAAATGGAGAGACATATATAGACCAACAAAAATCTAGGTTCCCTACTAATATCTATAGATGTAAGAAAATATGCCTCAATAGTTCATATTTATGGACATCTTCCAGAGAAGGCGATGGCACCCCACTGCAGTACTCTTGCCTGGAAAATCCCATGGATGGAGGAGCCTGGTGGGCTGCAGTCCATGGGGTCTCGAAGAGTCGGACACAACTGAGCGACTTCACTTTCACTTAGCATTGGAGAAGGAAATGGCAACCCACTCCAGTGTTCTTGCCTGGAGAATCCCAGGGACGAGGGAGCCTGGTGGGCTGCTGTCTATGGGGTCGCACAGAGTCGGACACTACTGAAGCGACTTAGCAGCAGCAGCAGCAGCATGGACATCTTCAAGGTGATGTAGCTGAGTTAGTTGTCCTGTGAAACTTTTGAGAGAAAAACAATCAAACTCTTTCTTTGAGCATATTAATGTCAAAGAGAAAAAGGGCATTTGGATATCATGTAATTTCAGGTAGATACAAATGGCTTTGGACTTCTAACTCCTCATTTTTTTCACCTGAGATTTAAAAAAAAATGTTCTTCTACCTGAACTATTTTCCTATTTTTTTAAATCAAAGTATAGTTGATATATAATATTATATTAGCTTCAAGTTTCCACCAAGTGATTCAACATTTTTATGGATTATACTCCATTTAAAGTTATTCTAAGTTCTCATTTTTATGAATTGAGAAAACTAGGATGGGGCAGGGCCCTCTTCTTTTCTTTGGGTTCTTTATTACCATAGAACTGACCACCTGAAATATTTTTGACCAATTTCTGGACTCTTAGTTATCTGACCAACATTGGACAGGCAGCTACAGAAAAAATACAGGTACCTGACCTGTTTACGGAAGTTGAGTTATTTTGGATCAGCTTAATTTAAAATCTTGGTTATTTTTTCATCAATCCTCACTGAAAGACAGGATTAAAGGAAAACTTCATTTCATTTACTAAATGCTGATAAAATACCAAAGAAAGTGAAAGTGTTACCCTCTCAGTCAGGTCCGACTCTTTGTGATCTCATGGACTGTAGCCTGCCAGGCTCCTCTGTCACGAAATTCTCCAGGCAAGAGTACTGGAGTGGGTAGCTATGACCTTCTGCAGGGGATCTTCCTGACCCAGGGATCAAACCTGTGTTGCATTGCAAGCAGGTTCTTTACCATCTGAGCCACAAGGGAAGCCCAAAGTTAAAGGCCAAAGTTGATAAAATACCAATGATGAAAGCAACGTTCACAACGACTAGACTGCTACGGACTGTACTTTAGCCAGCCCAGGGCATGCTTCTTACCATCTCTATTGTAGATGAGATTACAGTTTTAATTATCGTTTTCTACTTTGTTTTTTGAGTAAGTTACACATTATTCTGGTGACTTTTCTAGAGGACTGTATATATGTTAATTAAAGTTGGAGAATAGAGGAATTCTCTGGTGGCCCAGTGGCTAGGACTTGGCACATTCACTCTGGTGGCCGTGGTTCAATCCCTGGTTAGGGAACTAAGATCCCACTAGCTGGGTGGTGTGGCAAAAAAAAAAAAAAAGGGAAATACAAGCAATAGAAACATCTATAAGATACTGCACTGATTTCATTTTTTCCCCAGAGTTGTGTTCTTCTCACGCACAAATACAAAAGCTAAAACTTACTTTCTGAATGTGGTTGTAGAAGATATTTTTTCCTTAAAAAATGACAGTATATACTAGAGTGCCAATATCTCTTGAACAGCTGAGCACTGAATGAAATTTTTAGTTGGGTCCAACTTACTGACGGCTGTTTTTCATGAAGTCTTGAGGACTGTGTAGTCTTCCATAGAATGAGAGTTCACCAACCACATCTAACAACTCAATCATGAGGGAAAAAATGAGATGATGATAAAACTGAAAATGGAGTAAAAGATATTTACACCATTTATAAAAGTGAGAGACAAAGGAAGAAAGCCTATTTTTTATGTTAAACATATGGTCCAGACTTTTCATTAGTTGCTTGGAGAAGCAGAAGGATGGATGACCAATATAGATTTCTACGTGTGCGTGTGTGCTCAGTCACTTCAGTTGCGTTTGGCTCTTTGCGACCCTATGGACTATAGCCCATCAGACCTCTCTGTTGTGGGATTTCGCAGGCAAGAACACTGGGTGGATTTCCATGCCCTCCTCCAGGGGATCTTCCCAACTGAGGGATTGAACCCACATCTCCTGTGTCTCCTGCAGGTGGATTCTTTACTACTGAGTCATCAGGGAAGCCTACATGTTTCTAAGACGTGATGGAAACAAGTTTTAATTGAAAATTACATGCAATTTTGTCCAGTAATTTGGATATTCACTTTTGCAAACTACTATGTCCTCTGAGGGAGAAGGTGATGGCACCCCACTCCAGTACTCTTGCCTGGAAAATCTCATGGACAGAGGAGCCTCGTAGACTGCAGTCCATGGGGTCTCGGAGAGTCGGACATGACTGAGTGACTTCACTTTTCACTTTTCACTTTCATGCGTTGGGGAAGGAAATGGCAACCCACTCCAGTGTTCTTGCCTGGAGAATCCTAGGGATGGGGGAGCTTGGTGGGCTGCCGTCTATGGGGTCACACAGAGTCAGACACAACTGAAGTGACTTAGCAGCAGCATGGCCTCTGAGGATGAGGCTACTACTGTGTGATGACTTCATGTGTGTTTTAATTAGATAACTCTTCATGAAACATTTTGCTTCTAGTTGTCAGAAAATTATTCTAAGTATTAAGTTCATCAGAAGAAAGAAATGTCAATGCCATTTGGGGGGAATTTTTTTTAATAACTCATCTCTAGAGGTAATGAAGTTGCAATAAAAAAAGATGGCTGAGCTGTGAATTATAGCTCCTTAGATTTGATGCCCTTGTGCAATACACAACCTGAACAATTGTAGCAGTTAGCTATTCCAGGAAATAAATACTGTAGGAGTCAGAAATCTACTAGTTTCATCTTCCTAACTCATGGTCAAATAGAGAGGAAAGAACCAGTCTTAAATAGATCACGGAGTGTTTTGTTGATTGTATTGGATTTCAGAAGACTTTCAATTAACGTACCCACTATAAGAGAGAAAAACAGCTGTAAAGATGAGATGTCAGGCAGAAATAATTCAGTTTAGTTCAGTTCAGTCGCTCAGTTGTGTCCGACTCTTTGCAACCCCATGAACCGCAGCACGCCAGGTCTCCCTGCCCATCTCTTAGGATGGACTGGTTGGATCTCCTTGCAGTCCAAGGGACTCTCAAGAGTCTTCTCTAACACCACAGTTTAAAAGCGTCAATTCTTCATCGGTCAGCTTTATTTATAGTCCAACTCTCATATCCATACATGACCACTAGACAGACCTTTGTTGACAAAATGATGTCTCTGCTTTTTAATATGCTGTCTAGGTTGGCCATAACTTTCCTTCCAAGGAGTCAGTGTCTTTTAATTTCATGGCTGCAATCACCATCTGCAGTGATTTTGGAATAATTAGGCTGGTAATTTGTGGTAAATAAATGTTTGCTCAGTGTCTGCCTGCAATGCAGGAGACATAAGAGACTTGGGTTTGATCCCTGGGTCAAAAAGATCCCCTGGAGAAGGAAATGGCAACCTACTCTAGTATTCTTGCCTGAAAATTCCCATGGGCAGAGTAACATGGCAGATTACGGTCCATGGAGTTAAATGTTGGACATGACTGAGCAACTAAGCACACACAAACACATTGCCATCATGAGTGTGAGCAAGCTTTAATTTATGTCAGATTATGACATTGATCTATACATGTGGATTTCTGGAAATGTATTAGGGTGCACTGTCTGTGCATCATTTTCATTAATTACTATTAGGAACTTTGATATCATGCTGAATGCTTTCTATATATTATCTCATGAATGGCTATAATAATTTCATGAGGATTATTCTTTTAGTCATTCCCATCATTTAAGCTTAGAGACACTACTCTATGTGGAATCCAGTGTCCATGCCATTCCTAAGAATGTAAATGAAAAAAAGTGATTTATAACTTTTTTTATATGCCAGCAAGAATCAGGTGGGAAAGTATAATTATAAACAGACACAAATAAGTATGCATAATATTTAAGAATAGATCTGTCAGGAGATCAATGTGAAGAACACGACAAACCTGGTAGGAACATAAATTGGTACAACCTTTTTGGAGGATAATTTGGCAATTTGTGTCAGAAACTTCTGCGTGAAAAACTCATCAAAAAGATGTAATTAGAGAGGTAGCAAGATGCTCTACAGATCGATCCACTTTAGTATTGCTTCTGCTAATAATAACTGAAATCACATATTCATCAAAATGAAATTTTCTGAAGTGTATTCACATGCAGCTTTAAAAAGTATGTTGTAGAAGAAACGTTGTTGTGAAAATGTTCTTAACATATTGAAAAATATTTAAAGGGAATCATTGAAACTGTATGATTGCAGATTTATGAAATTAAGTATGTATTTGCCCACCCACCCATATACACAGACAAAAGACTAAAATGGTTTATTTAAACCTGTGAATAGTAGTTACCAATGGGTGGTACAATAATGAGTGATGTTTATTTTTTTCTGCTTTTTTGGATTTTTTTCTATTTTCTATAATAAACTGTATCCCTTTTATAATCAGAAAAAATATGGTTCAAAAATATTGACTTAATATAGCCATTTATCTTTTGATTACATTTGAACCAAGTATAAAGATGGGCTAATGTTGGTCTTATTTTTGTATTTATCTCAGTTTTACACTTTCTTTTTGCCTTTGTTAAGAAATACAGGAATAACTGCAATAAGAACATAGGAAAAAAAATTTTTTTTTAATTTAGAACCAAGGCAAGATGATTTCTTTCAAGGAATAAGAAAGCTCTGCTTTGTTTCATTTAGACTAGGTTTATATAAACATGGTGTGCCAATCACCCAGATAATTCAAGTTTGCATTAGTCAGAAGCTGCTAACTATTGTAACAAACAACAGCTAAACTATTAGCGATTTAATAGAACAATTTATTATTTGGTTACATCATAGACTATCATGGTCAGAGTCAGAGAGGTGGGAGGGAAACTGTTCTGGTGTCATTTAGACATCGGGAACCCAGACTTTGTCCATCATGGTCAACATGTGGCCTCCAAAGTTGCCATAAAATAAGAAAAGATATTGCCAGCTGGCCTCAAGCACCTTTGTTTACATTTCATTGGCCAGAACTTGATCACATGGCTGTACTTAAATTTAACTGCAAAGGAGGCTGGGAAATGTAGCCTTGTTACTGAACAGAAGTTCATGTGCCCAATTCTCAGTGAAGACAAATAATACCGAAATACCAGTCTGGAGAAGAGAAAGGTTTATTGCAGGGCCATGCAAGAAGACGGGTGGTTTATGACCCCCAATCCTTGAACTCCTCAAATGGTTTCAGGAAAGCCTTTTTAAAGACAAGAATGGGGAGGGGTGTGGTTAGTTGTTGCAAACTTCTTAGTATTGGAATCCTTTGTTCATGCAGCTGTCCACATAGGTCAGGTCATACTGTTCCTGTACATCTCTAATAAAACAAATGTTATTCTCTGTTCTGTAAAATTTTATATCTCTTTGTACTTAAAGGTCAGAGCCTTGAGAATAGGCTACCTTGTGTATTTGAGGCTATAGGCAACATTCCTTTACAAAAGGTTCAGAGCCAACATGACTGAACACAAGCAGTAAAACACAGAGATTAAAAAGGAACAGCTCTAACGTCGAGTCAGGTTGGTTCCTTCCTATTATAGTCTTGCTGTGTTTCCAGGAGGGAAACAAAGTAAGCTGGACGAACATACAACACATGTCACTACCTCATTCTCCTAATACATTATCTTACCAGATAAAAAGGATTTTTTGTCTTTAATTATAGAGAGAATGGTACCTCAGTACTCTGTTTTACTTTAGCATATCAGTAAAATATTGCTTTTAAATTCTATTCTGTTGCCTGAATTTATTTTTGATAGTACATTGCTCTAAAATTTTTATATCCAGCTGAAAACAACAACAACAAAGTATTTATCAGGGGGTAATTGATGCCCAAAACATGGTAACGTATTTCCTCAACACAACTCCCAGATGACTGTTGGTTCGGACGATGTGTTTGTGCAGGCTACACTCTAATGGATGGATTCAGTCTGTTACCCTCTGGCTTCCAAAATGTTTATGTCTGATTGGAAACTCTTCAATTCGTATCAGACACTGGAAAAACACTTTACTGTCTGAGATTTTTCTATTTGTTGAAGATGGCAGTAAAAGAAATCTTAAGCATATGGAATTACCTGGTTCCATTTTTTTTGGAACTAGAGCTTAAGGCAATGTCTGGTCATAATAAATAAACTGTAGCTCTAATTATCCTTTTAGTAATGTTTACAGAAACCAAGGGCAGGTTGTAAATAGAATAAGAGAGCAAAATAAAAGGTGGAGGTATTAGGACTTACATTGCTTATTCTTCTGAGACATAGGAAGTTTCTGTTTCATATGTAGAGTTAAACCATTGCTTTAGGAGCCCCCCGATGTAGTCTTTGGAGACCTAAAATTTGTCTTTTGTTTTCTTGAAGCTCTCAACTCACAAAGAATGGTTTACTGTTGTTTTTAATTAATCAGTTAGAAATGTGTCTATTCAAATGTGATTATCATACCAAGGCACTTTTGGGTCATGTAGCTTTATACCAGGAATTGTGTGTGAGAATGAAGGTAGGCAGTACCAGAGGTGAACAACCTCTGGGAACGATGTAACCTTTCTAGACCATGACCTCTTTGCCTTGAGGCTGAATTCCACAAGAATTTCCATCTAAGATTTCCTGCTGTACTGCATCTGCCTCCCAGGTCCCACAAGTGAGTCCCTACTTTAAGGAGGTATAAACTGTGTATTCTGGGATACCACAGAGAGGGTGGAAGTTTTAATGAATTTGAGGAGGAAAGAAATGTGTTTCACAGCAGAGGTGTTCCTGGAAGCATGCTATAAAAGGGAAGCCATAATGACATGCAGTGTTCTCCTCATAAAAACGTAGACGGTGGGAGGTGTGGCTCTTAACAGAGGCAAGTAGTTTTAGATCTAAAAAAATGATCTTTCCCTTCAAAAATCCAACTTAGAGCGAAAACTGTTCAATTTTTGCATTACAAAAAATATAAAAAAAAAACCCACATTATTTTACCAAAATCTTAATCCTTAATGATTTTTTTTTCATAGTTTAAAGATAGGATATTGAAGCCCATCACTTCTTTCACCTTCCTTCTACACGTCTGGATCCCTTAACTTCCTTAATCTTCAGTGTCTTTGTATGGAAAATGAAGACCCTGCAGTGCCTCCCAAGAGTTATGTACAGACTAAAGAACATAAAGCCTTTTTAAAAGTTGAAGCAATGAAGTATTTTAACAATTTTCCATATTGATTGAAGCAATTTAGACAATTTTCCATAGTTTAATTTTTTAAACTTGAGATATAAATGACATATCAGTTCAGTTCAGTTCAGTTTAGTTGCTCAGTCATGTCTGACTCCTTGCAACCCCATGAATTGCAGCACACCAGGCCTCCCTGTCCATCACCAACTCCCGGAGTTCACTCAAACTCACGTCCATCGAGTCGGTGATGCCATCCAGCCATTTTGTCCTCTGTAGTATAAATGACATATAGCATTATATTATTCTCAGGTGTGCAACCTAATGGTTCAGTATACATATGTACTTAGTCACTCAGTTGCATCTGACTCTTTGTGACCCCATGGACTGTAGCCTATCTGGCTGATCTGTCCATTGGATTCCTCGAGGTAAGAATACTGGAGTGGGTTGCCATTCCTGCTCCATCAATATATGTATGTGATATATTTTACATTTTAATCATTATATGCTACCATTAGTTCGTATTATATACACCCCTCCTTTCATCCATCCATTCATCTCCCAAATAGTTATTACTGATCTGATTCTCATAATTCATTATGCTAACTTATGGGGATACATGAGTGAAAAAACCAGTTTCTGCTCCCAGGAAATTTATGGTCTGGTCTGGTAAAGGAGGCAGGTAAATGATACTGTAACATGATGCATACTATAAGAAAGATATATTTAAAGTAGTCCGGAGAAGAGGTAGGTAGACAGAAGTGTATCTTCAACAACAAAAGCAAAGCCTTCCTCTTGAGTTGTGGTTGCTGTTCAGTTGCTAAGTTGTGTCCGACTCTTTGTGACCCCACGGACTGCAGCACACCAGGCTTCTCTGTCCTTCACCATCTCCCATAGTTTGCTCAAACTCATGTCCATTGAGTCCGTGATACCATCCAACTATCTCATCCTCTGTTGCCCCCTTCTCCTCCTGCCCTCAATCTCTTCCAGCATCAGGGTCTTTTCCAGTGAGTCCACTCCGCATCAGGTGGCCAAAGTATTGGAGCTTCAGATTCGTGTCTCTTGAGTATGCACAAATAATAAAACTCATGTTGGGCAAAAGACTTTCCAAAGTCTTAATTGTGTACATTGTGTGAATATAAGCTTGGATGCAGTCTTTGAACATGACATTAAGTACCTAAAAGGAAGAAATGCATGTACTTTCTGAGTTTGCATACAGGGAGGATACAAAAGGGTTTGGAAGCCCGTGGAATTACTGCAGCTGAATGGAGCGGGATGTGTCTCAAGATTACGTGAAAGAAGGAGAAGGAAGCCATAGACAGTGTCTCAAAACATACATTGGGAATAACTTTACCTGGAAGTCTAGGGTGACTATTTCAGGTAAAAGGAATGGTATCTAGTATAGTTCAGATGTCACAAAGAAATGTGTGTGGGGAATAGTAGAATATTCCACGTGTTTCTTCAGTGCTGGCAAAACAGACTGGATGTTTTGTAAGGCTACAGAACAAAGTGCAGGCTTTTAACATCATCATACCTGAGTGCAAATCCTACCTCTCCTATTACCATATGTATGACCTTGGCCACTTCTCTTAACTATTGTGTGCCTCAGCATCCTCACCTGTAAAAAGGGATGAAGTGCCTTATTTGCAGTGAATCCAGGATTCAGTGAGGGTTCCCTTGTGGCTCAGCTGGTAAAGAATTTGCCTGCAGTGGGGGAGACCTGGGTTCAATCCCTGGATTGGGAAGATCCTCTGGAGAAGGCAAAGGCTAACCACTCCAGTATTCTGGCTTAGAGAATTCCATGGACTGTATAGTCCATGGGGTCTCAAAGAGTTGGACATGCCTGAGCGACTTTCACTTTCATTTTCAGGATTCAGTGAAAGAATATATAGGGACAGAACTTAGCACTATGTCTGGCACAGAGGAAGCACTCAATAAATGTAGCTATTATTAGGATATAGATTCTGCAATAGACCTTGCTATGCCTTATCATGAAAATGAAAAAAGTAAAAACCTTACTTGCTCGGTCATGTCTGACTCTTTGTGTCCCCATGGACTGTAGCCTACTAGGCTCCTCTGTCCATGGAATTCTCTAAGCAAGAATACTAGAGTGGGTTACCATTCCCTTCTTCAGGGGGTCTTTCCAACCCAGGGGTTGAACCTGAGTCTCCTACATTGCAGGCAGATTCTCTACCCTCTGAGCCACCAAGGAAGCCCTGTGCCTTATCATGACTTGATCTCCAATATGCAGTCACCAGAGTGGTATTTGAGGCAGGCATCTGACAGCAAAGCAGATGTGCAAATACATAAAAACCTAGAAAAAAAAGTGTCTATAAACAGTGGCCCTGTTGGTCTCTTTGTCAGAGAACAATGAGCAGATATGATAAGGAACGCCCTTACCAGGGCGATGTGGACTCTGAACACTGGTATGGGACACTTGTTTCAAATGCATCCAGGTTGGCTCTCTGAATGGCTTTTCACTGGGCCACCTCCAAGTTCTTTCTTGACAAGAGGCCAGTTACGAAATTCAGGCAAGACATTACTGGGGCCCCTGCTGCAGCAGTGGGGGGAGCGAAAACAAGTAACAGATCCCCTTGCGTGCTTCCTGAGGGGCGTGGTGAGCTGTTCCTTATGTGGGGTGAGGGTCAGGGTGTGTCCAGAGGTCAGGCTGGAGGGGCAGCGTAGATGGTTTGCCCTTCCCTTTGATGACGTTGAATACGGGGAACATACGAAGTATCCTGCTTTTGCTCCTGACATTCTGTTTTTGTTGCCGACTCTTCACAAGTGGCAGCTGGGCTCTTTTTGATCTTTTGGTAGCATGTTGTCCAGAACTTGCCCCAACTGCTCATGCATGCAATTGTTTTTAGTCCCTTATTGTTTCTCTGTATTCTGTCGCTGGAGGAGACATTGTCCAGGTGCAAGCGTTGCAGCAAAGGGCCCCAGGTCACAGCCTGTCTCAGTTTCACGCTTGGTGTCCTGCTCTTGATGTGCATGTAAGGCTGGTCCTTTACGATCATAGAGAACTAAGTGGATCTTTTTGTTATGTTGCCCATTACACTCAGGTTGAGAAAATCCCACATGGGACCAAGCCATTGTATTTACGTAACTGTGTTAGATAAATCTGACAGTATTTAAATAGCGCAGTAAATAAGTCAATATAATACTCTTGCCTGGAAAATTCCATGGACTGTGGAGCCTGGTAAGTTACAGTCCATGGGATTGTAAAGAGTTGAACACGACTGAGCAACTTCACTTCACTTCAAATAGGTAAATATCAGATGAAACGACCCCTCTGTGTTTCTTCTATCTAAATCCTTGTCTTGTTTGGGAGCCATATTACTTGGGTAGGGGCCTTGTTCCTATTCAACTTGCCTTTTTTTTTTTCCCTCTCCCAACTATTCCCTGTGTAGCAGTGAACAAAGTATATTGACCTCTAGGGATATTATTTTAATTGGTTTATTTTAACCAAGACTTAAATGTACAGAATTAGCAAAACCTCAATTTATATAATGTTCAGTATGATTTAGAAGGCAAAATGGACTTTTTTGGACCTATATCTTCAGTTACTGAAGTTTTAATAGCTTGGAAGTGCAGTGATGCTTGAAAATGTAAATTTTTGGAAGGAAAAAGTTTCGGAAATTGTGACCTACTTAACTTTTAGTACATTGGACCATTGAGCCAAGAGGTATGGTGACCACCCACTGGGACTTCAGACGTAGTGTTAGGATTGTCAAACTCCAGGCCTAAGCCTACTTATAATTAAGTGAAGATAATCTCTTATCTGGTCCAGAGAAATTCTAGAACCAGTCACATGGGTTTAGCATCTATGTAGTGTTCCAAGGGACTCTGTCCTAATATCTGAAGGCCTGGCAGGTTGTGGATCTTTCGTGTTTGTTGAATTAATTAGAATACCATGCCATCTGCTTCCATAATAAAATTCTCTCTTCCCTTCTTAAAAACTTAATAAGTGAAATCATTAGAGAGAAGCACAATCCAAGGCCACCCTGGATTAGATTAGGTGGCTATACTGTTAACAAAATCCCTTTACAGGAAAACCCTATATTTGGAAAAACATTGAAATAAATCCACATGGCTGATTAGAATTCAGAAGCCCTCAATATAACTACTGTCTTTTCCTTTTCAGACGTCTGAGTTTTAACTCTTGCTATCCTGATATCAGCCTTAGTGAGTCTAAATTGTGGCAGCAGAAAAGGACATTTGGAGACCAGAAGCCCTGAATGTGAGCAGTCAGTGCTCATTCTCCTCTTAAAGTGACCCTCCACTTTTTTCATATTCCTTCACACTCCATGAGAGCAGCCTGCATGAGCTTGTTTTTAATAATTACTACCAATTTTAAATGAATGTAACACAGTGTGGAAAGAGAAATCAATAATCATTTATTAGAACTATAAGGCATTTTTTCTCATGGTTTTATTAGTGATACCATTGATCTGGTGTGATGGTACTCAGCTGGCATGGCACTGCTCTGAAGCAGTGTTTGGGCCAAATTTGTGAACATGCATTTGGTTATCACAATGCCTGGAGGAGAGCTACTGGACTTCAGGGGAGAGGGACAAGGGTGCTGGTGTCCTGTAGCGCACAGAAGAGTCTTGCGCAACAAAAAAAGTGAGGCAATGTTTGTGAGCTTATTGGGCATTCAAGTAGGCTAAATATATTGTTAATAATTATTTGAGTCTAGGCTCAGAACCATGTCTATGTAGACACGAAGTGCTGTGTGTGTGTGTGTGTGTGTGTGTGCAGGGTGAATATATGCATTGAATTCCAAGAATGAAACTACCATGTATGTCGAGGGGTGTTAGGACTTGGGGAATCAGAACTTCCCCAAGAGCTGTTGACACTTTCAGACAATCCCATCAGAGCTGCCATGCTGCTTGTGTGTAACAAGCACTTCACACTTGCATCTGCATTTGTCGCTGTTGCATTCAAGGTGAAGCACACAGCTAGTTTTGCATCTTCCTGGGTGGAAGAACCTAGCCAATTACATATTTAAAGGCATGGCATTTTATTATTATTTACTTTTCTTCTTTTTCTCCTTTATTATATTGTTAAGGCATTTTATTATTTCTTTCAAAATTTCGTATGTTAATTGAATTTCATTTTAGCATCGCGAAGGGGACAAGACCATACATTTCTTACAGGAGTGCTGGGTTTCACTGGCAATGGCAATTACCGACCTAGTCCTTATCATGTCTCTAGTACTGTAATAAAGGCACTGTGGTTATCCTTTATCAGCATAAATGTGAGGCAGTATTATCCTAGTTTACAAATCAAAAGACAGAGACTTGCTCAGTGAAAGTCATAAACATGCTTGTAGTTGGGAGCAGGCATTCAAGCTTGTGTAGATCCAGTAACTCAGACAACGCACGCAACTACTCTACAATTTGCTCTCAGTCAGATGCTGTGCTGCTGTCTTCTCATCAGGCAAAAGCAAGGCCACGTTCTCGTCCCCCGTAAAGACTCCCCAGTCTGTACCCGAGAGTTCTCAATGTAGATCAGGCAGCACCTACCCATAAGAGTCACACATGAAGAAAAAACATGCAGTGAACTTGGGGACAGTCATGTCCCTGAGGCTAAAGATCCCTCACCATCATCAGGACCAGAACACACTTGGTTTCTGTTATGAATAACATTCAAAGTTGGTGTCAGTGGGGCTGATTCTGTAACTGACTGTCTTTATACATATCGAGGGACCAGCAGGGAGCTTTGTTTGTGAAACAGAAGTGGACCTGGTGAGTCTCAGAAAGACTATCACACAGAGGGTTGGGAGAGGAACATTCTAGAGTAACCCATGTTGGATAATTGGTCCCGAAAGGATGGTTCTCTTCATACCCAACTGCCTAGGACAGGGCTACTGAGTCAGGCCTCATTCTCCATCCCCCAGTGTAGCAAGACTATGCACGTGGAGGACGTGACCTCCATCTCTGCCTCTCCCTGGGCTCCTGGAGGGAACTGGACACCCCGCCATCACTGGTTCTGTTGCTATGAGCTGGACTGGCTATGGGTCACACTGAGGCCCTGTAGTTTTCTCTTTCACTGTTCGTACTCCTTTCTCTGCTCTAAATATTATTATATTATATAATATATATATTTATTATATAATATACATATTATATATATAATATTATAAATATTATTATTATTGTTGCTTCCCTTCAGTTTGATATTTTTCAATTATTGTATTATTTAGAAAAACTCATAGACAGTGTTTCCCAGTGTGAAAGAACGAGCTTGACCACTGATCCTGCCTTCTTTGATCAACACGTCTTGATGCAGAACCTCTGGGGGCGCCCTTCTTCAGTGTCTGCTCAGTATTTCCTTCAGCCTCTAAGATCAATAGCCATGATACAGCCTCTGAAATGTGCATGTTGTCTCCTAAGCCCAGAGTTCTTCTGCCAGATCTTGCCTTGTGGATGATTCTCACCCCTTGTCTGCCTCAGTTTCTCATCAGTAAAATGGAGAAATAATAGTGCCTCCTAAGGTAGTTGTACTGATTGACTGAATAACAATTAGACCAATACCTAACACATAGTAAGTACTCGATGGGCAGGAGGAAAAGGGGGCGACAGAGGATGAGATGGTTGGATGGTATCATTGACTCAATGGACATGAGTTTGAGCAAACTCCGGGGCATAGTGAAGAACGGAGAGGCCTGGCGTGCTGCAGTCCATTGGGTGGCAAAGAGTCAGACATGGCTGAGTGAATGAACAACACAAAGTGCTTGGTGAATTGATCTAGTAGTAACAGTAGTGGTTGTAAAAGAGAAGAGTTGCTGGTCACGGTTTCTCACAACAGTCTTTCATTATTTTGCAGAATTTAAGTTACTAGCCCATGAAGAACCATTCAGTTGATGATGGATAGACTTCAGCTTGTCTAAACCAGAGTCTCTCAACTGTAGCACTGCTGATATTTTGGTCCACACAGAGGGGCCTCTCTGTGCGTTGCAGGTCATTTTGCAGTATCCCCGGTCTCTTCTCCCTAGATGCTAGTTACACCCCTCAAGTTGTGACAACCAAAAACATCTTCAGACATTGCCGAATATCCCCATGGATGACAGTTATATACAAGTTGCCTCTGGTTGAGAACCACTGGTGAAAAGCAGTATTCCACCTTTTTCACTATTCTCATCATGAAGGAAAATTCTTTTTTATATTTTTTTTAAGCAGATGAGCTAAGTGATGAGGCATTTCTTCATTTTAGAAAAGAAGATTTTGCTTTCCAACTTTCAAACTATGTCATTATTTTAAATAACCAGCTTGGCAGGTATAATCAAAACCCAATTCAATTAAAATAAATAATCATAGGCAGCTAGACAACTGTCCCTATGGTCATTGAGTAGAATAAATACATGCTGTTCTCCCAGATTCTCCAGTTAACGCCATGGGAGTGAAGGCAATCTTGAGGTGATCTGGGTTCGTCTAACATGCAGGCTTCAGAGGCTCCAAGTGCTGTTATTACTGTAGCAAGAGAGGACGGTTTGGAGAAGAAAGAATGGGTTTTCTGTGTACAGTGTTATCAGAGCCTCTGTTTTGTAACTTGAGGATACTTCCTCATGTTTATTTAAAGTACTCAATTTTAATTTTCAAAGGGGGGACATTTTCCAGGGTACACATCTCATTCTTCTCCTTACCAAGATTTCCTAGTCAATCATGTCACCCTTTTCCTGCACTGGTCACCCAGGACAATGTCTGGGAGACAGTTGCCCTCTCCTAGCGTCTTACTGGAGCTACAGGAGTTCATAGCATTCTTTTGGGTCAGGTTTCCTTCTGCCTTTCTTGAGAGCATCACACAGCAGATGATGCCCAAGAAGCACCACTGAGTGGTCGTTTTTGCTTCTAAGGGAAAATCGTTTGTGGCTCAGACAGTAAAAAGTCTGGCTATAATGCAGGAGACCTAGGTTCAGTCCCTGAGTTGAGAAGATCCCTGGGAGGAGGGAATGGCAACCCACTCCAGTATTCTTACCTGGAGAATCTCATGGAAAGAGGAGCCTGGTGGGCTATAGTCCATGGGGTCAGACATGACTGAAGTGACTTATCACGAAAAATGGTGGGGAAGAACCAGACCAGGAGAGTATATGTAAGCGCCTGGGCCTTCAGGTTAGGCTACGTGAATTGGGATCTAGGTTTTCTACTCTTTCATAGGTGTGACATCCTACATACGGCTAAATATCAACTATGCCCCAATGTAAAGTAAAAATTATAGAAAAATAAAGTACTTGGAACAGTACTTACTGCCTAATAATAGGAAGTACCTAGTAATAACAAGCAGTGTTAATAATTCTTGTTAGTATTAAGAAGTAGTGTTAATAATTCTTCTTATTAAAAGGACAGGCTTGTTATTAAAAGGACAGGCTATAAGAGTGGACCTTCCTAATCAAGTATACTGCCTTTCTCCTCACTTAAATACTAACACTTCATTCCACCATTTATCTTCTTCTGCTGTTTTTTTTTTTTTTAAATTTTTATTGGAATATAGTTGATTTACAATGTTGTTTTAATTTCAGGTGTACAGCAAAGTGAATCAGTTACACATACATATAGCCACTCTTTTTTTAGATTCTTTTCCCATATAGACCAGGCTTCCCAGGTGGCGCTAGTGGTAAAGAACCTGCCTACCAATGCTGGAGACAAAGAGACTTGAGCTTGATCCCTGGTTTGGAAAGATCCCCTGGAGGAGGGCATGGCAACCCACTCCATTATTCTTGCCTGGAGAATCCCATGGACAGAGAAGCCTGATGGGCTGCATTCCATAGAGTCACAAAGAGTCCGACATGACTGAGGCGACTTAGCATGCATGTGTGTGTATTTGTCAATCCCAGTTTAAGCCATCCATTTAATGTATTTCCTTGCCTCTCAATGCCTCTCTTTTGGGCAAATATCCTATACTGTTGAGTCTTGGAGTTAACAGAGGCAGCTCATTAACTCTCCAATCCCCTTTCTTCTGATGACAGACTCTTTTCCCCCTGGCTACGGAACTGGGACTTGATCCAAGTGTGACCAAGACACCCCTTCTGCTACAAAGAAAGATATTCCATGGGTCGTGCCTGTGATCTCTGTTGCTCAGAGCCCTTCTTGCAGTTGCTATACACACACTGGGCTGAACAAGTCTTCTCTTTCTTCTGGGGTGGCTGAGCTGGTGGTGCCAGGATCACATTTCCTGTCAGCAGGAAGAGCAAGGGAAGCAGACTTAGGAAGAAGCGAGGAAGAAGAAAGTGAGATAGCCCACTACGTGAGCATCCTGCTCCAGCCTCACATCCACTGCTTGCTCCACCCTCTTCTTCCATTCTGTCACCTACCACTGTTCCTTCCTGGAGTCAATACATTTCCTTCCTGCTTAATCATGTTTGAGTTGCGCCTTGGTCCTGTGAACCAGCTGGAGACTAGAGCTCAAAAGAGGGGCCAAGGAGCTCCACCAGTGCAGTGACAATATCTTACTGGTTCTAAGGCCACCAGGGTCTCGCCCTGCACCTGCCTTGGGCAGAAGAACTGCCTGGGTGCCCAGGAGAAGGAGAGTCCCCAATGTCAGAGCTGAGACTCCCTTGTCCTGGGGTCTTACTTGGGTCAGTTACTGGAACCAGAGACCAGATTTTTGTCTCCTGTGAGTAGAGCCACCTGGAATATTTACCTGGAATGGGTACCAGTGGATGCCACCAGGTGTGGGGTTTGCTCAAAACCCAAAGCCATTGAGTCATTGCCCCCTCTATTATTCCCACAGGTACAGGTTCTACCATGGTGCCTGAGAGGGGTCTTTTCTTTTGGAAATTTTTGGTAGGATCCATGTTCCTTTATTCCCGTGCTCTTTTAACATGCTCTTTAAAAATAGTTCATATATATACACACTTCCCGGGTAGTGCTAGTGGTAAAGAACCTGTCCACCAATGCAGGAGACATAAGAGATGCAGCTTTGATCCCTGGGTCAGGAAGATCCCCTGGAGAAGGAAATGGCAATGCACTCCAGTATTCTTGCCTGGAGAATCCCATGGACAGAGGAATCTGGTGGGCTACTGTCCATAGAGTTGCAAAGAGTCAGACACAATTGAAATGACGTAGCATGCGCACACACACACACACACACATATATATGTTTTTATTTTTCATATATCTTCACACCTTTCTTTCTTCTTAGCCTCACTGTAATTATCAAAAGAAAAAAAAAGAAAGAGAAACAGGATAGCAGTTTTTATTTAACAAGCAAAATAGCAGTTTTTTGTTTTTAATTCCATTTATTTTTGGCTGCGCTGGGTCTTCATTTCTTTGTGCGGGCTTTCTCTACTTGCAGCCAGTGGGGGCCACTCTTCCTGGCAGTGAATGGGCTTCTCTTGTTGCTGAACACAGGCTCTAGGCTCATGGTCTCAGTAGTTGCAGCATGTGGGCTCAGTAGTTAGGGTGCACAGGCTTAGCTGCTTCATGACATACGGGATCCTCCCAGACCAGGGATTGAACCCATTTCCCCTACATAGGCAGGCAGATTCGTATTCACTGCGCCACCAGGGAAACCCATCAGGACAGTTTTGAACACTAGTGTGAACACAGAAAAGACACTCATCCTCCTTTAGTGAAATAATCTAGGGTTAAATGCATGAGCTCCCTCTGTCCCCAGCTGGACACAGGCATGACGGCAAAGACGATGCTGAGGTGTGAGTAGCCTAACGAGACAGGATGTGTTTAAGCACCCTGTCCACTTTATATTTTACTAGAAAGTGTTTAATACTTTAAATAGACTTTGGAGGTCAGCTTCCAGGAGCCTCAAAGATCAGATCATCTTTCCCCAAACAGCTACAGCCTACCCTCGAGGAATGGATCTGGGACTCAGGGATGAAAGCCAAGCATCCTCTGTCATTTTGACACCTTTATTAATGCACCGTGGTAAGGAATGAAATAATCTATTCAGACATGTTTTAGCTAAGCCTGGAATATACATTTTTAAGGCAGGAGGGGAGGGAGTTGAGTGGAGAAAAAACAAAAAGCTAAGGGAACTAAAAAAAAAAAAAATCTGGATGGTCTTTGCAACCATAAATGGTAAAACTAGCCCTGTTCCACTGCCAGCTACAAGAACAGCGGAGTAAGGTTTTGATTTACAGGAACAGCTCAGCAAGGACCTTGTAGAGAGCTTCATGCCTGCTATAAAAATGTGATTAGCTATAAAACAGAGAGATTTAACAAGAAATTTAAGCACAGGCAACAGACCTGCTCAAAAATAAACAAAAACAGAAATTGCTGCCTTCGTGTCTAACCCAATGGGGAGAATTCCTTTTTAGACTTGTGATGTAATTAATGACTGAACTTTTAGATTCAAAGGAAAGAAAAAGGAAAGATGACCTTGAACTTTGCAAATGACTTCAGTCTGCCTTTAGTCTACATCTCTTGCATTTGAGGCGTCCTAAAGCAGGAAATGGCAATCCACTCCAGTACTATTGCCTGGAAAATCCCATGGACAGAGGAGCCTGGTAGGCTACAGTCCATGGGGTCGCAGAGTCGGACACGACTGAGCGACTTCACTCACTCACTCACTCAAAGCATGAACAGGAAACCTCTCAGAAAACAACTTCCTATTTAAGACCCTCAGTGGACACCCAGGCCAGGAGGAAATAGAAGTCAGAGGGAGCATTCAGGTCCTCATCCAGGGAGGGGAGAGTGTTAAAATCTGCAATTCTCTCAGCCCCAGTGCTCTTTGTAGCCTGTCTCCACGTGCTTTGTAGCATGTCTGCAATACAGCCCTACACTGCTGTGAAGGTCTCTGGCTAGAGGCCGAATTGGTTCCAAATGATGGTCCTTTGGAGAACAAGAGGCCCCCCTATGTTAGTCTGAAGAGGTTCACTGGCTGAATATGAATATTTAGTTAAAATATTTGCACATTTAGGTCAAGCACCAGGGTGATTGCTTTGATCCCAGCAGCTGTGATCTATGGATTTCTCACTGTGTGTTAGTCAGCATACAGAGTACTTTATATGGATGATCTCTGTATCTCCCAACAAACACTCTGAAGTAGGTTTTATTATGTACATTTTACAGACAGGGAAATCATATCCAAAGAGATTATTACACAACCTATAAAATTTGGAGTTTGGGTTCAGCCCAACCTGTCTGAATCCGGAAATCAAGCTCCTAACTTCTATTCCAAAAAAGTGATGCTGCTAATGACTGGCTCAGGATTGGGGCATTAAGCTCCAGCTGCAGTTGCTTGCTCTGATCCTGCAAAATACCAGGTCTGGTTCCGTTTTTGCTTAAGTCTGATGCAATTGCAGGAAAGAAACCTTTGAAAGATTTGTTTCTTTGCATAAGAGGCTTGCCTACTGTGTCCCCCGGGTCAAACACGAGGTTGCCTTTGTTTCTTTTTCCTACCCCTTGTCCTTTGTACCTTGGTGGCTTATCCTTGCTCTCCTGAGTATATTTTTGGCCCCAAACTCTCTTACTGTCTAGGAATGAAACAGTGCTTTATTGAAATACATAATGGCATGGTGTGGTTAACAGCAATTTAAGGTTCTTCCATCTTTCCGAAAAGTGCTAGTATATTTTACTACCCCAGAATACATAACTCAATATTTTTTAAACATGAAATGATCCTCCTGTCAAGCTTTAAAGCTGTAGTTGTCTTTCTAAATGTCAGTTTTCTCTCCATAGTCCTATACATTGGACTGAAAATGGAGGAAAGGGATTATTTTAAATTGGAAGGATTAATAGACACATTCTAATTAAATTCAAATTTAAAATAGATAAAACCATAATGTGAGCTGGTTTTGTTTTCAGTTACCCCTTGTCTTATAAGTTGAATCTCCACCTAAATAACTGATTAAGACTTAATCCTGTGTGTGCCATACATACAAACTTAATTTTATATTATCATCATCCCAGCTTCGTTAGGAGATTTGCTTATGGTCAGGTTTTACCACTATTGCAGTTTGAAAGGGAACCTTCTATTAAATGAATGCTCAGTCTACCTATTTAACATGACTTTATAACTAAAACAGATGATTTCTGTCAAAATACAATCTGTATTAATTCTAAGGTGGGCAGGAGCCATTCTGTCTTCCTGGAATCTCATCCTCTCCTACAGTTATTCATGGGATGAATGCCAATATTTGGGAGGTGGGTCACAGAGGATCCTGCTGTGATTTATGTCAGAGAGTGTTTTGCCTATGTTCTCCTCTAAGAGTTTTATAGTTTCTGGTCTTACATTTAGATCTTTAATCCATTTTGAGTTTATTTTTGTGTAAGGTGTTAGAAAGTGTTCTAGTTTCATTCTTTTACAAGTGGTTGACCAGTTTTCCCAGCACCAGATGTTAAAGAGATTGTCTTTTCTCCATTGTATATTCTTGCCTCCTTTGTCAAAGATAAGGTGTCCATATGTGCGTGGATTTATCTCTGGGCTTTCTATTTTGTTCCATTGATCTATACTTCTGTCTTTGTGCCAGTACCATACTGTCTTGATGACTGTGGCTTTGTAGTAGAGCCTGAAGTCAGGCAGGTTGATTCCTCCAGTTCCATTCCTCTTTCTCAAGATTGCTTTGGCTATTTGAGGTTTTTTGTATTTCCACACAAAGTGTGAAATTATTTTTCTTGCTCTGTGAAAAATACCATTGGTAGAACTAATCTCAAAAATATACAAGCAACTCCTGCACCTTAATTCCAGAAAAATAAATGACCCAATCAAAAAATGGGCCAAAGAACTAAATAGACATTTCTCCAAAGAAGGCATACAGATGGCTAACAAACACATGAAAAGATGCTCAACATCACTCATTATCAGAGACATGCAAATCAAAGCCACAATGAGGTACCATTTCACACCAGTCAGAATGGCTGCGATCCAAAAGTCTACAAGCAATAAATGCTGGAGAGGGTGTGGAGAAAAGGGAACCCTCTTATACTGTTGGTGGGAATGCAAACTAGTACAGCCACTATGGAGAACAGTGTGGAGATTCCTTAAAAAACTGGAACTAGAACTGCCATATGACCCAGCAATCGCACTGCTGGGCATACACACCGAGGAAACCAGAATTGAAAGAGACACATGTACCCCAATGTTCATCGCAGCACTGTTTACAATAGCCAGGACATGGAGGCAACCTAGATGTCCATCAGCAGATTTGAATCAGTTCTAATGAGGTTGATGAAACTGTAGCCTATTATACAGAGTGGAGTGGAGTAAGTGGAGTGGAGTAAGCCAGAAAGAAAAACACCAATACAGTATACTAACGCATATATATGGAATTTAGAAAGATTCTAATGATAACCCTGTATGCGAGACAGCAAAAGAGACACAGATGTATAGAACAGTCTTTTGGACTCTGTGGTAGAGAAGAGGGTGGGATGATTTGGGGAAAGGGCATGGAAACATGTATTATATCATAAGAAATGAATCACCAGTCCAGGTTTGATACAGGATGCTTGGGGCTGGTGCACTGGGATGACCCGGAGGGATGGTACAGGGAGGGAGGTGGGAGGGGGGTTCAGGATGGGGAACACGTGTACGCCCGTGGCGGATTCATGTTGATGTGTGGCAGAACCAATACAATATTGTAAAGTAATTAGCCTGCAATTAAAATAAATAAATTTAAATAAAAAAAAAAGAAATAAGCAGCAGGAAGAACACATAAGTTACTAAAAAAAAAAAAAGGGCAGGACATTTAAGAGAAGTTCCTTGGGAATGCTGCACTAGGCACATTATAGGGAGATGCATGAGTTGTAGGCACCGTGTTAACAAGGTCCATGTGAGTGTGAGATTCTGTCTATGTGGGGTCCTGAGTGGGCCTTGGTTGGGCCATAAGAAATAGATCCTCTCTGGTTTATGTAAAGCTTGATAGAGAAATCATGCCAGGAGCAAGGAATGATAAAATGGCAAGGTCTAGAAAGCCTAAAAGCACACTTATTAATAAAATTCAAGAATAGAATGTGACTGGAAGAGAGAACTTGTCTAGGATGAGTGGGAAAATGATTCATTTGGTTACACATTTTAAAGGGTCTTAAATGTCTGACCGAGGGGTCATATTTAATTTTGAAGGCAATTGGAGAGCAAATAGTTTTTGAGCCAACAAATGATAAGATTGGAAAAGTGCTTTGAGATTAATATGACCGTAGTATATAGTATATTCAGGGTTAATAAGAAGTTGAATTAGCAGAGAAATCTCCTAAGAGTTTATTTACACACCCTAGGTTTGAGGTAAGGATGCAAAAATTGAGACTGGGGGAAGTAGAGACAGATGTTGGAGATGACAAAGACATTTTGCTTAAGAGATGATGGGCCATCTACACACATAAGGCTTAATTAAGCTATCAAAGGAACTCATTTGTCTCTCTGTCTTAAATATCTTAAAAACTTGCCTGAAAAGCAAAATTGTGAAGTTCTTTTTATTTTCACCGCAGTGTGTTTAAAAATGAGCAAATAAATCAACTTTCTATTTTAAAGCCAGTGCTCTTTTGGATTTTATTATAACTAACCAGCATGCTAAAGCAAAGAACTAATGAGGAAATGCTATTTTCTAAAATTAACCAATTACTTCAAGTTTGTTATTATGATAAAATAGAAATATTCTCCTGAGACCTACCTACTCATTTATATTTTAGAGGGAAATTTGGTGATGATTCAAAACACTTATAATAACATAGGAAATTGCAAAGTGAAAGCAAAATATTTCTTCCTGATTTTTAATGTGTCTTCCAGAAGTTTAGAAACAGGGAGTGTAAGTAGAAACTAAGCAAATAGCAATATAGAGGGAGTCTTTTAATAAAAATCACTGAGAAACAGATCATTTGTAATCCCTTAAAAAGTAACTGATGGCTATTCTCTAAATGGTTATTAAGGAGTGTTATGAAAGCTTGACAACTTCTAGAACATGATAGAAGTTAAGTCACATTCCAACCCAGGAGGCCTCACCTAAATTTAAATCATGCCTTCAACCTTGATTTTCAAGTTACATACAAATTTTGCATATGCATATTTGCATATGGTGAGCAGGTTGACATTTTATTATTTTACCCAAGGAGTCATGAAGCCCAGTTAACAACTTCAGAGCTCGAGTAGTGATTCTCAAGAAATTTTCTTTTACCTTTACCATTCAAAAGTAAAATAAGCAAAATAAAGATGGTGTGCTGTATCTTTTTATAAATATAGAAAACTATTTTACTCCCAAATTTATTTAAAATAGCGATGATAAATTCTGATCGACAATGTTATCTCTAATTTAAAAAGGATTCTATTTGTCCCGCTCTAAGATCCACAGAGCTTAAATATTTTTGCTATACAGTGTATCACAATTAGCATTATCGAGTTAAGTTAATTAAGAAAGAATTTGAGCTGAAAGTGTACAATATTTTTCCATGAGAAAATCTAAAAGCAAATCAGAGAATTATTGAATAATGCTCAATTAATTCTAAGTCAGCTTAATCAGAAAACTCTATTCTTTTAGACAGAGTAGAAAAACTAATTATAATTGCTGGAGTAGCCTAGACTTCTTTGAAGTATGTAGATTATTTGTTTAAATATATTTAAATTAAAATGTGTTAGTTTAAAGTGTATAGCAAATGATTCAGTTTATATATATGCATGTGTATATATATGTGTGTGTGTGTATATATATATATAGCTGTTTTAGTCACTATATTTGACTTTTGGTGAGCCCTATGGCCTGTGCCCTGCCAGGGTCCTCTGTCCATGGGATTTCCCAGGCAAGAATACTAGAGTGGATTGCCATGCCCTCTTCCAGGGGCTCTTTCTGATGAATGGAGTGAACCCATGTCTTCTGCTTGGCATGTGGATCCTTTACCCCTGAGCCCACAGGGAAGCCATATTTGGCCACCTGATGCAAAGAACTGACTCATTGGAAGAGACCCTGATGCTGGGAAAGATTGAAGGTAGGAGGAGAAGGGGATGACAGAGGATGAGATGGTTGGATGGCATCACTGACTCAATGGACATGAGTTTGAATAAGCTCCGGGAGTTCGTGAGGGACAGGGAAGCCTGGCCTGCTGCAGTCCATGGGGTTGCAAAGAGTTGGACACGACTGAGCAACTTAACTGAACTGAACTGATATATATCTCACACATCTTCTTTATTTCCTCATCTGTTGATAGACTTTTAGGTTGCTCCCATGTCTTGGATATTGTAAATAATGCTGCTATGAGCATTTGAGCATGTGTATCTATGTGAAGAGTTGACTCATTGGAAAAGACTCTGATGCTTGGGGGGATTGGGGGCAGGAGGAGAAGGGGACGACAGAGGATGAGATGGCTGGATGGCATCACTGACTCGATGGATGTGAGTCTCAGTGAACTCCGGGAGTTGGTGATGGACAGGGAGGCCTGGCATGCTGCGATTCATAGGGTCGCAAAGAGTCGGAGACGACTGAGCGACTGATCTGATCTGATCTTTTTGAATTAGTGTTTTCTCCAGATATATGCCCAGAAGTGTGATTGCAAGATCATATGGTAACTATTTTTAGTTTTTTAAATAATTTCCATAGTGTTCTCCATAGTAGCTACACCTGTGTACATTCCCACTGACAATCAGAGGGCTCCTTTTTCTCCACACCCTCTCCAGCATTTATTATTTGTATACTTTTTACTGATGACCATTATGGCTAGTGTGATGTGATGCCTCATGGTAGTTTTGATTTACATTTGTCTAATAGCCAGCAATTTTGAGCATCTTTTCATGTGCCTGTTGAACATCTGTATGTCTTCTTTGGAGAAACATCTACTTAGATCTTCTAACCATTTTTTGATAGTTTTTTTATATTAAGCTTTATGAGATATTTGTGTATTTTAGAAATTAACCCCTTTTCAGTGGCATTGTTTGCCAAAATTTTGCCCAGTACATAGGTTGTCTTTTAGTCTTGTTTATGGTTTCCTTTGCTGTGCAAAAGCTTTAAAATTTTTAGAGGCCACATGTTTATTTTTGTTTTTATTTACATTACTCTAGGAGACAAATCCAAAACTATTGTGGTGATTTATGTCAAAGAGTGGTCTCCCTATGTTTTTCCTTAGGACTTTTATAATATACAGTCTTGCATTTTGTTCTTTAATCCTTTTTGCATTTATTTTTATATATGGTGTTAGAAAATTTTCTTGGTTAATTCTTTTACTTATAGCTGTCCAGTTTTCGTAGCACCCACTTATTGAAGAGACTGTCTTTTCTCCATTGTATATTCTTACCTTGTTTGTCATATTAGGTGACCAGAGGTGTGTGGATTTATCTCTGGACTTTTATCCTGTTCCACTGATCCATATTTCTGTTTTTGTTCCAGTACCATGCTGTTTTGATGCCTGTAGCTTTGCAGTATAGTCTAAAGTCAGGGCATGTGATTCCTCTGGCTCCATTCTTCTTTCTCAAGATTATTTTTGCTATTTGGGGTCTTTTCTGACTCCATACAAATTTTTAGGTTTTTTTGGCTCTAGGTCTATGAAAAATACCATGGATAATTTGATAGTGTTTGCATTGGATTGTAGATTGCCTTGTACAGTATGGTGATTTTAACAATATGGATTTTTTTCAATCCAAAGACACAGTATATCTTTCTGTCTTTGTTGTCTTCAATTCCTTTTATCAGCATCTTACAGCTTTCAGAGTACAGATCTTTTGCCTCCTTAGGTAAATTTATTCATGGATATTTTATTCTATTTGATACAATGGTAAAAGGGATTTTCCCTTAATTCCTATTTCAGATATTGTGTTGTTAGTGTATAGAAATGCAACACATTTCTGTATATTAATTTTGTATCCAGCAACTTTACCAAGTCCCCTGATGAGCTTTAGTAGTTTTATGGTAGCATATTTAGGATTTTCTGTGTATAGTGTCATGTCATGTGCAAACAGTGAAAGTTTTACTTCTTTTCCAATTTGTTTTCCTCTTTTTTTTCCCCACTAATTGCTGTGGCTAGGACTTCCAAAACTGAAGTTCTAGCCACAGGACTGAATAAAAGTGGTGAGAGCAGGTATCCTTTTATCGTTTCTGATCTTAGATGAAATACTTTTAGCTTTTTACCATTGAGTATAATGTTAGCTGTGGGATTGTTATAAATGGCCTTTATTAGGTTGAGGTAGCTTCCCTGTGTGTCCACTTTCTGAAGAGTTTTTATCATAAATGAATGTTGACATTTATCAAAAGTGTTTTTGCATCTGTTGGAATAATCATGTGGTTTTCATTCTTTATTTAGTTAATGTGGAATATAACATTGACTGATTTATGGATATTGAAATATCTTTTCATTCCTGGGATAAATCCAACTTGATCATGGTGTATGATCATTTTAATATATTGTTGCATTTGGTTTGCTGGTATTTTGTTGAGGATTTTTGCCTCTAGGCTCATCAGTGATATTAGCCTATGTTTTTCTTTTATTGTGGTATCTTTGTCTGATTTTGATATCAAAGTGATGGTATCCTCATAGAAAGATTTTGTAAATTTTCCTTCTGCAATTTTTTGGAAATATTTTCAGAGGTTTGGTATTAATTTATCTCTAAATGTTTGGTAGAATTCACCAGTAAAGCCATGCTGTCCTGGATTTTTGCTTGTAGAGAGTTCTTAAATTACTGATTCAGTTTCAATACTTGTTTATTTGAACAAACATGGTTCATTCATGTTTCCCTCTTGCTCAGTTGGGAGTTTGTATGTTTTTAAGAATTCACCCATTTCTTCCAGGTTGTTTATTTATTGCTGTATCGTGCTCACCATAGTCTTTTATGATCCTTTGTGTTTCTGTGATATTGTTTTTAATGTCTCCATTTTCATTTCTGGTTTTTGTTGATTTGGGCCCTCTTCTTTTTCCTTGATGAGTTTGGCTAAAGATTTATCAATTTTGTTTGCTTTTTCAAAAAACCAGCTTTTAGTTTCATTTGATTTTTTTCTGTAAATTTTAGTCTCTATTTTATTTATTCCTGCTCTGATCTTTATGATTTTTTTTCCTTCTACTATCTTTGGGTTTTGTTTATTCGTCTTTCTCTAGTTGTTTTAGGTGTAAGGTTAGATTGTTTATAAGATATTTTTGTTGCCTGAGGTAAGATTGTATCATTATAAAATTCCCTAATCTTAGAAGTGCTTTTGCTGCACCCCATTGGTTTTGGAGCACTGTATTTTCATTTTCATTCATCTCTAGTTTTTTTTTCCTTTTTTATTTTTTCAGTTGGTTGTTTTTCTATTGGTTGTTTAGGAGCTTTTTGTTTAGCCTTTATGTGTTTGTGTTTTTTACACTTTTTCCCTGTAATTGATTTCTAGCCTCATAATATCATGGTCAGAAAAGATATTCAATATAATTTCACTTTTCTTGCATTTACACAGGCTTGCTTTGTGACCCAGCATGTAATCTGTCCTGGAGCATGTTCCATGTGCACTTGAAAACAGTGTGTACTCTTTAACGATGCAGATTCTTGTACCTGCAGGAAGCTCTGAGGCACTAGGTCAGAGAAGCCCTCTCAAGCTGCTTCTGAAATAAGAGTCCTCAAAGCACAGTTTGATCATCATTAGATGTAAAGATAACTACAGTAGTCCACATGAGAGAGAATAAACATCTGGGAGCGTGTGAAGTTTGGGTAGGCTCCTCTAATAGAGGGTAGACAATGCAGGTTGAAGGTCAACTTCTACCATTTCCTCCCTGAATCTTTTTTGTGTTGTGTAAATGAGCAATATATTAGCTTCCTGGGGCTGCCAAAATGAAACACCATAAACTAGTTGGCTTAAAACAACCAAAATTGATTGTCTCCCAGTTTTGGAGAGGAGAGGCCCATAATTAAGGTGTCAGCACTGCTCTTACCCCTCTGAAAGTGCATAGGCTGCAACCTTATCCCTTCTTGGCTTTGGCTGGTAGCCCTCAGTCATTGGTGTTCCTTGGCTTGTAGCTGCAGGTACCCCATTCTTTGCTTCTGTCATCCATGGTGTCCCTGTGTGCCTCTCTCCTCTTGTTTCTCTTGCTTAAAGACACTACTCATATTAGATTAAGGATTCTTTCTACTCCAGTATGACCTTGTCTTTACTAAACTAATTACCTCCGCAAAATTCCTATTTCCTAATAAAGTAATGCTCAAAATTCTCCGAGCCAGGCTTCAGCAATATGTGAACCGTGAACTTCCTGATGTTCAAGCTGGTTTTAGAAAAGGCAGAGGAACCAGAGATCAAATTGCCAACATCCGCTGGATCATGGAAAAAGCAACAGAGTTCCAGAAAAACATCTATATCTGCTTTATTGACTATGCCAAAGCCTTTGACTGTGTGGATCACAATAAACTGTGGAAAATTCTGAAAGAGATGGGAATACCAGGCTACATGATCTGCCTCTTGAGAAATTTGTATGCAGGTCAGGAAGCAACAGTTAGAACTGGACATGGAACAACAGACTGGTTCCAAATAGGAAAAGGAATACGTCAAGGCTGTATATTGTCACCCTGCTTATTTAACCTATATGCAGAGTACATCATGAGAAACGCTGGACTGGAAGAAACACAAGCTGCACTCAAGATTGCCGGGAGAAATATCAATAACCTCAGATATGCAGATGACACCATCCTTATGGCAGAAGGTGAAGAGGAACTAAAAAGCCTCCTGATGAAGGTGAAAGTGGAGAGTGAAAAAGTTGGCTTAAAGCTCAACATTCAGAAAACGAAGATCATGGCATCTGGTCCCATTACTTCATGGGAAATAGATGGGGAAACAGTGGAAACAGTGTCAGACTTTATTTTTCTGGGCTCCAAAATCACTGCAGATGGTGACTGAAGCCACGAAATTAAAAGACGCTTACTCCTTGGAAGGAAAGTTATGACCAACCTAGATAGCATATTGAAAAGCAGAGACATTACTTTGCCAACAAAGGTTCATCTAGTCAAGGCTATGGTTTTTCCTGTGGTCATGTATGGATGTGAGAGTTGGACTGTGAAGAAGGCTGAGTGCCGAAGAATTGATGCTTTTGAAGTGTGGTGTTGGAGAAGACTCTTGAGAGTCCCTTCGACTGCAAGGAGATCCAACCAGTCCATTCTGAAGGAGGTCAGTCCTGGGATTTCTTTGGAAGAAATGATGCTAAAGCTGAAACTCCCGTACTTTGGTCACCTCATGCGAAGAGTTGACTCATTGGAAAAGACTCTGATGCTGGGAGGGATTGAGGGCAGGAGGAGAAGGGGACGACAGAAGATGAGATGGCTAGATGGCATCACTGACTCAATGGACATGAGTCTGGGTGAACTCCGGGAGTTGGTGATGGACAGGGAGGCCTGGCGTGCTGTGATTCATGGGGTCGCAAAGAGTCGGACACTACTGAGTGACTGAACTGAACTGAATACAGGTCACATTCTGAGGTGCTGGAAGTTAGGACATCAGCATATCTTTTTGGAAGACACAGTTTAACCTACAACAGAGGAAGGAAGGGAATGTAGCTACAATAAGTCAGGGTTTTGAAATCAGAGTTAGTAACTTGTCCAGCATGTTTCTTTAAAGGTCTCTTGAGAACAAGCTAAAATCACAGGTTTCTTTAACCTGATCGCTAGAGTCTGTCTTAGGATGTATGAGATTGTGCTTAGAATCTGTATTAATTACCACTCTCCAGGAAATACCCACTCAAAGGGACCCTACTAGAAGCATTCACTTAATTGATGTTTTACTGAATGTAGTGGGTAAATAACAAGTTATGACTACATCAAACTTATGTAATAAGCACGTGTAGCTATGTGTAATATCTTTACAATGCTCTGCTACCATATGTTGCTCTATTTTGGCAGGTAAGTGGTGTTCACAGATTATGCTTGTTTAACTGATGGTCCCATCGTTTTAAAGAAAATTAAAGCTCTTCTTAACAGCAGCCATTTATAAAATTAAGCAGTTTTGATGTTTTTATTTTTCCAGTATTTTAATTATCAAAGGGATGAGGAAAATTGGGTCATTCACTCCCATGATGACTGTTTTCTTTTCATTAATCGTCACAAAAGCTCTTCTTGAAGTGGAACCAAAATGCAAATATGAGCTCACTCGAGTCTCTAAGGATTTCAGGAGGCCATGTGTTTGATCAAAATGGCATGTTTAAAAATCCTCCTTTCATGATAGAATACAGATAAAATATAGATGGTCTGGAGCAAAAAGCACTCTTTGCTGCAGGCACACTCAATAATACATACATTGTTAATCCCTGACCATTTCTAAGTAATTGTAGGATTCTTCATGGAACCAATTTTCTGATTTTGGAGACTAAGATAATTCAAATTGTATGTCTTTAAGTTTGATAATAGGTGGAGTCTGCAAGTGGTTGCTTGTTTAACCAATTGGATGTGAATGTATGTGTGTCTTACAAACTATAGTTTTATATTTAGTCCATTCATTGGCAAATGAAGTCACTCCAATTTAACTATTAACAAGTGTGTCTCAGGATCACTGAGTTGCATGTTGAGTGGAATTTATAATTTTTATTATGTTGGCTGTTTCAAATAACACATTTTGAAAAAGCAAACGTAGTTGAAACATGAATCATTTTTACTCAGTTCATAGTTTCCTTTGAGTATTTTACTTATATTTGTGTTCTGAAGGGATTTTTTTTTTTTTTTTTTTTTTGGTAACAGTGACATTGACAGTGATCTGCATTTAACTTGCAGAGTTCCATCTGGTATGTTTTTCGCCTCTCTGATGGTGTGGCACATAAAGTAAAGTACAGATTTTTGATGATTGCTGCATAAACCTGGTACATAAAGTCTTTTGCCTAAATCATTATCTCATAGAAACTCATAGAGACTCATTATCTCATAGAGACTTGAGTGAGCTCATTTCTAGTATGAATTAGCCAGATATTTAAATACGTTTGCATATGGTGTGTATAGATTTAGATTTAGGAAGAATGTGACAGGATGGATACACATAATGTCTGTGAACATTCCTCAGGGTCAGGTTGGAGACAGAATTAGAAAACTTGTTCCTAGTTACAATTTCTTTCTGGTTCATCTGTTCTCCACTGTGACTGAAACCTTGATTTCCAGATTCTTATAAGAGTTACATATTCTCGTGAGAGGTCTACTGTTGTCCATGTCTCTGGGTCAGTAGTCATCAAAGACAAGCGGGAGAATCAAAAGCTAAGTAATACACCAAGTAATCCAGAGACCAGCTCTGGCAGTCCATATAAATATTAAGACCACTGGAAATCAGTACCTTTAGGCAAAGAGTAGCAAATATTATAGTTCAGTCTCAGAATAAATCAGCTGTTCATCATCAAGTCATTGGGTTTTCTCACTTTGTTGTTAATGGTATCCTTTTGGCTGCAGCTCATCTTTTTTAACTTTAGAAACTGTATTTTTTATTTTATTTGTAATTTATTTTTCTAATTGGAAACTGTATGTTTTAATTCATTTATTTTTTAAATTGAAATGTAGTTAATTTACTGTGTGGTGTTGGTTTCATCTTCATCACCATACTTCAGTTCTTTCATTGGTGTGTGCTGTGCTTGGTTGCTCAGTCATGTCCGACTCCTTAAGACCTGCTGGACTGTAGCTCACCAGGCTCCTCTGTCCATGAAGATTTCTCCAGGCAAGAATACTGGAGTGGGTTGCCATGTCCTCCTCCAGAGGACTTCCTAACCCATGTTCCCACATTACAGGCGGGTTCTTCACCATCTGAGCCACCAGGGAAGCCCTTCCATTGGTGTACTTAATAATTTCATTGGTGTACTAATTAATAATGTAATATTTTTACATTAATTTCATTGGTGTACTAGTTAATAATTAATATAAAATATTTTTTAAGTATTTACTGCTTGCATGCACACACTCAGGTTAAAAAACTTAAGAGAAACTCTCAGTATAATCAAGGAAATAGATTTTGGAGGAAAAACTTCTGTTTTGGAACATGATAAATAATATAATGCAATACAAGAAAAAAAATGCAAAAACTAATGATAAAGAAGAAAATAAGAAATCCATGAGTTGTAAGACACTCCTCCTGAAAAGGACAATTAGAATGAAGATGCTCTTGGTCCTTATAATATTTATTCATTCACCATGTATTTAGTGAGCATTTCTATGTATCAGACATTGTGCTGACAATGAGTAGAACGTGGTTTTTGCCTTAAGGACTCACACGTTGGGAGAAAGTTACTTAAATGGATGAAGAATCACAGCCTTGTGAAAATTGTACCTTGGAGAATGGAAAGCAGTGCTGTGGAGCACAGAGGCAGTCGCTTTTGAGAAGTAAAGAAAGTGAGGCCTTTGGTTTACAAAGACAAAGTCCACTCAAATGAGCTTAAATAAAAATGAGACAGCTCAAATAAACATTTAATACATGAAGGATTCTCATAAAATCAAAATGTAGAGTGTCTGGTCTCAAGAGTAGCCACTCTGCATGTGGCTGTCTCTCCATCTCTAGGTGGTCTCATTCTGCTTCTTTCTACATGTGCTTTCTCCAATACTAAGTCACTGATTTTTTACAGAACCACATATTTTTTCAATACAGTCATCTTCTTTCATTTTAAATAAAATTGCCTGCAGTCTTGTAAGGTTGCATTTTATGGTTAACAAATTAGGAATTACTGACAATTTCAAGGGACTCTTATCTGCAGATCAAAATATTTGTAATTGAGAAAATACTCTTTATAGTTGCCTCACTACCTGTTAAATTTGGAGCAAATTCTGCTAAATAGAATTTATTCTTAATTTGAATGTTTGCTCCTTGGAAGTAAAGCTATGACAGACCTAGATGGTATATTAAAAAGCAGAAACATCACTTTGCTGACCAAGGTTCACATAGTCAAAGCTGTGATTTTTCCAGTAGTCATGTATAGATGTGAGAGTTGGACCATGAAGAAGGCTGAGTGCTGAAGAATTGATGCTTTCAAACTGTGGTGCTGGAGAGGACTCTTGAGAGTCCCTTGGACTGCAAGAAGATTAAAGTCAATCCTAAGTGAAATCAACCCTGAGTACTCATTGGAAGGACTGATGCTGAAGCTGAAACTACAATACTTTGGCCACATGATGACTCATTGTAAAAGACCCTGATGCCGAGAAAGATTGAAAGCAAAAGGAGAAGGAGGCGGCGGCAGAAAATGAGATGGTTAGACAGCATCACTGACTCAATGGACAAGAATTTGAGCAAACTCTGGGAAAGAGTGAAGGACCGGGAAGCCTGGCATGCTGCAATCCACGAGGCTGCAAAGAGTTGGGCACGAACTTAGCAACCGAACAACAACAATAACATATAAATATGTAGCTATTTTAGCCTGAATGTTTTTACATTTTGTTTGCAATGTTAATTTTTAATACAGTATTTTATTTTTTATTACAATTTTATTGAGGTATAGGTGACATACAATGCATATTAGTTTTTAGGTGTCCATCATAGTAGTCTTACATCTGTAGACATCATGATCACCACAGTAAGTCTAGCAACCATCTGTCACCATACAGAGTTATTACAGTATTATTGATTATAATCCATATGCTGAAATTTTATCTCTGAGACTTATTTATTTTATAACTATAAGTTTCTACCTCTTAATTCCCCTCACCTATTTCATCCAGCCCATTCCCCCTCCTCTACAGTGTTAAATTTTTAAATTGAATGTGCAGGGATCATTCACAGTAATGTCAGATGTTTCAACTTTAATAGAATTTTCAAAAAAAAATTTTTGATTCTATGAACTGGATGAAGAAAACAAAGTTATTATTGGAATTAAGTTTATTTTGCATTTGAGGCATCAGATAATATTGACAAAATTTGCATTATTCAACTATTGTGAAGTTCTGTTTTTACTTATGTATCCAACATATTGAGTTACTGCTTCACTTTTTATGTAGGCCTGAAACAACTTGGAACTGAAAATAAGGCAAAGTTGATTCAACAAAGTGTTGAATGATCTAAATGAAAAGTCATGGTTCATGGACTAATAGGTCTTTTGTCATAGCCACATGTGTTAAATTGTTAATTTTAAGCAGTTTTCCTGAAATAGCTTCTAACTTTGGTAGAAGTAACAATGGTTCTTCAACAGATCATGTGTCTTGTGGATTTCATAAAATGAGCAAAGTTTTGGTAGAGTACTGAGACCAGAAGCTTCATGATAAAAATAGGTGCAACTTTGAAGGATGTGACCTACTTTATTCAAAAGTTAGTGTTTTATTTTTCATGGTGCATGCATGTGTGCTCAGTCATGTACAACCCTTTGCAACCCCATGGACTGTAGCCCATTAGGCTCCTCTATCCATAGAATTCTCCAGGCAAGAATACCAGAGTGGGTTGACACTTCCTATTCCAGGAGACTTCCTGACCCAGGGATTGAACCAGAGTCTCCTGGGTCCCCTGCACTGGCAGGCAGATTCTTTACCACTATGCCACTTGGTTTGATGGTAAAAATAGATGCTGATGTTGAAGGATGTGACCTACTTTATTCAAAAGTTATAATTTTATTTTTAATAATAATTTTAAAGTAATATGATTTAATATATAATTCAGCCTTCTAGGTGTCAATGACCTTACTGTAACTCAAAAAGTTTATGTAGGATTCACAGACTGAAAACATACAGTAACAAATACAGTTATATTTTCTCCCAGAACACAAGGATACAAGGAGCTGGTATTGAGCAGAGCAGATAAACAAGGTCACTCAGGCAGTGGCAGGTCTGAGCTTGAGCGCTGAGGAATAGGCTGGCATTGCAGTGAAACTGGATTCCTCTGTGCTGTCTGTCCTTCAGTGGCCTGGATTCCTGTTCTTTCTGCTGCTCCTGGTGGTTCAGGGTGGAATGGCAAGATGTGCTGGGAGTGCTTTGAGAAGGGTTAAAGCAGAGACATTACTTTGCCAACAAAGGTCCATTTAGTCAAAACTATGGTTTTTCCAGTGATCATGTATGGATGTGAGAGTTGGACTGTGAAGAGGGCTGAGCACTGAAGAACTGATGCTTTTGAACTGTGGTGTTGGAGAAGACTCAATCTTGAGAGTCCCTTGGACTGCAAGGAGATCCAACTAGTCCATTCTGAAGGAGATCAGCCCTGGGTGTTCTTTGGAAGGAATGATGCTAAAGCTGAAACTCCAGTACTTTGGCCACCTCATGCGAAGAGTTGACTCATTGGAAAAGACTCTGATGCTGGGAGGGATTGGGGGCAGGAGGAGAAGGGGACAACAGAGGATGAGATGGCTGGATGGCACCACCAACTCGATGGATGTGAGTTTGAGTGAACTCCGGGAGATGGTGATGGACAGGGAGGCCTGGCGTGCTGTGATTCATGGGGTTGCAAAGAGTCAGACACAAATGAGCTACTGAACTGAACTGAACTGAACCTAGAAGAGAAAGGTGAGAAAGACATCAGCTCTTCCTGAAAGGGTAAAGAGGAAACCCTTCAGGTCATCCAATTTAAATCTTGCTTGTGCTGCTCATGTACTTGGTGACTTAGGGAAGTCCTTCAGTGTCTCAGGATCTCAGTTCCCTTGTTTATAAAATGAGAAAGTGGCATGACGACCTCTCTAACTTCAATATTCAAAGATTCCAAGGCCTGTAATTCATGGCAGAACTCTTTTTTACCCTCTCTTCCTTCCTTTCTTCCCTCCCTCCCTCTCTCTCTCTCTTTTCTTCTCTTTCTTTCTCTATGTGTTGGTTATGGAAACTATAAACCTAACATATTTGTTTTGAATCCAAAAGAATTTTCTTTGAGGTAAAAGAGTTTTATTTTGAGATTGTTCAAGTAGAACCATAGCATTTGACATCAGGATTCTGAACGGTTACAGAAAACAGCTATAATGCAGAACTCCATGTGGTGATATCAAATCCAAGAATTAGATTCAAATCCTCTGACAGTTTTTCATCTCCCGTCAGTCATGTCCAAGTCAAGACATATAGCATTTCTTCTGTTTTGTCCCTTAGTTGGAGTTAAATTCTGCTGGAGACTAGGCTGCATCTTTTTATTTATTTCTTAACTCCAGAATGCTCTTTCTTGTCTGACAATGCAACATATTAAACTACTTAAAATGCTTTGTGAATGAAATCACATGTCTGAAATGTGGTGTCCATGACCAGAGCTCTTGAAGGGCAGGCTTGGCTTTAGTCTGTCTCCTTTGTCTTACCTAGTTTCTCAACCCCCGGCATTCTTTTTCTCTCTCTTTTGAATCCCAGTTACTGTTAATTAAAGAAAATTAGATAATCAGTCCATGGGGTCTCAAAGAGTCAGACAAGACTGAGCGACTGAACTGATATAATCTTAAGGAATTTTGCACTTTTCTTTGTATAGGAAGATACAATAGTCTGGACTCACTGAAATCATTCTTTGATATGTACCTCAGCTATTGGGGCCAGCATCCTGTGTTTTCATGTCCTGAATTTCCTCAAGGCTTACCTTGAGGTTTGATGCCTACTTTTGCCCAATCTTTCATGCTTTAGGGGATCATCCCAACCTAGGGATTGAACTCAAGTTTCCCACATTGCATGCGGATCCTTTACCAGCTGAGCCACTAGGGAAGCCTTATAAATATTGGTATGGCCACAGACAGTTTACAATTGCTTGCTTCCTAGTTTTCACTGGAAATCGCAGTTATTAATTACTGTACAGTCCATGGAATTCTTCAGACCAGGGTACTGGGGTGGGTAGCCATTCTCTTCTTTAGGGGATCTTCCCAACCGAGGGATCGAACCCATGTCTCTCACATTGGAGGCAGATTCTGTACCATCTGAGACACCAGGGAAGCCCCACTGGAGACAGGAATGGCTACCCACTCCAGTATTCTGGCTTGGAGAATTCCATGGACAGTCCATGGGGTTGCAAAGAGTCAGACATGACTGAGTGACTTTCACTTTCACTTCATTCTTCACCTGGTCCTATACTTTCCTTATTTGCCCTAGAACCCTTGTCCACACATACTCACTCTTCCTCACCTTGGCTCTGTTCTTTAGTTCTCTCTCACGCATGTCCTAGTTTAGCCTGTCATCTCCTGCCTTTCTACTCCAATCCACCCTCCTTTCCGTCTCCAAATCTGATGCCTCTGTCAGCTACTACTCAACTTCTAGACTCTGTTACTTACAGTGGCTCATAAAAACTAGTGCCCCATGATAATTGTTAAATTAATACAGTATTCTAAGTTCCCCAAGTCTTTTAGGTATAGGCTTTGAAACCATTTGGTGTCCTTTAGGGGCTCCAAAGAGCTCTGGCACCACAGTGCTTTTTGTGTTAATGCCAAAAGGAATTCAGCAAGAGGTAGAGTGCTAGATAAGAAGTGATTTATTAGAATAGGAGGCTTATGAGGTTCAGAAGCAGGAATCAAGCATTGTGCTGCCCTGGGTACTCAGTGGGTTACATTTTTTAAATCAGAAGAAGGAAGGGGGAAGGGGAGAAGATCTTTGTCTTTCTGAGTAGATGCCGTGTTTCCATCATCAGTTCCTCCCCTAGGTAGGGCAGGGAAGTTTTCTTGTCCCTATATGGTCAGGCCAGAACTGTCCTAGCACTTTGGAAAAACAGTTTCAAGTCTCAGTACAGTGACAGTCTTTCATTTTGGAAGGTCATCCACCTTTCCATAAATGATTGTTTTTTTGTGTGCACAGAGCCTGTTTTGGGGGTCATTAACTTGATGACACCTCCAGGAAGGTTGTAGGCCTTATTCTCTATTAGTGTTTTATTGTTCTGGGGGCATTGAGCAAAAAAAAAAAATGTCTTAGAGACCAAAGAGCATACATATTTGGTGCTCTTAGCTCACTGGGCAGGATACATGTCTCATGCCACCATTGTTTTATTGTTTTGGGGCACGTCTCATGCTTCTGTTGCATGGTTTTGTTGCTAAGCAAGATAGCTCAATTTTATTGTTAAGCATGTCAATCTGACTTTGATGCTAAGTGACTTATTTTGCTTCATGAGTCAAGCAAGCCCACATTCCTTCAGAATTTTCTCATTACTTTCTTGAGTTATCATTAATCTTACTGTGGTCTCCCAAAGCCCCCTAAACTTCCCTTTCTATCTACAATTCCTTAATGGGGTTTTTAAGCTAACTATGTGATCATCCTATTTTGTCCCAAAAGCTTCGTTTCTAATATTATTACATATCAGTCAATATATTAGTAAAATTGAAGCTGCATTCCTACAAAAAGGAGGGAGAAGAAAGGAACGGGGGAGGAATATTGGTTATAGGGCGTTTGTAGATCAGCTTACAATTTGCATGTGAATTAGTATAATTTGTTTTCATGAGACGTCTTACCCACAGTTTCAAATAATGTCTTGAGATAAAAATTTTTTTCACCAGGAAGATAAAATACTGGATCATCAGTATTCCTATTGATACCAAGCAGGACCCCATGGGGCTCCTGGGGCACAAAAGGTTTTCTTGTCCCCCGTTTCTTGATTATAGGAAGTAGTCTTTATTCAGTGTCCATGACTTTCCCTGAATTCCAAAGGGAAGATTCAAGCACTTAATTAGGGAAGGGAGGGGATACAGAGAAAACGGAGGAACAGTCAAAAGAAACAATAATACAGCCTTGGGGGTAGGGTCCTGGTTCCCCCTCAGAGGAATAAACATAGCAATATCTTTGAGCTGTTTTGCAGATACTGAAACCGCAGCAGGTGGGAGAAGTTAAAATGGTATGATGCCCATAAGCACACAGACCGCAGCCCACTTGGAACCTAAAGGTTAAGGAAGCTGACTCCCACTTATCACCAACCAATGAGAAGAATGTCTAGGAGCTGATCATACCCTCTTTGAACCATTACTGTAAAATTTCTCACTGTCACCTCCTGGCTGGGACACACAGTTTTGAGGATGTTATCCTGCTATGGGTGCTTTGCCTGGCAAACCAATAAAGCTATTCTTTTCTTTGTTGTTGTCATTCTATCACTAAGTTGTGACCCCATGGACTGTAACCCACCAGGCTCTTCTGTCCGTGGGATTTTCCAGACGAGAATACTGGAGTGGGTTTTCACTTCCTTCTCTAAGGGATCTTCCTGACTGAGGGATCAAACCTGCATCTCTTGAATCTCCTTCACTACCAGGTGGCTTCTTTAGCACTGCATTACTGATTGAATGAAATTTGTTCTGTAAGTATATCCAGAGGTTTTGAGAAACATCATTCCTTGATGCCTTATGCCACCACTAACTATAACTGTTTACACCTCAGTCCTATATCTCTGTTGCCCATTTATCTGCAAATCAGTGGCAAAGAATTCACCCGCAAATGCAGGAGATGCAGGAGACAGGAGTCCAATCTTTGGGTTGGGAAGATCCCCTGACGTAGCAAATGGCAACCCACTATTCTTGACTGGAGTCAGTCAAGTCCAGTATTCTTGACTGGAAAATTCCAAGGACAGAGGATCCTGGTGGGCTACAGTCCATGGGGTCACAAAGAGTCAAACATGACTGAGGACTGAGCACACATATCCTTTTCCCCAGGACAATCATGTCATGAGAGTCAGAAGGTTAAACAGAAGCCTGTTGCAGAAGTGGGTTTTATTGCTCTTTTGCTAGATCCATCTATAGACTATATAAAGGGCATTTGTGGTGGGGTGTAGAGTATGTTAACCTATCCACCCTCCAATGCTATGGTCATGCAACCTTTCTTAGCACAAATATTTTCCTGACCACTGTCAGTTTGAATATTGACTTCTTATCCTATTTTTACTAAAGTAGGTTGCCCTCCTCAAAGTGCTAAACCCCGTGTCTCTCTTCCTCTTGAATTACTGTGTTAGAATATTTATTGTTCAATCACCTTTAACACATAATTATTGAGCACCTGCTGTGAAAGCAATAGTTAGAATCAGACATGGTAAAACTCGTTCCAGATCGGGAAAGGAGTACATCAAGGCTGCATATTGTCACCCTGCTTATTTCACTTGTATGCAGAGTACCTCACGAGAAATGCTGGACTGGATGAAGCACAAGCTGGAATCAAGATTGCCGGGAGAAATATCAATAACCTCAGATATGCAGATGACACCATCCTTATGGCAGAAAGTGAAGAAGAACTAAAGAGCCTCTTGATGAAAGTGAAAGAGGAGACTGAAAATGTTGGCTTAAACTCAACATTCAGAAAACTAAGATCATGGCATCTGGCCCCATCACTTCATGGCAAATAGATGTGGTAACAGTGGAAACAGTGAAAGACTATATTTTTTTAGGCTCCAAAATCACTTCAGATGGTGATTACAGCCATGAAATTAAAAGATGCTTACTCCTTGGAGGGAAAGTTACCACCAACCTAGACAGCATCTTCAAAAGCAGAGACATTACTTTGCCAACAAAGGTCCATCTGGTCAAAGCTATGGTTTTTCCAGTAGTCATGTATGGATGTGAGAGTTGGACTATAAAGAAAGCTGTGTGCTGAAGAATTGATGCTTTTGAACTGTGGTGTTGGAGAAAACTCTTGAGAGTCCCTTGGACAGCAAGGAGATCCAACCAGTCCATCCTAAAGGAAATCAGTCCTGAATATTCATGGGAAGGACATCAGTTGAAGCTGAAACTCCAATACTTTGGCCACCTGATACAAAGAACTGACTCATTGGAAAAGACCCTAATGCTAGGAAAGATTGAAGGTGGGAGGAGAAGGGGATGACAGAGGATGAGATGGTTGGATGGCATCACTGACTCAGTGGACATGAGTTTGAGTAAACTCTGGGAGTTAGTGATGGACAGGAAAGCCTGGCATGCTGCAGTCCATGGGGCCACAAAGAGTTTGACATGACTGAGTGACTGAACTGAACTGAACTGTGAAAGCTCTACAAAGGACAGAAATGTGAATTACAGACCACAGGGATCTGAGCTGGATGAGTCAGTCCAGTTCCTATGCCCCTAGTCACTTTAAGGTTTCTTGATGCATCTGCGTGCCCCTCAGTCTGCATGGGAGAGCTTGTTTTAGCCACTGAGGGATTGTATAGTTTGCCAGGAGCGGGGTTAGGAAATTCTTCTCTGAGTGTCTCCAGTCTTCCCTGTATTCATCCAGTGTCTTTCCTTTTATTTCAACTCCTCTCGCTTTACTTTTTGGGGCTTCCCAGATGGCTCAGCCGATAAAAAATCAGCCTGCAATTCAGGAGACACAGGAGATGCGGCGCCCAATGAGATGGTTGGAGGGCATCAGCAACTCAATGGACATGAATGTAAGCAAACTCCTGGAGACCGTGGAGGACAGGGGAGCCTGAAGTGCTGCAGTCCATGGGCTTGCAAAGAGTCGGACACGACTTGGCAACTGAACAAAAACAACCCTTTACTTTATTTCCTGTACCATCTCTTTATTAATATTTCCTCTCTATTCCTTTTTCTTGCTCTTTTCCTAAACAGACAAGTATTTTTCAATACATTATTTTGTTTATTTATTTTTGGCTGTGCTGGGTCTTCATTGCTGCATGGGTTTCTCTCATCACATGCATGGGCTTCTCTTTGTGGTGCTTCTCTTGTTGCGCAGCATGGACTCTAGGTGCGTGGGCTCCGTAGCTGTGGTGCACAGACTTAGTTGCTCCGTGGCGTATGGGATCTTCCTGGACCAGGGATCGAATCCGTGGCGTATGGGATCTTCCTGGACCAGGGATCGAACCCATGTCCCCTGCTTTGGCAGGAAGATTCTCAACCACTGAACCACCAAGGAAGTTCCCAACAACTATTTTTATTTGTGTTTCTATGCCAAACTGTATATGTTCTTTTTGAAAGACCTGAAGTGCTCTTTCTACATGCAGTTTGTCTTTCTATTTTAAGTCTTTTCATGCCCAGGGCTTGGTTTGGTGTCTGGTAGGGAGTGATACCTGACTGCCCTGGTTTCCAACCAGAATAATATCAGTCTGACATCTGAAGACAAATCACACAATTGTCCATGCTTCCTCAACATTGTCTGCTGGCTGAGGTGTTTGCACAAATGGCCCCATCTGTAAAGATGAGGAAGAGTCCAGCCTATCACTTGGTTTCCATTTCTCAGCTAATGGGACAGAGGCACGAACCTGTAAAACAAGTAGGTTTGTTTCCAAATGAAAACCAAATGTGCTGAATCCCCGTGGAGTGCTGGGTCCACTCTCTGCCATCTGCCTTAGCAGGTGCAGAGGTACCCTTAGCTAATTGTCACTACTGATCAACTCCAGCATTCCTTTACCTGAAAAATTAACTATCCAAATATATGTTCAGTTACTGTAGCTAGAAATTACAACCCCTTTCATGCAAGGGGGAGAAGGCAATGGCACCCCACTCCAGTACTCTTGCCTGGAAAATCCCATGGACGGAGGAGTCTGGTAGGCTGCAGTCCATGGGGTCGCTAGGAGTCAGACACGACTGAGCGACTTCACTTTGGAGCTGAACTTGACTGCCACATTTAGTGGCTGATGCCAAATATCGTTTGATATCTCCATTCTGAAGAGTTCTCTTTTGCCAGTTAATTTTTATTTTATGGAATGAGCAATCAGTTATCAGATCCCCTGATCACGTGTATAAATCGCTGAGACAGTATCTTCAGAAGCAAGCAGTCCTTTTTTTCCTCTTTCACTTCAATCAACTTGAGCCGATAATCAAATGTGCTTTTAGTCTCAGTTCTAGTCACGTGAATCCTCCAAGTTATATATTTCTCTTTGCGGTTTTATTTGTTTTCAAACCAGAAGAGCACTTTAAGTAAAGTTTATGGAATTTAAAAATGCCCAAGGCTTAATAACACACTATTGGAATATTTGAATATAGCTAAATTTACAGCAATAAAGTTATGTATTGTAGGGTTGTTGGCAGGGAAGAGAGGCTGGACTTGTTCCAGGAAATGTTTTCTCACATAGTTGGTCACTGACTCAAATGCCAAGTGTTCTGAATCATGTTCACATGACATTCGTGGGTCTCTGACCACAGTTCCTTTTTACTGACTGATCATGAATGTGTTTTATATGCATTACCTGCTGTCTGTAAGACTCCAGGGCCAGGAAGTCTCTGGAGACACAGAAGACCTGGACCCTGCCCACAAGGAACTTATAATCTAGTTGGAAAGTTAAGACATTACATCGTGATCTCAAAAGGCATCACTAAAGATGCAAATATTCTTGTCTCTAACTTCAGGATATTTGTGGATTCAGAGTACTTACCACGTCCATTGCTGCCAGCCTGCATTAATGATGGTGTCATTTCTTATCCCAATTATTGCTGTTGTCTCCCAAGTGCTATCTCTGCGCTTCCACTGTTGTCCTCTTTAGCTTGTTCTCAACATAACAAGGTGATCCAGTTAGAAAGTGAAGTCAGATCATGTTAGTCCTCTGTTGGAAGCCCTTCGAGGCTCCTGGACCCACTCAGGGTAGGGCCAGTGTCCTTGTAGTATAGCCAAGCTTCTACACACAGTCCTGGCAGATGTGAATATAATAATGTATGTGGCATAAGGGACTTCGTGGGTATGATTAATTTGAGGAGCTTGAGATGGAAAGATTATTCTAGATTATTCTGACTGGATCCAGTGTAATAACAAGGACACTGATAAGACAGAAGCAAGCCAGTCGGTCTCTCAGAAGGAGATGTAATGACAAAAGCGAGAAGAAAAAAGGCCCCATGACAACAGAAGCAGAGAGAGATTGACATGCTGGCTTTGAAAGTGGAGGATGGGGCCATAAACCAAAGAATGCAGATAGCATCAGGAAGGTAGGCAAAGAATTCTCCCTTAGAATTTCCAGACAGAATATAGACCTACTGACACCTTGATTTTTGGACTTCTGACCTGTAGAATTATAAGACAATTAATTTGTGTTGTTTGAGTCACTTAATTTGCAGTACTTTATTATAGGGTCCATAGAAAACTAACACGTATTTTAAGTCTCTGACAATTAAAAGCAGAGACCGGGATTTGGCAATCGTTTCTGTAAAAGACCAGATAGTAAATATTTTAGGCTTTGTGGGCCATGTGGTGTCTGTCACAATTACTCAATTCTGCCATGTTGTGTGAAAGCAGCCAGAGACAATATGTAAATAAATGGCTGTGGCTGTGTTCCAATAAAACTTTATTTACAAAAATAGGCAATAGACTGGATTCAGTCCATAGGCTGTAGATTGCTGATACATAGTATAAACCAAAGCCTCACCACTGTTTATTGTTTTAATCTATACTTCATCGTTTTCTGGAATCCGTTTCCTATTTATGTGTGCCCCATGACCCTCTGAAGTACATATAGAATATTCAGCAATGGTCTGGAATTGGTTCTCCAACCAGAAACAGTAAGATTTTTAAGTGTGAAGATGTGAAGTGTATTATTAACACTTTATAGTTATCTTTAATTCCTCAGTATCTTTAATTCTTAACACATGGTAAGGACTATATCTTAGAGGTGTAAATAGTAGTGCTAAATGACTCTAGCTTGATTTACCCAATTGAGAAGGCCATACTGTGTTTTCACAAAGCCTCCAGCATTTCTAATGCTAAGAATATGCACGACTCATGAAAATGTATTTCATCAAGCACTGTCTACAGAGGATTAAGCTGAACTGTAAAACCATGTTTTTGTGTACAGACTTCAGGATGGCTAATGCTCTTTTGTTTATAATTTCTCCCTGGGACAGCTCTCTGGAGGCAAATGTTCTCTCAGCAGAGGAGGTACTGTACAGACAGTGTGATTTTTAGCCAAAGAAATTGCTGCACGGGGGGATCCTTATTAGACTTATGTTGTACTTCTTTATGCTTTGTGAACCTGACCCCAAACATCTGTATAAATGTGGCAAGTTAAAACAGCTTGCTTGTACCTGACTTGCCAAATACAGTTCTGTTTTCATCATGTTTATATCCGTACTAAATGACATTGGCCCACCTCCCGTGCCTGCTGGCTTTCCTCTCCCTTCTTCCTTGTTCATTGTGCTGACCTCCAACCTTAGCAGCTCAGGCTCAATCCTTCCCCCACCCACGGTTAGGCCTGCACCATCATTGTTTCCTCTGCATCTTCTCCTAACATCCTCCTGGCCTATATGTGGATTAGTTCACTCCTATCACTTGAAACTTTACATAATCTTTGCGTGTACTGTACTAACATGCTCATATTCAGAAGCTAGTTTGTAATTATAGTTTATAATATTTAAACATAATAGTCAATAAATATTATCTGACTTAGTGATGGTTTGATTTTCCTCTGAAGTTGACTCTTCTCTGTATTTTTCAGAACACTTTCTTAGATTCACAATAATATTCAAAGGGTGGTGTAGAGAATTCCCATGTACCTCCTACTGCTACACATGCATAGCCTTTTGCATGATCATCATTCACCAAAATGGTACATTTTTTACCCAGGATGAACCTACATCAATACATCATAATCCCCCAAAGTCCATAGTTCACTCTAGGGCTCACTCTAAGTATGTGCATTTGATGGGTGTGGACAAATGTATAATGACATATATCCATCATATCCATCATTATAATATCGTACAGAATATTTTCAGTTTAGTTCAGTCACTCAGTCGTGTCCGACTCTTTGCAACCCATGAATCGCAGCACGCCAGGCCTCCCTGTCCATCACCAACTCCTGGAGTTGACTCAGACTCACGTCCATTGAGTCGGTGATGCCATCCAGCCATCTCATCCTCTGTCGTCCCCTTCTCCTCCTGCCCCCAATCCCTCCCAGCATCAGAGTCTTTTCCAATGAGTCAACTCTTCGCATGAGGTGGCCAAAGTACTGGAGTTTCAGCTTCAGCATCATTCCCTCCAAAGAAATCCCAGTGCTGATCTCCTTCAGAATGGACTGGTTGGATCTCCTTGCAGTCCAAGGGACTCTCAAGAGTCTTCTCCAACACCACAGTTCAAAAGCATCAATTCTTCAGCACTCAGCTTTCTTCACAGTCCAACTCTCACATCCATACATGACCACTGGAAAAACCATAGCCTTGACTAGACGGACCTTTATTGGCAAAGTAATGTCTCTGCTTTTCAATATGCTGACTAGGTTGGTCATAACTTTTCTTCCAAGGAGTAAGCGTCTTTTAATTTCATGGCTGCAATCACCATCTGCAGTGATTTTGGAGCCCCCCAAAATAAAGTCTGACACTGTTTCCACTGTTTCCCCATCTATTTGCCATGAAGTGATGGGACCAGATGCCATGATCTTCGTTTTCTGAATGTTGAGCTTTAAGCCAACTTTTTCACTCTCCACTTTCACTTTCATCAAGAGGCTTTTGAGTTTCTCTTCACTTTCTGCCATAAGGGTGTTGTCATCTGCATATCTGAGGTTATTGATATTTCTCCCGGCAATCTTGAGTCCAGAATATCTTCATTGCCCTACAAATTCTCCATGCTCTGCCTATTCATATTCACCAATGCACTAATATGGGGCTTCCGAGGTGGCACTAGTGGTAAAGAATCTGTATGCCAATGCAAGAGACATGAGAGATGCCACAGGTTCAACCCCTGGGTTGGCAAGATCCCCTGGAGTAAAAAGTAGCAACCCACTCCAATATTCTTGCCTGGAAAATCCTATGGACAGAGGAGCCTGGAAGGCTACAGTCCATGGGGCTGCATAGAGTCAGACACAAGTGAGCACATATACATATGTACAATGTGCTAACACACGTACACTCCTGGCAGCCACTAATTTTTATTGTCTCCATTGTTTTGCTTTTTCTAGAACGTCATGTAGTTAAAAATCACAGCAGGTAACATTTTTAGACACTTCTTTCACTTTAAGGTTCCTTCAGATCTTGTTATGGCTTGATATCTCATTTCTTTTCAGCGCTGAATGATAGTCCATTATCTGGGTATCCCACAGTTCATTTATCCATTCACCTACTGAAGGACATTTTGGCTGCTTCCAAGTTTTGGTAACTATAGATGAAGCTGCTATAAACATCCAAGTGCAGAGTTCTGTGTGGACATACGTTTTCAACTTCTCTGGAGAAATAACCAAGGAGCACAATTACTGGATCGTGTGATAAAGGTTTAGTTTGGAGGAAACGGCCAAACTATCTTCCAAAGTGGCTATACCATTTTGCATTCCACCTGGAATGTATTAGAGTTCCTGTTGCTCCTTGTCCTTGACAGCGTTTGGTGTTACAGTTTGCTGGATTTTAGCCATTCTAATAGCTATACAGTGCTATTTCAATTTGTGTTTCCCTGATGACATACGGTGTAGAGCATCTTTTCATAAACTTTTTAACAATCTGTATATCTTTTTGGCGAGGTGTCTGTTAAGCTCTTTGGTCTATTTTTAGTTGGATTGTGTATTTTCTTATTGAGTTTTAAGAGTTCTTTGTATGTTCCGATAACATCCCTTTGTCAGATGTGCAAATATTTTCTGTAACTCTATGGCTTGTCTTCTCGAATTCTCTTGATATTGTCTTTTGCAGAGCAGAAGTTTCAAATGGTGACTAATTTTAGTTTTAAATGGTAAATAATCTTATCAGTTGTTTCTTCCTTGGATTGTGTCTTTGGTGTTGTGTTTAAAGTCATTGCTGGAACTTCCCTGGCAGTCCAGTGGTTAGGACTCTGTGCTTTCACCGATGTGGGCTTGGGTTCAATCCCTGGCGGGGAAACTAAGGTCCCACAAACCCTATGGTGAGGCCCAAAACAAAACAAGACAGAACAAAACAAAAAAACCCTACAGTAAAGTCATCACCATATACAAGTCGTCTCATTTTTCTCCTGTGTTATCATCTAGCAGTTTTATAGTTATGTGTTTATGTTTAGGTCTGTGATCCATTTAACTTCTGTGAAGCATGTAAGATCTGGGTTGAGGTTCATTTTCTTGCATGCAGATGTCCAATTATTCCAGCACCTTTGGTTGAGGAGACTTATTGTATTGCCTTTTCTACTTTGTCAAAGATCAGGGGTCTGTTTCTGGGCTGTCTGTTCTTTTTCATTGATCTGTTTGTCTATTCTTTCAACAATACTGCACGACCTTGACTACTACAGGTCTTTCTTCTTTTCTAACCTATGCATTCAGTGCTATGAATTTCCCTCTTAGCACTGTTTTTGCTGTACTCCACAGATTTTTGACAAGTTGTGTTTTCATCTTTAGGTAGTTCAAAATATTTGAAAACTTACTTTGAGTTTTCTTCTTTGACTCATGTATTTCTTAGAAGTATGTGGTTTAAAATCTTGTGTATTTTGTGGTTTTCCACTTAACTTTCTGTTATTGATTTCCAGTTTAATCCCATGTGATCTGAGAGGAAGCCTTGTATGATTTCTGTTCTTTCATATTTTATGACTGAGAATGTTGTCAGTTGTGGTGTGGTGAATGTTTCATGTGAACTTGAGAAAAACGTGTATTCTCAGTGTTGAATGAAATAGCCTGTGGGTGTTAATTATATCTAGTTGATTAATGGTGTTATTGAGTTCAGATATGTCTTTATGGATTTTTCTGCTTGTGTATTTGCTTATTCCTGAGAAAGGGGTTTTCTTTGGATTATATTGAGAAATATGTTAATGGTTTAGAACAGCATTCTTACTTTTATTTTACCTTTTCAATTATAACTAGAGCTCTCGTCATGTTTTAGAAAAAGCAATCTACTCTGATCTCCAGGTTTGCTTAGGACCTTTCATTTATATTAAAGATCATATTTGATGATAACTTTCCCTGATAGCTCAGTTGGTAAAGAATCCACCTGCTATGCAGGAGACTGCAGTTTGATTCCTGGGTTGGGAATATCCCCTGGAGAAGAGATATGCTACCCACTCCAGTATTCTGGCCTGGAGAATCCCATGGACTGTATAGTCCATTGGGTCACAAAGAGTCAGATATGACTGAGCGACTTTCACTTTAATTACTATCTTGAAAGCAGAAAATAATTGGGATATATTCTTGAACATTTTTTACTTGGACGTGACTTTACCTAAACTGTTGTAGATAATTAAGAATTTTATTATCTTGAAAAACATAGAGAAAAAAGTCCAGAGTCTCTTGACATGGATTGATTCTAGTTTAAATAACACGCCACGTAAGGCCCTGCACACGCGCCAGGCCTCAGTGAATATGCCACTTGGTATAGAGAGCTGTGCTTGGCAGTGCCTTTCTGTTTTCTTTCCAGTTCCCAGGAACACCTGTTCTTTGTATTCTGCTCTGCTCTCTTAGGTATGACAACCATGTTGCTGGTCTAGTTTCAAAGTGTATACTGTAAGCCACCTAGAGAATATTAAAAGTAGAATTCTACCTAGATTCCATTACAAACTGTTCTAAAGATGTTCATTTAAAATGCCTAAGTGCCAAGCACCTAAACCATCCTGTTTTAATTCTCTCTGCACCCACTCCACAAAAAAAGTTATCATGATTTGTTAGTGTGGTAGGTGTTCTGATGCCCAGAGGTGTTCCAGACCAGTGATCAGCACACAATAAGAAGCTATACTAAAAGTACTTGCTTGCCATCTTCTGTATTGTACTATTTGAGTGAGTAAGAAAAGATGAAAGTGGACCTCAAATAACTGCATTAAAATACACACAAGACATTGCTTGACCAATATCACTTCTGGTGTATGCCTGCCAAAGATGTATAAGGTAATCTAATCTAACTGTGAGAAACAAGACATTTCCAACTGGAGGAATGTTACACAAAATAATTGACCTAGGCTCTAAAATTGCCAATGTCATGTAAGTCAGAAGAGTCTGGGGGAATGAATATTCTAGAATTAGAATAAATGATCCTTGATCAGATTGTGGATTCAAATGCAAAATAAACTTTCCCAGCTTTGAAGGACATTGTTGAGCCAATGAAGAAGATTTAAATATGGAGTTTATGTTATTTAGAGTATTGAGCCATTGTTAAACTTTGTGTGTGTGAGGACTGTATTGATCGTGATGTGGGGTACTTCCTAAGAGGTATGTGCTGAGTGTTTTAGAGATTCAGAGTCACAAGGTTTGCGACTAACTCTCAAATAATTCAGAAAAAAGGGAATGTGTGTATGTGGGTACACCTATACATACACACATACATACACATGTATTATACATAGATGTGAATTAAGTGAGAGGGAGACTGTGTAAATATTAACAGCTGGTAAATTTGGCATATAGGTGTTTGTTGCACTATTCTTCCAAGTTTTTCCATAAGTTTGACATTTTTCAAAATAAAGATTTGAAGATCGGTAGACAGTAAGTCCCAGAGGGTCTTTTCCCCAGACTTTTGTTTGGACTTAAGTTAAGGTTCAGATAAACTAATGCGGAAAATCCTCAAGCTACTAAAATAAATAATCTGTTCTTATCTTTTATAATATTTGGATATTTTTGCACTTATAGACAAGGGCAGTTGAAGACTAGCTAAATAAATATGTCTTTTTATATTTGACCCTTGAAGAGATGCCTTTAAGTAAACAAATAAATAAAATAACAGCCAAGCATCCAGGCATTGTGATAATCACAAGGTTTTGATTGGGAAATGTTTCCCAGTTTGAGAGTTATTGCTTTCAGCTGTAATAATAATGGGCTTTTCCTCTAAGGGGAAAATACATGATGTTTAAAATAAATATCATTGGTACAGTTTTGCACTGTTGAGAAAGCATAAATAACCCTTTTTTCTCTTTAAGCATTCGATCACCAAAAAGTCTCGTGTGTGTATATTGGGGGAGACAGAATTTCAACTAAGAGGTGGTAAAAAGACTGGTTACAAGAGAGTTTCACCATTATTGTAAACAGATCCATAGCCCCTTTGTTTGTGGCCTTCACACAAGGATAAGCCCAGACTCTTATCCAAGCAAGCTGGCTTTACTTTCCTACTGAAATCTGCATTTGACTGTTGGATACAATTCAGAATGGGACTATAAGCTCAGAGTATGCCCTTATTTATCTTACTTTCTAGGAACTGACTTAAGTTCTGTTCTGAATTCTGTAGTGGGGTTATCTTTATGGTTATCCCAAGGTTGGTCCTAAAAGGATTTACACATTTTTCCAGGGAAGAGTCAAAAGTGTTGAAGACATTTTTTGATGTGATTTCACATCTTCACTTTATTGCCATATGAGTAAAATGGTAACAAATTCCTTCTTTGTTCCCTCAATCTGACATGATAACTCTTTCAGCAAGAAGATTAAATAATTATCCTGTTGTCATTCTAAATTCTATTTTTGTTTTTTAGAACTGAAAAGATACCCAGAACTGTAGTGAATATCATTATTTGAGTAGCCATGGTTTTTCTGACATTGTTCTAGTTGAATTGCCACCTACAGTGATGTGGTACAAATACCTAAAGAGCCCCTGCAGGACAGGTACTTTTATTTAACAGAGAAGGAAAATTATACAGCTAAGGTAGTAGGTGGTGGTTGGTCTGATAATGCGTGTGTGCGTGCAAAGTTGCTTCAATCCTGTTCTGCTCTCTGTGACCCTATGGACTGTAGCCCCCCAGGCTCCTCTGTCCATGGGGTTCTCCAGGCAAGAATATTGGCGTGGGTTCCCATGCCCTCCTCCAGGAGATCTTCCTGACTCAGGGATTGAACCCGTGTCTCCTCTGGCTCCTGCATTCCAGGTGGATTCTTTACTGCTGAGCCATCAGGGCACCCCTGGTCTGGTAATAATAGTCTTGCTCTTACCACTGTAATACACTGCTTCCTGCTAATAAAAGATATTTATTTTCTTTTATTCCATTATCCACTTAGACATTGTGACAGGGTACAGAAAGACAATCAAATAAATGGAAACAAATCCTTTTAAGGTTGCAATTTTATTTCTTTTCTCTACCAGCCAGTCAGTTAGGTCTTTTATAAGTGTGTTTATCTTTCTAAAGTATTAACAAGGATAGACATTTATTTGTCAATTAAAATTTATAGCTCAGACTAAAGGAAATAACAGACATTCTGCAGGAATGATTAATGTCAAGGTAGCTTGCCTTGGTTGAGACCAAAGATCCTGGGAGAATCCAGCTAAGTTCTCCAGAATCCTTCTTGGAATGGAGATGGAACAGCAGTGGGAGAATCTGAAGTAATATGGCTTATCAATGAATATTCCCTCACTGACTCAGAAGTACTTGGCAGGTAAGAAGTTGAGTATGTATAAGCATCAGTAGCTAGTATTTCTTGTTTCTTCAACAAGCATGATCACCAGTTTTGTGCCAGGCATCAAGCTGTGTACTGAACTCATTTGAGTCTCTGCAGTTGTCTGCAAGTCTAAATTTGCAATCCCTGTTGAGTTGCTATGCATAAAGTAAGATGTTAGCAATAAAGCATGATACCTATTAGCAATAAAGCATAATACCTACACTAAACCAGTCATTTATTAGCAATTATGACTGTTAATTGGCATTATCTTCCATGTAATGCTAGTAATAAGGAGCCCACAATATGGAAGCCCCCAGGACATTTTCCTTGAAGACTTCCTTTGTAACTTTCCCTAAAAACATTCAAGAATCAGATGGAAGACATCCAGTTAGAAACTTCCACGTTGTAAAATTTAAGCTTTGATTATGTTTACTTTGGGTGGCTGGAGTAAATTAACTTTTCTCCCAGCTTCCCAGGTGGCTCAGCGGTTAAGAATCTGCCTGCCAATGCAGGAGACTCAAGAGATGCAGATTCGGTCCTTGAGTCGGCAAGATTCCCTGGAGAAGAGAATGACACTCTACTCCAATATTATTGCCTGGAGAATTGCATGGACAGAGGACCCTGGTGGGCTACAGTCAAGGGGATCAAAAAGTTGGACCAAACTGAGCACACGCACACACGTAACCACATTGTTCCTGGTTACATGGTCTATCTGTTGTGAACCTTTTCAAGCATGCGTATAGGTTGTAAATATTAGGAAAGCATTTAACAATTCATCAAAAATTCTTAAGTTTTAAATTGTCTGATTTTGCATTTGTACCTAGCTTATTTTTTTCTCTTGCGTTTAATAAATCCAGCAATCTGATTTTTTCATTTGTACGTAGCTTATTTTTTCTCTGCATTTAATAAATCCAGCAATTCTCACTATCTGAAATGTGTTGGTCAACAATTTTTTTTTTTTAATATGGCACATCATTTTGTACATTAAGCCACTGGTTTTGGCAACAGTGGCATTGTCAGCTACTATCTGTTTTTAGCTCTTTCCTTTCAAAATAATTTATTGAAAAGAATATGATATATAAATACATAATGCTTTAGCAGCTTAATATGAGATTTTCCACATAAATTGATAGTTGCCCCTGCTTTCCTGAAACACACATACTCACACACACATACACACACACACACCCCCCCCGGGAGAAAAATGACAAAATTCTAAAACCTCACATCATAGACTCAGAGAATGAGCTCATTCTGGAACAAACTGGATATTTTGACAGTGCAAATTGCTAAATAAAGGCAACAATGAGTCAAGTGAGAAAAATGTTTGGAAGTAATAATTTTATGTATAGTATTTTCTTCCTCTATTAAATTTTATTCATGGTGTAACTTTCTCCACAGATTAATAATGTCTGTTTGCAATTCTGGAGTGTTTTACTGTTTAAAAACATCCCATCTTAAATTTAGATATATAATTTTGCTTTTATGATAGAAGTTGTAACTGTTTTATGGAGCAGGCTATTTTGATGCTCATCCACATACATCTTTGAAGCTCAGTATTTCATTTTATTATAAAGATTACGTAAATTTTCATTTCATTTTCTGCTTGGAGACTACGTATATCTTCGATTTTCAAGTAATTGCTTTCAGTGTGAGATCTATGATATCAAAGAGAACAATCTCTATATTCCTTTAGGTATGTGATTTTAAGAGACCTGGGGCTTCCCAGGTGGCTTTAATGGTAAAGAACCACCTGACAAAGCAGGTGGACATTAAGAGGTGCAGGTTCAACCCCTGGGTCGGTAAGATCCCCTGGAGAAGAGCATGGCAACCCACTCCAGTATTCTTGCCTAGAAAACCTCATGGACAAAGGAGCCTGTCGGGCTGTAGTCCATAGGGTCGCACAGAGTTGGACATGACTGAAGCAACTGAGCACTGCACAGCACATGAATACCTAAAGTGGTAAGAGTTCCAAAACTTGTAGGCAAAGGCCACTCACAAAATCTGTAAATACTCTGCCTAAAATCATAACTAACAAAGATAAAAAAAAAGGAAGCAAACAAAATTAGTCATTTCAGGTCCTACCTTGTTATTTGCCTTTCAAATAAAATTATGTATATTTTCTCTTTCCCCTCTTTTTACCTTCTCCTTTTTCTGTATCATCTTTGATTCTTCTTTCTTTATCTCCATGATAATACAAAAATAACTCTTCCCTAACTTAAAGAAGAGAGAGAAAACATTTTTGGATTCTCAAACCCAAGTATGCCAATTCTCAGTTCTCCTTTGTAAAGTTTTGGAAATACTTTTTGTGCATATTGCCTTCCCTCTTGACCTACCATTTTTAAAATCTTTTCTTTCAGTTGTTAGCATTGTGATATTTTCCCAGGAATATTTTCAGCCCAGATAGGGATATTTTAAAAGTAGGATTGTGCTGTAGACTGTTTTTTGGCTACCCAAATCATTTCTGCCAGTCTAAAAATTCCAAATAGTGTCTAAGAATGCACATTATTGTACACCTAACATATCTCTGTCTTCTTAAGAAATATTTTATTATGAAATGTTTTAGTACTTTCAATAGCAGGCTTTCAGAGCCAAATGCAAGAGTACAGTGGAGGCTTAAGTACCATTTGATGACTATTTAATAGGTATATGTCATGCTTATATAGGCCATCTTCCAATCTTAATTCATTATTTCTTATAACAACCTGAAAAGCCAGGTTTGAATTTAGAATTCTAGGCTTCTTGATGCCTTATTCATACTCATACCATCCCCACAGCACCCTCTTCTTTAACCCCCTCCACCACCCCCATTCCCTGCCTTACCCTACACTAACGGGAAACTGGCACGTGCACACAGTGAAAATATGCATGCATATATTATAGTTTATACAGTGTTATTCTATGGATGAATTCTATGTAACTGATTGCTTATCACAGAATGCTTTTATTGATTGTATTATATGTGTAGCTGGCCTGTGGTTGCAATAGATGAATGAGTATAATAGTGACCGTTGGGTGATTTCTTTCCTTACCTTAACAAGTAACACAAAAGTGAAACAAAATGTAATTTGGGAATTCAGTGACATTAGTAGCTTCTTAGTTGAATCTGATAATAACATTTGAATACCAGTAGATTATATTTTATTGTTTTATTGTGCTATTCATAATGTAGTGGCTGTAGACATGACACCCTCTTAATTCTAATCTGCATTATAACAGTTTTTTTTTTCATTATGCTCTTAAGAATAGTCAATACATAAAGAATAAATCAAGCCCTGATTTGTAGTGTTGAAAATTTCCTTGATATAAATACCCCTACAAGTGCCCATTTCCAGCTATGGACATATCGTTGCTGAACACAGAGATGGGAAAAGGCATTCTGTGGTTCACATTACATTGTATTTCCACCACACAACTCAAAGGACATAAATGACCTCAGGAACATGGGCTTTAGTAAGATCATTAAGAAGTCATGAATTTTGAGTGTTCATTTCTTTTGTTATTAATAACATTTACTTTAAGTTTATGCAATTTACTTTTTCATGGTTATATTACCAGATAGCTTGAAATTAAAAAAAAAAAAAACTAACAATCAACAACTTATCGCCAGCCATCTATCTTACTATCCATCTTATCTGATAGTGTATATATGTTGATGCTACTTTCTCCATTTGTCTCACTCACTCCCTCCTCTGCTGTGTCCATAAGTCCATTCTCTGATGACCTGTAGGGATAGGATGGGATAGGATTATGTATGTATGCTGCTGCTGCTGCTAAGTCGCTTCCGTCATGTCCGACTCTGTGCGACCCCGTAGACGGCAGCCCACCAGGCTCCTCCGTCCCTGGGATTCTCCAGGAGAGAATACTGGAGTGGGTTGCCATTTCCTTCTCCAATGCATGAAAGTGAAAAGTCAAAGTGAAGTCGCTCAGTCGTCTGACTCTTAGCAACCTCATGGACTGTAGCCCACCAGGCTCCTCCGTCCATGGGATTTTCCAGGCAAGAGCACTGGAGTGGGGTTTCATTGTAATCATGGCCAATTTGTGCTTTTGTATGGCAGAATCCAACACAACAGTGTACAAATAAAAAGTAATGAAAAATTTATTTTAAAAACTGTCAGCTATTGGTTCAGACCAGCTCTGGTACAGGATAGCTCAACACCACTGACTGAAGAGTCTGTGTGGTCATTTCTGGGTTTACATTCTGTTCTGTTGTCCTACTTGTTTATCGCTGCTCTGACAAAACACTATGAATTCAGTTTTAAAATTAAACTTGTTATCTTGAAGAGCAATTCTTTCGCAGTTTTCTTCTTCAGAAATAGCTGTTCTAATTGAGTGCTATGTTGGCACTTCCATCTTTTAGGGGTATTTTATAATTATTTCATGAATTTCATAAATATTTGGAATTTGGAATGAAATTGCATTGAATCTTAGGTTAGTTTGGTGAGAACAGACATTTCTATGATACTGCATTTTTGTGCATTAATATTGTATTCATCTTTATTGTAGATCTCTTCATGTTGTTAAAATAATCTTAAAATGTTTAAAACTTTTTTTTTTAGATTTATTTTTGTTGGTGGTGTACAGATTTTTTCTTACTTTTTCCAAGTCCATTTGAGTTATAATCTACATATGATGAAATCCACCATGTATGTGAAGCCATATGAAAAACCATATATACACAGTTTGATGAATTTTGACAAATGTATACACTCATGTAACCACCTCCACAATCAGGATGTAAAACATTTCTGTCATCCATAATATTTCTTATTGCCTTATTTCAGTCAAATCCTCCTTTCCTTGCAAGCCCCAGGAAACCACTGATTCACTTTCTGTCACTATAGATTAGTTTGCCTGTTCTTGAATTTCATATAAATGGAATCATGCAGTATGTGCATTTTTGGGGTCTGGCTCTTTTTGCTGGGCCCAATGTTCTTTTTTAAAAAATACATTTATAAACTTGCTGAAGTATGGAAATAAAATTTGTTTTGTGAAAATTCATCTTATTTACTTTTGTTTTCCTAAACCCTTTTATAAAGCCCAATAACTTATCTGAGATTATTTTATTTAAAAAAATATGAGTAATAATAAACCTGGAGATGATGACATTTTGATTTCTTTTCCAACTCTTATGCTATTTGTTTCTTTTCCTTGTCATCTTATTTATGCTAGCCAGAACATCCAATGTTAAGTTGAAGTTATAATAGTAAGCCTCATATTTTTCTTATTCTTAGACTGCATTTCCATATTTCACCATTAAGTTTAATGACTGCTGTGGGTGTTGTATAAACAGATTTTATTAGACTTAGGAAATATATTCCCTTCCCAGGTTTGCTAACATTTAAAAAAATCATTATGGATATTGGATTTTATTGAATGCTTTCTACTATAGCTATTAGTAATCATTTTTCTTTCAACATCCTTTTTGTATATATTTTCAAAAATGAACTTGACTTCAAAAAGCAGAGGCTAGCAAACTTTTTCTTAAAGAGTAGATAATAAACATTTCCAGCTTGTGGGGAAAAAAGTATCTCTGTCACAACTAGTCAAGTCTGCTCTTGCAGTACAAAAGCAGCCATAGATAACTTGTAAACAAATAGTCATGGCAGTATTTCAAGAAAACTTTATTTGCAAATATAGGCAGCCAATCTGTTGACTGTAGTTTGCTGACTCATGTCAGTAAAACAAATACTTTTATGATGCTAGGACTTTTTATACTTTCTATGTCTTCTTGAGTCAATTTTGTTCACTTACACTTTCTAGTATTTTCTCCATTTCCTCTAAGTTTTAAAATTTATTTTACAACTATTTTATTTGTAGGTCTCCTTCATTTTATCATCTTTTTCTTTCAATGTTTCCTTTTTTCTTTTAAATTTTTTTAATGTTAATTTTTATCAAAGTATAGTTGCTTTACAATGTTGTGTTGGTTTCTGCTGTATAGCACAGTAAATCAGTCGTACATATACATATATCTATTCTTTTTTTAAATTCTTATCCCACATAGGTCATTACAGAGTACTGAGCAGAGGTCCCTGCACTATACAGTTGATTCTCATTACTTACAATGTGTTTTTGTTTGAGACTCTTTTCTTTTTCCTTGGTCAGTTTTGGAATGCTTGTCTTACTGATATTTTTAAATGAAACTTTAACATAGTCAAGGAAATGGTGACATTGTGTTTGTCTTCCACCTAACCCATAAAGTTTCCAAACTATAACCCTATAGTTTGATCTATAGATGGTGGATCATTCTTCTGCCTGGTTTGTTCATCTCTACTCTGTGTTGTGTCCTTTCTTAAGCTCCATACTCAAATGAAGAGGTAATTATGTCTCACATGAAGGAAGATCATTCTTGATTCAGTAATATAGGATATTGGTTCTCTGTTAATAGATAATGCAGATAAGCATTCTTTGAGCACTTACTGTATGCCAAGCACTCCACTAAGTGCTTGATGCATATTATCTCACCTAGTCTTCACAACTATTCTAAGTTTTGTAATTACCTTTATCTTTGCAGATAAATAAATAGGCAAAGAGACACTAACAGGCAGGCTTAGAAAAATAATGGTGGACCAGGATTCCAACTCAGTGTGATTCCAGAGTTCTGCCCTTAACCTCTAGAAAGTTTTCTTTGGTTTTTATTTGTTGGTTTGATTTGGTTGTTTTATTTTGTTTTGCTTTCTTTGAAACTGTATTCATAAAGCAAAGTTTTCATGTATTATTAGGTATCTTAAGGAGACATGGCCATTAGGAAGCAGTACTCTGTGAAGAACCCCTAGACCAATTATGCCCTGTAACTTAAGTTTTAAAACTGAGATTCTAGCTTTTAGTCATTCCTGTGAGACTGATCCTTGCCTAAACCCCTTGGTTCATATATCTGAATGTAGCTAAGTAAGGGTCAGATCATGAACTATGGTTCTACTTCTGCATAATATTTTACAATTTTCAAAGGCTTTTACAAACATATCATGTTATCCTCCCAATATGTCTTTGAATTAGTGATAATTACTTTTCCTATTTTAGAGCTTAGTGCATTGAGGCTCAGAGATTTAAATATCTAGGTCAAAGACAAAAACTCATGGGTGGAGCTCAGATGTAAACAGAGGTCTTCGGCCTCTCCATGTTGGACTCTTTTCTAAAACAACATGTATCAAGCATTTCATGAATCCCTGCCTGATACAGCCAAATGATCTTTTTCTTACATCATCTGGTTTGCTTCAGTTTTGTAGAATAAAGGATTGGATGATGAGTGATTTATCAGTGTCACAGAGGACTGCAATATTCAGTGTGTGTATGGACCTAATTTTATTGAAATGAATAAAGTAACCTTGGTAGAGTTAATGCCTGATAGAAATGCACTAAAGTGAGAATGAGAACATATATAATTAAAGAATCTGTTTCTCCACTGGCCCAAACAAGACAAGAAGGATGATTAAAATCTTTGTGTCCGTTTATTCATAGACTATTTCCACATCAACTAGGGCTGCAGATACTTGGTGTCAGTTTTTGAAAGTTTATTTTTAGGTTTCTGAATTCATTGTTCTGGATAATTTAGTGTTCCCTTTTTCTTTTAATGCCAGTGGAGAACTTACACATGGATGGATGGCTTCCAGGGGTCTTTTGATGATGCTGTTTCCTAGAGGCCCATCAACTTAATGATGGTGTTTTTTACAAGACCAATGTTCCAAATAATGACATGTAAAATATCTGTTATTAGCCTTTTTCCTTGACTGTGACTCCCTTTTAAGGAAGAAAAAAACGAATACAATGATTCCAAACTGGTGCTAAATTGATTTCACAGAAGTTCACATACCTTTGCACAATCTATTAGTAATGATATGTATCTTTTCTTTAAGGAAGAATTAACATTATGATTGTATACTACTGTATGTTATACATAAACATTCATAGTTAAGCAGTAATACATAGATATATGTGCACAGAGGCTTCAATATTAATAGTAAATAGTAATGACAATTTAAGTCATAATTATCATTTTTAGTGCTTACTCCGCTCCAGGAAATATCTATAAGTGATTTGTTTAATTCCTCAACGAACTGAAAAGGTTCGTGCTAATATTATCACCACTTTACAAATGGGAAAAATGATGCCCAGAGAAGTGACGCAAGTCAGCCAGTTCACACTAATCGTTAAAGGTGCTGGTTCCAGATTCCACACTCTTATCCATGAGCAGTGCTGCTCCACGATGAATGATTAGAAAGAACGGAAGTAGAGTTTCCATGACAAATAAGCACATGCTTCATGAAACAACTGCAAAGCCTTAACGACCGCTCGTTTCCCATTATCAAGTTAACAAGTTCAGTGGCCAGAAAGTTATGTGTGCTTAGAATTCTCTTGAAACACATGATGTTTAAAAAAAAAACCAAAACATTTTAAAGGCATTTTTCCTATTTGACATAGTCTATACTTTCTGACAATAGAGAAATTTGGAAGGAATTTCTCACAAATGTTCGTTTATTTTTCTTTTGCATAGATGCTGTGAATCTTCTAACTGATGTATTTGTCTGTTTTCTTTGGCCACTAGGACATTCAGAACCAAATGTGCAGCCTACTTGTAAAAATTGTATCGAATTTTAGTATGTGTGTGTGTGTGCTTCATCACTCAGTTGTGTATAACTCTTTGCAGTTCCCTGGACTGTAGCCTGCCAGACTCCTTTGTTCATGGAATTCTCCAAGCAAGAATACTGGAGTGGGTTGCCATTTCCTTCTTCAGGGGATTTTCCCAGTCCAGGGATCAAACCCAGGTCTTGCATTGCAAGCAGATTCTTTACTGTCTGAGCCATCATGGAAGCCTGGATTTTAGTATGTCCCAGAATTAATCATATCTTGGCTTTTTATTATTTCTCTACCTCATCTTTCATGGGTCCTGGTTTCTTGAGCTGTTTGCTTTTCATTTTTTTTGAATTATAAAAGTTCCCTTCAAGACAACTCAAGATCGTATGGAGATATTTACTAAATACATCAAAAATATGTAAGATAATAATTCAAAGCATGTTTTATTTAAAGTCATAGAATTCCTATAAACATAGGACCACTGAGATTTTCTGTTAAATAACGAGAGAGGGTTGGTTTAGTTTGGTTTGGTCTTAGGAACAGGATATAGATATAGTTACATTATTACATGAAACCTTGTTCATGTTCCTACTGTAAAAATAAGTTTCATTCTATTTTGGAGAAGCTATTTCTAGGGTTTATTTTTCCATTCACAATTAGATGTGTGACCCAACTGGATAGTTTTCCGGTGCCTGTTGATGAATGTTAAACTTGAATTTGTCCAGCGACTAGCATCACTTATGTGTGTTAGTTGCTTAGTCATGTCTGACTCTTTGCAACCCCATAGACAGGAGAAGGCAATGGCAACCCACTCCAGTGTTTTTGCCTGGAGAATCCCAGGGATGGGGGAGCCTGGTGGGCTGTGTGTCTTTGGGGTCGCACAGAGTTGGACATGACTGAAGTGACTTAGCAGCAGCAGCAGCAGAACACTGGAGAGGGTAGCCATTCCCTTCTCCAGAGTATCTTCACGACCCAGGGATCAAACCCACGTCTCCTGCATTGAAGACAGATTCTTTACTGTCTGAGCCACCAGAGCATCACTTATAAAATAGTGTTGTTTTGGATGACCAAATAACAAACCTAATCCCTACATTTTTACTGACATCAGAATTGATTAATTGATTAGTCTAACACTTTGGAGGTGGAAACCCCATGCTAATTGCTCAGACAAAGGTAAGTGGTTGTATTTTTTAATGTATTTTTAAAAAACATTTTATTTTATTTTATTTATATATTTTTGGCTGCACTGGGTCTCTGCTGCTTTTTGTGGGCTTTCTCCAGTTGCATTGAGAGGGGGCTACTCTCTAGTACTGCACGGGCTTCGCGTTGTGGTGGCTTCTCTTGTTGATAAGCATGGGCTTTAGGCGTGCAGGCTCACTAGTTGTGGTACACAGGTTTAGTTGTCCTGCAACACGTATAATCTTCCAGGACAAGGCAGGTAGATGCTTAATCACTGGACCACCAGGGAAGTCCCAGGGTTTGTATTTTAAACCAGGTTGCTCATTTCTCTTGCTAGTGATGCCGGGGAGCATCTCCACCAGTGTGGCTGGGAAGGGAATGGTTTTTCTAGATACCACTGACCCCTGAGATACAACCTGGTGAGTTCATTCTTGATTGTAAGAGGGAAAGTGCTTTAGAAGAAAAAAGAGTACTCCACAGTATTCCAGGGAGGGGAGAAGAGGAAGGATCCTAGGCAGAAAAAAAAGTGAAAAAGAGAATGTTGCTTCTGGGTGAAAAAATTAATGAGCAAAGACATAGGTGACCAATGTCAATGCAGAGCATCCCCCTTCTGACAGTCCCCCTTGAACCATCTCTGCAACGTGGGGTGGGCCACGGAACACACGGTCCCCTGTTCATTCTGAAAGTTTGCCATTGGCGAATCGAGATGATGAATTTGCCTGATGGATCGAGTTCCTGAGTGTGCTCAGAGGACAGAGGGAGAGGAGGCTGATCAGGGGCTCTGATCCCCTCGCAGCCGCTGGCAGCTGCCTTCCCCTGGCCGGCTCCTCGCCCTTCTTGGGTCCTGTGTGGTGCATCTGGCGCCAGAAACAACAGTCATGTCAAGTCGCACTTCAGGACTGAACAAAGTTATCTCTGTGCAGCACGTTTCCAAATGCGATGAAAAAATAAGACATGAACAGATGGACGGATTTTCTTGTTCCATTTCCCTCTGGTGAATCTTACGAGCTCTTTTGCCCATGGTATGTTTGTTTTCCATACTTGAACATTTTTTCCCCCAGATATAAAATTCAATATTTGAAAGTTGGTTCTGGCAAAGTTGACCAAATGATTCTTAGGTCAGTTCCACAGATGTGTTTATTTATTCATGTCTGGAATGCTTTCTTTCCTCAAATTACAGGGCACATCAAGAGTTAGCATTTCTTTCAGGATTTAAGGGTCACTTTGTTTGTGAAAACCAACCAACAAACAAAATAAAAACAAGAGAAGGAGTAGCTAGATTCTTACCCAAAAACAGTATTAGGGTTTTTTTAAATCATTTTTATTAACTGATGTACTAAATAACCCAGGAGCAATAAAGTAGTAATTAAAATGAAGCCTTTCATATTTATTCTTTTATCTCTTTTATTTATATTTTCATTCACTCTATAATGTTTTAATTTTTAGATAAAAGTAAGAAGTCTCCACATGTCAGATGCAGGACTTTTGTATTTCTAAATTTGCAGAGGCAAGTGTGAGGTCAGTTTAGGCAATTCCATTTTAAAAGTAGTGGGGCTGAAGGTCAGAATGAAAATGAGTGGTTTGTATATTTAAAGATCACAATCTATAGAAACTCCACTTTGTCTAAAACTGAAATGCTTGCATATTTGGAACCACAACTTAACATCAAAAAAGGATTTCCTCTCGGTTAGAGTTTCCTCCTTCAGCTTCCTAGTGTCAAATACAGAAAACAAAATGCCATCAGGAGTAATGACATTGCCCTTGGACTTTAATGCAGAAAGAGCAAAGGAATTTTGTACCTTCAAGACTTTTCTTTCTTTGGGGATTAAGTGATTTCAGATTTTTCTATTAAGTATTATAAAATAGTTTCATCCAGAACAATTAGATGCCCACCTTGAAGATATTGTGAGTTGAGTTCCAGACCAGCACGATAAAGCAAGTCAAATTTTTTTCTTATTTTCCAGTGCATATAAAAGGTATCTTTATATAGTAGTCTGTTGAGTACAACAGCATTATGTCTAAAATATATACATAGCTTAATTAAAAATACTTTATTGCTGAAAATGCTAGCCATCATCATAATAATGAATTATCACAATGCAGTGAAGTGAAATGTTAGTTGCTCAGTCATGTCTGACTCTTTGTGACATTGTGGACTATATCCCGCAAGACTCCTCTGTCCATGGAATTCTCCAGGCAGGAATACTAGAGTGTGTTTCCATTTCCTCCTACAGGAGATCTTTCAGGCCCAGGGATCAAACCTGGGTCTCCTCCACTGCAGGCTGATTCTTTACCATTTGAGACACCTTGTAATCCCTATCACAGTGCAGGGTTGCCACAAATCTTCAATTTCTTAAAAAAAAAAAAAATCTAATACTAACAAAACAACAGCAACAAAAAAATCCGCAGTATCTAAGAAGTGCAATGAAGCACAGAGCAGTAAAATGAGGTCTGTCTGTATACTTAGAAGGGGTAAAACTGTGCAAACATTACAGAAATGATCCATTGTGACAAGCACAGTAGTGTGTGCTGAGATGGTACCCACTGACGTGGACCACACATAAAATTAGAACATATGTTTAACATGAGCGCAATTACGGGAAAGTGAAATTAGTATACTACCATTTAAAAAAAATAAATATTAATTAATTCCAAAGAACATTTATGAAAGTGAAAGTGTTAATTGCTCAATCATGACCAACTCTTCATGACTCCATGGACTGTAGGCCACCAGGCTCTTCTGTCCATGGGATTCTCCAGGCAAGAATACTGGAGTGGGCTGCCATTTCCTTCTCCAGGAGATCTTCTCGACCCAGGGATCGAACCCAGGTCTCCTGCATTGCAGGTGGATTCTTTACTGTCTGAGCTACCAGGGAAGCCCAAAGAACACTCATGAACCTAGCAAAATATTCAATGAATATTTTCTGTGTGAAGAGTGCTGTGCTGGGAAGAATCAGGGCCTCAAAGATGATTCAAACATAATTGTCGTAAAAGGCAGAGACCAGAAATTGGAGTTTGACATAAATCTAATGTAACTAAAATGTTTGTTGGGGAGAGGAGTACAGTAGAGGGGCCTGTCTCTCCAAGAGTAGACAGTTACCACATATAAGAAAAAAAGCTACTCATCGTTGATTTTGGAATAGAAGATAAATGACTATAAGAAATGCCCAAGAATAGTAAATGTCAGAATCTTCTAGAAAGAGTCTGAGATGACATGGTCTTAGGGATAGTGAGATCTGTTTTCTGAAAGGTGAGAGATGATCCAGAAAAATCAGAAAAGGAAACTGAACTGTTCAGAAGAATGGAATCATGTTCAAAGAAAAAGGGTGTATTTGGGTGCTTCCATTAAGTGTGGTACGCCGACTTTCAGGAAGGTGGGAGATTAAAAGCTTTGGGGTTTATTAGCAATAGACCACTGGAGAATTTTGAGAAGTGTTACCATGTAATATTTTGCAAAGACAGTGTAGAACAGAATATAGTGCAGTGATTCATAGTAAGACCTAGAATTTGATTTAATGATTTGAAGCAAGAACTGTTTCCTGTAGTTGTTTTCAGTGTGAGGTTTGGTATCTTTCTGGGTGTTTCACCCAAAGAAAAGATCATTTGTACCTATTTTTGTTTTAGCAGATTAATATTCAAAGTATTAAAGTTGCAAATTTGAAAGCCTAACTTTCTTTACGCTCCTAAATTTAGCTCAAACTCTCATTATTCTGTATATAAATCTGGTACAGTTCAGCTGTCACTTTCAAGGGGACCTTTGCAGCTTAGTTAATTAAATTTCATTAAATATTTAAATAGCATTCATAAATTTAACATATTCATTTCAATTTTTAAACTTTTCAAAGATCTAAGAACCCAAACACTCCCAATTCTGGAGAAACTTACACAAATATATTAAATTGAGTTTATAAGCATGGTGACCCTTAAGTTCTTATAAACATGACAATATTATTTTATAAACTGGTGAATTTTTCCTGTACGGTTTTATAAGTTTATAATTAAAAGACCTAAATAAATCACCAGTCTTAAATTTGATAAATACATAAAATACTGGGTGTGTGTTCTCAGTCACTTCAGCCATGTCTGACTCTCTGTAGCCCCATGGACTGTGGCCCCCCAGGCTCTTCTGTCCATGTGACTTTCTAGCCAAGGATACTGGAGTGTGTTGCCACACCCTTCTCTAGGAGATCTTCCTAACCTAGGGGTTGAACCCGCATCTCCTGAGTCTCCTTCATTGCAGGTGGATTCTTTAATGCTGAACCACTGGGGAAGCCCATATGAAATAGCAAATGCACACAACTTACTGTAAACACAAGGCACTTGCCTTGGTTTTGCTTTGTCATCTTTGTCCCTCCCTCTGAATTTGACTGGCTTTAAGAAAACTCATGCACTAAAGAGGCAATCCTAGAACCCAAGGCCTTTACTCCTCAGCAACAGTTCTCTTTGCCCTCCTTCAACTTAAAAGCTAGAAAGATAAATATTCAAATTTCAACTTCTCTTACAGCCTCAAGGGGCCACTTGCCACACTTCTGTCTGATGGGATATATGCAGCTCCTGTTACTTATTTTATGGATTAAAAGGCACTAGGTATCTGCTTGCTCCTTGGAAGAGAAGCTCTGAGAAACCTAGACAGCATATTCAAAAGCAGAGACATTACTTTGCTGACAAAGTTCCCTCTAGCCAAAGCTATGGTTTTTCCAGTAGTCGTGTATGGATGTGAGAGTTGGACCATAAAGAAGGCTGAGCGCTGAAGAATTGTTGCTTTTGAACTGTGGTGTTGGAGAAGACTATTGAGAGTCCCTTGGACTGCAAGGAGATCCAACCAGTCAATCCTAAAGGAAACAATCCTGAGTATTCATTAGAAGGACTGATGCTGAAGCTGAAGCTTTAGCCATCTGATGCAAAGAACTTAATAGTTAGAAAAGACCCCAGTGCTGGGAAAGATTAAAGGCAGGAGGAGAAGGGATGACAGAGGATAAGATGGTTGGATGGCATCACCGACTCAATGGACTTGAGTCTGAGCCAGCTCCAGGAGATAGTGAAGAACAGGGAAGCCTGGCATACTGCAGTCCATGGTGTCTCAAAGAATCAGACATGACTGAGTGACTGAACAATAAATTTGCTTATTACCACAGATAATGCAACCTGGTAATTATTATATCTGAAACTTATGTGACCCTCACTCTTTTCCAAAAACTGTTATGTGTACTTTCTTTGAGTTAACTGTAACAATTATCATTTCTTTCCATAGATGAGGAAATGACAACACAGAGAGATTGCTAGCTTACCCAGAGTCATATAAGCAGTAAAGGGGGAAAAGCTCAGATCTGAGCCCCAGCAACCTAGTTCAGGCGGTGCAGTGGTGAAGAATCTGTCCACTAATACAGGAGATGCAGGAGACATGGGTTCAATCTCCAGGTCAGGAAGATCCCCTGGAGAAGGAAATGATATTCTTGCTTGGAAAACTCCATGGACAGTGAAGCCTGGTGTGCTACAGTCCACGGGGTCACAAAGAGTCAGACACGACTGAGCACACACAAGCACCCTAGTTCTAGAGTCATCTTCACCCCTCCCCCACAGTCACCTCTCCCTGGTCCTTCCTCCACTGGGCACCTGAAGCTCTTTGTTTTATGCATTCCACAACATTTATGACATCCTATCTCCCCCAATGGATGAAATGTTCTGTTGCAGTGTGCATTCTTTATACCCTACATCACAGCTACAGAACTTATAGATGTTCAACAAACACTTCAGTGAACAAATGACTCGAGATCTATAACTTTACAAATATCACACAAGTGGTCTTACTTTAAAAGCAACAGTATGCCAACCCTAGAGGCTATCCCTTGAGATGTAAGAAAGAGTAAAGAGAATAAGAGGAAAGTAACATTTTTACTCTATAAAGAGGGTTTCACTTTATCAAATGACCACTTTATGCAGTATCATCATAGAGTTGAGAATCCTCTGGCCAGATCTGGTACTGAAGGAGATTTTCCATTGTTCCTTTGAGTGAAAACAAATGAAAGTGTTCTCTTTGCTACCCCATGGACTATAGCTCGCCCGGCTCCTCTGTCCATGGAATTCTCCAGGCAATAATAATACTGGAGGGGGGTGCTATTCCCTTCTCCAGGGGATCTTCCCAACCTAGGGAATCTAACCTGGGTCTCCTGCATTGCAGGCAAACTGTTTAAGATCTGAGCCACCAGGGAAGCCCCTCCCTTTGTGTATTTCCCTATAAATGACATTGTCACTATCTAATACTTTGACAACTATCTGAATCAAATAGTCCATAGAGAAATAAGACAAATAACAAGGCCCCCTTCAGATCTGTGGTTTTCCTTCAGGAAAGCTAATGCATGTGATTGGGCATCTGCATCCCCACGTAGAGCTGATGTTTGCCTGCAAATGTATGCAAACAATAGGAGAGAATCACTGAGACCCATAGAAAAGGGATATCATTTATATGTTAGGACATGTTCAGCATCATGATGTGGATGAAATAATACTGTATTAAAGTTCTCCAGAGAAAGAGAACTGATAGGAGGTATTTTATATGAAGAGATGTATTATGAGGAATTGACTCATTCTATTATGGAGGCTGAGAAGTCCCATAATCTACCAACTATAACCTCGAGTCCAGGAAAGCTGGGGGTGCAGGTCAGTCCAGGTGCAAAGACCTGAGAACCAGGAGTTGCAGCTGGCCACATCCCAGCTCAAAAAATGAGCAGGAAAGGCCAAATTTTGCTTTCTTTTGCCCTTTTGTCCTGTTCAGGTCCTCAATGGGTTGGATGGCGGCCCACCAGCATTGAGGAGGGCACACTGCTCTCCTGAATCCACCATGGCAAATGCTAGTTTCATCCAGAAGTGTGCCCACTGACACGCCCAGATACAGTGTTTAGCCAAATATCTGACATCTTGTGATCCAGTCAGTTGACCCATAAAATTAACCGTGACAAATAAATATGTCACACTTGGAAAAATATGTCAACATCATGTCAAGCCAGCATGGCTTGTGGCGTATATTTGTTAAGCAGAGTCTTTGTCTCCCCTGGCCCCTTTGTTATCCAGTGAGGGCCAGCCATTACCTCCTGGGATGAGCAGTCACAGGGGCCCTTGCTCCATGCTAAGTTGCTTCAGTCAAGTCCAACTCTTTGCGACCCTGTGGACTGTAGCCTGCCAGGCTCCTCTGTCCATAGGATTTCTCCAGCAAGAATACTGGAGTGTGTCTTCCCAACCCAGGGATGGAAACCACATCTCATGTCTACCTGCAGTGTCAGGCTGGTTCTTCAACACTGTCACCACCTGGGAAGCCCCATGGGGACCCAGACTTTTCAGTAGCTCTTACCTAAGATACAGAGACAACTTTATTTCAGTAACTCAATTGTCTGACCGAATATAATGATAAAGGGTCCAACCTCATGGAAGATTGGATTACTTCCTGTCCCATGGGGTGGCTGCAGGCTGTCAGATGCAGAGTGTGTGGGTTACTTCTCTCTGTCAGCCTCCCATTCTGCTAACCTGGGATTCTGACACTCTAGGATGGGGGGTGCGGGGACAGAGGCAAGGAGACAAGGGGGTTCTTGCTGCTGTGGTGTGTCCCTGACCCTCTTGTCCGGACTCTCTCTGGCTTCCCCTGCTTCCTTTTCCACAAGTTCTGCATAGTGTGGTACCTTTGCTTTAACAGGTTGGATCTGGAGTTTTCAAACCTCAGCTGAAACATCTGGGTAACATCATGTTACAAATGCATTTTTTTAAAAACTGAAGTCTTCCCTCTACTGTCAACCCAGAGCCCCCTGTTTGGACATAGACCTCTCCAGGTTCCCCTGGAATGTGTTGCCATCTTCATTTCACCTTTAAATGACCTCTGATTCCACTAGCTTCCAAGGATGCACATGTAGTTACAAATCACACGTGAGAGTGATTATATATCAAATGAGAAGTGATGTTTGCTGGTAAATATTTCCCTGTCTCCTTAAATTCCTACTTTTTGGATAAAGTGGACTTGAGGTGGCTCACCCAGAGAATGGGATGAAATCAGCAGAGAAGAAATTGGGCAAAGGAAAGTAAGAAGAGAAGAATTAAACATTACTGAGTAATAGATGATGTTCACTCATGCTGGGTGTTGCCCTGAATCAGTGGAGGTTCATAGATTTGGCTGAATTCCTTAGTTGTCCAAACAAAGAGAGAAAGACAATCAATTGCACAATTCAATACATTTATAAGGAGTAAATAATGTAGTTGTTCAAGATCATCAGACATTTTCCTAAGAGAGAAATGTCTCCTGTGTTTTCTCGTGGCGGAAATGAGAGGTGGACTAAAAGGCAGTATCATCCACTAAAAGTTACATATGCTTATATTCTTTCGTGTAACATTCCTCAAAACAGACAAAAAGTCAAAGATTATTTTAGCAAATATTCTTATAGAGAGAAACATGATGCTAAGTAGCAGTATTCCTTTAGATACGACCTAGTATCGGACCTTCATATTAACACACGCACACACACACATATACTTTAAGTTTGCTGATACATCTTTTTAATTTTGATTACAGCCCAGTATTAAATATAATACCTTCTTTTGTTAGTGCTTTACCCATTGGATAGATATGGGTGTTTGTGCATGTCCTTGAAACTTCTTTTGCCTATAGTTCTCACATGAATTTCCAGCTTAAAAAAAATCTTTCTTTCCAAAAGTTATGGATTGGCAGTCAGGGTGAAATTGTATATTTAAGAAGTCATTCTTTGGCATTGAATTCTTCTTGGGGGAGATTTAAAGCTCCTTCCTTGATCTTTGTTTTTCTTCTTTTCCTGGAAAAGGCTGCTCTTGGGTGTTAAAAAAAAAAAAAAAGAGTCAAAGACTACAAATTTTTCAGATGCATCTGGCTCTGTGTGGTGAATATTAATTCATGTGTTCTCAGAGGTTAACTTACTGAAAAAAAAGCAAGATGGGAAGCAAAGAAAGAAGGAAGATATTGTATAGTCCAATTAAGTTCTATAAAGAAAATGGAACCGTTCCTTAAGAGGTTGAAAGAAGAATATTTTCCCCCTGAAAACACCAACATCCCAACCCAACTGGAAGATGAGATGGTTGGATAGCATCACTGACTCGATGGACATGAGTCTGATAAAACTCTGGGAGATAGTGAAGGACAGGGAAGCCTGGGGTGCTGCAGTCCATGGGGTCACAAAGAGTCCAACAAGACTGAGCGCCTGAACAACAACTGGAACAAGATGATCTCACAAATAAATATAAAGCAAATTTGTTGAATGCACTAGGGTGCGATGATCAGGGGACAGATATACTAAGTCCCTGGTCTGATGATGATGACAGTTAGATTCAAATAAAAATCAGAGTTAATGATTTTACTGAGGCCAGAATAAGTAGCATGTTGGCACCAGCTCACTGCTCAGAAAATGACTGAATTATTAATTGTGCACATGGCTTTCTTAAGTCCATTTCTGCTTCATGGACACTTTCTGCTATTTTCAAAGATTTTTCATCCAAAACTACTTGATGAGATTACTTATAGGGGGTATATTTATATAAATACTCCCTGGTGAGAAATACAAGTGGTTTTATCTTAAATAAATAAAAAATCTGAAAAGCATTTCCATAACTGTCTTCTCCTGTAGTGATGGAGGAGAATAATATATCTTAATTTTGAAGCCATTCAGACACTTGAAAATATGGAGGCTGGAGAAGAGAGGACACCCATCTCTAAAAAGGAAGAATCTAAACTTCTTGAAACCAATCAGAATTTGACTGATGAAAAGTAGTCAAATTTTTTTCACAAACAGGTGTCAGAACTAACAAAACTGTCCTGGAAAGTCAGGTGAGTGAAGGAAGGCCTCCTGTGTGCTTTGTCAATGGCTCTGTCCTTCCCATCCCCTGGAACAGAGTCCAGCACATAGTAGATGTTTGGTAAATATCTGTAACATGCATGAATGAGTTATAAGCCTAAGTAGCAAAATGAATGAATGAATGAGATCTGTCTAGTAGAGCCTTGAGTGACCTATGCTGATGAGTGGATGAAACTACATTGTAATTAGCATTGAAATCATTGGTACTTTTATGACTTCTGTCCTAGTATTGGACAGTTGGCATTCCTAAAAATTTTCAAGTGTTTTCCTTTCACTCTTCTATACACAATTATATTAAACTTCCCATTATTTACTGAAAGTAAAGGAAAGTAAAAGTGTTAGTCACTCAGTCATGTCTAGCTCTTTGGAACCCCATGGACTGTAACCCACCAGGCTCCTCTGTCCATAGAATTATCCAGGCCAGAATACTGTGGTGGGGTGCCATTCCCTTCTCCAGGGAATCTTCCCGACCCCAGGGATTGAACCCGAGTCTCCTGCATTGCAGGCTGATTCTTTACCATCTGAGCCACCTGGGAAGTCTATTGCTTGCTGAACAAAACTCAAACTGTTATCACAAAATAAGGATCAAATGAGTCTGAATTAATGTATTTCTCTCCAGTTCACATTTCTGTGGCTGATTACTTAACAGTCTAAATATTAGTTATAGGTATTTAATTGTTTGACCACCATAGTTATGAGGGTACATAGTTTTTCAATTAAAAACGTCGAAGGCATACACAAAAATAAACTCAAAATGGATTAAAGATCTCAACGTAAGACCAGAAACTATAAAACTCCTAGAGGAGAACATAGGCAAAACACTCTCTGACATACATCACAGCAGGATCCTCTATGACCCACCTCCCAGAATATTGGAAATAAAAGCAAAAATAAACAAATGGGACCTAATTAACCTTAAAAGCTTCTGCACATCAAAGGAAACTATTAGCAAGGTGAAAAGACAACCTTCAGAATGGGAGAAGATAATAGCAAATGAAGCAACTGACAAACAACTAATCTCGAGAATATACAAGCAACTCCTACAGCTCAACTCCAGAAAAATAAATGACCCAATCAAAAAATGGGCCAAAGAACTAAATAGACATTTCTCCAAAGAAGACATACAGATGGCTAACAAACACATGAAAAGATGCTCAGCATCACTCATTATCAGAGAAATGCAAATCAAAACCACTATGAGGTACCATTTCACGCCAGTCAGAATGGCTGCGATCCAAAAGTCTACAAGTAATAAATGCTGGAGAGGGTGTGGAGAAAAGGGAACCCTCTTCCACTGTTGGTGGGAATGCAAACTAGTACAGCCACTATGGAGAACAGTGTGGAGATTCCTTAAAAAACTGGAAATAGACATGCCTTATGATCCAGCAATCCCACTGCTGGGCATACACACTGAGAAAACCAGAAGGGAAAGAGACACGAGTACCCCAATGTTCATCGCAGCACTGTTTATAATAGCCAGGACATGGAAGCAACCTAGATGCCCATCAGCAGATGAATGGATAAGAAAGCTGTGGTACATATACACAATGGAGTATTATTCAGCCATTAAAAAGAATACATTTGAAGCAGTTCTAATGAGGTGGATGAAACTGGAGCCTATTATACAGAGTGAAGTAAGCCAGAAAGAAAAACACCAATACAGTATACTAACGCATATATATGGAATTTAGAAAGATGGTAACAATAACCCTGTGTACGAGACAGCAAAAGAGACACTGATGTATAGAACAATCTTATGGACTCTGTGGGAGAGGGAGAGGGTGGGAAGATTTGGGAGAATGGCATTGAAACATGTAAAATATCATGTATGAAACGAGTTGCCAGTCCAGGTTCGATGCACGATACTGGATGCTTGGGGCTGGTGCACTGGGACGACCCAGAGGGATGGAATGGGGAGGGAGGAGGGAGGAGGGTTCAGGATGGGGAACACATGTAAACCTGTGGCGGATTCATTTTGATATTTGGCAAATCTAATACAGTTATGTAAAGTTTAAAAATAAAATAAAATTTAAAAAAAAAAAAAAAAAAACGTCAAAGGAATAAAAGGAATGACTAAAGATAAGCCTAAGGAACAAAACCGTTTTGTTAGCTAGTCACTGTTTTTACTCCTTTCTGTATTCACAGACATGTTTGAAATAAAGTAATTCATTCGAGCACATTTTTGAGTCTCTTTTCTGTGTCAGACATTCTCTAGACACAGGAGAGTTGTTACAGTGAAGAAGTCTAAATACTTGGCCTCGTGGAACTTACATTCTGTGGGTTCAGTTCAGTTAAGTTCAGTCGCCCAGTCGTGTCCGACTCTTTGTGACCCCATGAATCACAGCACGCCAGGCCTCCCTGTCCATCACCAACTCCCAGAGTTCACTGAGACCCACGTCCATCAAGTCAGTGATGCCATCCAGCCATCTCATCCTCTGTCGTCCCCTTCTCCTCCTGCCCCCAATCCCTCCCAGCATCAGAGTCTTTTCCAATGAGTCAACTCTTCGCATGGGGTGGCCAAAGTACTGGAGTTTCAGCTTTAGCATCATTCCTTCCAAAGAAATCCCAGGGCTGATCTCCTTCAGAATGGACTGGTTGGATCTCCTTGCAGTGCAAGGGACTCTCAAGAGTCTTCTCCAACACCACAGTTCAAAAGCATCAATTCTTCGGTGCTCAGCCTTCTTCACCGTCCAACTCTCACATCCATACATGACCACAGGAAAAACCACAGCCTTGACTAGACGAAACTTTGTTGGTAGAGAGAGGCATTTAGCAAATTTTGAAATAGATAAATCATATTACAGTATTTAGCTAAGATACATGGATGGTGGTTTAGCCATTAAGGCGTGTCTGACTCTTGCAACCCCATGGACTGTAGCCCTCCAGGCTTCTCTGTCCATGGGATACTCCAGGCAAGGTACATGGAAGTAAGAGTGATTATGATGAGGGGTGGTAGTATTGCTACATGAAATGGGTTCTTGGGGAAACAAGAGAGTTCAGCTTGCACATGTCTAGGGAAAAAAATGTTTCAGGCAGTGGGAAGCAAGATGTAAAAGTTCCTAAAATGGGAACGTGCGTTAAGGTGTTACCAGCAGGAAGATGGTTACCAGTGAGGTAATGATGATGGCAGGGCAGATTGCGTAGCATCTCCTCGACCATGGTACACACTGGACTTCATTGTAAGTGTGATGGGAATCTACTGGAGAACTTGAAGCATAGAGAATTTGATCAGGTGTATACTTTAAAAAATGTAACTGCCAGGGATAATAGACTATATAGTGGGCAAGAGGAGAAGCAGGGAGAAATCGCAGAACTCTTGTTTTTCTGAAGTGAAAAGATGATCGTTTGAACTGCGATCTTGGTGAGAAGTGGTTCAGTTTGGAATATCTGTCAGTGCCAGAGCCACCAGGAATTTCTACTGCATAGAATGTCTGGGGCAGTAGAAACGTGTGTGTGTGTGCTAAGTCACTTCAGCCATGGCTGACTCTTTGAGACCCAAAGGACTGTAGCCCACCAGGCCTCTCTGTCCATGGGATTCTGCAGGCAAGACTACTGGAGTGGGTTGCCGTGCCCTCCTCCAGGGAATCTTCTCAACTCAGGGATCGAACCCTCATTTCTTATGTCTTCTGCATTGGCAGGCAGGTTCTTTACTGCTAGTGCCACTTGGGAATCTCAGCAGAAACATACTAGTCAATAATGATCCCTGAGTGTCTGGCCTGAAAAATTGGGTCGGTTATAGTACCATTTAATGAGGTGAAGAAGATGGGTGGAGCAGGATTGAGGAGCAAGAAACAAGACTTGATTTCTGATGTGTCACTTTGAGATGCTTTTTAGACTTCTCAGTGGAGAGATGAGAAGGCCTTTAGATGAATGAATCTGGCTAGAGATATAAAATTGAATGCCGGCAGCATCAAGATAGTGATTTAAAACTCTGGGATTAAATGAGATCATGTGAAGTTGGTTCTTCTCAAAGTCTCTCTGATCTCGCTAAAGAAACTTTGATTTTTTTTTCTCAGTTGCTGTAGATGGACACTTTGTCAAATACGCTAAAAATAATTTAAAGGGAAATAAAACTAAAAGAAAAGTGAAAGAAAGAAATGCAAATACCAGCTCTTTATTTTATTTTTGCTATTACATTTAATGGATATGCAATTGTTATGTCAAATTGCTGTCACAGTTTCTAAACATTTACGCCGGCTTGTTGTACCTACTTTGCTGTACACTGATAACAAAGTGTCAGACCAAGCTTGGAATGAGAGAAGGGGAGCTTTGGGTTTCCAGTGTTAACCTGCACCAAGATGAGGAGGTAAACCTGAAAGACACTTAGGTATTATATTCATGGATAATTAAAAAGAATTACCACAAAATATAAAATGGGTCTAAGCCTTAACATCAAGCTGGGAAGTGGTCCAAGTTCAGTTGCCCCAATTGGAGAAGCTGGGGCTTCTAAGTTTTTAGAAAACATAAGACTATAGTTCTAGAATTCAGATGAAGAGAGTGTCTCAAGAAAAATGAGGCACCTATATAGCCTATATAAATGTTCCCAGACTTCGTCTAGAATGATCAAAGAGGCCAGGAAGGATGCAAAGATATGCTTTTACTTTTACACCACTTTCCTTTCCCCACAAGTTTTCATAGGATGCAGTTCTACCAATCTTTAGCTTTGTCTCTGGAGAATCTGTTCTAAGATACTTTGGGGACAAGCCTGAATGAAGAAGCTCAAAAAGAAAGAAAGAAAGAAAGAAAAGGCAGCTAGATCCGTCGCCAAGGGTAGAGTGAGATCAGAGTTTTAAACATCTTCCTCCTTAAAAGCACAAGCCAAGTGACCTAACTCTTAAATGGGAGGCTCTAGGGGTTCAACCTGGCCATTGAAGTCATTACCAAACCAACCATTTATATTTATTTGGTTGTCCCTCTTTATCATTAGCAGTAGATATTATTTCAACCAACACATTCTCTGAATCAGGCCAACAGTATAATGGTACTCTTGATTTTTGCAGCAAAGATTGTTTTTTCAGGCAAAGGGAGAAAAAAAAAATCTGTGGACGATGGTTAGTTGGTTCAAATGCACACATGTGGATCCAACCTAAGATTACTACCTTATGTCGAGCCCAAAGGGAATTGCACAATCTAGATTTTCCATCTGTGACTTAATTCATCCACTTAAAAATATTGCCCCATATTTTTGCTTAGCCTGGTGTTTGTCTCTGCTCATCCTTCCGCTCTCTTACCATCCTGTGTTCTCCAACTGGGGCAGCTGAACTTGGACCACTTCCCAGCTTGATGTTAAGGCTTAGACCCATTTTAGTATTTTGCAGTAATTCTTTTTAATTTTCCATGAATATAATATCTAAAGTGTCTTTTAGGTTTACCTTAATCCCAGTATGGCAGCTTTACCTATATCATTGGTTCTCAACTGGGTGTGATTTTTCTTCCTAAGGAACATTTGGAAATATATGGAGACATTTTGCTTGATTCAGGTGGGGGCTGAAATGCTGCTGGCGTTTAGTGTGTGGAGATCAGAGATGTTGCTAAAAATCCTAAAATACACAGGAAAGCCCCTGACAACAAAGAATTATCTGGCTTCACATACCACTAGTACCAAAGTGAAGGAACCTTCACATATACCTAGACATTGATTCATTCATTACTTACCCCCATGCTAATATTTCTCTCCACTTAAATATCTTAGACACTTTGTTAGTAATTATACTTGATTAAGAAATAACAAAAGAAAAAGAGAAAATGATCCATATGCTCAGAGAAGCACATTGACTAGTTAATGGCTGCATAAGAAGTAGGGCAAACATGTCTTTATAATGTCAAGACTTCTGATTCTACTTGTGAATTACATTTGTAAGGACTTGGTAAAGGGGTATCCTCAGCGGACGGCACAGCGTTATTAATGGAGGAAGACCTGAGTAATGAAATGAACTGACAAAATATCTGAATTGTAGAATGGTTTTGGTAAAATTCATTGCATTACTTGCATGCCCTTGCCTTGCCCTGCACACTCACTGAGTAACCTCCCAGAGGAAGCTTGCCTTGGCAGAGCCCTGGGGACCCTGCCCACAAAACAGCTTCCTCTTTGGGTGGACAGATTGCAAAAAGGCCCCTTTTCTGAGCTGCACACTCACAGGCCAGGGCCAGGCTTTGATGGGTACCCGCTGGTGGTCTCCAGGCTCATTTTGCAGGGGGGCAGGTGGTTTTATAGGCCCTTTCCAGCTGGCTCAGTGGTAAAAATCCTGCTTGCCAATGCAGGAAACGTAAGAGATGCAGGTTCCATAACTGGGTCAGGAAGATCCCCTGGAGGAGGGCATAGCAACCCACTCCAGTATTCTTGCCTGGAGAATCATATGGACAGAGGAGCCTGGTGGGCTACAGTCCACGGCGTCATAAAGAGTCAGAAATGACCAAAGCACCCACACATGCAAGGTGCTTTTGTGCAGGACACAACTTGCACAGACTTACACAACAGCCCTGCTGGAGCTGTATCTTTGTCCTGAGCATCCTTCTTGGTCTTTATTTATTGCCCAAATGTGTGTGAAGTGCCTACTGTGTATCCACTGTAGGCACTTGAGTAGCCCAGCAAACAAAACAAATAAAGATCTCCACCTCGAGGAACTTACATTCTAGTGGCACTGAATGGATGTTGTTCAGTCTCTTAAGTCGTGTCCTACTCTTTGCAACCCCATGAACTGTAGCCCACCAGGCTCCTCTGTTCATGGGATTCTCCAGGCAAGAATACTGGAATGGGTTGCCCTGCCCTCCTCCAGGGCATCTTTCCGACCCAGGGATTGGACCCGCATCTCTTATGTCTCCTGCATTGACAGGCGGGTTCTTTACCACTGAGCCACCTGAGAAGCCCAGTCTAGCAGTGCTTGTGTTTTAAACGTTTGTGTTAAGTTGATAATAAATGTATACTCTAGGTGAAAAATAATAAACGGCTGAAGAGTTTCATCATTAGGGTCCAGAGAGCAGTGGCCTGGTTTCAATCTCACCAGCTCCAGGCTGGGCTTTCTTTTTGCGGCAGGATGTTCAGCTGACCTCATCCTGAGGTCTAACACAGCTTCCTTCTTGCCTTACTTACTGTAACCCTATTCTCTGACCTCGAGCCTTTGTGAGTGGCCTGCCTCAGTGAAGAAGGAAGCATTTTACCCCCTGCCTGGCTCTTAACACTTCCAACAGCCCCACCTGTGGATCCTGGCAAGTCTCTGATTGAACATTTGACTTCAAAGCTCTGTTCTGAATTTATGAGGCGTTTCCTGCTCTTTGGGTTTTGTTTTGCATTTTTTTTTTGCCCATGGGTATCCAAAAACCGTATCTTGCGCTATATTGGTCAGAAGGCTTATTGCAGATTTTTTTTCCTGTTCAGGGGTTTGGAGGTTGGTGTTGGGCAGTGTCATAAGTGGCTGCTTTGCTCCGGTATTTGCTCCAGTATTTATATGTCGTCGTCACCACCCTTTTAACTGTAGTCCAAGAGCAAAGCTTGTACTGGACAGAAAACAAAAAAATAAAGCTGAGAAAGCAGGCAGCAGTGAGCAGCTCATGGAAGTGAAATGCAATCCTGAAATGTATTTGCTGAGGTGTGAGTTATCATCAGTCTTTCCTTGAACATCTGGAAGGAAACAATGCCCAAACCAACATGATATAAATTACTAAGCTCAGTCATTTCTGTCCTAAAGTATGTCAGCTTATGTCTATTACATTGAAAGAGAAAGATGCATTCTTTTTTTTTTTCCAAATGACAGAAGTCATTTGCCATCATTCATGCGTATTTCTCTTTCCGTGTTTTGATTCTGAGATACTGTAACTTCTGGGGACTGCGTGCTTTCAGGGAGATATTTACCTGATGTTCTGTAAAGCTACACTCCTAGTTTCTTCACTGTTTTTGAAAACTTGCCTTCTGTTTCCATAAAGTTCTGGCCGGTAGTTACACTTTTCTTTTCACCTTTTCCTTGGTCCCTTGTCAGGTGGTAACTAGAATTTGGGGTGCAATAAAGGGGACCATTGGGAGAGGGGAAAATTTGTGTGATATGTTAGTTTGAAAGGAGGGTTCTCAGGATTTCCCTGGTGGTCCAGTGGTTAATAGTCTGTGCTCCCAATGCAGGAGACCTGGGGTTCAATCCCTGGTCAGGGATCTAGATCCCACATGCCACAACTAAGACCCAGCACAGTCAAATAAATACATTTTTAATAAATTACAGAAAAAGGAGGGATCTCACATGAACTTTGAGGTTCAAATAGAACTCAGTTGACTTGGAGGCCCGGCCAGACTTCTTGATACACGGGGTGGAGGCATCTCCAGGTAACAGTTAGTTCAGAAAACCTTGGGTATGATTGTTTTAGAATCTACTAAGGATTTTTGATATCTTCTACATGAGCTTCAACTCATTTATAAGGCTTTGAGAGTATTTGAGACTGTAGGTTCCTGTATGAATTGAATGGACTCACGTGCTTTTCCTATCATTGTAGAGAGTGACTGTTTAGGTTAGTTCAGTTCGGTTGCTCAGTTGTGTCCAACTCTTTGTGACCCCATGGACAGCAGCATGCCAGGCCTCCCTGTCCCTCACCATCTCCTGGAGATTGCTCAAACTCATGTCCATCAAGTCAGTGATGTCATCCAACCATGTCATCCTTGGTCATCCCCTTCTCCTCCTGCCTTAAATCTTTCACAGCATCAGGGTCTTTACCAAGGAGTCAGTTCTTAGCATCAGGTGGCCAAAGTCTTGGAGCTTCAGCTTCAGCATCAGTTCTTCCAATGAATATTCAGGACTGATTTCCTTTAGGATGGACTAGTTTGATCTCCTTGCAGTGATTATTGCAATAAGTAAATGTTGGTGAGATTCAGAGTTTGATATCAATTTTAAACTGTGTCAAAGAGAGGAATGCAGTGTTTATGGCCTCTGATGATGGCTTGTCATTTTTCTTTTTTTTTTAATTTTTGGCTGTGCTGGGTCTTCCTTGCAGTGAGTGGGCTACTCTGTAGTTGAGGTGCTTTTTCATTGCAGCAGCAGATGTGCTCAGGTTTCAGTAGTTGCGGTGCACAGGCTTAGCTGCTCCTGAGCATGTGGAATCTTTCTAGACCAGGGACTGAACCTGTGTCCCCTGCTTGGCAGGCAGACTCCTAACCACTGGACAAGCAAGGAAGCCCATATAACGTCCTATCTTAAAAATGCATTCCTTGTATATTTTAGAGATTAATCCTTTCAGTTGTTTCATTTGCTGTTATTTTCTCCCATTCTTAGGATTGTCTTTTCACCTTCTTTATGGTTTCCTTTGCTATGCAAAAGCTTTTAAGTTTAGTTAGATCCCACTTGTTTATTTTTATTTCCATTATTCAAGGAGGTGGGTCATAGAGGATCTTGCTGTGATTTATGTCAGGGAGTGTACTGCCTATGTTTTCCTCTAAGAGCTTTATAGTTTCTGGCCTTACATTTAAGTCTTTAATCCATTTTGAGTTTATTTCTGTGTATGGTGTTAGGAGGTGTGCAGTTCAATACCAGAAAAACAACCAACCCAATTAAAAAGTGGGCAAAAGACCTAAACAGACATTTCTCCAAAGAAGACTTAAAAACATATGCCAAAGATGGTTTATAGCCAAAAATGGCTAATAAACACATGAAAATATGCTAACATTGCTCATTATTAGGGAAGTGCAAAATAAAACTCACCTCACACCAATCAGAGTGACCATCATCAAAAAATCTACAAACAATAAATACTGGAAAGGGTGTGGAGAAAAGGGCATCCTTTGCACTGTTGGTGGGAGTGTTCAGTTCAATCAGTTCAGTTCAGTTCAGTTTAGTCGCTCAGTCGTGTCCGACTCTGCAACCCCATGGACTGCAGCACACCAGGCTTTCCTGACCATCACCAACTCTCGGAGTTTATTCAAACTCATGTCCACTGAGTCCATGATGCCATCCAACCATCTGATCCTCTGTTGCCCATTTCTCCTCCCGCCTTCAATCTTTCCCAGCATCAGGGTCTTTTCAAATGAGTCAATTCTTCATATCAGGTGGCCAAAGTATTGGCATTTCAGCTTCAGCATCAGTCATTCCAATGAATATTCAGGACTAATTTCCTTTAGGATTGGCTGGTTGGATCTCCTTGCTGCCCAAGGGACTCTCCAAGAGTATTCTCCAACACCACAGTTCAAAACCATCAATTCGTCAGTGCTCAGCTTTCTTTATACTCCAACTCTCACGTCCATACATGACTACTGGGAAAACCATAGCTCTCACTAGATGGACCTTTGTTGGCAGAGTAATGTCTCTGCTTTTTAATATGCCATCTAGGTTGGTCATAACTTTTCTTCCAAGGAGCAAGCATCTTTTAATTTCATGGCTGCAGTCACCATCTGCAGTGATTTTGGAGCCCCCCAAATGAAGTCTGTCGCTGTTTCCACTGTTTCCCCTTGTATTTGCCGTGAAGTGATGGGACCGGTTACCATGGTCTTAGTTTTCTGAATGTTGAGTTTTAAGCCAGATTTGTCACTGTTCTCCTTCACTTTCATCAAGAGGCTCTTTAGTTCTTCTTGCTTTCTGCTATAAGAGTGGTGTCATCTGCATATCTGAGGTTATCAGTATTTCTCCCAGCAATCTTGATTCCAGCTTGTGCTTCATCCAGTCCAGCATTTCTCATGATGTACTCTGCATATAAGTTAAATAAGCAGGGTGACAATATACAGCCTTGAAGTGCTCCTTTCCTGATTTGGATCTAGTCTGTTGTTCCATGTCCAATTCTAACTGTTGCTTCTTGACCTGGATACATATTTCTTAGGAGGCAGGTCAGGTGGTCTGGTATTCCCATCTCTTTCAGAATTTTCCACAGTTTATTGTGATCCACACAGTCAAAGGCTTTGGTGTAGTCAATAAAGCAGAAGTAGATGTTTTTCTGGAACTCTCTCGCTTTTCGATGATCCAACGGATGTTGGCAGTTTGATCTTTGGTTCCCCAAACACTATGGAGAACAGTAAAAACCAGGAATAAAACTACCAAATAACCCAACAGTTCCATTACTGAGCATTTACTCTGAGGAAACCATAATTGAAGAAGACTCATGTACCCCAATGTTCATAGTAACACTGTTTACAAAAACCAGGACATGGAAGCAACCTAGATGTCCATTGACTGATGAATGGATAAAGAACTTGTGGTATGTGTGTACAACAGAGTATTACTCATTTCTTACTTTGAAAAGCCCCTGATGCTGGGAAAGACTGAAGGCAGGAGAGAAGGGTACGATAGAGGACGAGATGGTTGGTTGACAGGACTGACTCAATGGACATGAGTTTGAGCAAACTCTGGGAGATGATGAAGGACAGGGAACCCTGGCATGCTGCAGTCCATTGGGTCGCAAAGAGTTGGACATGACTGAACGACTGAAATTCTTTTTTTCTTACTCATCCATAAAGTGGAACACATTTCAGTCAGTTCTAATGAGGATGAACCTAGAGCCTATTATAGAGAAATAAGTAAATCAGAAAGAGAAAAACTAATATCATATATTAACACATATATATGAAATCTAGAAAGATGATAATGATGAGCCTATTTGCAGGGCAGCAGTGGGGATGCAGTCATAGCGAGCAGACTTATGGACACAGCAGGGGAAGGAGCGGGGGGATGAATTGAGACAGTAGCAATGAAACATATACATTATCATATGTAAAATAGATAGCCAGTGGGAATTTGCTGTCTCATGCACGGAGCTCAAACCTGGTGCTCCGTGACAACCTGGAGGGGTGAGATGGTGTGGGAGGTGGGAGAGATTCAGGAGGGAGGGGACGTGTGTTTACCTCTGGCTGATTCTTGTTGATGTATGGCAGAAACCAACACTATATTGTAAAGCATTTATCCTCCACTTAAAAATAAATAAATTTGAAAAATGCATTCCTATTTAGTGTTTGGAATGTTTCCTCTCATTACTTTTGTAGTGGATTTAGCTATGGATATTTTTTCTTAGATTAATATTTAAGTAAGAAAGTATTCTCTGGATGCACAAAGATTACCCAGCAGCTGGAGGGCTGTCCGGGAGTTAGCTGCTCAACAGTTAGGAAACTGATAATAGATTAAAAATGGATAATCCACAGAGTGAGTGAAAATAAGACAGACCTTCAAATCCCCAATGTCATTCTCATTCAATATCATTTCACGGAATGAAGAAAAAAAATACTTCAACTCGCTAAATAAGTGTAAGGTTTTTTGGTCGAGAGTGAGTTCCTTTTACAGATCATCAGAATTTTTTAGTTTCTGGTTCTCACAGCTTTCACTCCACACAGAGAATGAACCTCAACTAAAATCTTGTGGGAAAAAATGAAAGGAAACGTGTTCCTCAGATGTGTTCCCTGGAGGCATGTGTTGCAACAGGAGTGAGATGGATGAGGGGCTCTTAGCCTGTGCTTTGTCATGCAATTTTCATGGACAGAACATGTCAGGTAAAGGAAACCCAGTGTGAGAAATAATCAACAATGCTGTGTTTCCCAAAGCATTATATTTTAATCTCAAACTTTTGGATTTCTCCAACCCACCATTACCAACGCAAGTAACAAATTGCAAAAATTAAGAATTTCAAAGCATTTAGATTTTGGATTTTAAAAAACCCTAAAAAATTATGCAACTTAATATGCAATCAAAGAATTTGCAAACATCTCATTGAACCTGTAGATAAAGAGCTTAAAGAATATATGCAAGCAAAGAATGCTAAATGGAATTCAATAGTATGCATCATGGTTGCTGATTTATTATATATCAAAATTCATAGTGTACTGTTTACTGACTTACTTTTTATTGCTCCATTTAGGAAGTCTATGTATATTCATAGAGATTTGTATAAGATCAACCCCAATTTCAGTCCCCTAGTCCTTTTCCAGTAATGTCTTAAATTCATCAGTGACAAATTACCCTTCTAGAAAGTTCTGGGGGAACTGGAGACTACTCCAGGGATGGCTGTACTTTTCACATAGTTCATTCTTGTTCCAGAGTGATGTGTCCAGGGATTTGTCCTCGGTTTAATCAATCTTTTTCTTCAGCAACATGTTGACTTTTGGAAAACGTTGTTTCTGTTGTGATAAGACTTTGAACACTTCTGTCACTTCAACTCAAGTCGGACTTGGCTGTTGAGCAGTGGGTTCAGGGGCTGTGTGCACAGAAGGCTGGAATGCAGGGAGCAGGCATGGGCTGGACACCCTGCCACACGCACGCTCCCTCAGACACACTCTGTCTTCTTCTTTTTTCCCCCGGCTAGTGTTTGTGACTGAATTTGCTAAGCACTTGAATATCTCCTACTTTGTTCTTTCAGCAGACCGTTTGTTTACTCAAGAGCTTATTTTGGCAAGTGAATAATCAGCTATCTGAACAAACTCAAGGACGATCAAGGGGAATAATTGACCTCAACTTTAGATGATCCACATTTTTAATGTTATTATTTGTGACTCTACAGAACGATTGATCACAACTGGCTTGCTTTCTTCCCTGTCTGCGAAACTACATCAAAAGCTCTAAAGTACCTTTAGAAATCAAGTTGTAAAAGCCCTCGTTACTGTCAAAATGCTATGTGATTTTTTAAAATCTGCAGAAAAGGAAGTGTGGGTAGAAGATTCGCATGGCCCTCTGCTCTAAAGACAGAATCCAGGGCCTTCTCTGGTGGTCCAGTGGCTAACAGTACATACTCCCAATGCAGGGGACCCAGGTTCAATCCCTGGCCAGGGAACTAGATCCCACATGCTACGAGAAAGATCAACGATGCTGCATGCTATAATTTTGACCAGCCTCAGCCAAATAAATACATATATATTAAAAAAAGACAGAACCCATAAATCCATATTGTGTTGCTTTTCCCCTTTCAGAAACTTAACTGGTAGAGATCCATGACTTGTGTTATTATTGAACACTATTAATCAGACATGGTCAAGTGCTTTGATCTAGTTCTCATAGTAGGTATGTTTATTGTTTCCTAGAAGATTTAGCTGTTTGCAGGGAGAGTAAAAATAATGGGATCAAGCAATGGCACACACTTTCAAAGTGTGCATGCGTGCATGCTAAGTCGCTTCAGTCGTGTCCAACTCTTTGTGACCCTATGGATGTAGCCCGCTAGGCTACCCTGTCCATGGGATTTACCAGACAAGATTACTGGAGTGGGTTGTCATTTCCTACTCCAGGGGATCTGCCTAGATCAGGGATGGAACCCCTGTCTCCTGTATTGCATGTGGGTTCTTTACCACTGAGCCCCTGGCCCAGCCACCTGGGAAGCTCATCAACTAAGACTAGTGTTGGCTTTTTCCTTTGTTGTCTAGACTCTAACTGACTCTATTAGTGATTTTGGAAAGCATAAATCCTTGGCTTTTTCAAACCTTGCCCACAATAGTATCAAATTGTTTTCAAGTATATCTTACTTCCTGCTATTAGGAAAATCCTTGCTCACTCCAAGGACCAAAGTACATGACTTTTAGATGCAGACTAGGAAACAAGAGAGGGACTGATTAACACAATTTATAGCTGTAATTTGTGTTGGGAAAGTAAAGGGGCGTGGCTGGAGTTTATTTCTGAATATTTAGGAAATCTCATCTGCCCCTGTTGCTCAGGATTTCTGAATTGCTGAAACATTTTCCAAAACCCCATAATGTTCCTCATATTTTCATACCAGACTATTGGTTGAAAACAAGTTTGTCAATATAAGCTCCATATGTCTTAGGGAAGGCTCAACCTAGAAGAGATTTAATTGTGTAATTTAATGGATTAAAGGGGTCCTGTGTGCACTGGCAAAAAAAAAAAATGTGATGGACAAATATCAATAGATCCTATCCAAGAACATCTATAATTGAAAAATAGGATAGAGGCATTGAGAATATGAATGATCAAGCAGGCATAAAAGATGAATTTCCAAGGGCTGACTTGCTCTACTGTGTGCGTGTGCATGTGTGTGTGTGTGTGTGTATGTGTGTATGGCTTCTTTCTTTCTTTTCTTCTTTCTCTCTCTCTCTGTCTCCCCTCTTCAAATAAAACTTATATCATCTACCTATCACATAGGGGAGTGATTTCTGAACATCAACAAGCATAAAGCTTTCAGCAAATAATTATACATTGCCTGGGCAACCAGCCTTAGGAAGGCTCAGTTTCTGATTTTAACCAAAGGCAGTTTTTAAAAGAGCATCCAGGAGAAATATCCTTGGCCTCTTGAATTCCTTCCTCCATCAAGGTGAACACTCTCCATTCTGTCTGGAAATAACCAATAACAGTAGCTAGCCAATACAAACTCCTAGCCAGTAAGAACTAGCTAGACATATGTTATCAACCAGTGTATAAAATGTGATGACTGGTTCACAGGTTGTTTTGCAGACAACTAATGGAGTCAGTGAGAAAGTCTGGCTCAGAAGATATCTGTTGTTACATTCCAATGGCTGGGCCAGAAAATGCTTGTTGCATCTGTTGACTCCACTGCATTCTGGCTTTCCCTAATGGTGGAGGGAAAAGGGAGACGGAAAGAGAAGATGGTCAGACTCCAGACTCCCTTGCTAGCTGATTGCATTCAAAGCATCTGGTTAATGAGAAACTGGCTTGTTGTTGTTGTTGTTGTTGTTGTTCAGTCACTCAGTCATTTCTGACTCTTTGCAACCCGATGGACTGCAGCAGGCCAAGCGTCCCTGTTCTTCACCATCTCCTGGAGCTTGCTCAAACTCATGTCCATCAAGCCAGTGAGGCCATCCAACCATCTGATCCTCTGTCATCCCCTTCTCCTCCTGCCTTCAATCTTTCCCAGCATCAGGGTCTTTTCCAATGAGTCAGTTCTTCACATCAGGTGGCCAAAGTATTGGAGCTTCAACATCAGTCTTTCCAATGAATTTTCAGGCTTGATTTACTTTAGAATGGACTGGTTGGATCTCCTTGCAGTCCAAAGGACTCTCAAGAGTCTTCTCCAACACCACAGTTCATAAGCATCAATTCTTTGGTACTCAGCCTTCTTTATGGTCCAACCCTCACATCCATACATGAAGACTGCAAAAGCCATAGCTTTGATTATAAGGACCTTTGTTGATAAAGTAATGTCTCTGCTTTTGAATATGATTTTCTTCCAAGGAGCAAGGATCTTTTAATTTCGTGGCTGTAGTCACCATCTGCAATGATTTTGGAGCCCAAGAAAATAAAGTCTATCACTTTTCCATTGTTCCTCCATCTATTTGCCATGAAGTGATGGGACCAGATGCCATGATCTTAGTTTTCTGAATGTTGAGTTTTAAGCCAGCTCTTTTACTGTCCTCTTTCACCTTCATCAAGAGGCTCTTTAGTTCTTCACTTTCTGCCATAAGGGTGACATCATCTTCATATTAGGTTATTGATATTTCCCCCGGCAATCTTGATTCTAGCATGTGCCTCATCTAGCCTGACATTTCGCATGATGTACTCTGCATCCCTGGTGGCTCAGACGGTAAAGCGTCTGCCTGAAATGCGGAAGACCCGGGTTTGATCCCCAGGTCAGGAAGATCCCCTGGAGGAGGAAATGGCAACCCACTCCAGTACTCTTGCCTAGAAAGTTCCATGGATGGAGGAGCCTGGTGGGCTACAGTCTGTGGGGTCTCAAAGAGTCAGACACGACTGAGCGACTTCACTCACTCACTCTGCATATATGTTAAATAAGCAGGGTGACAATATATAGCCTTAATATACTCCTTTCCCAATTTGGAACAGTTGTTCCATGTCCAGTTGTAACTGTTGCTTCTGACCTGCAGACAGGTTTCATAGGTGTTTTGAATATACTGAGAATTTTCACAGTTCCAGAATTAGTCCTGAAGCAGTCCAATCTAGTCACTGATTTGCATGTTTCTGAAATCTTAAAGGATTTCCCCAAGATCTGGCTCAGGTTTTTTTCCATTAAATCTAGATGATGTTTTTAAATATTTCACTCCAGTGTATTTCACTTGAAAAATGTAAGCTTCAGACATAGCATTTATCAGTTTCATACATCAAGACAAAGCAAAAACAAGCAATGCTCTCCAACCTCCCCCCACCATGTTTCTATTGCTTTATGCTTTCATGTAAAAGGAAATACTTTATTTAGTTTTATGAGAACATATCTGTACTTCCTCCACTCCCTGTAAGAATTTCAGTGTTAGCTGAAAGCAAATTACCTCCTCTCTTTTTTTTTTCATTTCCATAATTACTATCCACTTGGAAACATTTGGTCTTGTCCATAATGCTGCTTCCAAATGGCAAAATTACCAGTATCAAAGGGTTAAAGATAATAGACGGCATCCTGGTATTACTTTTCATACTCATTGAACCACATTATTGTCAGTCCATCCTCTCAACAAAAAAATGAATTTGAGTTGGAGAGTTCAGTCCCAATAACTTTGTCTTGCTCTGAGTCCCAGTAACTTTGTCTTGCTCTGACTTATGACAAGAATGTGCTTTGTAAATCACAAGTGAAGTCTTGAAGTCACCAAGTGTTGAGACAAATGGACTGTTTTTTATGGTATGTTGATTGGATGCACATATTTTAAAGACATATGACCCTAGTTTTACTAGCTGTGTTGAGCTTAATCAAGAAAAAGAAGGGTTTCAAAGATCAAGCCCCCACAGCAATACAAGGGTATCCATTTGTGTGAAGTGGATCATTTTTAATGACTTGCCAACAACCACTTGTAAATGTATAATTGAAGTCATTAAGAGATCAGTTTCCCCTTATCTCTGGGGAGAGATCTGCTTTTCCCCTCCTTCACAAATGTTTTAATGAACTCAATGTATTCTTGCTGCTGCTGCTAAGTCACTTCAGTCGTGTCCGACTCTGTGTGACCCCATAGACATCAGCCCACCAGGCTCTCCTGCCCCTGGGATTCTCCAGGCAAGAACACTGGAGTGGGATGCCATTTCCTTCTCCAATGCATGAAAGTGAAAAACTGAAAGTGAAGTCATTCAGTCATGTCTGACTCTTAGCGACCCCATGGACAGCAGCCGACCAGGCTCCTCCATCCATGGGATTTTCCAGGCAAGAGTACAGGAGTGGGGTGCCATTGCCTTCTCCGAATGTATTCTTAAGCATTATATAATATGAAAATAACTTTGATAGACAGATATTAAGAAAGGAAAAAAAATTTTAAAGATGTACCAAACTCAAACAATTTGCCAGTCTAATTTTTTATTTCTAATTTTTTGTTTCTAAGTATTGTTTACTGGAGGAGAGTGTCAGAGGTAGGCAGCCTTCCTTTGTGTGGAGTAGTGCCTACAGAGAATAGATGAAAAGGTATTTCTGTGAACCTCAGGAAGTAAACCAGTGTTTTGATTTAGGAATCAGGGAGAGATAAATGAACAATAGATTCCTTGTCATGTTAAATTCTGAGTCTTAATTCCTGCTTCAGGATTTCTTCCTAGAAGATTTTATGGTTTTTTTTCCCCCTTTAAGATGAGTTTTGTGGTTAAGAAAAGTTATCGAAGAGATGATGAAATAACACAAAACCATAGCAGGCTTTGCCTCGGTTCAAGGAGGCCATTAGGAGGAAATTGACTAAAGCTGTGCAACTCTGAGACCTGGCCGCTTACGTTCCTTTACATTTTTTGCAGAATGCTTCGAATTCTTGGTCTACTCCTAGGAGGCTCTCGGACTTCAGACACTAATCCCAAGTAGAGTCGCAGAGTCCGGAAGACATCAATTCACTGTGACAAGCAGAAAGCTGAATGGCATTCCTGCCAAAATGCTAGGGGGATTTATTTTCTCAACAACAACAACAAACCTTCCTGACCAGATGCTTTGTGTTGTTGTCTAAAGGTAGAAGTAATAGACAAAAGAATCAGGGTTTGCTCTGCATTCCGGGAACTGCATGACGCTGATGAGAAGCTGAACTTGCAGTTCTGTCATCAGTAACTAAGAATGATTAGCATTTCCAAACCAGGGCTCTTTTGAGGATGTAAATAGGTTAAATACGTGAACAACCTTGGTGCACTAAGGGCGCCCCACAGATCTCCAAGGGCTGAAGAATAGCACTAAATAGGAATGAAGCTTTATCCAGCAAACTTAATCAACCTCTTTATATTACATATTCATCTTCTACCCACAGCTAGTTGGTTCCTATTTTAAGGTTAACAGATAAATTAAAATGCTTTCCTTTTCTTCCTTTTTTTCTCCCGTTATATTCTGTTTGACTTTGCTGGCACCTATTTCATGGTCAGATTATGATAATAATGGGAGAGATGGCAAGAAAGAATTAGGAAATCTAGGAGCCTGGTAAAGCTGGCAGAGTGAAACCGAGTGATAAACCAGGTTGCAGGTTCCCATTCCTCCAGGGGACCCTCTCTTTTACATCAAAATAGTTTGAAAATCACCTTATGCATTACTTCAAAATCAGATAAATGTCAAATGCTTAAAATAGTTAAAAACTCAGGGGAAAAACCATAAAGACTCTATAAGAAAATATGGTTTAACATTTATGTAACTTTGAGAAGAGAAAGGACTTCATAAACACAATCACAAGCTCAGAGTTTGCCTGCTGCTGCTGCTGCTGCTGCTAAGTCACTTCAATTGTGTCCAACTCTGTGCGACCCCATAGACGGCAGCCCACCAGGCTCCCCCGTCCCTGGGATCCTCCAGGCAAGAATACTAGAGTGGGTTGCCATTTCTTTCTCCAATGCATGAAAGTGAAAAGTGAAAGTGAAGTCGCTCAGTCGTGTCCGACTCCCAGCAACCCCATGGACTGCAGCTCACCAGGCTCCTCCATCCATGGGATTTTCCAGGCAAGAGTACTGGAGTGGGTTGCCATTGCCTTCTTTCTAAGCAGCTATAATATACATAGTTTCATATATATATAATATATAACCATAGATATAACACTATGAAGCTTTTGCATAAACAATAATTAAATGGAAATAAAAGTAGATGAGAAAATGGAAAACAAAAGTATTTTCAACATAAGAGTGTGGCAGTATCTTAATTTATAAAGAACTCTCAGAAAACCAAAGAAAGAAAATCCTTAAACATGAAAGGGTAAAAAAGACTCTTCACCAAAGAAAGAGAAATGCAAATGATGCCAAAACCTACTTTGAAATGTTTATCCTCACCAGTTGCTTTAAAAAATGCATTTTAAACAGCAATGAGATACTCTCAAATGGGTATTGATTAGAAAAAAAAAACAACAACAAGGGAACTACATACTATTGGATTATGGTGACTAAAAGAGAAACAGGCCATTTCAGGGCTATGCTGTTTCAGGGGAAATTGACAGGGACTGTCTTCAAGAGCAGCCACGTGGCCACAGACTTTCAAACTTAACCCTTTGTTCCAGCAGTTCTACTTCAGGGAAAATATTCAATGGATATATAATGGAAATATTCAATGGATATATAATCTGAAAGAGATGGGGATACCAGACCACCTGACCTGCCTCTTGAGAAACCTGTATGCAGGTCAGGAAGCAACAGTTAGAACTGGACATGGAACAACAGACTAACCGGTTTCAAATAGGAAAAGGAGTACGTCAAGGCTGTATATTGTCACCCTGCTTACTTAACTTATATGCAGAGTACATCATGAGAAATGCTGGGTTAGAGGAAGCACAAGCTGGAATCAAGATTGCCGGGAGAAATATCAATAACCTCAGATATGCAGATGACACCACCCTTATGGCAGAAAGTGAAGAGGAACTAAAAAGCCTCTTGATGAAAGTGAAAGAGGAGAGTGAAAAAGTTGGCTTAAAGCTCAACATTCAGAAAACTAAGATCTTGGCATCTGGTCCCATCACGTCATAGGAAATAGATGGGGGAACAGTGGAAACAGTGGCTGACTTTATTTTTCTGGGCTCCAAAATCACTGCAGATGGTGACTGCAGCCATGAAATTAAAAGATGCTTACTCCTTGGAAGGAAAGTTATGACCAACCTAGACAGCATATTGAAAAGCAGAGACATTACTTTGCCAACAAAGGTCCATCTAGTCAAGGCTATGGTTTTTCCAGTGGTCATATATGGATATCAGTGTTAGACTATAAAGAAAGCTGAGTGCCGAAGAATTGATGCTTTTGAACTGTGGTGTTGGTGTTGGACTCTTGAGAGAGTCCCTTGGACTGCAAGGAGATCCAACCAGTCCATCCTAAAGGAGATCAGTCCTGGGTGTTCATTGAAAGGACTGATGTTGAAGCTGAAACTCCAATACTTTGGCCACCTGATGTGAAGAACTAACTCATTGGAAAAGACCCTGATGCTGGGAAAGATTGAGGGCAGGAGGAAAAGCGGACGACAGAGGATGAGATGGTTGGATGGCATCACCCACTTGATGGACATGGGTTTGGGTGTACTCCGGGAGTTGGTGATGGACAGGGAGGCCTGGCGTGTTCATGGGGTCACAGTCGGACATGACTGAGTGACTGAACTGAACTGATATAATCCATTATATATGCAACGATGGGTCTGTGGGAGTGGTTCCCAACTGGGAATTATTTTGTCCCCCCAAAGGATATGTGGCACTATCAGCAGAAACTTTTGGTTGTCCCAGCTTGGGGGGAGGGGATGCTTCTGCCTTCAGTGGATGGAAGCACATCCTGCAATGAGCAGGAAGACCAGCAGGAAACTAAGAATGATCCAGTCCAAAGGCTTCATAGGACTGAGGTTGAAAAATCCTGGTATACATGAATGTTTGTGCTGAGTCCCTTCAGTGGTGTCCAACTCTTCATGATCCTATGGATTGTAGCCCTCCAGGCTCTTCTGTCCATGGGATTCTCCAGGCAAGAATACTGCAGTGGTTTGCCATTTCCTTCTCCTGGTACATGAATGTTTACAAAAGTGAAAAATACCCCCAAACAAAGGGCTAACAAATACATCTTAGTGTTTCTGTGTAATAGACTATTTCACAGCAATTAAAATGTTACAGAAATATATGTATCGATATAGAAAGTTTGACAACATATTGCATTTTAAAGCCAGTCCCCAAATAGCATGATCCCATCTTTGATTAAAAAGCATAGACTTAATGAAATATGATTAAATATACCCACAGCAAAGTGTTTATAGGGGTGATCATAGGTGTTCTTTTTATTTATCTTTTTAGCCTGATTAAATTGAATTGCTTTTATATTCAGAAAAGAATTAATAAAACTAATTCTAATGAATTTTCAAAGAAAATCATATGACAGATTTTTACGAGTTACAATTTTAATAGATATTGATTGAGAGGCACACATGATAAACAGCCATATAATTTTATTAGATCTTTAAAGTATATGTTTATTGTCAGAATAGTTGCTACATGCATTTGAAATATGCCCACATATGTCTGGAGGCTTCCCAGCTGGCTCAGTGTTAAAGAATCTGCCTGTCAATACAGGCGAGGCAAGAGACATGGATTTGATCTGGGTTGAGAAGATCCCCTGGAGAAGGGAATGGCAACCCACTCCATTATTCTTGCCTGGAAAATTCCATGGGCAGAGGACCCTGGTGGGCTACTGAGTCACTGAGCATATACACACACAATGTATGTCTGAGCCAACAGGTTTCTGTCTTTCCCTGGGTTTGTTTAAACTGTGGCCCCCATGTAACTTTGAGTTGTGTTTGTGCTCAGGCACTTCAGTTGTGTCCAGCTGTTTGTGATCCTGTGGACTGTAGACTGTAAGGCTCCTCTGTCCATGGGATTCTCCAGGCAAGAATACTGGAGTGGGTTACCATGTCCTCCTCCAGGGAATCTTCCCAACCCAGGGATTGAACCCACATCTCTTATGTCTCCTGCATTGGCAGGCAGGTTCTTTACCTCTAATACCACCTGATATTATGAATTATCAATCATCCCATAAGGTGTTTACAGAGGTCTTTATATTTTAAACACTAATAGTTAATTTTTTTAGGCTTTTCCTACTTAGGGAGTTGAAATAAGATTGTGTCAGAATGCTGAAGTTATTATTGTCATCCTATGATATTAATAGTGTAGTTGTATTAATGGCAGGCCACATTTTTAAAGCCATTAAAAATGAAATCCACGACTAACATGGAATCCAGTCTTACCAAACAATTTAATAATAACTTTTCTCACTGATTTTTATTAAAACTGAACCATGGACTTCAAGGGAGACTGTGGTAATGAAGGTACTCTTCATCTTTCTTATGTGTGGTCTTTCTGAGATTTCCATTGACCATCTCTGAGATAACTTATTACATGCTGTTGAAAAGTTTCTAAATTTGAGGGAACATTTTTGCATGTGCTTATTAAAAAATAATTATGCTTTGACATTATGCTGTAAAATCAATATGTATATATATATATGTATGTGTGTATATGTATTGTGGTGGTTTAGTCAATAAGTCATGTCTGACTTTTGCGACCCCATGGACTGTAACCTGCCAGGCTCCTCTGTCCATGGGATTCTCCAGGCAAGAATACTGGAGTGGGTTGCTGTTTCCTTCTCTAGGGAATCTTCCTGACCCAGGGATTGAACCCGGGTCTCCTGCATTGCAGGCAGACTCTTTACTCACTGAGCTACAAGGGAAGATAGATAGATAGATAGATGTTTTTTCTTTCTAGACTAAGCAGTTTATGTTCTGGAAATGTAAATGGTTTGTTATGACTCCAGTCATCTTTAAAAATTTTTTAAATTAGTTATTTATTTCTTTTTTTTTCTTTTCTTTTTTTATATATATATATTTTTAAATTTTATTTTATTTTTAAACTTTACATAATTGTATTGGTTTTGCCAAATATCAAAATGAATCCGCCACAGGTATACATGTGTTTCCCATCCTGAACCCTCCTCCCTCCTCCCTCCCCATTCCATCCCTCTGGGTCGTCCCAGTGCACCAGCCCCAGGCATCCAGTATTGTGCATCCAACCTTTCTGCTGTGCCGGATCTTTGTTGCTACGCACAGGCTTTCTCTAGTTGCGGCTAGAGGGGGCTACTCTTCTTTGCAGTCCACAGGCTTCTCACTGGGGTGGCTTCTCTTGTTGGGAGAGCACAGGCTCTATAGTGCGAGCTTCAGTAGTTGTGCCTCCCAGGCTCTAGAGCACAGGCCCAATAGTTGTGGCACATGGGCTTAATTGCTCTGTGGCATGTGGAATCTTCTGGGACCAGAGATCACACTTGTGTCCCCTGCATTGGCAGGAGAATTCTTAACAATTGGATCATCAGGGAAGTCCTGCTGAATGTTTAATATGCTATTCTCTGGAGGTACTCATGACATCACTGACTCAATGGACATGAGTTTGAGTAGACTCTGTGAGTTGGTGATGGACAGGGAGGCCTGGCATGCTGCAGTCTATGGGGTCGCAAAGAGTTGGACACGACTGAGCGACTGAACTGAACTGAACTCATAACATTGATATCAGTAGGCATTAATTCATATATTCACTCATTCTCCTGTTTATTAAATACTCATTTAGCCACTTGTATATTCCAGGACATTGGGAATGTGACATGGAACAAAACAGAAAATACCCCTGCCCTCATGGGGATTAAATCTCTTCAAGATTGATCACGAGGAGTTCAGTGTCTAGTTGGGCAGGAGACAGATATGAAACAAACTATTTCAGTATAATTTAGTCATTCCTGTAACTGAGGTTTGTACAAGGAACTGTCAGAGCACAGCAGGAAGATCTCTAACCCAACCAAAAACAAGCGAACCTGAGCAGAGGCTGCCTGGTGGAGCTGATCACCCAGATAGAAAAGTAGGCCTTTCCAATGGGTAGATCATGGGAGCAGTGTGCCAAAGGGTGGAGCTTGGCATTAGAGAGGCAAGCACTGCCCAAGAATCGACCATTCTCTTAGAAATGGAATATGAGTAAAACGAGGTCCTCAGCACGTGACTAAGTGGCGTCAGTAATGAGCCAGTGACTGGCGTAGACGTACGTCATCACAGAGCCAGAGATCTGTGTGATTATTTTTGCCTTCATTATTTGTTTTTTAAAGAGGAAGAAAAAGCTAAGATCCAGAAAGTCGCAAAGCAGGTGTAAGGTCAGAGTTGGGAACACCTTCTCCTGCTGGGGCAAAGGTCAGCTGCTCACCACACTGTCTGGACAGTTTTACACCATGCTACACACATTGACCAGGCATAAGTGTATCACACCTACTCATCATTTATCATCATTTTCTCATATAAAAATGATCAACTGTGGTATTCTCATATATGAAATAAAGATATATTTTATTCTATAGTATATATACATTCATTTTCAGTTACAACTTCACTGAATATAACACAAAGTACATTTGAATGGTCTGTGTTTTGGAGAAGTGAAAAATCAGTTGAGATGAGATAGTCCACCATGTTTTAGCTAGAAAACTGCCCAGATTTACAACAAGCTGATCATCACCAAATAGCCTGGAATTTACATAGGAATTAAATCCTTTGACTTTTTGTTGCTTTATCAAATAATAAGTGACCAGGCACTTTGGACCCAGGAATGAACCATTTTGCAGAGCAAAGATGTCATCTCCGTAATCGAGATAAGAGCCAGGAAGGGCACCAGGCATGAGTTTACCGCGGGAGGTACTATCTCTCTTGGAATCAAATGGCAGAGGGAATGGGATGGCAATCATGGTGGTAAGGAGGATACACTTAACTTTTAGGTCATAGATGGTCTGGGTCAATGAGTTTATTGAACAAAATAATCAATTCCCACATAGCAAAGGGTCAAATGAGAAACATTTTAGTAACTAGAAATAGCTAGAGAATAAAGCAGAAAAGTAACCCATCATTTGTGTTTCAAAGTGACCATGGACAGTGATAAGAATCTTGCATGAATAGGGAAATGAAAGAGGTAAGAAATGTGAAAGTCATTCTTCTTCCTTCTGGACAGCCACTTCCCTATCCTGGCTGTTTTGTCCATTGCCTTGCTCAGGTACCACGTGTGTGCATGGAACAGAAGGGGTATTTCAAAGGTAGAATTATGTTGACATTGGAAGCAATCTGTTTCTTCCATTTCCTTTCCATTGCTTCAGTATTGCTTTCTGAGTAATCTACAGCATTAATATTTTAAGTAGGCAATTTCCTTTTCTTTCCCTTTAAAAATAATTGTTTATGGCTACCTTGGTGCCAAAAGTATCATAATTAGCTTTCAGGTAGAAGACAAAAAACAGATAGTTTAGGCTCCCAAAGGTGTTTGTATGCATGGACTGGGCTTGAGATTTCATCTCTGCTCTTTTGGGTCTGCAGAGAAATCTGCTTAATCTCTGTGTCTGGGCTTCCTGGTTGTTCACAACCTTGAACTTGTTGAGCTGCACAAACAAAAGATTTATTAATTTTAGTTCATTGAGTCTCTTTGTTTCTGCAACTGCACCACGATGTGCTTCTTTTCCTATAAATCATTTAAAAGCAAATTATAGTTGGAAATTATTTTAAAATATGTTTGAATCACTTTTTAAAATAAAATTTCTCCCAATTCCTTTAACAAATGTGGGCTCCCACTAATAGCAATGGCCACATAACAGATTTACCCCTAAACTTAACAGCTTAATGCAATGCATATTTATTATCTCACAATTTCCATGGATAAAGAATTCACATGCAGCTTAATTGGGTTTTTAGCTTCAAGGTCTCGGGGTGTCAGCTGGGATTACGGTCACCTCAAGAACTGGTCAGGAAAGAATCTGCTTCTGCACTCATCGTGGTTGTCAGGACCCAGTTTTTTGCAAGTTGTTGTCAGTTCCTCTCTGCCATGTTGGTCAGGCATGGTCTTCAGTTCATTGCCTCTGCAGTATGACAGCTTGCTTTCTTAAAGCCAGCAGGAGAGAGGGCCTGCTCACAAGATAGCTGGGACAGTCATTTGTAACCAAACCACGAAAGTGACATTACTTCACCTTTACCGGATGCTATTAGTAACGCACTTGGGGGCAGGGAGGGAGAGGATTCACCAAAAAAAAAAAGTTTCTGTGAAGCCTTTTGTAGTCAAAATGGCATAAAGCAAAAAATAAATAATGATAAGGTAATAATAATGATAAATAAGCAGTTACCTGTATTAGTAAAAGCATAAATTATCTTAGGATTTCTTTGGTTATCAAAGACAGGTACTAATGTAGGTCTTTCGTGAAAGTGAAGTGGTGTAACGTGAACTTTTGAAAAAAAGTGAATACCCATATTCCTAACAATGTCTTAGGCAATTCTCCGTGCTTTACCCTTAAGCATTTCTGCTGCAAACATTTTTGCTACAGTATCAATTGGCTGTTAAGAAATTTCACCGTAAAAGACAAATTAACAAAAAATAAAAGAACATTAAAGAGGACATAGTGAACCATGAGAAATAACACAATTTAAAAGACTCTATTGTGAATTATCAAACATTTAAGTAGATGGAAAATGTGTGTAGATTCATGGCAAGACTGCACAAATAACTGAGTTTAGCTTGCATGTTGTACCTAAGCACTTGTCTTCCAAGTCTTTTGTGCGAAGTGTTTTAAACTTTTTTTTGTTTTTTGCTCGTTGTTTTGCCTTCTCATCCTTGTTTTGTTACTAAAATTTCTTGTGTCATTCAGAGAGGTGTTAGTTCCCAAACACTAGGCTGCATGGTTCTATTCGAGTTCTATATTGCCCCGTGGAAGCCTCTGTAACTGCTATTTCTGTCACGTGGCTCCTGACAGAAGTGCCAGAGTTCTATGGGAAGCGAGGACTCAACTCTGCACCTTTGAGGCCCTGAGTCTCTTTTTTCCTCCAGTACAGTGTGTGTCAAAAGAAGAAGCCACTCTTGGGGCAAAGCATCTTCCCCTGTAAGCTGGATAAAGCCAGTCATTAATATCACTAACCGGAAGAAGTGCAGTGCTGTGCTTAGTCACTCAGTCATGTCTGACTCTTCGTGACCCCATGGACTGTAGCCCGCCAGGCTCCTCTGTCCTTGGGGATTCTTCAGGCAAGAATACTGGCATGGGTTGCCTTGCCCTCCTCCAGGGGATCTTCCCAACCCATGGATCGAACCCAGGTCTCCTGCGTTGCAGGCGGATTCTTTACCAGCTGAGTTACTCAACCAGTTCAAGTGGACTGTAATCCAAAAACTGTCCATTGGCTCTTTTATTTTTCATGGTAAAATTGTCTTAAAGGAATTAGTTATATGGCAAAAATATTTGCAGCAAAAAGCTCGCAGCAAACACGTTTATGGCAAGAAACAGCTTATAATAAGAATTCTACTCTTAGGCACGTGTGCTTTTTTAACACTGATTTATAACAGTGTTTTGATACATCAGGCCCCCTCACTACTCGCAGACGTACTGGAGAACTAGAACTATGTCTTCATTTTTGCATCCCTGGAGAGGAGTCTTATAAGAAGTAGACACTCTGTAAACATTTACAGTTTAATTAAGCTGTATGGAACTGGCTTGCTGCCACTGGCTTTATCTTGTCTTCATCACCACAAGGTGGAAGAGCAAATATAAGTGAGGATTCAGGAACCTAGTATATAAAAGTCTATATTCAAGTTCCCACTTCTGTTATTATGTACAAATCCATGATTGTTTTGAAATAAAACTGTTCCTATTTTAAAGTTGAGTCTCGTTAGAATATATTTGCTCTTCCAAAATAATAATAAAAAGGATTAATAATTTCCTGATCAACTTATTCTGTCTCTTAGTTTACTTTTTCCTCCACCTTCATCACACCAAATATTGGATTGGCCAAAAAGTTCTTTCAGGTCTTTCCGTTGCATCTTATGGGAAAACCCGAATGAACTTTTCAACCAAACCAATAAATAGTAGGGAAGAAAATTGACGTTTTCTAAGTGTTAGGCACTGCATTTCTGGTGGCACGGTGGCCAATGCAGGAGATGCAAGAGGTGTGGGTTTGACTCCTGGATTGGGAAGATCCCCTGGAGAAGGAAATGGCAACCCATTCCTGTATTCTTGCCTAAGTAATTCCATGGATAGAGGAGCGTGGTGGGCTACAGTGCATGGGGTTGCAAAGAGTTGGACACAACTTAGCACACACATACACACACTTGTTAGCTGTTGATGAAGAAACTCAGTCTATTGTAAACATACTACTATACCCCAATGTGATAAATAGGATAGTCTGAAAAGAGAACAGTTTTCCTCTAAAAAGTCTCGTTTTTCCCTTTCACACAAATGATAAATAATTCTATTTTCAAAAGCCATAGTTTTCATTTTAAAGTGTCTTAAACTACTAGGAAACAGTTTATCACTCTTACTCTAATGATGATATCCATAGCACATCACAGCACTGAAACTAAGATTAGTTTAGATTTGCTAATGTGGGGTATGTGTCTGCCTCCAAGAGTTGCAGCCTCTTCCATGTGCAGAAGGCTAAGCTCTGGGAGCTGCTTTTATAAGCCCCAGAGCCACGCTGCGTGTAATGCGTATGTTTCCCTACCACTTGGTTGTGAATGTCTAGAGCTACTCTAGGGATAAGGAAAAAACTGGGACACAAGCAAGCACGTATATAAAGAAATATTTGCAGAAAGTTCATTACAATACCAAAAATGTAAGCATTTTCCTGGAGACATAATTTTGTTTGTTACTCCTCGCCATTGCTAAGTCACTATTTATTTTCAACACTATTCTATTATATGTATATGATGAGGCTCCAAAATTATACAGCACACAGGTGAATATTTGATAGCAAAAGCAGATGCCATGAGGAAAGCATATACATATATTTTACTTAAATTAACTGTATGATTGTTCATAGCTATTTTTACCTAAGAGAGGAATAATATATGTACATAGGGCAAGACATTTTGTCACTTTTATATGCTTTTACTATGCTTTGTCATGTTTACCTAAAGAACAAATGTCCTTTTATGACCTCTTCACGGTTGTAATAACAGTGTTCAAAGATGCAGTATGTCTCATTGCTTTGGTTGACAAGTGCCTAGTTTAACGGGTATCAGAATCAGAAACCTGTTGTTTTCTGTTTTGCTACTAGTGTGGAGAGAAAGGAATACCTTTAAATTTAAAATACTTTTAAATTATGTTATCCTTTTCTCTTGTGCTTTGATACTCTTCTATTCTAAGGGTAGTATTAATACCTCTAACAGCAAATACCTATCATCTTGTCATCTGTTTAAAGAGTAACATTGTCACGGATTTGCTCATTCTCAATCCCCAGAATAGAAACATAGTGTAGAGCACCAGTGGAAGGCAAAGAAGACTGCTTCCACTCCGCATTCCAAACCCTGGTGAGCTGTCCTTTTCTGAGGTTGTGTTGTCAGCAGCAATAGTACGGTCATCGTGCTGTACTCAGAGCATGTTGTTTTCCCATGAGCGCTGCGGTGGCAGGGTTCCACTTCCCGCTGCATCCCTGCACCATGGCTGCAGTGGTACCTGAGACATCAACTGGAGGAGGCTGGTTTGGCCTGGAGAGGTAAATATACCTCAAAGCCCAGAAATGTGGACATTTTGATTCATTCGGCTCCCACTTCAGGGCAGTCAAGGCTCAATTTAGCAAAAGACCAAGCAGAGGCAAGATACATCGTTTAGAGACATGCTCTCACGTATTGATCCAAAATATTGGCATTACAAATAGGTCCCTTTGCCAAGGTCATAAATCATCCTAATTCCATGAGCAGGCAGGCAGCAGGGCATCGAGGCGAGGAGGCTGTGTGGGGAGCCCTGGCTCCCGTCTCTGCTGCCTTGCCATATGGCTTGTGGCACATGCCAGCTGCCGCCTCACGGGGGAATGTAAAAAGACTGCACTTCCAGGGACAGCCCAGCACTCCGTGTTGGAATTCTCTAATGGATGATGCTGTCCTTATTTAGCTAATTATCACTGCTTGAGCATATATCTTTAATATACTCATCTGGAACCTTCTAAGTTGACCCATTACAGATGTGATAGATGCTTATGTCATGGGCAAGAAAATGCTCCAGAGGAGAAATTTAACATTACCCAGACGAGATACAGAAATCCCTCATTAATCCAGATTGTACTCATCTGTAGCTTAATCATCCATACTTTTTGTTGTGATGTACACATATTTTCAGTGTAGAAGAATGTTAAGCACATCAACAGTGGCCAATCAGCGTTTTCATCTGCCAGGGACCACCACATGGTCATGTCACTTTCAAATTCGATATGGTGCATTCCGATAACTTCACAACAAATAGCCTTGTTGTTGTCACTATATCAAAATCGTAAAAAATTTGTAGTTGTGAAAATATTCTGCATCCTGATTGGAGGAAGCTAAGGAGACATGACAAATGAAATGCAGTGGGATCTTCGATTGGATTCTGGACAGGAAAAGAACATTAGCAAGGCATGAATTGATGTGAATAAAGGCTTGCAGGTTAGTTAATAACACTGTCAGTGTTCTTTCCTATGTTTTCATCATCACATTATGGTCATGTAATGTGTTAACATTTGGAGAAACCTAGCAAAGTGTGTGTGAGAGCCTACTCTGCTGTTTTTATAACAGTTTTGGTAAATCTGAAATCATCTCAAACTGAAGAGTTAAGAATATTCCATGAATCAGATTTGTCACTGTCCTGCTGTTGCTGCCGCTGCTGCTGCTAAGTCGCTTCAGTCGTGTCCGACTCTGTGCGACCCCATAGATGGCAGCCCACCAGGCTCCCCCGTCCCTGGGATTCTCCAGGCAAGAACACTGGAATGGGTTGCCACTTCCTTCTCCAATGCATGAAAGTGAAAAATGAAAGGGAAGTCGCTCAGTCGTGTCCGACTCCTAGCGACCCCATGGACTGCAGCCACCAGGCTCCTCCATCCATGGGAGTTTCCAAGCGAGGGTGCCATTGCCACTGTCCTACTCATCTTCAAATAAGTCCACTCAAAAATTTTATATAGTATTGATCTCTGATTATAATTTAATAATCCCATGGAATTGCAGACTATTAAACCTGGATGTATTTATTCAGTTTACTGGTGGAAGAAGGATCAAAAAGACTGAATTTAATGATTAGCTACTAAATGCTGCTTCCCTGGTGGCTCAGATGGTAAAGAATCTGCCTGCAATGCAGGAGACCTGGGTTTGATCCCTGGATGGGGAAGATCCCCTGGAGAAGCAAATGGCAACCTACTCCAGTATTCCTGCCTGAAAAATCCCATGGACAGAGGATCCTGGCGGGCTACAGTCCATGGGGTTGCAAAGAGTAGAACATGACTTGAGCGACTAACATTTTCACTTTTTACTAATTGCTACGTTGTCATCCACCTGGTTAATTGCCTCCCAGTATTCCCTTTTCTGTTCTTTCTTGTCACCCAAAGCCTGATTTTATTCAGGGCCACATGTGCCCAGTCTGGGTGATAGGTCATCCTCAGCTGTGGGCTCCCAGTGTCCCTTGAAGCTAGAGTGGTCATGTGAGGCAGTTCTGGCCCACAGGATAAAATGAGGGGACGCAGGAAACACCTCAAGGAAGACTTAGCTTTCCTGACACATCTGATTCCTCCCTACTTCCCTACTTGTTGTTGTTGTTGTTCAGTCCCTAAGATGTGTCAGACTCTTTGTAACCCCATGGAGTATAGTGCTCCAGGCTCCTCTGACCTCCTCTATCTCCCGGAGCTTGTTCAAATTCATGTCCATTGAGTCAGTGATGCCATCCAACCATCTCAGCCTCTGTCGCCCCCTTCTCCTCCTGCCCTCAATCTTTCCCCACATCAGGGTCTCTTCCAATGAGTTTGCTTTTTGCATCTGGTGGCCAGAGTATTAGAGCTTCAGCTTCAGCATCTGTCCTTCCAATGAATATTCAGGACTAATTTCCTTTAGGATTGACTGGTTTGATCTCCTTGCAGTCCAAGGGACCCTCAAGAGTCTTCTCTAACAGCACAATTTGAAAGCCTCAATTCTTCAGCGCTCAGCTTTCTTTACCTACCTTTAATACAACTGTGATGGACTGAATTCTGGCAGCCAACTTATGAGCAGAGCCCTAGAAAATTACAGTGATTCCAGCACTGAGACAATAAACCAATCGGCAGCTACCCACCTCTAAGTTTATAGATATGCGAAGAAAAGCTCATTAGTTTCAGCCAATGTTGTGGGTCGTTTTTGTTGTTGTTTTTGTTTTTTTAAATTTGAACTTGAAAATGTGTCTGATTTATCCAAAAGTTTCACATGAAACATTTCATTTCATTCCATACAAATATCCCTTTGATATAGGTGTTATTATCATCCTATCCATTATACCGATTGTGAAACTGAGATTTATGGAGATAAATGGACTGTAATTGTGCCTGGCTGTAAATTTCCTTCCTTTTCTACAACATTACACTGCCCCTGCATGGTTATTGGTATACACTGTGTGGCAGTAAAAATTCTAGGTTAGGAAATTTGTCCAGAGATACCCAAGTAGTGGGGATTGTATCGTGGCAAGACCAGATTCCCTGAAAGCTTGGCTTTCTGTTCAGTTCAGTCACTCAGTCATGTCTGACTCTTTGTGACCCCATGAACTGCAGCACACCAGTCCTCCCTGTCCATCACCACTCCCGGAGTTTACTCAAGCTCATGTCCATCGAGTCAGTGATGCCATCCAACCATTTCATCCTCTGTCGTCCCCTTCTCCTCCTGCCTTCAATCTTTCCCAGCATCAGGGTCTTTTCCTATGAGTCAGTTCTTTGCATCAGCTGGCCCAAGTATTGGAGTTTCAACTTCAGCATCAGTCCTTCCAATGAATATTCAATATTGACTTCCTTTAGGATTGACTGGTTTGATCTCCTTGCAGTCCAAAGGACCTCTCAAGAGTCTTCTCCAACAGCACAGTTCAAAAGCATTAATTCTTTGGCTCAGCTTTCTTTATAGTCCAACTCTCACATCCATACATGACTACTGAAAAAACCATAGCTTTTTCCATAGATAGACCTTTGTTGGCAAAATAAAGTCTCTGCTTTTAAATATGCTGTCTAGGTTGATCATAGCTTTTCTTTCATGGGGCAAGCATCTTTTAATTTCATGGCTGCAGTCACCATCTGCAGTGATTTTGGAGTACCCCGCGCCCCCCCAAAAAAATAAAGTCTGTCACTGGCTTTCTGTATAGCTCAGCAAAATCAGTTAAGCCTTATAAAGGAATTTCCATATCTCTGATACCTTTCTGTTATCCTTATCTCCTATGGAACAGTTACAAACTGGCTTTCTTCCCTGTGATTTATACTTAGGTCTTCTCTGCCCCAAAAGCTGTGTGACAGTCCAGGGTCACATCATCAGTGGACCTTAGAAGGATATTGGCTTCTGGGCACTTGCTAGTCGGCTCTAATGCATGTCATTTGCTTTTGCCTGTAATCCCTTTGAGTTTTCCCCTAAACAGTTCATCTTAAGGAGACTTTCATTCTTCACTGTGCTGCTGAATGTAGCCTTGCCTGCCGAAAGGTGATCAAGTGACTCAAAGCAGTAGGGGAGTACAGTTCTGGGTATTTTCAGATGGGCTTTAGTTCATTTTCTTTTGAACTAGAAAATTAATGTGCAGCACGTCTTCCTGTGTGATGTGACTTCCCTGCTGAGTCTGTGCTGCACTGCGGATCTGTATAGGAAATCTGAGAGGTGAGCATCAGTATTCTGGGGTTTATATTGAGGTTTGGGAAGAGAACAGATAACAGGATGTTATAAATGGAGAAGCTTTAACTGGGGATTAGGAGATCTGGATGACAAGCCAGCTCTGTTTCTAAAAAGCTGATTGCTGTAACCATGTGAGTCCATATTAAGGATGAGTCTGGGATATTATCATTCAAAAATAATTGCCTCCCCTCCTAACCAGACCCCCTCTGATTATTTGGACTAATAGAGGATGGTCAATGGATGAACTCATTAAAAAAGATACTATCCATAAGTGAACTAAAAGTTTCATAAGTTGATAAATTATTCATGAAAATTGCAGGAGTAGTATCAGACCCCATAGACTGTAGACTGCCAGGAGCCTCAATCCATGGGATTCTCCAGGCAAGAATATTGGCGAGGGTTGCCATGCCCTCTTCCAGGGAATCTTCCCAACTCAGGGATCGAACTGGCATCTCCTGTGTCTCCTGCACTGCAGGCAAATTCTTTACCCTCTGTGCCATAGTAGCTCAGTCATGTTGGACTCTGTAGTCTGTAGTCTGCCAGGCTCCTCTGTCCATGAAATTCTTCAGGCAGAAGTAGGCATTGTCTTCTCTAAAGGGTCTTCCCAACCCAGGGACTGAATGCAGGTCTCCTGCATTGCACGCAGACTTTTTACCATCTGAGCCACCAGGGAAGCCTCGAATATTAGCACATATTCTCTACTTCTATTTTTCTAGCATCTTCCGCTTCCTCTTCTGCTCCACTTAATGGTACAAGACAGTTAAACCCAAAGAATATGTTGTGTACACAGGTTTACAGATGATTACAAAAGTTACATCTTTCTGGAAGCTGAGCTGAAGAATAAATACCTGGTGTGAGAATGTGGACTTCTGAATCACTGTTCAACTAGAGTGAAAATTCTGTTCCCTTGGCAAGGGAACAAAGAAAACCCCATATTCCCAGGGCATGGAAGACAAATCAAGTAAAGACAATTAGTTAAACTCAAAAGCTTTCTATGCTCTCATCACTGAAAGGCATGATTGAAAAAGCATGACTTTGGAGTCAGATATCTTAAAATTAGGTCCCCTGCCTCAGCCACTCAAGCTGTGTCAACTTGGAACAGTTACTTAGACCTCTGAGTCTATTAAAATGAGAATAATAATACCCTCTTAGTGATGTGATTGCATGAATTTAAAAAATATTGGCATAGATTCTAGGACAGATTCCTGACTCAGTAAATGGTTGAAATTAGTGGAAGGAAGAGCTAGTTCCCACTAATCTTCTATTCACCATTCCCCTCCACCACCCCAACACACTTCATTATCCACCTTCTTATTTTCACATTGGTTCTTTCTGTCTCTAGCTTGACAGGTAGTCTTTTAACACCTCTTCAATTCTCTGAAGACTTCAGCGGCCTATGAAAATCACAGAACCTATGAAAAGCATATGACCCTTTTTATCAAGGTCTAAGTATCTGAAATTTAAACAAGAAAGCAAGCACAGATTAATGAAAAATCTCCCTTTATTTGCATTGCATTCACTTGGTTCCACCCAACTTTATTAAAGTGGACCTCAATTTAAATATTTTATTTTAAGCACATTACTTTGGAAAATTTTTAAATAATGAAAGAAATTACCAGTGGTCTAGAGTATAATCTACTGAATTCCATAATGATTGCCATTGTTTATCATACAGCAGAGTTAGGGCATAAAATGAAGTGTGTGGTTTACATGGTTCTATATAATCTATCCTATGTGGAAAGGGGCGGGTGAGTGAAGCAAGAGTATATTTATTGTATGTTCCAGTCATTTAAAGGAAATGGACAGAGGAAAGCGATGATATGGAAGTCCTTCCACTCATAAACACTCCCATGTTGCTTGACTCCCATTCTTTCTCTTTGCACATGAGTTCTCCTTGTGGATACTGTGTTCATTTTTTGTTGCTCCTGTAGCAAATTACCACATATTTAATGGCTTTTAAAAATACAAGTTTACTCTGTTAGAAATCTGGAGGTCAAAAATCTAAATCAAGGTGTTGGTAGGGCTGCCTTGCTTTGAGGCTCAGATGGAAGAATCTGTTTCCTTGATTTTTTTTCAGCTTCTAGATACCACCTGTGTTCCTTGACTATGGTCCTTTCCTTGCTTTTTCATCACATCTCTCGTCACAAACTCATCTCCTCCTGCCTCCTTTTAAAAGGATCTTTGTAATTATACTGTCTCACCCTGATAATCCACGAGAATGTCCTCATCTCAGTATCCTCAACTTAACTTGAACATTTTTGTGAAGACCATTGCTCAGCCTACCATACATATTGACCTAGTGGTGGTTTTTCTTTCCAATTGTGCTGTATTCCTGTGATTTTCTCTTTCTCAGTCTATCTAGCTATGGCCCTAGACCTTCTCATCCTTGTATATTTGACCCCTGAGCTTGGCATGCCTTTGTCATAAGGGAGAGTCCAGATTTCTGGCCTGACATGATAACTTTTTTCAGACCATTATTTTTCTAAGAGAATGGAATTTTAATGAAACCATTATACCTGGCTGGAGGATGAATTTTGGCAGCCTAAAAATTAAAATGCTGTTAAAGTGCTGCACTCAATATGCCAGCAAATTTGGAAAACTCAGCAGTGGCCACAGGACCAGAAAAGGTCAGTTTTCATTCCAATCCCAGAGAAAGGCAATGCCAAAGAATGTTCAAACTACCACATAATTGCACTCATCTCACATGCTAGCAAAGTAATGCTCAAAATTCTCCAAGTTAGAGTTCAACAGTATGTGAACCAAGAACTTGCAGATGTTCAAATTTGATTTAGAAAAAGCAGAGGAACCAGAGATCAAATTGCCAACATCCATTGGCTCATAGGAAAAGCCAGAGAATTCCAGAAAAACATCTACTTCTGCTTCATTGTCTCTGCTAAAGCTTTTGACTATGTGGATCACAACTGTGGAAAATTCTTTAAGAGAAGAAAATACCAGACCACCTTACCTGCCTCCTGAGAAATCTGTGTGTAGATCAAGAAGCAACAGTTATAACTGGACATGGAACAAAGGACTGAGTCCAAATTGGGAAAGAAGTACATCAAGGATGTATATTGTCACTCTGCTTATTTAACTTATATCCAGAGTACATCATGCGAAATGCCAGACTGGATGAAGCACAAGCTGGAATCAAGAATGGTGGGAGAAATATCTATAACCTTAGATGTGCAGGTGACACTACCCTTTTGGCAGAAAGCAAAGAGGAACTAAAGAGCCTTTTGATGAAAGTGGAAGAGGAGAGTGAAAAAACTGGCCTAAAACTCAACATTCAAAAAGTGAAAATCATGGCATTCGGTCCCATCACTTCATGGTAAATAAGTGGAGAAACAATGGAACAGTGACAGACTTTATTTTCTTGGACTCCAAAATCACTGTAGATGGTGACCACAGCCATGAAATTAAAAGACGCTTGCTCCTTGGAAGAAAAGCTACTATGAGGCTGAAGCTGAAATTCCAATACTTTGACCACTATATGAGAACTGACTCATTGGAAAAGATCCTGATGCTGGGAAATATTGAAGGCAGGAGGATAAGGGGATGACAGAGGATGAGATGGTTGGATGGCATTGCCGACTTGATGGACATGAGTTTGAGCAAGCTCTAGGAGTTGGTGATTGGACAGGGAAGCCTAGTGTGCTGCAGTCCATGGAGTTTCAGAGTCAGACACGACTGTAAGTGACTGAACTGAACTGAAAAATTAAAAAATAATAGCATAATACTAATTCCTAACTAATTATCAAAGTAGCATGAGCAACAATTTTTCTTGGCCTTCTCTGATCCTGGCTATCAAGTTTGAAGGTGGAGGCAGATGTCTCTGCAGTTGTTGTCCATGGTCCTGAACCACACTCCATGGTAGGGTTGAGTTCTTCCTCTTGACCCTTGGGACATGCGAGGACTCCTGTCCAGTTTCTTTATTCTCCCAGAAATTCTGAATTGATGAAGAAAGAAGTAGTCAGGGTTGTGAAGGGAGCTTAGAGAGAGAGTATAAGATGGTCAGAGGCTGTTGGACATCTGTACCTCTTTTCAGGTTGCCAGGTAGAAAATACAGAAACATTTTCTGAGATAATGTTTAAATAATTGCAGCTACAGAAAAGATACCATAATTAAACATTATATAATATCAAATAACCAAAGGGAAATAGGACATTTTGTGCATTGAAGAAGGTAATGGGTTCATATGTCAATCTTTGGTAAAAATGTAATGATTTGTTAGTTGAATTGCAAAAACAAAACTTCAAAAATTTTTTGTTTGTAATTTGATGGAAAACACTACTTTGTGTAACTTATAACCTGTATTTTTTAGTATAGTTGATTTACAATGTTTCAGGTATATTGCAAAATGATTTGACTCCTTACCATATCTGTGATATTCATTATACATTGGTTCCTCACCTTTCAAGCCTCCATTCTTTAAGGATGGGCTGGCATGGGAATCAGGAAGAAATTTGGGTGCTGAATGTCTGTGATTCACATTATTTGTAGGAAAAATTATAGATTTCACAAAGCCAGTGCTTAAACTTTTGCTTCAGCTAATTCAGAACTTCAGTGAGGCACAGAATGGAAATTGGGTCAGGCCTGTCTGCTGCACATCAGTTCAGTTCAGTCCCTCAGTCGTGTCCAACTCTTTGCGACCCCATGAATTGCAGCACATACTTCATGATAATTAAGAACAACAGCAGTCTTAAACATGTTGATAAGGCCAGAGTAACCCCATTGCAGCTACGTTATCAAAACATCCTAGCTGATCTTCCATACTCCATTCATCATAGACATTGACTTTGGACATAGCAGAGATTCTGGGCTTGCAGGTGCAACAACACTCTGACTATGTAACTTCTACCTAAAACTGCTAAGTTTTAAGTTGTAAAGCATAAAACAGATTTCAATTTTTATTATTTCTCAGGATTAAAGATAGACACCTGCAACATATTGTGAGTTTCCTTAGTGCAAAATGTGAGCCACTCTTTTTATTCTTGTATTATGATAATAATAATAATGGTAATAATGACAATAAATGCATTAATCTGATTCCAGAGCCTTTTGTTAAGTGAAACATTCCAGGAAGAAGTCAGGATCGATACCTGCCAACCTTGGGTTAATAAACTGTGAGTGTACTACTCTTGGTTACATGATTACCATCATACAGAAAAGTGTGGTAGGTTTTATCCTAATTGTTGTCCCCTCCTCAAATCCCATTTTGCTTAGGGCACACCTCCATTTTATAGCCAGTTAATAAAGAAGAATATGGTTGAAAGTCCACGTTACCATGGAAACAACCAATTAGAAGTGCAACCTGAAGACATGGAAGACAGCTGCCAAAACTCTCAGGGAAAAAAAAATCATCTGGGTTGGCAACCTACAAGAAACATTGCCTGCTGAAAGCTTTTGCCAGCTTCCCCTAGCATTGGCCCACAAGTTTCTATCTGAACAAACATCTTGTACCCATTTGCTAAGTGCCGCATCTGTAATACATTCTAAAAGGATAATTGCGTCTGGGGCTCAACATATGTGATGGTGAGGCAGGAAAAAATTCTCACATTTTTCAGTATAATTTCTCTCATATGTTTCTTATAACTTCATGGCACCAACGCCAGCACAGAGAAAGAAAAGAACTGTAAGTGGGCTAGCTCCTACTATGTTCAGAAGTGTACTCGTAAGTTCTATTGGAGATACTCCTATGTTATACATAACATTGTACATTGTTTTGTATAATGCTAATATTTGTAAAGCTAATAATTATAGAACTTAAAATACATAAGCCACCAATATTATTTTGCTTTGTTTTGGGGAAGTTCAATTTGCAACTATAACGCATCCCCAAAATAGAGAATTAAATTCAAGGTAAGTCACATTAAAATATATTTCACACACATTATTTCATTCATTTTATTAACAACCTAATGAGGGAAGGTGTTTTCATTGCCATTTTGCATATAAAAAACTGAAACATAAAAGTTTCAGGGACTTAAAGTTATGGTTTATAGTTAGTAGTAATAGTATATGTGTGCATCTGTAGTCTCTTCGTAGTGACTGACTCTTTGCGAGCCTATGGACTGTAGCCCGCCAGGCTCCTCTGTCCATAGGATTTCTCGGGCAAGAATACTGGAGTGGGTTGTAGTGCCCTCCTCCAGGGCATCTTCCTGACTTGGGGGTTGGACCTGTGTCTCCTGCCTCTCCTGCACGGCAGGCAGATTCTTTACCCTCTGGAACACCTGAGAAGTCCCAGTTAGTAAGTGGACCTAGGGGCAAATGGCAGCCTTGTACCCCAGGACCTAACATTATCTTCCTTCCACAGTATGGCTCCTCTCCTAACTTAAAATTCAGTGCACCTGGATATTAACCTTGAGTAAATCAAATAATGTAGTTCTTTAATCTTCCTTCCAAAAAATATTTATAGTTGAGACTCATCAATGAGCAACATATGGATAACGTATTCCCTGTTCTCTACCTGTGTCTTTCTTTTAATTATAGTTTAGCAACTGAAAGAGGAGTAAAACTGACAGTGACGGGAATCATATTCAGTTAGGCTGAAAAGGTAAACAGCTGCAGTGTTCAAATCCTCTTAGTATGAGAACGTCAGGCTGACAACATTACAATACACATGACCCAGTTTTGAATAAGGAAAGAGAAGTTGAATCAAAATTTTAAAGCTTGGTCCGTAGAACATGTGGCTCCTAGGAGACACCCAAGCATTTCCCTTTAAGGAAATGGGCTACACATACTGTACAGACCTCTGCTGCTACTGCTGCTAAGTCGCTTCAGTCGTGTCTGACTCTGTGCGGCCCCATAGATGGCAGCCCACCAGGCTCCCCCGTCCCTGGGATTCTCCAAGCAAGAACACTGGAGTGGGTTGCCATTTCCTTCTCCAATGCATGAAAGTAAAAAGTGAAAGTGAAGTCGCTCAGTCGTGTCTGACTCTTAGCGACCCCGTGGACTGCAGCCTACCAGGCTCCTCTGTCCATGGGATTTTCCAGGCAAGAGTACTGGAGTGGGGTGCCATTGCCTTCTCCATACAGACCTCTATTCCGCTTTAAAAAAAGGAAAGTAAAGAAAAAGAAAATAAATTCAAAGATTGAGATACCTTTTTTTCATTGGCATAGAGCTCAGCTGTGCAAGAAGCATTGTTTGCTCTAGAACAACATTGATTATCTTCTCTGTGGCCATGCTGGAGAAGTGTGGGAAATGTTACCTTCTCTCCCCTATATGCACATCAACAACTAACCAAACACAATAAACCTGCATAAAAATATCTTTAGAAAGATATAGTATTTTGACTCTAAATTTATTCAAGATGAGTAAAAATTTGCCAGTGCAATCAACAAAGAACCTAAATATACCTAATTAGTTGAAGAAATCGTGGTACATAGTATCTGAGATGCTTAGCAAATTTATTTATTCTTTCTCAACAATAAGGGGTCATTATATAACTTTCACATACTATAATGTATTTTAGGTCATTCATAAGGGGTCATTGTATAACTTGACACACTGTATTTTAGGTCATTCAGAGGTTATTTCTGGTTAAAGTCCTGTTGCATTCCCCCATCCTCTTCACATAATTCCCATTCTCTCCAAACCTCTAACCCATTTTCTGTATCAAGAGCTAACTCCATCTCTCACTTTACTGAGAGAGTGGACTCTGCCTTTCCATCTCAATTACTCTCCTTCTCAACACCTCCTTGTATTCTGTCTCTTTAATATTCAGTATTTCTCAACCCTGGGTGCACATTACAATCATCTGGAGAGCCCTTCTGTGTACCCAGTCTAGACTGATTAGTTAAGACTCTGGACTGAGAACCACTGACCTAATCTTTGCTCAGAGAAGAAACTTCCTTGTTAAATCCAGGTTTTCACTTGTGGTGCTTCCTCAGGGGCACTGCTTCCTGAATCACCTGTCTTTCTAAGGTTCATTAGTCTTCTCCAGTGGTCCATTTTCCTTATCCCACTAAGCCACTCAGTTCTCTACCTCCCCTCAAATGATTCCAAGATTCTTTGTAGGTAGAGTGAATTCCTGAACCTCCATTCCCATCCACAGAATATATGGCTATCTGTGGATGCTTCTTTTTTTTTTAATTAATTAATTTATTTTAATTGGAGGCTAATTACAATATTGTAGTGGTTTTTGCCATACATTGACATGAATCAGCCATGGGGGTACATGTGTTCCCCATCCTGAACGCCCCTCCCACCTCCCTCCCCATCTCATCCCTCTGGGTCATCCAAATGCACCAGCCCTGAGCACCCTGTCTCATTCATCGAACCTGGACTGGTGATCTATTTCACATATGGTATTATACATGTTTCAATGATATTCTCTCAAATCATCCCACCCTTGCCTTCTCTCACAGAGTCCAAAAGTCTGTTCTATACATTTGTGTCTCTTTTGCTGTCTTGCATATAGGATCATCGTTTCTATCTTTCTAAATTCCGTATATATGCGTTAGTATACTGTATTGGTGTTTTTCTTTCTGACTTACTTCACTCTGTATAATAGGCTCCAGTTTCATCCACCTCATTAGAACTGATTCGAATTTATTCTTTTTAATAGCTCAGTCAGCTTTCTAATATGGTTGAAATGGCTTCAGAAAGTCATACTTCAGGACTTGCCTGGTGGTCCAGTGGTAAAAACAAATCCCCCTTGCAATGCAGGGGACATGAGTTCAATCTTTGGTTGGAGAACAAAGATCCAATATGCTACGGGGCAGGTAAGACCACATGCCGCGACCCCTGAGCCCATGGACCACAACTAGAGAGCCTGTGCGCCACATGGAAGGATCCCACCTGAGGCAACTCAGACCTGACACAGTCAAGTAAATAAATAAAATATTAAAAAAAAATAAGAAAATCATATTTCCAAAAGCCAAAGAAACCAGAAGAGACTTTAGCTAGAAATAAACGTTGATTATGCCCTAAGATACAAAAGAAGGGATGATCTCACTAAGGATCATATCTTACAACTGCAGCCCTCTTCTCAAGATCAAATGCATTCCTGCTAAATATACACGATAGGAAGTTCATGCTGAGAGATTACTTTTAATGGCCTTTTTGTTTTTTTCTTAACTAGTGAGTAAAATCCCTATTTATTAAGATTTGTCAGTGCAGTTGACAACATGTACACTTACGGTGGGTCTTCTTACCACATAGAACAGAATGGAAAAGCCATGTCATGAAAAATGGAAAAGAGTGGTTTGGGAGCAATTATCCTTTTGTCTGTCAAAATGAGTGCCTTTTTAGGAAATGTGGTTCCCAATTGTTGGTTTCCTGCCATCGTGTGTTCTAAGGAAAATTATCCATGGCTCATTAAAAAAAAGTGCTTTATAGCACTGAGATAAAATTTTACATGGATTAAAGTGATTTTCAGTATTTTAATCGTAATTCATCCAAAATCAATATCACTGTGTATTTCTGAGCATTTTCAAGTCTTTTAGTTACATTCAGCAAATTAATAACGATATAGTAAATTTAAACAATAGATATTGGCGTGGTCTTTTTCAAAAGTGCTTAAGATTTGATTTATGGCTCTTACCCAAGAATCATCATGAAAAATTGATTTGTTCTGTAGCAGAACTCAGTAAGCATCTTCTTATTTCAAATGGCAATTTTATTTTAAAGACAGAACCACTTACTCTTGGAATATTTGTTTCTTCAGTAAAGATTTCTGAAATTTCCATTTATTGGTCTTCTCTCCCCAAACCTAATCATCCCAACCTCATTCCAGATGTCCTACTTATGTTTTTCAAAAATGTACTTGAAAACTAATTGCCACATCATGTGGGTATCAAATTAAATAAATGATTTCTCTGTGGCCAGTTGTCTTCTGGAACTTGAGGGGTAAAGGAAGCCTGGATCTGCCAAGAAGCTTAGAGGGAGATGGAGTAACTGGGTTCTACTCTCCATGACTGTGTTTGTATTTCTTTGTTGAAAATCAAATCATAGTTGATTTCACTAAATAAGCAGCAAGATTAATGGTTAATATTCAATCTCTAATCACTCATCCAAAGTAAAAAGCTAAAGGTGAGCTCTGGTAACCTGTTTTTGTCACTAAATTGTGTCCAACCCTGTAAGCCCGTGGACTGTAGCCCGCCAGGCTCCCCTTTCCTTCACTATCTCCCAGAATTTTCTCAGATTCATGTGATAACCTGTTTCCATTTACTGAATTGAAGGAGGTCATATTTGTGTTATTGGAAGGAATCTTAGGTATAAATCCAGGGGTAAAGGGGTACATGTATAGATAGATGTAAAATGTGTTTATATTTTTATTTTCATATTTGTCATATATATTTTAACATTTCAAGTCATCTGAATTCCAATAATTCAGAATGTATCATAATTTGAATTGGAATTGCCCAAAGATTACTCGCTTTATTTTCCAAAAGAGAAAATAAATTGTTAGGTATATTAGCCCCATAAACTAATTTCAGAGTTACTAAGAGGTAGGAATGAGTTTTAAAAGGTTGACATGGCCATATTGTTTATTCAATAAGCACCTCTAAAGTAGGGGTCAGGAGTTCTATGTTTATAAAAGAAGCATGCAGAAGACATTCTGAGAATTGTGATTGCGGTTATTATACAAAAAATGAAAATGATTTTTCTGTTAAGGCTTTTCATAAAACTTTGCTCTTCAATGAATCTATGTTAATACAGTTTTAATATGCTGAAGAATTTAGTGTAGGGATGGATGGACTGGACTTTAGTATATGCACACGAGGGAACAAGAGCTGTCCTGTAGTCAGATATTTGAGCACTAGTAGAAGCTGAGTTTGCCTCTGCCATGCTGCACCAAAAAGTGACGAAAATTCTAGTCTTTCTTTCTGGTGCAAAAGTTCCTTTTGGCTGTAAAAAGTAGTGCTCTGATTCCATTTATCCTGAAGCTGTTGCTATTCAGGATCTCATCATCACCTCCTTAAACTTGGTGGCCAGGCTCTAACAGCGTGCGCAGTTGTAACAGGGGTGCCGGAGGGTCTCTTTTATTCTCTCTCTCCCCTTGTGACTGCGGTCGCATCTGAGTCAGAGGACAGAGAATTCCAGAAGGACTTATCTGGTAGAAATGGAACGGATAGTATGCCTCTTACGTTTGAATATATTAAGACAAATTCTATAGCTCCTGAGGTGATTGAGTCTGTGATATGTGGAAAAATAATCAGAAAATTGAATCAATTGATAACTATAGAAAAACTTTGAAGTTGTTCGAAGAAAAAAAAATAGTGGTGGTAAAGCACAGTCTGTTCACAAACGGTGTTTCCACAGCACTGCCTGCTGATGTAACCAAAGGTTGACATGACTGTATTTGGGAGGAGAAGGAAAGGAGATGCGTGTGTGTGTATATGTGTTTGTAGGGTGTTGTATAAAAGAATAAGCTGACGTGTTCAGTACGGGGAGCCATTATAAGTGTCTACAATTGAGAAATAGAGAAGTGCTTTTTAGGTATGTCCTTTAAAGTGAATCACAGGAGATTCAGTTAAGAGTTTTAAGTGGCTGCCTAAGGGGAGAAAAATTTTAATATATAAGTATATTCTTAACTTTATAACGATTTTACTTTGATTTTGTTTATTTTGGCCATGCTGGGTCTTTGTTGCTGTGCAGGTTTTTCTATAGTTGCAGTGAGTGGGGCCTACCCTCTAGTTATCCATGCATCTCTCATTGCATTGGCTTCACTTGTGGAGCTCAGGCTCTGGGACCCATGGGCTTTAGTAATTTCAGCTCCCAGGCTCTAGAGCACAGGCTAAACAGGTGGTGAACAGGCTTAGTTGCTCCGCGGACTGTGGGATTCTCCAGAGCCAGGGATTGAACCCATGTCTCCTGCAGTGGCCAGCAGATTCTTTTACCATTGAGACACCAGGGAAGCCCCTACTTAGATTTTTAAAAATAAGATTTTTCAATGTAAATGAGAAACCAGGCAGTGGATACCATGCATGTAGATATCTCTTGACAAGTATTTTGTGATGGAGAACATAAAAATGGGGCAGATGCTGAAGACAGATGAGGAAGGGAAAAGATTGTGGTATGGATTTCTTGTTGATAGGATTGAAAAGTAGGGATGGAGAGACTGATAATGCAGGAGAAACAGAGATCAAAGAAGTCTGACTAGGACCTATGACCAAAATGAAGACAGTTGCCTATGAAAAGGTAGGCATGTTTCCTCCATTCTAAGACAGAGGTTGAGGATGTGGCCAGGGGGTGGAAGATATTTAAGAAAAAAGGATACTTAAAGCAGAAGAGTGAATTGAGGAGGGAAATGAGATAGGGTTGCCAGGCAATCCTGAGACTTTGACATTGGCGATCATACGTTTAAAAATGAAACCACACAGCTATATGATATTCCCCAGCAGCATAAATCAGTTAATGTGCAGGCAGGGAGAAGGTGGAAAGTTGGAGCTGTTGGATGTGAGGTTTTGACAGGTGCATACAGTCACAGAGCAGAGAAGCCAGAGAGTGAGCATTTTTGCATAAGTGTGATAGTGGTAGTGGACTAGGGAATCTAGGCCGGGTGAAGAAGGAAGTGAAAGCACAAGATGACTGAGGAGCAGTGGCAGGGTTAGTCAATGAGAGGGTCACTAAGCGTGAGAAGTTGAAATCATGGGCTGTCATCACCAACAAGTGAGCCGGAAGGTTACCAGGGGTGGTAGAGCACTAGCAGGTGGCTCAGCTCCCAGAGACAGGCAGGTCCTGGATTTGATGTTGGGAGTAGAAAACTAAGGTGAAATGCAAGAAAAGGCCATTGGAAGAGAGGCCAAGGAACCGGAAAGTCAGGATCCAGAATGCTGACCTGTGCAAGAGTGGTCATTGTGAGCCATGCATGAATGAAATCCCCAAGATGGCAGCCGGGAGGGTGGAGGCTGGGTGACTGGTTGGTAGGAGTCTCAAAGGGGTGAGGCGTTGCCAGAACAACGATGATAGGGCTTGAAAGCAGTAGCCAGGAGAACAAGAGGGTACCTACCCCAGTTGCAAGCCCTGCGGTTCGGGAGATACTGGAAGAAAAGACGTTCCTTCACTGGACAGGACTGCCAAGGAAGGAGTGTGCTCAGGGGATGAGTCTCAGTGACCATGAGGAGGTGAAGGGTGCATTCAGAGCCCTCAAGGAGGTGAGTTAGGAAGTTAAGGATGTGTGTGCTGGATTCTTGACTGAGAACGCCGGTCGGCACAACGCGGAGGCTTAGCCAGGGAGAGGGACGTGTGGGGTCATGAGACCGGATATATGTGAATGGAAATGGGGGTTATCAGCTTTCACAGGAAGCTTGAACTTTTGATTGCGGCTGAGGTAAACAGAGATGAGGGACATAGTGAATCAGCTCAGAGAGTTTCTTCTCAGCAGATGGGCTGAGTTCCAGCGGGGTGACCACACTCCTAGCTAGGTAGCACGACAGTCACTGTTCCTCCCACGCCTGCGTGGTGATCGCAGTTCTAGGAGGCGTTCGCCACCTCCTCCCCCAGTTGCCAGTGTCGTTACTGTGGGCAAGGCTGCCTGAAGAATGATAAGAGTGTGACACTGTGCGGACATGAGAGAAAGAACCCAGAGCGGCCGTCATAACCCTGCCACCACTCCCACGAGTAACCTGGACAAATCTTGTCACTTCTGTGAATCTCAGAGTCCCTGTTCAAAAAGAAATTGAGATAGCCCTCTAGGTCCTCCTCAGGCTTAACTTTTGTGATCACAACATGAAATGCAGTAAGATATGTTTGTAGCCCTTTAAAATTAAAGATTTCGGTCCATATAATCAAACAGAAATGCTCAAGGATATTAGACTTAGAAAGAAGCATCCTTGATGGGTTTCCTTTTTGTTGTTGTTCATTATTTTATTTTATTTTGTACTGGAATGTAACTGCCTTACCATATTGTGTTAGTTTCTGTGGTACAATGAAGTGAATCGGCCATGTCCATAAATATGTCCCCTTCCTCTTAGACCTGCCTCCCATCCCACCCCCTTTTTGACGTATGTGCCCTGCTGCCATTTGTGACTGAGATCGACAGAATATATAAGATGATATGTTCACGTGTATATGTATTCGCTTCCCAGGTGGCACAGTGGTAACGAATCTGCCTGCCAGTGCAGGAGATGCAGGAGACACGGGTTTGAACCCTGGGTCAGCAAGATCCCCTGGAGTAGGAAATGCCCTCTCCACTATTTCTCCATGGATAATTCCATGGACAGAGGAGCCTGTTGGGCTTCAGTCCATGGGGTTGCAAAGAGTCAAACACGACCAAGCATGCACTCACCATCACATTTTTTTGTAGTCCTTTTCTTCTTTCCTTCATGTGACGGTGGGTATACCTATTTCCATGAATCAAGTCTGTAACACACCCTTGGATGTGATGAAGGAAGCTTCTATTTCACCAGCATGGGATTTACACAATTACTGGCATTTCAGAAAAATAACCTTTAATTATGAGATTTAAAAAAAATCACTACCTAGACTTCTTAACCTCACATTCCCACATGTCTGCAGACATCTGGGCGCTCTGCAATACTTTCACCAAACAGCACAGGAAGAAAGGGTGCGGACCAGCTGTGGGTAGTCTTCTGCATCACAGGTGAATTCCACGATGGTGCGCACTTACACATGCATCAAACACACAGCCCATTGTGAACATCTCAGAGTGTGAGGCAGGCTCCCTGGTCACCTTAGCATTCAGTTAGTTATAAACTTAGAGAAGCTACTTTGAAGGTGTCACATACAGAGGAAGAGAAATAGTAGATGCAAATGGTGACTTCATCCTCGGTAAGAGTCTAAGCCAATCACTGCCTCCCAATTCCCAATGAAAGGAAAACGAATGAACCTCATACATGGAAGCTTGTGTGTGAATGTGTGTGTGTGTGTGTGTGTGTGTAGTCATTTCAGTTCTGTGGGATTATTTGTGACCCTATGAACTGTAGCCCACCAGGCTCCTCTGTCCATGGATTCTCCCGGAAAGAATACTGGAGTGGGTTACCATGCCCTCCTCCAGGGGATCTTCTCGACCTTATGCATTATGTCTCTTACATCTCCTGCATTGGCAGATGGGTTCTTCACCACTAGCGCCACCTGGGAAGACCACATGGAAGGTTAAACCCGCCAAATATTAAAAGTCACATGATTGATGGCAAGAAGATGAAAAGCAGTGTGGATTACCACATTGGAAACAGAGATGAACCAGCAGCTGGTTGTATTACCATATCAAAGAGCAGACTGTCCCAGTGATAATTCTTGGGCAAAGTAGATTCAGGACATTTTCGATTAAGTCTTTTTAAGCTGCATTGCTGTTCAGTTGCATCTGGTATATATTGTGGCCTGTTTGCTCTAACGTTGCAACAGTGTGAAATCCCCAGCTTTGGCAGTGGCAGCGTGTGGCTCTGGGTGGCATCTGTAAACCAATGACACTTCTAAATTGTACAATAAACAGAAAATACTTTATAGAAACAATATTGAATATTGGAATGATTTCATCTATCTAACCAATGGAGCTAAACTGTCATCATGAAATGAGTCCTGGAACAGAAAAAACTAACACGCAGAAATAGCTTCTGTTGTGTCCTGAGTTTCCAAAACTTGTCTTCTCCTAGCGCAAGTGCTACTCAATAGAGTCCTCACAAGCCCCAGACTTTTTGATCGGTGAATTCTCACAGGGGGATTCTCAATTAACCATGACAATACTGAAATTAAAGGTACGTGACACCAGAGTTTTTTTTTTTTTTTTCCTCTCTCTCCTGACCCATCCTTTCTTACTTTTTGGCTTTTGTTCAGTTGCTAAGTCATGTCCAACTCTTTGCAACCCCATGGACTCTAGCATGCCAGGCTCCTTTGTCCTCCACTGTCTCATGGAGTTTGCTCAAATTCATGTTCATTGAGTTGGTGATGCTACCTAACCATCTTATCCTCTGTTGCCCCTTTTCCTTTTGCCTTCAATTTTTCTCAGCATCAGGGTCTTTTGCAGTGAGTCAGCTTTTTGCATCAGATGCCCAAAGTATTGGAGCTTCAGCTTCAGTATCAGTCCTTCCAATGAATATTCAGGGTGGATTTCCTTTAGGATTGACTGGTTTCATCTCCTTGCAGTCCAAGGAACTCCCAAGATTCTTCTCCAGCATCACAATTCAAAAGTCCCCTATATTTTTTGTTGTTTCCTATTTTCTTAAATTACCCTCTGTTTCCGCTCAGATTATTATGTTCTTTAAATGTCCTGACAGTATTAAGACTTTGTCAGCGCATAATATACAGACAGTGATGACTCTTACTGTCTCTTTGGTACTGGAAAGGTCATTTGCTATTTAACAATGTCAACTGACAGAAATGTAATTCTACACAAGAATGGAATTTGTGGCTTAGCATGAGTTTAATATGGTTGATAAAAAGTGAATGAGGATAGTTTGTAGATCCTTCCGAGTCTGTGTTCAAAAGTTTAATTTTATTCCATTTAATAAAAAATTAATTACTAGATGCGTGTTATGCATGACAAACATACAGGTGCACATGGATACAAAGATAAATGTAGTAGTGGCCTCCCCAAAATAAGTTCATATTCTCAGCACCAGATCCTATAAAGATGATCTTATTTGGAAAAAAATGATTTTAGCAGATGTGATTAAGCATTTCAACATGAGATCATCCTGGATTATTCCGGTGAGCCCTAAATCCAAAGACATATGTCCCTATGAGAAACCCACAGAGGAGAAAGGTGCAGAGCAGAAGTTCATAGGACGATGGAGACAGAGGCTGGAGTGATGCAGCCACAAGCCAGGGAAAACCTGGAGCCACCGGGAGCTGGAAGGGGCAGGGAAGATTCTTGTCTCGAGCCTTCCTACACATGAGAGCTCTGCCAGTCACTTGATTTTAGACTTCGGCCTCTAGACCTGTGAGATAATGCATTTCTGTCATTTTAAGGCCCCAAGACTGTGGTAATTTGTTAGAACAGCCCTAGAAACCTAATAAAACAAGCAGAAATGAAACTCCCATGAAGAGTTTATAGTATTTAATACATGAGACCTATGCAGCATTAAAGGCCTTACAGTATAGGAATGAAGGAAACTTGTTTCAAATAAAGACAGTTGGAAAGGCCTTTTGAAAGAGGTGTGCCTTGATCAGAGGGCTGGAAATTTCAGGGCGTAAGTGGAGTTAAGACAGAGGGAGTTAAGAAAAATAAAATATCAGAGTAAATCTGGGTCTTGATAAAGGAAGTGATGTCATCCAAACTTCTAATGCCTTGAGCATATAGTTGTGTTCAGAAATGCAGAAAGCCTCAATCTGGCCAAATAGAAAGGTCCTTTGTTGCTCGGTTTAGATTATAGAGAAACAAATACTTCACACCTTCTACCTAAAATTAAACTGTCTTTAAAACATAGATTTCTGAAAAAAACACTAGTGAAAAGAAGATATTAAATTCAGAGGAAAGAAATAATTTCAGGGATGTGCTGAAAGCTCTGTCACGCCTTGCCTACACACTTACATACTGTTTGACTTACACTAGTTTCTTTCTTACGCTAGTTTCTTTCTTTTTTTTTTTTTTTTTGGAGAAGGCAATGGCACCCCACTCCAGTACTCTTGCCTGGAAAATCCCATGGATGGAGGAGCCTGGTAGGCTGCAGTCCATGGAGTCGCTAAGAGTCGGACACGACTGAGCGACTTCACCTTCACTTTTCACTTTCATGCGTTGGAGAAGGAAATGGCAACCCACTCCAGTGTTCTTGCCTGGAGAATCCCAGGGATGGGGGAGCCTGATGGGCTGCCATCTATGGGGTCGCATTTTGGGCTTTGCTAATGGCTCAGAGGGTAAACATTCCGCCTGAAATATAGGAGACCTGGTTCGATACCTCAGTCGGGAAGATCCCTTAGGGAAGGAATGGCAACCCTCCCCAGTGTTCTTGCCTGGAGAATTCCATTTGCTGCACACTAGGGCCATCTGAGCAGGGAGAGGCAAGCTGTATTAGTTTCCTAGGCTGTTGCAACAAACCACCATGAACTGGGTAGCCTCCAACAATAGGGAAGTATTGGCTCATGGTTCTAGAGACAGAAGTCTGAAATCAAGGTGTCCTGGGGCCTCATACCTTCTGCAGGCTCTAGAGAAGAATCTTTCCACATCTCTTCCAGCTTCGGGTGACTCCTGGTGTGCCCTGGAGTTTCTTGTCTGTTAGCCACGTCACTCCAGTCTCTGCCTCCCTCGGCACGTGACCCTCTTCTTTGTGCCACCGAGTTCTCTACTTGCAAGTTCAGTTCAGTTCAGTTGCTCAGTCGTGTCTGATTTCTTGCAACCCCATGGACTGCAGCGCACCAGGCTTCCCTGTCCATCACCAGCTCCCAGAGGTTGCTCAAACTCATATCCATTGAGTCGGTGATGCCATCCAAACATCTCATCTTCTGTCATCCCCTTCTCCTCCTGCCTTCAATCTTTCCCAGCATCAGGGTCTTTTCCAGTGAGTCTGCTCTTCACATCAGGTGGCCAAAGTATTGGAGCTTCAGCATCAGCATCAGTCCTTCCAATGAATATTCAGGACTGATTTCCTTTAGGATGGACTGGTTTGATCTCCTTGCAGTCCAAGCGACTCTCAAGAGTCTTCTCCAACACCACAGTTTAGAAGCATCAATTTTTCGGCAAGGGCCCGGCCTAAACCAGGATAACATAACTCTACTTAAAACTTACAAAAACCCCTGTTTCCAAATCAGGTCACATCCTGATGTTCTCAGTATACATCAGTTTTAAAGGATCATTTTTCTACCCACTGGACATCCTATTTACATGTTAATCCTCAGGGCCTAGTTCAGGTTTTGATGTAAAATAAGCAACAACTAATTTTTTTAGCATTTTTTTTTTCCAAGAACCCACCTGCAATACAGGAGACACCGAAGACGCAGGTTGATCTCTGGATTGGGAAGATCCCCTGGAGAAGAAAATTGGCAACCCACTCCAGTGTTCATGCCTGGGAAATCCCATGGACAGAGGACCCTGGAGGGCTACAGTCCACATGGTTGCAAAGAGTCAGACATGACTGAATGACTAGGCATGCAATTTTTTTGCTGACAAAGGGAGTAGACCTATAATGTCCATTAACTTTGTGGAATTTCTAAAAGCTATGACAGGGAAAGAAGGGGAATTGGAAGAGAAACTTTTCAGGTGTTATCTACAAGTGTAAATCCAAAGTCTGTGCAGGGCCTAGGAGGTCTGGTAAGATTTGACCCTGGCCTGCCTCCTCCTCCCTGGACCAGTCTTCTTCCAGATTCTTTAGGTCCCATTCCATACCGTTCACCCAAAATATCCCTCTCTTTACTCTCCACATAGCTAACTTCACATCCTTAGCTCCTCAGCTTAAATGGCACTTCTAAAAGATGATGTCTCCCCAGATCCCCTGTATCTTAGTATCTTTCTTTTATTGGCAGCTGTCACAGTTTGGAACATTATTTTTAATAACACAATGGTTTGTTTCATGTCTCGGTCTCCATCAGACCAGGAGCTCCATAGAGGTGTTTACCTAACGGGCTCAAGGAAGTTATCCCCAGCATCTCAGGTATATTTCAGGTCCTTCTATATAACAACTCTTCAGATACTTTAAGACTGCCCTCTTGACCACCCTAAGACTTCTTCCTCCTAACAGACCACCTATGCGTTTCGGTGAATTTACCTTGTCCTTTAAGGCACCCAGTGCTCAGGTCTGCCCTGTATCTGCTGAGCATAAGGGTGGAGAACAACAGAGGGGAGTTGAAGGCCATCAGCCACCACCATGCTGGCAGGTGCGCAGGCTGTCCATGCTCTGATCCTGTCCTGAACGAGCTTTTGGATCACAACCTACCTGATCCTCTGCAGTATGGTCTATACACAAGTGTTGGCTATGTGGGTCTCTCCCATCCTCTGCAGACTGCAGCACCACCCAGCTCTCTGGCTGCAGACCCTCTGTTTCACTTCAGCTTGAAGCCAGCTCCCTGGCTGAGGTTCCATGGCCGGTGGCCAGCTTTGGGCAGACAGAGTAGCAGGCGGGGTGGACCACCAGGGCTGCTGCGGGAAGACCATCAGATGGGCTGTGAATCATTTCACATACTGATGACTTGCCTCTGAACCTTCTAAACTACGATGCTCAAAATAAAATGGCTTGTGTGTGTGTGTGTGTGTGTGTGTGTGTGTGCACGCACACGCTTGCGATACTCCTGGGAGAATTCATGAAGGACAGATTCGGAGACTTGAACTTGCTCTGATGCTGCATACAACCCCATTTTCAGCCCTATAACACTGTTCCTATTTAGATTGAAAGTGAAAGTGTTAGTTGCTCAGTCCTGTCCGACTGTTTAGGACCCCATGGGCTGTAGCCTGCCCAGCTCCTCTGTCCATGGAATACTCTAGGCAAGAAAACTGGAGTGGGTTGCCATTCCCTTCTCCAGGGAACCTTCCCAATCCAGGGCTCAAACCTGGGTCTCCTGCACTGTAGGCAGATTCTTAACACAGACACCGGGAAGCCCTCCTATTTAGATTGCCATTAACCAAAATCTCCAGGTCACTTCCAGGCTGATGCCAAATTACAGTTCTCCTTGAATTCGTGAGCTTCTTTTTTAATATCAGACTTGATTTTTAAAATTATTCCTACCACATCTCATTTAAGGTAAGTTGAGGTCACCACTGTACATGATTTTTTTTTTAATTAAAATCTAGCTGGTCCATAATGGAAAGAAGCTAGCGTCTCTTAAGCAGATGAAGCCCTTCCTCTGAGCAGAGGGTCTGGAATCCATCTACCTGGAGCTCAAGACCACTTCCTCCACATTGGCTGTTTAACACTGAAATTACTTCAAGCCTCTTCAACCTCCCTGTTCCTCAGTTTCTCAACTGTAAAATTAGGGACTATAAGGTCTACCTCAAAGGGGTACCATGAACTTTATATTTTTTTCTTTTTTAAAATTAATTTATTTATATTAATTGGAGGCTAATTACTTTACAATATTGTAGTGTTTTTTGCCATACATTGACATTAAATGAGGTAACATGTAAGGAGTTGAGAATCATGGCAGGGACATTCTTAATATTAAGTAAATGTTAGCTATTAATATTATTCCTGCATCCATTTATGACTAAAATCACCCATACCAGCATTTTCCTTAGCAAATCATTTTATCAGATGACCGCTAGCCTGGTCGCTGCCCAAATCATTAAGCGCTAATGAAAACTTCCTGTTACGAAGATTCCTCTTTCCTTTTCCTTATCATTATCCAATGATGACATGCTTTGAAAGTCTCACAAATATGCTACATCCTTTTGATAACAACGTAGTGCTTGAGAATCGCCAGTGCACCTGATGTTTTAGAACAGCTTTTCCTCCATGTAATCACCAATCCCAGAAGGAATACAAGGCCTCAGACTCAAAGAGAGAAAAATCAGGAAATAGAGGCACAGACCCCATTTCCCAACTGTGATTCATGGATGCCAGATGTTAGTGCCTTTTCTCTGAGAATGGCTCAAGGACATCTGTTGGGAAGATTAGATTAAGTAAAGTTAAACAGGCTTATGTTAAGGCCGTGGAATTCTTACAGTCCTTTTAGCCATGTGGAGCCCATGAGGTCCCAGTGTCCCTCTGGATGGGGTGGTCTGGCCAGTGGACAGAATGTGGCCCTTCAGGATTCCTTGCTAGTCCGTAACTGGCCATGTGTGAGGGCGGGTTAATGCACTTATCTTGAGTCTCATTATCCTCAACTCTGAAACAGGAATGGTACCTGCCATACAAGTGTATCAGACAGATGATACAAGACAGATACAAGTGTATCAGACAGATTTTAACATAACCCTGAGCACACTGTCAAGCTCTTAGTAGGTGCTCAATGAATGATCACTGAACTTCTTATATAATGTGGAATCGGGTTTAAATAAGTCTATGAATTTTTTTTAATTTTATTTATTTTTGGCTGTGCTGGGTCTTCGTCGCTGCCTGGGCTTTCTCCGTTGCAATGAGCATGGGGCTGCTTTTCACTATGGTGTGCTGGCTTCTCATCACCATGGCTTCTCCTTGCAGAGCTTCGGTAGTTAGTTGTAGCACTCGGGCTCAACAGTTGTGACTCGCAGGCTCTAGGGAGCAGGCTAAGTTGTTTTGGCACACGGGCTCAGTTGCTCCATGTTATGTGGGATCTTCCCGAACCAGAGGTCAAACCCCCGGGCCCCCTGTATTGGCAGGCGGATTCTTATCCGCTGCACCACCAGGGAAGTCCTAAGCCTGTGATTCAGTCTAAGTTTAGTTCTGTGGTTCTTTGTTTCAAATATTCTATAGTCTTTAAACATTTCTTTCTCTCCAAAACTTGGTTTGGGTAATTCAAATAAAAATTGTTCTACTCCCAATGTAAGACACATATCAGGGGTGTATGCCTAGTCATGTTTCTAAATAGTAAATATTACACATTTCCCTAAAGCTTATTTCATGCTCCAGGTGCCACCTACGGTCCAGAAATGATGTTTGTATGTAAAATAGAACATTCACACAATTGGAGAGATTTTCCTAGAGAGACTTTTGCAAACTTGAGGGCAGGGTTAAAATAGACCCTGCAAAAAAATGATGGGTGGTATCCTGGGCAAACTCCTGGGCCTGGGAGGGCAAAGGCAGGCAAACCCCTGGGGTATTTGCCAGGACTGGGAGAGACTTGTGTGTCTGAAGGACAAGCATTAGTTTGGTAGAGAAAAGGCTGAATGGGGACGATGTCAGGTAATAAATGCTGTGATCGCTCCCTTCTTCCTCCCCCTGACCCCCTATCTCTCTGGGTTGCCCATTGATCAATTCCAAGTAAGAACCAGAGAGCAAAAGTGCCTCATTGTATATATGGAACTCTTAGAAGCCTGGTCCCTGGGCACAGAGAAGGGCTACACAAGGTTCTATAGTGAATCTGATGAAGCAAGTGCAGAGCATGACTCCAAAGAGAAGCCCATGAAAAATATCCAGTTAGTACCTACCTTGCAAGAACAGTAGGTAATTTTGGCTAATACCTAAAGAGAGAATTGTTTTGTCATCTGGAGCTTTATTAATCCCTAACCGTAACAATATTATAATAATCAATGGCATGACCCCACCTCATATATTTATAACATTAGAAAAAATAAGAGATGAATGCAATTATAATGCATGTGCTGGCTTAGCTGTCAGGCATTTTATGTTAAAGTAAGCTATCCTTGTCTCCATGAATAAATGATGCTCATCTTGGAGGGAAAGGGGAGGGATGAGAGGAAGCAGTAATTAGAGCATTTTTACTTGTTCTTTCAGTTTGATTTAGTGTGTATTCAGTACACACCAAACTAGCCATGGGCTGGTCAGTTATACCTCAATAAAGCTGAGAATAAAAAATAGAAGACATACTCCTTTTTCACACTCCCATTCAACAACATGAAGTCTGTTGCTTGGCTTTCAGACATTCAACTTTCAAATGTTTTCCAGAGTGCACTATGGACATAAGTGGGACACAGTCTTACCTTTCCAAAGGATGGACTGTAATGAAGTGAAGGAGACCCTTCATCTACCAGCACAAGAAATGGGATTTCTGGATCATATGGTAGCCCTCCTTTAATTTCCTGAGGAACTGCTATACTGGTTTACATAGTGGTTGTACCAGTTACAGTCATAACATCCTCACCAACACTTGCTATATATATATTTTTTTAATGACAGCCTTTCTAACAAGTGTAAGGTAATACCTCATTGTGGTTCTGATTTGAATTTCCCTGATAATTAGTGATGTTGAGCGCTTCTTCATATACTTTTCACCATTTGTACATCTTCTTTGGGAAAATGTCTATTCATATCCCTGGGCTTTCCAGGAGCACAGTGGTAAGAATCCTCCTGCCAGTACAGGAGATGCAAGAGTCGTGGGTTCAGTATGTGGATCGGGAAGATCCCCTGGAGGAGGAAATGGCAACCTGCTCCAGTATTCTTGCCTGACGAATCCCACTGACAGAGGAGCCTGGCAGACTTCATTCCATGGGGTTGAAAAGAATCGGGCACAGCTAAGCGACTAAGCACTCATGCACACTATTCGGATCCCAATTTTTAAATTGTTTTTCTTTGTTGCTGTTGTTGGTTTTTGTTTTGTTTCTGGTTTCCTTTTTTTTTTTTCTGTTGAGTTGTGTGAATTCCTTGTATATTTTGGTTATTAACCTCTTATTGGATATGTGGTTTGCAAGTGTTTTTTCCCATTTTATCATTTTCCTTTTCATTTATTGATGCTTTCCTATGCTGTGCAGAAGCTTTTTTTGTCTCCATAGCTCCACTCACTTATTTTTACTCTTACTGCCTTTGCTTTTGGTGTCAAATCCAAGGAATCAATGCTGATATCAATGCCAAGGAGCTTACTACGTATGTTTTCTCTTAGGATTCTTATGGTTTCAGATCTTGTATTCAAGTTTCAATCCATTTTGGGGTGATTATTCTGAGTGGTGTAAGATGTGAATCCAGTTTCATTCTTCTGCATGTGGATATCCAGTCTTCCTAGCACCAGTTATTGAAGAGACTATCCTATCCCCATTGAGCACGCTTTTGTCCTTGTCAAATATTCAGTTCAGTTCAGTTCAGTTCAGTCTCTCAGTCGTGTCCTACTGTTTGCAACCCCATGAATCTCAGCACGCCAGGCCTCCCTGTCCATCACGAACTCCCGGAGTTCACTCAGACTCACGTCCATCGAGTCAGTGATGCCATCCAGCCATCTCATCCTCTGTGGTCCCCTTCTCCTCCTGCCCCCAGTCCCTTGACTGTATATGCAAGGGTTTATTTCTAGACTCTATTCTGTTCCATTGGTCTGTGTGTCTATATTTATGCTGGTACCATACCATTTTGATTACTATAGTTGTGTAGTATAGTTTCAAATCAAGAAGTCTGAAGCCTCCAGCTTTGTGCTGTTTTTCTCAGACTTGCATTGGCTATTAGGATTTTTAGTGGTTCCATACAAATTTTAGGATTTTTTTTTTCTGTGTCTTTGAAAAGTAGAAGAAACAAAGCTGCCTCCTGGCTATAGTCACTAAAACCTTTACTCACCTAGATGGATAAATCACTAAGTTTATGATATCTTATCCTAGTGTATTTGACTTTTAGCAAAGCGGGAGGAAATAAGCCTTCTCTTTTAATCTGGAGCATAACACAAATGTTGTATTCTATTGGCTAAAAGCAGAGTTGGGCACACAGCGTTCACTTTTATTCCAGAATTCTTTTCTATACATTTGTGACAGTTCCACAGAAAGCTTTTTGTAACACAGAGACTCTTTCTAGTATATCTCAAATTGCTCTGTAAATTATTTAATCCAACTACAGTGACATCTCCTGGTCAGGATGAGCGCTAACTGGAAAATAACTTGCAAGGTGATAGAAAATGACAAATAAGATCTAAACAAAGTAACAAACGACTGTTGCCAAATGTTTTGTTTTGATGCCCTTAGCACTATATAGGTTCAGCTGCTTATTACCCTCATGTTGTGCACAGTGAATAACAAACTTGGAAAGGTGAGAACTAATAATATCCCCTTTGACTAAAGATAGATAAATAAAGCAAGAAAAGCAAGTCTTAAATTGTCAAGTCCTTGTGGGAAGTATGACCAGAGCCCTATAAATGGGTACTGAGGATTTTTGCTCACAGATTTCAGGGCTTTCCCTTATCTTTTGGTTTAAGAAAGATGAATGGCTTTGTGAATGCTGTATCTTTTTTTTTTTTTTTCCCCATAACAATTTTGAGATACAAGGCAGACCAGCGATCACATAATTGTGTGCTGATTTTAGGCTCCTTTATTCCTGCTTTGCAACAAAAGCTATTGTTTGCAACCTAATAATATTGTAAGAAGGGAGAGGGGCGGGAAAGAAACAAAGGTCTTTCCTCTACAGATAGAAATTTGGCTTCAGTACAGGCCAGAGAGCGCAAGCAGGGCGCATTTCCTCTGGGAAATGTTTTCCAACTTTTTTTTAGCTTCATTCCCTAGCATGATGCCTTAGCATGAATTACTCATGAAAAGATCGAGGCTGGTGGGTGACAGCTTTGCCAGAGGAAGACTTACGTTTGACTCTGTGGCTCCTCATCGCTCGTTACACCCCATGCCCAGTCTGTTTGTGTATTTTGTTTTCTTACAGTCTTCTCTTCCTCCAGGGATCCATCAGGAGCAACTCAGGGAATGGAGAATCCATGGATCTGATAAAGTGAAAGAAAGTGAAAGTGAAGTCGCTCAGTCGTGTCCGACTCTTTGCAACCCCATGGACTGTAGCCTACCAGGCTCCTCTGTGCATGGGATTTTCCAGGCAATAGTACTAAGTGTATTGCCATTTCCTTCTCCAGGGGATCTTCCCAACCCAGAGATCGAACCCAGGTCTTCCGCATTGTAGACAGACGCTTTACCGTCTGAGCCACCAGGGAAGTCGGATCTGATAAGAGTGAATTAAAAGAACTTCTGAGAAATGATGGGTGAGGGGGGTGAAGAGGTAGTAACACTCAGAATTAGAAAGACTTTCTTCCTATATAACAGTTTGACTAGCATTTTTCTAAATATGTAATCGTTTGCAGTCCAGAAGAATATAGTCAAAAGATGACTTAAGTTTTTCACATCAGGGTTTTTAAATGTGTATCGATTTTGAAAGCCTAACATAATTTCCAAAATTTGATGCAGTTTGCAAGCCTTAAACTGTATAGAATTCTAATGAAGATGTGCCTAAGAGCCAAAAATTACGGTTATCATCCCAATACCTTTTCTGTGGTGAAAATTTTAAAATCCATGCCATTTAAGCATTGCTAATTTGAACAAAATGTACTTTCCTTAAGGCCTCAGTCACAGAAATTACCTGCAAACAAATGATGTGTTTGATTGTTAAAAACAGCTCAAGGTTTCATGAGGATTTTTTAAGAGATGAATATGGATAACTCCATTGTTCTTTATTTTGGAGGCCAATTGGAGAGGTTGGGAGAATATAATATTTTTATTTTAAGTTAGAAGGAAGTAAGTACACATCTTGTTTTTGCCTATTACGAGATCAAAGTAGATGTGAGCACCTCATTGATTTCGAAGGCGCTCTCTCATCAAATTACTACCATAAATAAAAAAGGGGAGGAGAAAAGAGAGGAACATTTTAAAACTGGAGTAATAGCAGGCCCCAAACTATCATATTTCTTTTTCTTAAAAGTTTTGTCATAATCAATCATCTGTTTTTCCAGTTTATGACCTTACAGAGTATTTTTCCTAAGTAACTTTTTCAATGGGCATATTTTCTTACTAAAGCAATAGATATCCTATTTGAACTCAAGCCATTTTATGGATCCATTATATCCTTTATAATGTTTCTGTGCCATTAATTCTCCATCCAGTAGATTGCCCAAAGGATAAATTGTCAAATCATGAATTATTCTTGAGATGTAATGGTATTCACAAAATTAACTCTGAAAATCTTTGAATGGTTTTCATGTTATTGTTGTTCAGTCGCCAAGTTGTGTCCAACTCTTTGAGGCCCCATGGACTGCAGCAAGTCAGGCTTCCCTGTCCTACACTGTCTCCCGGAGTTTGCTCAAGTTCATGTCCATTGATTGGGTGATGCTATCTACCCATCTCATCTTCTGCTGCCCTCTTCTCCTTTGGCCTTCAGTCATTCCCAGCATCAGGATGTTTTCCAATGAATCCATTCTTCACATTTTTTCTAACATAAAAACCAATAATGTTTTGCTAGATAAGTAAAGAGAAGGTGGGGACTTTACTATGAATCATAATGATGATAATGAGCAACCTAGATAGCATATTAAAAAGCAGACATTACTTTGCCAGTGAAGGTCCATCTAGTCAAAGCTATGGTTCTTTCAGTAGTCATATATGGATGGGAGAGTTGGACTTTAAAGAAAGCTGAGTGCCAAAGAATTAATGCTTTTGAGCTGTGGTGTTGGAGAAGACTCTGGAGAGTCTCTTGGACAGCAAGGAGATCCAACCAGTCCATCCTAAAGGAAATCAGTCCTGAATATTCTTTGGAAGGACTGATGCTGAAGCTGAAACTCCAATACTTTGGCCACCTGATGCAAAGAACTGACTCATTGGAAAAAGACTTTGATGCTGGGAAAGATTAAAGGCAGGAGGAGAAAGGGATGACACAGGATGAGATGGTTGGTTGGCATCACCTACTCAATGAACATGAGTTTGAGTAAGCTCCGGGAGTTGATGATGGACAGGGAAGCCTGGCAGTCCGTGGGGTCACAAAGAGTCAGACAGGACTGAGCTACTGAACTGAACTGAACTAATAATGATGATAAGAGCACATTTTCCAACAGATAACCAAAGGGAAACACCAGAGGGCAGTTGAGTCATTTAACTAGGGGTCAGCAAACTATGGCCCACAAGCCAAATCCAGCCTGCAGGCTCCTTTTATAAATAAAGTTTTATTGGAACACAGTCACGCTCATTAGTTTACTCCTTGTCTACAGCTGCTTTTGTGCTACAAGGCAGAGGAGTAGTTTTTAACAAAGAATGTTATTGGCATGCAAAGCATAAAATGTTTATTACCTAGTTCTTTACAGGAAAAAGTTGTCAACCCGTGCTCTACTAGTTTGCCTATTTAGAATCTGCACTGATTACTGACCCAAACGTTCAAATCAAAACAAAGATTCCTAAAAAATACACAGGTAATTGCATGAGAAAAAAAGTTGGATTTTATACCCTGCAGAGACATCCATTTATTATATGGTTTGCAAATGATGGAAACATCCAGAGCTTTCAACAACTCAAAAGTAAATAGTTTTTTTCTTTTTTTTTCTGTGATTGGCATGATCCAGACTTCACAGGGATTCACTGTGCCAGACCAGTGAGGATTATGGAATTCCCTCAGCTGCCTGTGGTGTTATCAGGTTGCACAAGTCAGTGCCAAAACTAGGCACAGACAAGGTGGCCCAGAAAGGATTTGAGAATGTGCATAATGAGATCAAGAACTCCTCTGTGGGAGACTCAGAGAGTTACTGCAGAATACTTATTATTCTCTCACCAATTTTCTCTTTTCATGCACATACAGGATAGTTGAAAAAAAGCACAACTCTCCTAACCATCATGAAGCAGGACACATTTTTGGCTGATTTTAAATAATTCAAGACCTGGGTTTGATCCCTATGTCAGGAAGATCCCCTAGAGAAGGGAATGACAACCTGCTCCAGTATTCTTGCCTGGAGAATTCCATGGACAGAGGAGCCTGGCAGGCTATAGTCCACAGGGTCACAAAGAGTTAGACACAACTGAATGACTAACACACACACACTACAAAGTAGATTTCAAAAGGAAATACAACACAGCCAAGAGACCACCATGGCTACTGGTGAAGGACAGGGACGCCTGGCATTCTCCAGCCCATGGAGTCGAAAAGAGTCAGACACAACTTATCAACTGAATGACAGCAATTCTTAAGAGTGTGTAGCATTGAAAGGGATTCAGTTAAGCCCTGTAAATTAATCTCTTTGACAAGATTAGGATGACTAATATAATAGGTCATCTAGTCCCAAACATGCTTAAGAGTGAAAGTGGCATGAGTAATAATTAAGCCAGTCAATAGGTATAATGCAGGATTCTGCCATATGAACTGATGTGTGATCTCCCATATGAGCGTAATCATGATGGCACCTGTTACTGCCAGTGGTTTGAAAGTCCTTGGCTTCAAGGCTGAGCTAGCATATGCAGTGCCTTTGTGAGAATGACAAGAAGGTGCTGCGTTCTGTGGCCAGCTAGAGACCGGCTCCCCTTCCTTTGGGCGGGTGCAGACCTCCAATATATGACCAGGAACAACCGTATGTGACTGTCCTTTTCAACAGCAGAGTGGTATCGGTACTAAAAATAGGTTCATGGGGATGAATCTTGTTCAATATTTGCAGTATTTCAGCACTGATCTAAAATCACTACTAGTTGAACTGCTACCTTATGGGAGATAGAAAAGATTGTTGTTGTTCAATCACTAACTCGTGTCTGACTCTTTGCAACCTCGTGGACGGTAGCACGCCAGACTCCTCTGTCCTCCACTGTCTTCTGGAGTTTGCTCAAATTCATATCCGTTGAGTTGGTGATGCTATCTAACCATCTCATTCTTTGTTGCCCCCTTCTCCTTTTGCCTTCAATCTTCCCCTGCATCAGGGTCCTTTCCAGTGAGTGGGCTATTCACATCAAGTGGCCAAAGTATTGGAGCTTCAGCTTCAGCATCAATCCTTCCAATGAATATTCAGGGTTGATTTCCTTTAGGATTGACTGGTATGATCTCCTTGTAGTCCGAAGGACCCTAAAGAGTCTTCTCCAGCACCACAATTCAAAAGCATAATTTCATTACTGCTCAGCCTTCTTTATGGTCCAACACTCACATCTGTACATGACTACTGGAAAAAACATAGCTTTGACTATATGAACCTTTGTTGCAAAGTGATGTCTCTGCCTTTTAATACGCTGTCTATATTTGTTATAAATGGAAAAGATCAGGTTGTATTAAAACAAATTAAGACAGATCTAAATAATAGCTTACAGTTTAGACAAGAATTGTGTGATGTCTATGTGTTTAAAAATATAACTTGAAACTTCTGAAAAAAATTATATGTTCTGAAACTTGCAATCATCTCAGTCATGGGAACACTGGCTTTTAGATTTGCCCAGACATATATGGGGTTGCAAAGAGTCTGACACAAATGAGCACATCCAGACCTTTTGGGGGAAAGTAATTTGGATTTTTTCGACTTTCTTTTCCATATAATTGTTGTGGTTCATCCCCATTTCTCCATTAATACTGCCCAGATGACAGAAAAGAGGGAGCAAAGGAAAATGGGAGCTCTGAGATAGAGGAATACAGCAAGGTGATCAAGATCTCATTAAGAGTATCCGTGCCATTTCATATAGTTCTTCTGACCATAAGCTGTAGCAGACCACTTGGTCTGCTATTGTTCTCCATGTTCCTGGCAGACTCTAAGCTTTTTATTTTGAAAGACTGGTGCCCAAACAAGTCTACCTTGAAGCATACAGACACCCACAGGCTTGCCAAGACCCTTCACACTTAGCTGAGTGAAGGGTCTCTTCTCCTTTGCTCAAGGCTGATGGAGAAGCAAATAAAACCCACTTTGTCACTTATTATTTTCTTTTCTGCCAGCTCCTCTTTTCCTTTGTGTTAACTTAATTTCATCCATTTATGAACCTGATAATTTCTCCACATTGTTTTAAACTTCCTTTAGAACTGATGAATTGTTTTGTCATTATCATTTTTTGAAAAGGAGGGAATGAGAATTTATTTCTGAAGTGTAAAAAAAAATCTTTAGGATTCACTAAGACTAGTAACAGTGGTGACATTGAGAGGAGTTAGCTGAATGGGCAGGAGGTGGAGTTAGAAGACTTTTAGTTGTGTAGCTTGGATTTTTTTCACTTACACATATATGAATTTGTTACCAATTTTTAAGAGTTAAGTTGAAATATTACTTAAAATCAAAGTGAAGACAAAAGACAGCAGTATTGAACAGATGCTTCATCAACACTGTCTCCCACAGAAGGATTTTGAAAGTCTAGCAAGCATTCACTCTTCTGAGAGAATATGGTTGACATGATTCTGTTAGAGCTCTCAATAAATGGTACCTGTCACTTTGCTGAGTCATCCTTGGAGGAGATGCAATTTCCTGTCTGCAAGTGAGGATTCTGATCTAGATTTCAAGTTAAGAGTAATAAGATTCCAGCCTTTCAGGTACCGCTTGGTCGCTTGAGGCAGTCTCTCTGCCAGAGTTTGTTGTAGACAGTCACACTTTTCCTAGTTTCTGACAGTGGAGTGTATTTGGGACTCATTCATAAGAGGAGCGGGGGCACCTGCTCTGCACATTCTGGGCAGCTGATCACAAGGGTCAGCAAGACCTTCACTCTGCCCAGTGGAGTCAACATAACTGAGGAAATGGTAACCTATGGACACCACATCAGTGCACTGTCATAGGTGAAGTATGCAGTACAGAACAGGACACGGATAACTGTAGAGTTATGTGGGAGGACAGGAGAAGGAGCAGGTATCCTCGCCTGAGACAGATCAAGGAAGAGGTGTTCAGGCTCATTCCCATAGAAACTGCAGTAAGAGGCCTTTTAGGTGCCTCTCCATACTCTCCTGGGGAAAAGAAAAAAAGGTCACCATGCTGTGTCTTGAAGGCTGAGAGACATTGGTCAATGCATCATCATAGAACTCTGCATGGATCAGCATCCTGTCCTTAGAATGCCCTTTCTATCTCCCTCCCTCTCTGGGAGTTTCATTGGTGGGTCATGAGGAAATTGACCAGCTCTAACCAGAACAAAGTATCTCTTTCCAGATATCTGTCCCAGAAATTGGGATCATGTAGTGTTAAAAGAGTTCTCTGGCTTGTTTTTTTGTTTTGTTTTGTTGAATTACTCACCACTGTACAAAAATTCTTGAGCAAGCTTCTTTTTTGAGTCAGTTTGGGAACAATAATTTTGAGAAGGGTTCTTCCTGGCAGTGAGAAAAAAATTTTTAACAATAATACATTATCCATTTTTATAACTTCATTGAAAATGATGGATGAACATATGATAAAACTGAGTTTGTTGTTATGAAGGAGGTGCTATCACACAGAATATTAAGAGCAGGATAAAAACAAAAATCAACGAGTAGGACTACATCAAATTAATATCTTATGCACAGCAAAGAAGACCATCAATGCAATGAAAAGGCAGCCTATGGAATGAAAGAAAGTATTTGAAAATCATATATCTGACAAGGTATTAGAGGAGAGTGAAAAAGTTGGCTTAAAGCTCAGCATTCAGAAAACTAAGATCATAGCATCTGGTCCCATCACTTCATGGCAAATAGGTGGGGAAACAGTGGAAACAGTGTCAGACTTTATTTTGGGGGGCTCCAAAATCACTGCAGATGGTGATTGCAGCCATGAAATTAAAAGACGCTTACTCCTTGGAAGGAAAGTTATGACCAACCTAGACAGCATATTAAAAAGCAGAGACATTACTTTGCCAACAAAGGTCCGTCTAGTCAAGGCTATGTCATGTATGGATGTGAGAGTTGGACTGTGAAGAAAGCCGAGTGACTAAGAATTGATGCTTTTGAACTGTGGTGTTGGAAAAGACTCTTGAGAGTCCCTTGGACTGCAAGGAGATCCAACCAGTCCATCCTAAAGGAGATCAGTCCTGAGTGTTCATTGGAAGGACTGATGTTGAAGCTGAAACTTTAATACTTTGGCCACTTGATGTGAAGAGCTGACTCATTGGAAAAGACCCTGATGTTGGGAGGGATTGAGGGCAGGAGGAGAAGGGGATGACAGGGGATGAGATGGCTGGATGGCATCACTGACTGGATGGACATGAGTCTGAGTGAACTCCGGGAGTTGGTGATGGACAGGGAGGCCTGGCGTGCTGCGGTTCATGGGGTCGCAGAGTCAGACATGACTGAGCGACTGAACTGAGCTGAACTGATTAATATTCAAAATATATAAAGAACTCATACAACTCAATAGCAAAAAATAGAATCTGATTAAAAATAGGTAGAGAAACTGAATAGACTTTTTTTTTCAAGAAGACATGCCAAAAGCCAACAGGTACATGAAAAGGTACTCAATCTGTGATCACTAAAGAAATGCAAATTAAAACTAAAGTGAAATATCACCTTACACCTACTATAATGACTATCATCAAAATGATAAGAGATAAATATTGGTGAGGATGTGGAGAAAAGGGGATCCTTTGGCATTTTTGGTGAGAATGGAAACTGGTGCCTCTACTATGGCAAACAGTATGGAGGGTCCTCAAGATATTAAGAGAACTACCATATACTCACTTCTAGGTATATTTCCAAAGAAAAGGAAAATAGGATCCCAAAGAGATTTCTTCACCATCATATTTATTATTCATTTTTCATTCATGATTATTCACAATAGCCAGATATGGAAGCAATCTAAGTATCAATGGATAAATTGATAAAGAATACAGTATAATATCATTTAGCCATAAATAAACGTAAAGTCTGACATTTGCTTATTCTGAGCAGATGAGTCAGACAGAGAAAGATAAATACTCTATGATATCACTTATATGTGAAATTTTAAAAAAACCAAATGCGTAGAAACAGAGACTAGAGGCGAGATTACCAGAGGCTGAGGGGTGGGGAATATAGGGAGATGTTGGTCAAAGAGTACAAGCTTGCAGTTGTTAAATCAGTTCTAGGTTCTAGGATCTCATGTACAGTGTGGTAACTATAGTTAGTAATACTATACTTTATGCTTGATAGCTGCTAGAAGAGTAGCAACTGTGTGTGTGTGTGTGTGTGTGTGTGTGTGTGTGTGTCTGTGTGTTTGATTAGATTAATGAGTACTATAGTCTGGTCAAGTTGATCTATAGATCTAACCATCATAAGGAATTTGAGGCACTGCCATTTATTAGAATAAACAATAGTAACTTAAAAGTTAATGCCATAGGATTACTATACCTTTAAAGATTATAGAACAAGCCACGTGAACAGACAACTTTGGAAAACTGATTCTAAGCAGTATATAAGAAAGTGGTCCAAAAATGTGGCTTTCATTTTGACAAGAAATGTCAAAATGACAAAATGACATGTCACTTTGAGAACAGTGTAAAGTTTATGTAAGTTTTGTAAAGTTTTGTAAAGTTCATTGTAAGTTTTTGTTTATCAATGGATATAGGATTCTCCAGGCTTCCCTGGTGGCTCAGATGGTAAAGAATCTGCCTACAATGCAGGAGACCAGGGTTCAATCCCTGGGTCAGGAAGATCCCCTGGAGAAGGAAATGGCAACCCACTTTTGTAATCTTACCTGGAGAATCCCGTGGACAGAGGAGCCTGGGGGGCTACAGTCCATGGGGTCGTAAAGAGTCAAACACGACTGAATGACTAACACACATAGGATTCTCCATAAGCCAGGGTTTTGAAATATTCTTTCCTGGCTTTAGAAATGATTTTCCTGGTGGCTCAGATGGTAAAGAGTCTGCCTGTAATACAGGAGACTGGGGTTCAATCCCTGGGTCAAGAAGATCTACTGAAGAAAGGCATGGCAACCCACTCCAGTCCTGTTTCCTAGAAAATGCTATGGATGGAGAATCCTGGTGGGCTGCAGTCCATGGGGTTGCAAAGTGTCGGACACAACTGAGAAATTAGAAGTATTTATCTAATTGAATAAATATTTATTTTATTAGCATTAGAAATATTTATCTGGGTGGGTGTACAGAAGATTCTAGGCCAAAATCGAGAAGATAAGTACTCTGTTCCATATTTGTGCAGGAGATTAGTCTGCCAACTGATTGCTGATACATTTGATGCATGTAATGAACTTTTTGAAAGAGGTATATTTATCTCCTTTCTATTCATGAAATTCAGAGATGTTGAGACTTTAGGTTAACAGGGCTCAGTCTGATGGAGTATTCTTCACCTCAACAGATGACAGGTCATACACACACAATTAAGTTCCCCCGGTTCCCACTTCCCCCTCCCATTACACTGGCCTGCAAGTCCACTTGGTTCTTCATCCAAAAGCAGTCATGAACCTGAGTACTTCTCACCATCTGCTCTATGACAGTCACTCCAAGAGGCCTTCATCCCGCCCCTTCTTTGGATTTCACCTCCTTTATGCTAACCCCAGACAGTCCACTTTCAATCCAAGCAGCCATAGTGATATTTTAGAAGCATAGCAAAATCATGTCAGTCCCTGCTTAAAATTGAATCCAGTTAAGGTAAGATCCATGCTCCTCTGCAAGACAGGGTATCTGTACCATCTTGCCCACCTCTGAGTTCAAATCTGTACATTCAGGTCTGACTGTTACCCTCATTCACTGCCATCTAGCCATTCCTCTCTCTCTCCTGTGGTCATGCTAAGTTTGACCCCCTTGCACAGTATATTTTTGCACTGGTTCTTTGTTTTTCTTGAATATGTTTACTCCAGAATTTTATTGGGCACTCATTCAGTTTCAACTGAAATATTCCCTCAAAGTGGCCTCCTCAGCCCTCCTGGATAAACCAGCACTGCTCTCAGCAGTGCCAAGTCATCCTTCATCAAAGTATGTTTTCTTCTTAGCAATTACCTATGTCTATAATCATGTTTTTTAATCTGTTGATGGATTTCATGTCTGTTTATCACTCCCTGGGAGGAAGTGAGACCCTTGAAGACACAAGCAGCACCTGGTTCTTGCTGTGTTCTCAGGGGCATGACCTGTATAACCATAGTAGACTTTCAGTGAATATCTGTGGACTGCCTGACTTTCAGAAATTTTATACTCACACTTTGGAAATTACCCATGTAAAAATATTTGATCAATGTTTTATCCTGAAATATACCACAAGCGTATCCTTGATCTCCTGATATTGTGGATGTTTATATATGTAACAGTGGTATATATGTACCACTTCCCAGGTGGCACTAGTGGTAAAGAATCCGCTTGCCAACACAGGAGATGCAAGAGATGCAGAGACACAAGAGATCCTTGGGTTGGGAAGATCCCCAGCAGGAGGAAATGGCAACCCATTCTAGTAGTCTAGCCCAGAGAATCCCATGGACAGAGGAACCTGATGGGGTATAGTCTGTAGGGTTGCAAAGAGTTGGACACAGCTGAACTGACTTAGCATGCACACACAATGGTTGGTTTGAGTCAAACCAACTTTGGTATTTCTTACCACCACATTATCCTCTTCTTGAATACATTTGAATGCAGAGTTCCAAAGAATAGCAAGGAGAGATAAGAAAGCCTTCCTCAGTCATCAATGCAAAGAAATAGAGGAAAACAACAGAGTGGGAAAAACTAGAGATCTCTTCAAGAAAATTAGAGATACCAGAAGCAGAAGATATTGAGAAGAGGTGGCAAGAATACACAGAAGGACTCATGACCCAGATAATCATGATGGTGTGATCACTCACCTAGAGCCAGACATCCTGGAATGGGAAGTCAAGTGGGCCTTAGGAAGCATCACTACAAACAAAGCTAGTAGAGGTGATGGAAACCCAGTTGAGCTATTTCAAATCCTGAAATATGATGCTGTGAAAGTGCTACACTCAATATGCCAGCAAATTTGGAAAACTCAGCAGTGGCCACAGAACTGGAAAAGGTCAGGTTTCATTCCAGTCCCAAAGAAAGGCAATGCCAAAGAATGCTCAAAGTACCGCACAATTGCACTCATCTCACACGCTAGTAAAGTGACACTTAAAATTTTCCAAGCCAGGCTTCAGCATTACATGAACCATGTATGAAAGCTTTATTGTTTCCTTAGAAATGAATGAAGATGAATTTTAATAACATCTGTTTCACCTCCTCCTGCATCTCACTGATAGCTTATGGTGAATGATGTCGGATTCGTGATTTCTGAAGAAGAATATCTAGCTTCAGGACCAGGGACCAGGCTTAATCATTGAGAGCCCTGGACCCCTTTCTCCTTCTCAAGCGTCCTGGACCCCTCTCTTCTGGAGAGCCCCAGACTCCTTATCAACCTACCTAAGAATTAACTCTCTCATCACTTCATTACCTACATCCATAAGCTTGTCCCTCAACCATTGAAAAGACCCCATGTTGGTGGGGGTCGGGTGGGGAGTTAAGCCACCCAAGTAGTAGTGCAGGGTGTCACACAAATGGGGACCCCATCTTTGAGAGACAGGAATTGGAAATTCCATTAGCCCCCCTGAACATTCCATATATATCCTTTGTGTTACTTAAAGAAGAACCGGCCAGCCACTTAAATAAAAAGTGAAAACTCTTCTTTCTGAAGCAGGCATCACAAGGTTCTTATCATCCCTTGTAGTTATTTGTGACTGTTTCCTGTATTCTGGTTGGCTCAGGGGTAAAGAATCCACCTGCCAATGCAGGAGCCCCCTGAGATGTGGGTTCAGTCCCTGGGGTCGAGAGGATCCCCTAGAGGAGGAAACGGCAACCCACTCCAGTATTCTTGCCTGGAAAATGTCATGGATAGAGGAGACTGGTGGGCTACAGTCCATGGGATCACAAAGAATCAGACACAACTGAGCACACACATGCATCTCTGACCCAAATATTAAAATATTTTACACTTTACTGATTCTACACTTTCATATTGTTAACATCACTGCAGATAGTGACTACAGCCATGAAATTAAAAGACACTTACTCCTTGGAAGGAAAGTTATGACCAACCTAGATAGCATATTCAAAAGCAGAGACATTACTTTGCCAACAAAGGTCCGTCTAGTCAAGGCTATGGTTTTTCCAGTGGTCATGTATGGATGTGAGAGTTGGACTATGAAGAAAGCTGAGTGCCGAAGAATTGATGCTTTTGAACTGTGGTATTGGAGAAGACTCTTTAGAGTCCCTTGGACAGCAAAGAGATCCAACCAGTCCATCCTAAAGGAGATCAGCCCTGGGTGTTCTTTGGAAGGAATGATGCTAAAGCTGAAACTCCAGTACTTTGGCCACCTCATGCGAAGAGTTGACTCATTGGAAAAGCCCCTGATGCTGGGAGGGATTGGGGGCAGGAGGAGAAGGGGACGACAGAGGATGAGATGGCTGGATGGCATCACTGACTTGATGGACGTGAGTCTGAGTGAACTCTGGGAGTTGGTGATGGACAGGGAGGCCTGGCGTGCTGCGATTCATGGGGTCGCAAAGAGTCGGACACGACTGAGCGACTGAACTGACTGAACTGAACTGATTGTTAACATCAGCATATATTTTTGCAACGGGTTTTCTATATTATTTTCTACATTTATAATACAGTTTTAAAAGTTAACTATGGTATTAGTTTGTTAGCTGCCATAAGAAAGTACCACTGACTGGGTGACTGAACCAGTAAGAATGTATTTTCTTACAGTTCTGGAGGCCGGAAGTCAAAGATCAAGATGTCAAGAGGGTTGATTTCGTCTGAGGCCGCTCTCTTTGACTCACAGAAGGCCACCTTCTCCTGCACCTTCACACAGTCATTTCTCTACATGTCTGTGTTCCAATCTCCTCTTCCTGTGTGGATACCAGTCATGTCATAGGGCCCAACCTGAAGCCTCATTTTTAGTTACCTCTTTAAGACACCATCTCCAAATGCAGTCACAGCCTGAGGTAGTGGGGCTAGGACTTCAGTATATGAATTTGGGGGTGGGGCCACAACTCTAGAGACACTGCAGTAGAAAAACAGTGCTTCAATTGTTCTGAATTCCTTAGCATGGCTTAATATCTGTATGAAGTGAAGAGGGATGATGTCTCTTTTAGATCCTGAAGTTTCACTTTTCCCAAATAGAAATCTACTTGAATTTGTTAATTGTCTGTACTCCACACTCTGAATTTATAGCAAAATCTCATACTAAGTATAGCAGAAATTTATATTAAGGTGTAACATTTTAATTTTTATGGATTTAAAGTTTTTAAGGATTTAGCTTAAGATCTATCTACAGGCCAAGTCCTCACTGTGGATTCATATATTGGCATCTCATTACAGACGGTCTTTGATAAACTACATCACTGTAGCCAGTGAGAAGTTTTAGAAATGTCAAAACTATAAGGTTGACCCATAAGGTTACTTAGTATCAACCGTAATCAGTTCCAGGAGAAAATAATCCATTAAAGGAAAAAATGGTTATGAAATCATAGGATATCAAAAAGAAAGCTAAGTTCTTTATGACAACTTATGATAACTTAAGTATTTGATGGAGTTTAGTTAATCATTCAACTTCTGAGATTGATTAAAATAAATCTTAGCTTTTATTAATTCATTTTAAACTGGAAAATAATTTGGGTATGAAATATGGACATGAATGACTCATCTTCCTTTTTCAGACTATGAGTAAATAGGGAGAGAAAAATGAAGATGGATTTTTATCCTACAGCCTTTATGTTCGCTTTTCAAGTTGACTTGCTTTAAAAAAACAAAAACTCATAATCATAGATTCAAACTAAACAAGTGATAAAGTTCTTCCGGTTCATCTGATCTAATCTTATGACCTAAAGGGCTAGTAACGAGACCCAAGGAACTCAAAAGGACTTAACTACAGATGGAAAAATTTAACAGAAATATATAAATCTTGAAAATAAACCTGTTTAATTTCTCCCATTCTCTGGTTTGCTTGTGTATAGGTGACATAAGTGAGTCGCTTTTATTCTCTAAAATAACATGAAGTCTGTCACTTTGGTGTTTTTGGTGTTGTTTCCTTAGTCACAGTGGAAAAGTTAACTCCTCAAACACTCACACTTCGTGTGTTGATTTGTGGATGATTAAGGAACAGCTGGGCTTCTCTGGTGGCTCAGATCGTAAAGAATCTGACTACAATACAGGAGATGCGGGTTTGATCCCTGGGTCAGGAAGATCACCTGGACAAGGGAATGGCCACCCACTCCAGTATTCTTGCCTGGAGAATTCCATAGACAGAAGAGCCTGGCAGGCTACAGTCCATGGGTTCACAAAGAGTCGAACAGGACTGCACAAATAACATTTTCACTTCTATCTCAAAAGTACCTTTCCAAGTATCTGCTTAAATTAGTGTTGACAAATGTAAATGTGAAAACCTAAATAAAATCTGTGGCATAGCCTGAAAAAAATAGAGGAAATAACTTAAAAATAAATTAACAGTTTGAAGATGAGGGAGTTAGCAGTGAATGGGGAGGAGTTTCGGAGAAGGCAATGGCAACCCACTCCAGTACTCTTGCCTGGAAAACCCCATGGATGGAGGAGCCTGGTAGGCTGCAGTCCATGGGGTCGCTAAGAGTCGGACACGACTGAGCAACTTCACTTTCACTTTTCACTTTCATGCATTGGAGAAGGAAATGGCAACCCACTCCAGTGTTCTTGCCTGGAGAATCCCAGGGACGGGGGAGCCTGGTGGGCTACCATCTATGGGGTCACAGAGTCGGACACGACTGAAGCGACTTGGCCGCAGCAGCAGCAGGGGAGGAGTTTTAAGGTTTCGAGTGGAGAAGTGACATCCGGGCAGCACCATGCATTTCTCTTCCACACTGGGGCTCCTTGGAGAGGCTGCGAGGTTCTCAAAATGATTGGGTTGGGACATCAGGTATGAAATAGGGCTCTGCAAACACCTTGGAGACATGGCTACCTTCTTTTTTAGGAAGATTAGCCCAGCTCAGAGCTATGGGGCAGAAGCCAGTAGTGGATCAGTGAGTATGTCTCACAAGTACACCAAATAAAGAGAGTGAGGGCTCACCTGTATCCAGAATCAGCTCTCCCCTGGGACAAGTGACAGAAGCTTAGATTAAGGGGGACAGTGCTTTGCTTTGTGACTTCCCCAGACCAGCTGTGTGAACCAGAGCTGCTCAGCTGTCAAATGTGTCCTGTCCTGTGATGCTTCTTCCATTCCTAAGTCTATGGCATGATTGCATTTCTAAACAGGAAATATATATATATATATTTTATTTTATACTTATAATATAATATATTATATATATTATATATATAATATAATTTATATTTTATATATATATATTTCTAAACAGGAAATATATTTTTTTATTTTATACTTATAATATATTATATATAATATATATAATATAATATATTTTATATTTTATATATATATTTCTAAACAGGAAATATATATATATATATTTTTTTTTTCCTTATCATGGGTGAGTGAGTGAAAATCACTCAGTTGTGTCTGACTCTTTGCAACCCTGTGGACTATATAATCTGTGGAATTCTCCAGGCCAGAATACTGGAATGGGTAGCCTTTCCCTTCTCCAGGGGATCTTCCAAACCCAGGGATGGAACCCAAGTCTCCCACATTGCAGGTGGATTCTTTACCAGCTGAGTCACATGGGAAGCCCTTTCTCATCGTCCATTATATATATATATATATATATATATATATATATATATATAAAATTTGTTTTTGTATGTTATTTATGTTATATATTATATTTATTATATATATATATATATATATATATAATAAATATTATGGTGGTGGTTTAGACACTAAGTCATGTCTGGCTCTTGCAACCCCATGGACTATAGCCCACCAGGCTCTCTGTCCATGGGATTCTCCAGGTAAGAATACTGGAGTGGTTTGCCATTTCTTTCTCCAGAGCCTCCTCCCAACCCAGGGATCAAACCCAGGTCTCCTGCATTCTTTACCAACTTAGCTACGAGGGAAGCCACATAAATAAATATTATAAATGTGTTTATTTATCATTATATGTATGCATTTATTGGGTTTCCTTGGTGGATCAGCTGTAAAGAATCTGCCTGCAATGCCAGAGACGTGGGTTCTATCCCTAGGTCGGGAATATCCCCTGGAGAAGGGAATGGCAACCCACTCCAGTATTCTTGCCTGGAGAATCCCCATGGACAGAGGAGCCTGGTAGGCTACAGTCCATGGGGTCACAGAGTCAGACACACTGAAGCGACTGAGCACAGCACAACACACATGCGACTATTATAATTAGAAATGAAAAGCGAACATTCTGGCACATGGAATTAGGTCTCGCTGCCACCCTGCTTTTAGAGATCATCCATACACTCACTTCAGCCGATGTGTGGTCCTGCATTTACAGGGAAGGAGGGGGTCACGGTGCGGGGGTGGAGGAGGGGAGACATCTGTGCCCTGGAGACCCCGGAGAGCTGGCTTGAACAGGAAAGGGCAGCTGCAGTCAGCAGTGGGCACAACGCGGCACACTCTGATGCAGGGTGGGTGAGAGTGTGGCAGTGCGGTGTTCTGCCAGTCCTAAATAGTCAGCATTCCTGATGAAGAGACCTAAATTACAAACCGGTTTTAGAGACTTCCCCCTCAACGATAGGGACTTAACTTTTGTCTCCAGCTCCTGCTTTCCTTTTACATTTCTGAAGAAGGTGTCATGAATGGACTTCCAAATGCCCCAGATCCTTTCCAGGAATAACTCCAGCTTGTATCCAGGAGCCACAGTATCTACAGGTGTCCGAGCGGCAAGGTGCCCCCTAAAGTACTTCAGGGCCCTATCCTTGCCCGCGGCTGGAAGTAATCCCAAAGCCCGACTTGGGTACCCGACTCGGGGCACTGCACTGAGACCCACAGTGCAGCCATCTCCACTCTGAAGCCACAGGTTTCCAGAGCTGGAGCTGTTTGGGTTCCTGGGCTGGATGAAACCAAAGACAGGCAGGGCTCTGGGATGCGGGGACTCTGTCTGCTCCTTTTCCCTGTGGCCACAGCCCCGGACTTGGCCGCTGAGAGGAGACCGTGTTCCAGGTCTGTCCGCAACAGGGGCACATGTGCTGGAAATGACTCACACAGTCTTGAGGACCGTATCACCCATCATCTTCCTTTTCCCCTCATCAAGCTGAAATGCGTGTGGAAGCCACCAGAGCCCCTTGCCTGCTTCCCGTGGAGTCCGCAGCGGGCATTTTTCTTTTAGATTTCCTTGCTTGTCTTTCTCAGTGTCCTGCCACATTCTGAAGATTCCCCAAGTGTTCCATTTACCAAGTCTTTGTATTTAGGAGGAATAAAATGAACTCCTGAATTTATTTACAATGGGCTTCCAGTTTGTAAATCTTTCCATATCCAGCCAGGTGATTCTGATGGTCAAGGATGGCTTTTCCTGGAGCCCTTTCCTCAAGCTCAGTCTGGACTTACCCCTCTCCCATCATCCATGGATGCTGTGTCTGTGGTCATACATCTCTCACTGTATGACCCTGGTATAGCAAGTCCCCTATATACAGAAGAGTTCCATCCCCAGAGTGCGTTTGTAAGTCCAATTTGCTCATAAGTCCAACAACGGTAACCTATGTACTGAACTAACCGAGTCCACTATATAGTATGTACTATAATAGGTTTATAATACTTTTCACACATAAAATAATATGTATACAATAAAATACTGTATGCAACAATATGTATACATAAAATAATGTATATAAAATATAATGTATAATATAATGTATAATGTATACAATAATATGTATACATAGAAATAATGCATAAAAAAGGCAAACAAAAAATAAAAAAAGCATTTTTAATCTTACAGTACAGTACCTTCAAAAGTATAATCATACAGGACTATAACCAGCATAGAGGGGCGGCCAGAATTCACAGGAAGAAAAGTTACTGACTAGAGAGGGTGAGGAAATAGGAGATGGTAGAGCTGAAGCATCATCAGCAATAGGAGACAGAGGGCCAGCTGCCGTTTCATATGTGCCTGATGTTGATGGAACACACCTTCCCATCTTTGAAAGTGTGCAACATGAAGGTTCATACGGAGGGGACTTACTGTATCTCAAAATCAGGCCTTCAGTAACTATTAGAGTGAAGGATAGCAGGCTAGAGCTCTGGGAATAATGATGGACGTGACATAGCCTCAGAACTTTCTCTTTGCCTAGTCAAACTCAACACATGAAGAAATCATAACAGGGCCATAAATTATGATACAAGAGGGATTTGTCCCAAGTGGTGCAGTGGGGATCCGCTTGGCCTGAATTTTCCTTTGTAAGCGAGAGCTTGGAGGCTGCACGCAAGTAAGGACTTGGGTGACTTTACACTCTGCTGTTGCCAGCGCTTAGATAGTTCCTGACACATAGTGGGGACTCAAGGTGTGGAATTAATTACAGCACAATTTGTGAGTTTGTGTGGGAGAGTTTTGTCCTGCTAAACACTGCCTTTCAAAATTCATGTGCGAACCCCCTAAAAAGTCTGCCTCCATTAACTCAATCATTTTGCCCATCCTGGATCTCTGAAGACAGCTGGCTATTATTTTTACCCAATAAACCATCCAAACCCCAGCCGTTTCCTTTAAGTGGAACTCTCAGAAGGAATTGCTCTACTTTAATATTAAATCACCATCGTGCATTTAACTGCACAGAAATATATTCTTGCTAGTGGGTAACCCATAATGGTCACCATGTGAAGTCGCTCTACTTAAGAGTAATGTGTGTCCGCGTGTCCCTATCACAAACATCTGTGTGATTGCATATTCTAAAGCGGATGGTTTATGCATATTTGGAAGTGGTTTATGCAGATGGTGACTTGAATGCTGAACTTCAGAATTTCCTGGGGGAGATCTTCATCCTTCAGAGCTTTGGGACTACTGCTAAGGGTGTCTGCCCACTCACCTTATCAGGCAGTCATTGGGGTGGCTAAAACAGTGGAATCTGGATTCAAGTCCTAATTGCTAACCCTCCTTAAAATTCACTTTCTCCTGGGGGAAAAAAAAAAAAGATGGCCACCAAGTCTGATAAAACTGACTTCATAGGGCTGTTAGGTGGATGAAATTTGATCTAAATCTCTTCAGTCATGTCAGACTGTGTGACCCCATGGACTGTAGCCCACCAGGCTCCTCTGTCCATGGAGATTCTCCAGGTAAGAATACTGGAGTGGGTTGCCAGGCCCTCCTCCAGGGGATCTTCCTGACCCAGGGATCAAACTCGGGTCTTCAGCGTTGCAGGCAGATTCTCTACTGTCTGAGTCACTACTAATAATTTTAGCACAGGGTCTAATACAGAGTGACCGCTCAATAATTATTAGTCATTAATATTAATATCTCTAGAGTCAAAGAGCTAATAATATTAAAATAATCACTTATGCATATAATTCTTTGATACTCCTGCAAAGATCAAATCATTTTTAAAGGAAAAGCAGCTTTAAATTTTTTTATAGAAGACCAAGAGTCAATACAACAAAAGAGAAGAGGGACTAAGATTGTTCAACTAATCCATGAACAGAGAGAGTTGAGGCAAGAAGCTGAAATGGAATTGAAAAAGATGAGAAAAGATGACTTGCAAAAATGTTTCTTTTGCATAAATGAAGACATGTTGACATGCCCATTTGAAGTCTTTTATCAGCCGAAGCTACAAATCCTGACTTTAGTTTATTGTCATAAATGACACATGTCATTTGAATGTACAGAATTTGAATCTAGATTCCACAAATTTCTTTAGAAACACCAAGTATTTTTGGATAGTTTAGAAAATAGCACTCTAGTCTATTTTGATGTAATATATATTTTTTAACTTAAATACATATTTTTTAATTTAAATACATATCAGTAAAGAAATCAGACAGTAATGATCCATGGTTTTCATTTTATGCAAAAATAGTAGGGGAAATACTTTATATTGAAATGTACTGCTTAATGTTTGCTAGCTGTCTCTCACCACATGTAATATTAAGAAGGTGAATAAATAGGCACCATTGAATAATAATTATCAATGAACCTTATTTAATATTAAAAATGAGACACAAATTTGACCATATTAATATGAAAACCATGATGATAAGTTTTATTTGCATCATTATCTGCCTTGGATTTGTTTAGTAAAAGCTGTAATTTTTTTCACTTATGTTTCAATTGCCACTATATTTTTCTTTTATTTCACTTGTCAAAATGAAGATGAAATAATAAGAGGTATCCGTATTTGTTTGATACTTCTCCCTCCCCCAGCTCTAAAATCCAAGAGGCAGGTCTATCTTGCTGTGTCTGTGTGTCCACTCTTCAGCACAGTTCTTGGCACACAAGCTGTGCTGTATTTAGTTGTTCAGTCATTCGCAATGCTTTGCGACCCCATAGACTGTAGCCCACCAGGCTGCTCTGTCCATGGGATTCTCCTGGCAAGAATACTGGAGTAGGTTGCCATGCCCTCTTCCATGGGATCTTCCCAACCCAGGTCTCCCGCATTGCAAGTGGATTCTTTACCATCTGAGCCACCAGGGAAGCTCAAGAATACTGGAGTGGGTAGCCTATCTCTTCTCCAGGGGATCTTCCCGACCCAGGAATTGAACTGGGGTCTCCTGCATTGTAGGCAGATTCTTTACCAGCTGAGCTACAGGGAAGCCCTCTTGGTACATAGTAAGCATTTAACAGGTATCTCTCAAGTAAACGATTAAGCAAGATGCAGATATGAAGATGTTACATTTGCATTTTTATGCTTTCCGTCTTTCCTAAGAAAACACAAAAATTGATTCTTGGGCAAATTAAAAGAAATCACAGAAGTATCTTTAAATTTACAACTCACAGGGATACAAGAAATTATGATCTTCACAATTACTTTTTTTAAGATTTCTTTTATTTTTTATGTGGACCATTTTTAAGTCTTTAATTTGCTACAAGTCCACTTCTGGTCTATGTTTTTGTTTTTTCTCGGGAGTCATGTGGGATCTTAACTCCCTGACCTGGGATCAAACCCACACCCCCTGCAGAAGGTGAAGTCTTCACCACTGGCCCTCCAGGGAAGCCCCTGATCCTCTCACAATCATTAACCATGTATTAGTAGTAGCCGCTCATGTGGTGGGATGTAAAGGTCAGACAGGCCATGGCCTTTGTGCCCTCCATTGTTCATTAATTAGAGGGACATTTGTACTGTAAGATGATGTTCTATTCCAATAAATCTTTACATTGTGTGTATTAGTTTGCTTTGGTTGCAATAAAAAGTACCACAAACTCAGGAGCTGAAATTAACAGAAATGTATTTTCTCACAGTTCTGGAGACTGGAGGTCCAAGATCAAGATGTCAGCAAAAGTTAGTTGCCTTTGGAGGCATCTCTCCTTGGCTTGCAAATACCTCCTTCCACTTGTGTCATTAAAATGGTCTTGCCTCTTTGTGTGTGTGTTTCCCAATCTTTTCTTCTTGCAAGGACTGAAGTCATACTGGATTAGAGCCCACACTAAGAATTCATTCTAACTTAATCACCCCTTTAAAGACCCTCTCTCCTAACACAGTTACATTTGAAGGTACTGTGCTGTCCTGAGGGGTAGGACTTCAACATATGGATTGGCGAGGGGGGTGCCATGCTGTGTCGATTCAGTCATGTCCGACTCTGTGGGACCCCATGGACTGTAGCCCGCCAGGCTCCTCTGTCCATGGGGATTCTCCAGGCAAGAACACTGGAGTGGGTGCCATGCCCTTCTCCAGGGGATCTTCCCAACCCAGGGATTGAACCCTCCTCTCTTAGGTCTCCTGCATTGGCAGGCAGGTTCTGTACCACTAGCGCCACCTGGGAAGCCTTTCAGGGGGAGAGCGGTGCAGTTCACACCATAACAGTGTGGCCATGAAAATCTTCTATGACTAGATTGGTTTGAGAAATGCTTGGTGAGACCAAATTTAACAGATCCCTTTAAGATGCTGCCATGCACTAGGAATCTCAGGAGCAAACTATAGGTTGTTGGCTGTGCCAAAGGGAAAAAAAAGCACTTCCCAACCCTAAAAACAGACACCTTCAACACTCCAAACCTTCCCTTGGAATGCACACTTGGCAGATCACGGTGGTGGCCCAGCGCTGTGTTGGCAGCCCTGCGTTTGAGTGGTGCTATGAGCAAGGCTGCTGATCTAACCACAAGCTTCTCTGTGATGGGTCCAATCTCATGAGCAGTTGCTTCCAACTCTGTACTGTCTCCAAACTACATGATGAATTCAACACAAGACTTTTTCTTTACCTAGTTAATCATTGTTTCCTAAATTTTGACTTTCTCTTTTTTGCATTCTACCAACTGGTACCAATTTTTTTTGACCTACTTCCTCCCTCCAGGCGGAGTTACTGTGGAAATATTTCTCTATAACGATTGGCATTTGATAACATTTTTGCAGCTCATTATCTCATTGTTTAAAGGGAATGAAGCAAAGAAGAGAGCCAATGAAATGCCTCTTGGAGGGAAGGAAGCATAATTTTCCAACTTTGAACAGGGTGTCAATGCAGAATAGCTGTCCAACCTCCATGGAGACAGAATTCTTTATGAACTCTTTATACAAGCAAACTTGCTAAGCTCTTTAGGACGTTAATGCCTTTGATAAGGATGTTAGCAACTTTCCCTGAACTATTGCATATTTACAGTGGGTCCTTAGTGGAGTAGGGGGCCTTGTGAATTAATCCATATTTAACGAGAAATATCTAAAGGTGATGAGAGTCATATGCTGCTGTTGGGAAAACTGTGCCTTGATAGATTATTTTTGGAACATTAAAGTCTACTCAATCAAGGCACTTGACTATTTAGGACAGGACAATTTTGTGAGAGATTGAAATAAAATATAGGATTTATACTTAATTATTTTCATCACCTACAAACTGTGCTATATTCACTTTAAGGGTTTTAAATTTTCACACTTCTTGCTTTCATCAAGAAAGTAGCCTGCAGTAAATCAAGTGGCTAGATATTGAGTTTTGGCGGAAGGCTGTTTTTAGCAAGGTGACAGCCAATGGCTGAAATTGAGAAAATGTAATTTATTTTAGATTAATTTGTAATTTATGTTTTATTTCAAACTGTCTAGAGAGAGCCATGAAAAGATGTTTGTATGTGAAAAATGCTGTTGGATTCTCACGAGTGTGATGCAGATTTTTCCACATCTATCTCAAGGTTTAGATACATAATTAAACTGTTAAGTACTTGGAAATGTTTGGACATTCAAAAAGAAATTATCACAATGGAAACTATTATTATCATTTCTCTGTATTTGGTCTTATCACTCTGATAGAAAGTACTCAGAAATTAACAGATAGAAATATAATGTCAAAATAACCTGCTTCCCTTTTAACTCATCTACTACTCTGTTCTGTTCTTGGGTATTCAAAAAGAAAAGGTGTTTGATTTCTTAGTTTTTTATTCTTATTTTATTTGTGGAATATAATTGTTTTCCAATGCTTTGTTAGTTTCTGCTGTACAGCAAAGTGAATCCGCTATATGTGTTCATATATCGCCTCCCTCCCACCCCACCGCCTCCCACCCCTCTAGGTCACACAGAGCACTGAGCCGAGCTGCCTGTGCTGCTTGCAAGCTGCCTTCCAGCTAGCTGTCTACCTTACTCATGGTAGTGTGTATGTCAGTATTACTCTCCCAATTTGTCCCACCCTCCCCTTTGTCAATAAATTTAAGAAATTCATGAGTGTGTGCTAGTAGGTGGATATGATAAAATCCATCAGCAGAAGAATTTCTGTTCTTTTTTTTTTTTTTTTTGACCATGCCACATAGCTTGTAGGATCTTTGTTCTCCCACCAAGAGCTGAACCTGGGCCACAGTAATGAAAGTGCCACGTCCTAATCACTGGACCACGAGGAAATTCCCAGGAATTTCTTTTCTTTTGGAGACGGATGGCTTTTCTCATGTGCGCAGTGTTTTTTGGCTTTGTATTCCGAAAGGTGGGGCTTCCCTGGTGGCTCAGCAGTAAAGAATCCACTTGCCAATGTGGGGGACACAGGTTCAATCCCTGGGTTGGGAAGTTCCCCTGGAGAAGGAAATGGCAACCCACCCCAGTCTTCTTGCCTGGGAAGTCCCGTGGACAGAAGCGCCTAGCAGGCTACATACAATCCATGGGGCCTCAAAAGAGTCAGACACAACTTAGCCAACCTATAAAGGTAATGCCTTTTCAAATTCAGTGAACACACAGTTCATTTGATTCCCAAATCAGGATATAAACATGACAATAAAGCAGCATAGTTTAATGATAAGACTATTGGATGTGACATTAACTGGCTTTGAGTCAAGTTTTTCAAAATATTTTTCTTTATTTTTGGCTGTGTTGGTCATAGTTGTGGCACGTGAGATCTTTCATTGCTGTACATGATCCTCTCTCTAGTTGTAGCTTAGTTGCCCTGTTGCTTTGAGATATTAGTTCCCTGACCAGGGCCTGAACCTGCGTCCCCTGCATTGGAAGGCTGATTCTTAAACACTGGACGACCAGGAAAGTCCTCATATTGGATCTGTTTTAGATGCCACCCTTGAACTCAAAGTTGATTTAAAGATTTTGCACTGCAGCTACTTAATCTTTTTATTGTGAAGGCCACAAAGGTAATCATCTATTAAAAACTGGGTGTTGAGACATTTGCCTTTTTACACAAAATAATTGAGTTGAGGGTTTTGTCCAAAGATAAACCGCAATTCCAGAACAAATCAACCTTTGTCAAAAACCAATGTTTAAACAAAAGAAAAAACCTCCTCCTGGTTTCTGTGTAGGTTGCTTTTGTTGCTGATGTCCATGAGAAGCCTGTGTTGAATGTGAGGTAATAGTAAGTTTGCTGAACTTTGAGTCCAGAAAGTTGGAATCAGGTACCAGATTCTGCTGTAAACTCTGGGCAAGTCATTTACTCTGACTGCACCTCAGTTTTCTCATCTGTAAAACGGGAGTGACATCTCTCATAACAAGTCAAAAGTTGGTGGGAGGAAATGTTTTCAGGCTTTGCCAGTGATGAATGCATTAGTCCTAAGGATCAGGCAGGTATTCTTTTAAATGATAAATGATGTGATTAGAGATTTTCTTTTCTAAACACATGACTTCTGTCAAAAAATGAAAAATAAAAATTCATTTTTGTCTGAATCACAATCCCTGAGCAGCTGGTAAATTTGTAATAAGTAAGGCAAGTTGAAATGGCAGTCCACTCCAGTATTCTTGCCTGGAGAATCCCATGGACGGAGGAGCCTGGTGGACTACAGTCCACAGGGTCGCAAAGAGTTGGACACGACTGAGCGACTTAACTTTCTAACTTTCAACTTTCAAGGCAAGTTTAGGGTTAGCATGTAAGGGTGAGGATTAAATGAGTGAAGAAATTTAGAGATTAGAATTTAGAGACCGGATATTCACTTGGACATAACAGCAAAGGAATGCATGTTTCTTTGTGATCCAGCTTCAAGAGTTTGTGTTTCTTACCTTATAGCGATTCTGCACAACATATAATCATCTAGACCCCAGAAACCATAGAGAGGGTCCGTGTGACAGTAGTATGTACTATGACAGGCATTCTATTATTCCTCATTGACCTTGTTTATATGCATATATGCACATGTACACACAGACAACACTGTGCTGTGCTGTGCTTAGTCACTCAGTCGTGTCTGACTTTTTGCGGCTCCACAGAGTGTAGCCTGCAGGCCTCCTATGTCCATGGGGATTCTCCAGGCAAGAATACTGGAGTGGGTTGCCATTTCCTTCTCCAGGAGATCTTCCTGACACGGGGATTGAACCCAGATCTCCTGCAGTGCACGTGGATTCTTTACCATCTGAGCCACCAGGGAAGCCCATAAGTACTGGAGTCTGTAGCCCACCCCTTCTCCAGGGGATCTTCCTGACCCAGGAATCGAACCAGGGGTCTCCTGCATTGCAGGCGGATTCTTTACCAGCTGAGTTATGAGGGAAGCCCACATACAATGGTTCTACATATTATTATAGTAAATAGCATGTATGTAGTCTTTGTGAAGGGATAAAATCTGTCAAAGCACTAGCTATACCCAGAGGGTCCCAGATTGTGTTCCAGTGAGAAACCAAGACTCTCTAAACAGTAGATATACTGTATTTATTAAAAATGTTGAGTACTAAGGTGGCTAAAAATTGAAAATTCTTAATAAATAAAGTTGAGTTAGTAAGTAGTTACTGAAGAACTTAAAGATGGTCTTCTGCAAAATACATTGGATTAGAGGAACAATACCACATTTTCCTTTCTATTTCAGTACTAAGGTGGCTACGGCTTCCCTGGTGGCTCAGATGGGAAGGAATCTCCCTGGAATGAGGGAGACCTGTGTTTCATCCTTGGGTAGGGAAAATGCCCCGGAGAAGGGAATGGCTACCCACTCAGTATTCTTGCCTGGAGAATCCCATGGACAGAGGAGCCCGGTAGCTGCAGTCCATGGGGTCACAAAGAGGCGGACACAACTGAACAACTAACGTACTTTCAAGACGGCCTAATGAACCCTTTCTTTTGGAAAAATGATGAAAGAGTTGGCTAAAAAAATAAAATTTCCAAAACTTTAAGTTTTAAATGATACAGAAAATATAGTTACCTAATGTATCATTTAAAAATGTTTTCATTATTCCTTAGCTTTATATATGTAAATGTCAATTTAATACTGGTCATTAAATAAGCATATTAGAAGAAATTATTACATAATAAAATTTGGTGAAACTTAAATCTTTATATTGAGGTGAATTTGAGTTTTCCATCATTTCTTGTAATATATATCATTGAAAAGCCCCATGGGATGAATTATAAAAATGGAAACTGTGAGAACATTCTCTCTATTCATTTACTCATACATTTGAGGTTCGTGTTTTTCTTAACCAAACGCATAATGATTTCCAAGGTGAAGAGCAGTTAACCCAATGGCCTCTTAAACATTCAATTCCATTAAGTTCACCTCTGAACAATGGCCAGAGTCATTAGTGCATCTTCTCAGTGTTTATTACTCATGTGCAACTCAGTTTACTGATTTATTATAACTTCCTAAAGACAATCATAGAAAGCCAGTTAGCTGAAGAAAGCAGATGATGATCTCCATAAAGGTTTGGCAAGCTTTGTCTGCAAAGGGCAGGGAGTAAATATTTTTAGCATTGCAGGACGTCCTAACTGCTCAGCTCTAACCTGCAGCTTGAGAGCTGCCCCAGGCAGTACGTAAAGAATGGTCAGGCTGCATTTGGCCTGCAGACCTTAGTTTGCTCACAGGGGTCCTCCAGGATAGAAGAATAGCTGTGATTTCTAATTGCATTGTTGCAGCTAAAAGGTTTGTGGCTCCATGAAGTCCTGGAGCTGTATGAAAACTGAAAAAATGCAATCAGTCATCTGGGTACCTTCAGCAAAGGCCAAACATCTGGATGTTTGGAAATCGAGAGTTTTAAAAAACACCTATTACGTTATCATTATGATTATTACTAAGCTTTTGTGTACTTCATTCCAAGAGTGATCTCAACATATTTAAAAAGCTGGAAACCAAGTGAAATTGTACCTTTTTTCTTTTCACTTTGAATCTGATATTTTAAAACAAACACCAATGGAGGGAAAAAATAAAAGATAGTGTGTGTGCTCAGTTGTGTCTGACTCTTTTGCGACCCTATGGACTGCAGCACATCAGGCTTCCCTGTCCTTCACCATCTCCCAGACTTTGCTCAAATTCATGTCCATTGAGTCGGTGCATCCTCTGTCGTCCCCTTCTCCTTCTGCCTTCAATGTTTCCCAGCACCAGGGTCTTTCCCAATGAGTTGGCTCGCCACATCAGGTGGCCAACATATTGGAGTTTCTGCTTCAGTCCTTCCAATGAATATTCAGAGTTCGTTTCCTTTAGGATTGACTGGTTTAATCTCCTTGCAGTCCAAAGGATTCTCAAAAGTCTTCTCCAGCACCATAATTTGAAAACATCAATTGTTTGATGGCAAGGGCAAATCTTACTCAACTTTCCTTTTGTATTTACCAAGTAGGATATGACACATGGTATATCCTCAGTAAATTGTCCCTAAATTGAATAGTTTTGTTGTGAATTAATCTCCAAAGGTATGGAATCATTGGCAATTTTATTAATTAGAACTATAATTTTGTTACATTATCCACTAGATGTATCTTTACCTTAAATTTTTTTATATTATTAGCAACAATCTTCATCTTGTGAAGTTTTTTTTTCCTAATTTCATAGTTATATGTGAATCAACATCTTCTATAATTCCTGAGTGAGGCCCACTCAAGTTGCTATAGAATGACAACTCTCAGGAAAGCATTGTTCAGGGAGTGAAGTGAAAGTTGCTGCCGTGTCCAGCTCTTTGTGACCCAATGGACTATACAGCCCATGGAATTCCCCAGGCCAGAATACTGGAGTGGGTAGCATTTCCCTTCTCCAGGGGATCTTCCCAACCCTGGGATAGAACCCAGGTCTCCAGAGGAGCTCATTTATTCTCCCATCCTACACAGTGGGCTTGAAATCCCAACTCTGATACTTACTGGCTGTGGGATGTCAAGCGATTTATGCAAGATCTCAGAACGTCATCTTACTTACTCATGAAAATGGATAAGTCAGCAATGGCGAATGTGGGTTGGCACTTGCTGGGCATGGGGTGGGGGCAGGGGTGCTGACCTTTTATCCTTTCTCTTAGCTGGCCCCAAAGCCCTATGAGGAAAGCCGCAGCATCACCACCACCATCCCAGCTTCATGTATTTGGAAATGGAAGATTAAGGACTTTGCACAGAGAAATTCCCGAGTCCTCACTTATGACCACCAAAAAGTCGGGAGTGGCTTTTCCGAGATTTCGGGGTTGGGGGTGAGCTGAAAGTGCCTGAGAAGGTCCTCGTGTTGCCCTTACCCTCACAACACCCTAATTTCTCAGCTAGGAAGAACCACAGTGGCCCAATTAACTTCAGTCTTGGGGATGGACATGAAGATGTGATAGTTTAGACTCAGCTCCTTTGTTGCCTTGGGGAGAATCATCCGATGTGGGGTTTGAGCTGGGCAGCTTAAACCCAAATGATGTACGAAGATGAGTGTGTCCACCCCGGCAAAGAGGTGACAGGACTGCCCTCCGATGAGCAAGTTTGGCTGTCCTTTCCTCTGGAGGAATCCTGTCAGTCCTGCTTTATGAAGCCTGAATCTCTCTATCCCATGTTTCAGTGGAATTCATTTCCTAAATTATCACCTTCAGCAAAATTACAGTTTCCCCACTGATTCCACTTCCATATAATATTAACATTTCAGTTGATGTTACTCTTTTTTTCTTCTCTTCACGGCTATTGAGATTTGTATAGTAATATTAAAAGCATGGATATATTGCATATTGCATGTATTCCATACTGTTCTAAACACTATAGAAGTGTACCTCATTTATTTTTCACAAGAATCTTATTTGTGCCCATTTTATAGATGAGGACACTGAGGCACATGGAACAAGGGTTATCAGATGTTAGAGCACATCAGAAGTCACCTAGAAGGCTTGTGAATATAGATTCTGGACCCTACCCCAGGTTTTCTGATTCAGGAGGGCTGGGGTATGGTCTGAGAATTTGCCTTTCAGTCAGGTTCCCAGAGGAAGCTGATGTCAATGCTGCCATTTCAGGGACCACCTGAGAGCCAGCGAGATGGGACAAGTTGCCCCAGGCCACAGAGCTAGGCAGTACTAGAGGCTAGATTTGGATAAGGCAATGGCACCCCACTCCAGTACTCTTGCCTGGAAAAGCCCATGGACGGAGGAGCCTGGTAGGCTACAGTCCATGGGGTCGCTAAGAGTCGAGCACAACTGAGCGACTTCACTTTTACTTTTCACTTTCATGCTTTGGAGAAGGAAATGGCAACCCACTCCAGGGTTCTTGCCTGGAGAATCCCAGGGACGGGGGACCCTGGTGGGCTGCCGTCTATGGGGTCGCACAGAGTCGGACACGACTGAAGCGACTTAGCAGCAGCAGCAGCAGCAGAGGCTAGATTCAAACACAGACAATCAAGTCTCAGAAGCCTTTGCATTAACCTCGTTTAATAACTGGACAGGACTCTCACACCTTCACAAGAAGAATGCCTGTTTCCAGAGAGCCAGTTTCCACTTTTCTCCATAGAAATCTGCATGTTTGTACGGGTGGGTGTCTATACATATGTGTGGATGAATATACGCATGTATATAATAACCAGACACGCTACTGAGTCCGATTCTGCATCAACAGAGAATAACCATTAGCAAATTCTTTAATCATTCTGATACTTACTTTAACAATTATAATCATTAGTTTGTTTTAATACCAGATCTCTGAGTTATCACAGTCATTATGACCTGTTATTTGGAAATCATGAGCTTGGGTTTCAAAAGCATGTGTAATCTCATACTTATTTCTTAGAAGTAAATCAGATCCTATACAATTTGACATAATGACAAGCGTAATTAATGCTTGAGACTTCTAGTTTCTTAGTCATCAACTCCAGCCTCTCACCAGATTCATAAATCTCTGAGGTCTGTGAATGAAGTGTGAGCAGCCAGGGCCTGGAGGCAAACCAAGCGCTCTGACTCAGTTGGGGGAGAGCTCCACTTATTTAAAAACTCCTCCCCACAGTTACTCCAACCCTGCCCTCCTCTGAGCTCCATCTTTCCTAGACCTGTGCCTCTCTGGCAACACACAAGTCTTTTTCATGCTTCACATGAGACCATCTCAAGTGCAGAGGATTCTAGTCTTCAAACTCTGCCAGTCCTCTGATCAGTGACTCCTTGTACACCAAGCCCCATCTTCCTGCCTCCCGCCCTGCCTGCCCAGGTGTGTCTCACCTGGCACAGTCCTCTGTCTCGTAGGTCGTGTCCCAGGGAGAAGGAAATATTCCAGAAGGTACCCAAAACACAGAAGCATCGCCCTTTATCTGGAAGTGGATGCTGAGATGAAATGTAAAACATTTTCACCGGCAGTTTCCCAAATACAATCTGAAAATGTCTGTTCCCACCTGACTGTCTCTCGTTTTGGGATTCAGGTCTCAGAACTTCCTGGCACTCGTGGGTCCTGATGCCAGGGTTTTGCTCTTGTTCGCTTTGGTTGTGATTGTGGCGCCCTCTGCTGTTCTTCACCGTTCCTTACATTTGCCGTTTCCGAGAAAAAGCGAAGAGCGATTCAAAGGAGAACATAGCATCTGCTGATTTAAAACGATGATAATTTTCTTCTTCGTGGTAGCCAAATACTGTAACCCCCCTGTAACATTGTTGCTTAGTCTAAAGAACCCAGTTTCACTGCTGGTTGATGTTGTAAACAGGATATTCTTCTTTACATTAGGTCTTTGGAGTTGATCTAACAAAACAGTTTGAGCGGGGGTTTCTAAGTGCTTTTTGAAAGCTGTTTTCTTGAATCATACTTTCTCAGAGCTCAAAGACAGTTTGAAAATTACCAAGTCAGTCTTTTTACAGATGCACAACTGAGGTTCTGAGAAGTTAGAAGAGCTTCCAAGAGGCCATAAGCAGTGTCAAAGCCATTCTGCAAGTTTCATATGTGAACCTAATTCATTGTGATATGTTTTTATTTTAGTAAATCAAATATATTAATTTTGGAACACCAAATACTATAAACTTTCTGGGTTTTTTATTTGAAGCCAAAATAAATAATAAACATTTAGTTAAAATTTTGTAGTAATTTAATTATTTTGGCATTTATTTAATAAAATCCATAAGCTATGAAGAAGCTCTTAAAAGTCCAATTTTCAGTGTTTATTTTCTTATGTTTTATTGTTATGCTTGCTAAGGCAGCTTCTGACAGAAGTAAATATATTAATAGAATTGCTGTGACCATTCTCATTCGTATATGATTACTAGAAACCAAAGGAAGCTTGGAATTGGTCCATACATGTTAATATTATCTGAATTGAATCCAGTAAAATCATCTTTATTTGGAAAAAAATGACTTTATATGGAATATAAAGTCTCGATCCAATAAAACACCACATATGTTGCTGTAAAACCCTGAGTAGATCTTACGACTCCTAACTAAAGTGACTTTCCAGTTTACTTATTTAGGGTCGTTTGAGGTTTTCACTGGCTTCGAACCAACAGAAGGAGAGATCACACATGCATTTGAAAGAAGTAGACCTGTCATATTTCAATCAGAAGTAGAAATTATTCTAATTCCTACTGCAAAATATAAAATGTTGAGAATTGTGTTTTAAGTGTTTCCTAATTTCTGAATTTTTCTGCATTTGGGTCAGTGGGAAGCATTATCTTTATTTTTTTTTTCTTTTTCTGGATACTATCCCAGGTCTCTTGCATTTTTGCTAAATCTAGTATTCAAAAATTTTAAATGCAAATGGGTAAAAGTAATTCCATTGAACAATTTAGCTATAAAAGTAGAATGCTTTAGAATTAGAGGGGATTAGAGCCATTGTCAACTTCAGTTGTCCTTTGAGAGATGAAGAAAAGGAGAAAGTTGATGACTTGCCCAAGTAAAGAAACAAAGCCAAGAGCAAGCTCAGGTTCCCTTGATTCCCAGGCCAGTGCTCATCGAATTCTGCCTAAAGTACATTATCTAAGCCTCCTTACGGAGCTTTTAGTGAACTGAAAATTGCAAGAAATGTGTTGTGGAAACTTGAGGAAACAGTTCACATTTCTTCCCTAGTTCACAGGGGCCAGGTCTAAAGTAAGACTTCTCTGGAGACTAAAATTAAAGGTACTGAAGCCAATGCTTTGTGATACTTGTGGTATGTCCGACCAACATCCACATCAGCTCATTTTTGCAAAGTCTATTTCCCACCTCTTAGTACAAGCTAACACAGTTGAAAATACTAGAGAAAAATCACATTGCAAAAATTTTAAAGACTCCTCACTTAATACTGAACGTCTAATGTGGATGAACTCTCAGAAAAGGTAGATGAGCTTTTAAAGACTTTAGTACTTTGAGAAAATCGTGGTTAGAGGGTATAAAATTCAGGCTTTTAGGTACAGGGTAAGTAAAGCACCAACGTCTTCTGTGACTTCTTTGTTCTGTCCATCATGCGCTAAGATCTAATCTTGAGTCTAGCACGTTTCAGCAAAAGGAGAAAAAAAGGACATTAAAAAGCAGAGAGGCCAGAAAAAAAACAGTATAACTGTTCCTTATGCTTGTCTCTTAACATTGTAGACCAGGGGTCCCCAATCCCTGGGCCATGTATGGGGGTGTGTGTGGCAGCATTAGATTCTCATAGGAGCATGAACCCCGCTGTGAACTGCGCTTGAATCATCCTGAAACCATCTCCCCTCAACTGTCCACGGAAAAATTGTCTGCTATAAAACCCACCCCTGGTGCCAAAAAGGTTGCGAACTGCTATTGTAGAGAACAAGGCATTCCGCTCTGGGCCATCCCTGTGGCTTCATTTTTTTTTTTTTTTTTAATACTAAGAATGTGCTCACGGTATGATGGATCTGGCTGCCCAGTGTTGATGATAAGCAAGGTCTCTCTCTTTCATTACCAATTTCACCCTCAACAGCCTTTGCAACTTCCTATCCGATGAATGCTTCCTTGGTCTTTTAAGATGTAGTTCCATCACATCTCATCCGTGAAGACCTTCTGATAGTCCCTAACCTAATGGTAGATAACTCTTCTCTGCTGTGCACTTAGAGAACTACTCTGTATATCCCCACTCTAAAGTTCTAGTATATTGCATTTAAATTTTGTATGTATCTTTCTCCTAAATCTGACACAGATGAGGTACAAGATAAATCGAATTATGTTAAAACATAAATCTTCATGTTGGGAATAGTAGGTGCTCATTTAAACAGCTATATTAAACAAAGAGCTAATCAAATCATTTAAAGGTAGGCATTGTACCCAGTTTATCTTGGATGGCTCACCCAGAATTTCATTGCTGAAAATTCAATATTCTGTGAGTATCTTAATGGCTGCAGTGGGATTTGGTAACACCTGCTGTAGATATTTTCCAAACTAAAAATGGATGCGATACTCCATGCCAAAGAGTGTTAGGACCTGGATCAAACATTTGTCCTTGTGCTCAAGTGGCTCAGAACTGTTTTCTGTAGAAAACTTTGGCCCTTTCCACACCCACAAGATGGGAAGCCATCTACGCTTGAGGGTCCAGGTTTGAAATACTTGATTTCGTAAGAGAATGTTGACTTTAATTCTCTATACTTCCATTTTTCACACCTGTAAAATGGGAATAATAACTACCTCATGAGGTTATTGCTGGAATTAAAAACACATAAAAACATGTTCAGTGCCCAGCATAGTTGGTGCTCTGTCGGTGTTGCTGGCTGTTATTAATATAAGATTGAATTAGGGTTTCCAGATTTACCAACTAAAACCATGAAATACCCAGTGAAATATGGGCTAGTCAGTTGAAATAACACATAGTTTGCTTATTACAAGTATGTCCCATACAGTATTTGGGATATACCTCTGCTGAGAAATCATTGGCTATCTGAAAATTCCATCTTAACTAGGTGTCTTGTATTTAATCTGGCAACTGTAGGTTGAGAGAACGAATAAGCCTTCGTTGGAGTTTAGGAATGTATTGAATAGCTTTAAAGGGTTGTTTTTAACCAGCCGAATAGAATGGACAAGTTCCCTCCAGCAGGGACATTCTGTAACTAATGGAACACCTTCTGAGATGGTTTCTGTAAGCGCAGGTAAGGAGGTAGGTAATGCCTGAAAGTGAGTCAGGAATTTGGTCTGAATGAATTCTGTATGAAAGCCCAGTTCTGTGGGCTTTCAGTGCCAGGGCTGAAGTTTGGATTTAGTCTCTCCCTGCCCAGCAGTGGTGTGCTAGAAAGGCCAAACAGCATTTGCAGTAGAAATCGTAGAGTGATTTCCAGAGTACTGTCGCATCTGGGTGTCACTGGCACGTGTGTTTGCCAATTCCCTTGTCACTGGATCTGAGAGAGGATTGGAGTCAATGTAACCGATGCCCTAGAGAGCCTGTCCATGGATGCTTTCCTGCCTTGCTTAGTACTTTTCAATTTCTCAGAAGTTAGCTGGCCTTTGAGTCATTAGACTTTTCAATGAAATAGTAAAAGTGAAGTGTGAGAAGATCGATATTAGTAACACACTCTTTTAAAAAATTGTTTAATTGGAGGACAATGGCTTTACAATATTGTGTTGGTTTCTGCCACACATCAACATGAATCAATCATAGATGTACATATGTCCCCTCGTTCCTGAAAAGAAAGTGAAAGTGAAGTCACTCAGTCATGTCCGACTCTTTGCGACCCTATAGACTGTAGCCTACCAGACTCCTCAGTCCATGGAATTTTCCAGGCAAGAGTACTGGAGTGGGTTGCCATTTCCTTCTAGAGGGAATCTTCCCAACCCAGAGATCGAACCCAGGTCTCCCGCACTGCAGACAGACGCTTTACCATCTGAGCCACCAGGGAAGCCCCTTCCTGAATCACCTTCCTTCAGAAAGGAAGCTCCTTCCTGAATCACCCTGCTATATCCCTCCACATCCCACCCCTCTAGGTTGCCACAGAGTACTGGGTTGAGTTCCCTGAGCCACACAGATAATTCCTACCTGCTGTCTGTTTTACGTATGGTAATGTATACGTTTCCATGCTATTCTCTCAATTCACCCCACACTTTCCTTGCCCCACGGTTTGAAAGGTGCCTCATGACCTTCAGAAACCTGGGCCACTGCCCTGGGTTACTAGGTTTTTAATCAGCTTTCTCTGTAGAGTTGCATGAACCAGCTAATTAAGTAACTGAATTTTCACATCATTATTTAATAGTGACCCTAAATCAACCCTTCGAACCTCACAACCATCTGAAGCCTTTCTTTCTACCCTTGTTGCCTATAGTAATTATCTTTGATGCTTAATGAAGCTCATTGGTTACTGTTCTTTGTTTGTTTGCTAAACCATTTATCCCTGAAAAGTTATAGCCACAAAAATACTAAATTTATAGGCATTTTTTTTAAAGTTTCCTCATACTTTTGGAAAGCTAGCAGCTGCTGTTCAAGTATCTTTAAAATCCATGTTTCAAAACCATGTCAAGAAATGAATGGTTAAAATAAAACATTAAGTTTTTTTTCACTTTTATATTTTTTCTAATGTTGGGAGTCACCCAAGTAACATGTGGTAATGATTTAGGATTCTGAATATACACAATTATTTTCATCTTAATAACATTGACTCTCTGCTTTAAAATTCACCAGTCGGCATATAAGTTTGCCAGTCCACACTCAGTCTGTATTTTCCTAGAATTGCTCTTGAAAGCATTAGTATGAATCATTATTTTGCTTTTGAAATATTCTTGTTTTATTAGCACAGTAATAATACACAGCACTTAGATATTTCCCCTGTAAGGGCCCCCAAAAGGGATTCTCCTCAGGTTTTCCATCTTCTGTTAGTATGATTATATCAGTAATTTAAATTAAAACTGAAATTCGAATCATTGGCATCTGGGAGCATGCCCAGAGAATGGCATGTGGGGTTTATAGTGAACAAAGGCCCGCACGTGTCTCTTGTCTCTTGGCTTCGTCTCTCCCTGCTTCAAAGCCTCCCCTGCAAAGCTGGATTAATCCCCAAGCCAGTGAGGCTTACTCTTCAGCATCCCCACTTGCCTGGCTCCTTCCGGGGTCCTTCCAAGGTCCTGGGAAAGGTCTAGAGATAGATTCACTGTGTTGCCGTTCAGTCGCTAAGTCGTGATTGACTCTTAGCGACCCCATGGACTGCAGCACACCTGGCTTTCCCTGTCCTTCACCATCTCCCAGAGTTTGCTCAAACAGATATATCTGAGAATTTTGCAGAAGGAAGATATTTTAGCACAATCAGGTAAGACTCCCTTCTCTTGCCTCTCCAAGTCCAGGAGGACTACCCCCAAATTGCACAAACTTCAGGTCCCACCAAACTGGTGTCCATCCCTGTTCCCAAGATAAGTTTTATTGTTTTTGTTACATACCCCAGATTATAAGTGAGGTTGAACATTTTTTAAGTTATGCCTGTTCCTCCCATGCTGGCACTGGAACCATATTTGATCACTGTGGTAGTAACTCTGCCCCTCAGGAGAGTAGGGTGGTGAGGGGAAGCTTGCCCTGGAGCCCATCATGGCCCCTCCTAGGGCAGGTCCCCTCTCTCTGTTCCCCCTCCCCTTGTGCTTTTAAGGCTACTTTCCTCCAATCTTTGTGCCTGGAGAGACTCAGACAGGAAGTTCTCCATCCTGGCCTGTAGCTCTTTCTCGTAATCTGAGGACAGAGGATGAAACAGTGGCAGCCTTAGCCTGCATGCATGTGTGCTCAGTCACATGGTACTGTAGCCCACCAGGCTCCTCTGACCATGGGATTCTCCAGACAAGAATGCTGGAGTGGGTTGCCATGCTCTCCTCCAGGGTATCTTCCCGACCCAGGGATCGAACCCACATCTCTCACGTCTTCTGCATTGGCAAGTGGGTTCTTTACACTAGTGCCACTTGGAAAGCACTGCAAACCTCTGATAAAAAGGCTGATCACAGCCAGCCCCAGAGTCTGTCCTGAATTGCTGACACTGACTGACATGGTGTCTCCGGCTGTGGGCTTGTGATCTGTCTTCGCACCTACCCCTGGCCTGACTGGCTAATGGGGTGCTGAGAAATTTGCAGGATATTTTGTTGGAGATGTCATCCAGAGTTCTCTCCTTCTGCCACATCAGCAAGCTGTATTCCAGGTAGCATCGTGAATCTCAGAGCAAGAATGATGGGCATAAAACCACCAGTTTACCCTCATGTAGATGAGTAAGGAATACATCTTTATTACGTGAACCACTTAGATGCTGAGGCTACTTGTTACTGAAGCACAGCCTAACTCATCCTGACTGACTTTCTGTTTCACTGTTTAAGGTTCCCCCTTTGCTTTCCAATTCTGTCTCCCAGAAACCTGTTCAATTCACATGGGTGCCTCCTCTAGTTAAGGAGGATGCCTATCATTCTTCTTTCTAGATGCATACCACTCAAAGAGCAAAGCAACTAAAGTCTCAGTCTTTTAAGAAATGTCTGTCTGTGGGGGAGAGAGACTTATATTCAGACAATGATAACACAGGGAAGAATGTAATCTAAAGAGTAGCCAATTTTACTAAAGCTCTTTACAACTCATCTAACTTCAAGTGAAATAAAAAGCTTTGCAAGCACATCAGTGGAGAATCTGGACCCTTCCTGGAGATGGTGGCTTTTCCAGCTGAATGCTGAGGAGGATGTAGATTAGAGGGGAGAGGGGATATGAATCCATCTAGTCAAAGCTATGGTTTTTCCAGTAGTCATGTATGGATGTGAGAGTTGGACCATAAAGAAGGCTGAGCACTGAAGAATTGATGCTTTCAAATGGTGGTACTGGAGAAGACTCTCAAGAGTCCCTTGGACAGCAAGGTAATCAAACCAGTCAATCCTAAAGGAAATCAACCCTTATTCATTGGAAGAACTGATGCTGAAGCTGAAGCTCTGATGCTTTGGCCACCTGATGGAGAGAACCAACTCATTGGAAAAGGCCCTGATGCTGGGAAAGATTGAAGGCAGGAGGAAAAGGGGACAGCAGAGGACAAAATGGTTGGATGGCATCATCGACTCAACAGAAGTGAGTTTGAGCAAACTCCACGAGCTGGTAAAGGACAAGGGAGCCTGATTTGCTATAGTCCATGGGATCACAAAGAGTTAGACATGACTGAGTGGCTGAACAACATGAGTCAGAAGATACTCTGGAGGGGGTGTGTGAGGAATAAAGGGGGAGAGGTAAAACACAGAGCACCTTACAGTGGTCCAGATTCTGCACTTCTATGACACAGACTGGTCTCATACTGTCAATGATACTAAGTGGTGGTATTCCTATTGTGGGAAAAACTAGAACGTAAGACCAACCCCAGGACACACTGACCCCACAGCCAGGGAACTGGTCCTGTGTTCCCTACAGTGTGATTCAAGGAATCACAGCCGCCCTGAACATCAGTATCATTCCAGGGAAAGAGATCTCTGTCTTTTAATGGATTTTTATGGTCAGAAACCCTAAGGAAACACCAAGAGGTTCTCCTGTCTCACACAGAACTCTGACTGAAGCTCTAATAGGCTGATTGTCAGGCTGAATCTAGAGATCTGCTCTGCAAGTCCTGTGCTCTGAACCTCATTCTAGAAAGCAATGTTCCCATGACCACAGCAGGCTGCTCTCACAGAGGCAGTGAGAATATTCCCCTTTGTGGAAAGTGGTGTAAATTCTCAGGGATGTGGCAGAATTTGTGGGGCTGGGGGTGGGGCTACAGAGACCTGCAGAGCATCTTTCTTTAGGAAAGAAGAGACTAGACATCCCAGGGAACCCCAGCTTGTGACTCGGTCTTTATAAAGAGGTGGGCCGTGGTCCTTGCTCTTCTGGCTCCCACCCTGCAGGGCTTCTGCTGTTCTTTCCACCCCAGTCCCCACCCTCCAGGGCAAGTAAGCTGCTATCGGTCTAAACCCGGCCCTCCCTACTTCAAGATTGATGATATAAACTCTGTGTTCTAAATACTCCAGGCTTTGATTTATGGAACCCACAAATCTTTTTTCTTATAGGAAAGGCCTGGGCCTTTCTTGTGGATTTAAATTATTTTGACTTTCAAGAATACTGTTGCCTCTGTTATGAATTTCAAAAGCCTTTTTTGAGCTCTCTTGCATCACTCTTTCTCTGAGTTCCTAGAGGAAGGGGTCTCTGCTGCCCAAATAGTGGAGGAAAGGACCCTGGAAGCTAGCAACTTCAGAGAATAGCAGTCTGGTAGTATCATAAAATATGATTTCATTACATCTGTTTAAAGATGGTTTTCACAAATCGTAGACAGTGTACTTCCTAGGGATAAATCAAGCAAGATAATCATGTGTTCCTTAATAAATATCAATGTGTTACACCTGAATGTAAATTTGTGTGTGTGTTAGTTGCTCAGTCGTGTCCAACTCTTTGCAACCCCATGGACCATAGCCCCCCAGGCTTCTCTGTCCATGGGATTCTCCAGGCAAGAATACTGGAGTGGATTGCCATTCCCTTCTCCATAGGATCTTTCCGACCAAGCGATCGAATCCTAGTCTCCTGCTTTGCAAGCAGATCTTTACCATTTGAGCTACAAGGAAGTCCCAATATAGATTTATATATTCAATGCAAATTTATATATTCAAAAGTAATGGAATTTCGAATAATTCTCAGAAAGATGATGAAAACGCATCATGCTTTGATTCTATGTTGGGTCAGATGATCCTTTTTAATACAGGGCACTCAGATTAACCATCTTGAGAACAGCTAGTTCAGTTAGGGAAGTTGTCTCAAGTAGAACAAGGAGAAAGAAGACGGACACTTGGGTGACACATGGCACTGAGCTGGTAGGAACTCTCTCGGATGCTGAGATGAACCAACGCAGTAAGAGATCTCAGAGGTCTGTGTCTGGTGCACTGGGATGATTGAATCTAGAAAGGTGGTACTAATGAACCCATTAGTCGGCACCAGTGGAGACATAGACATAGAGAACAAACAGACTTGTGGACACAGGGGCGAGAAGGAGAGGGTGGGATGGATGGAGAGAGTAGCGGGGAAAACATTCGCTACCAAATATAAAACAGATAGCCAGTGGGAATTTGGTGTATGAGTCAGGGAGCTCAAACCAAGGCTCTGTGACAACCTAAAGGGGTGGAATGGGGTGGGAGATGGGAGGGAGGTTCAAGAGGAAGGAGACATGTGTATCCCTATGGCTGGTTCATGCCGATGCATGGCAGAAACCAACACAATGTTGTAAAGCAATTACCCTTCAATTAAAAATAAATAGTTTAAAAAATTCAAAGAGATTCCTTGCATGGGTTTTTCATTCTGGTTTGCTCTGGCATCTTCCTTCTGAATTTAATTTCAGCAAACATGGAGCCAGACTCCTTGCCATAAGCAATGACCACAAAAGGCAAGCCTTTCCAATCCTCCCCCTTGACTTTCTTGCCAGCTGTGTTGGGCCAGGTTTTGTCATCTCTCCCTGAGATGCACAGAAACTCATATTCAACCTGAAAGGGGTTGTACTGAAAGGAGGCTTGTTTATCTTCCCATCCAAGTCGGGAATGTCACCTTCAAACCATCACTTTTCCTCCCTTGCTTCAGCTTCTCAGTGTAGTCTGATAGGAAGTACATGGACAGCCTAAGATTTTCATGATGTCATTAGCTGCTTTGCACAAATAGTCATTTTCATTTGAAATATATATTTTGGTAAAACTCTAGAGCTTCCCAGGTAGCTCAGTGAATCTGCCTTCCAATGCAGAAGAGGCAGGAGATGATGGTTCGGTCCCTCCAGGAAGATCCCCTGGAGGAGGAAATGGCAACCCACTCCAGTATTCTTGCCTGGAGAATCGCATGGACCAAGGAGCCTGGCGGGCTACATTCCATGGCATCTCAGAATCAGACACAACTGAGTGACTTAGCACAACACTTTTTATAGGAAAGATCTGCTTTCTACACTTAGAAAATAACAGCCATGCACTCTCTCTTTTTTTTTTATGATATGCTCTTTGTTTAAAAAATTTGTATTTGTTTTTTGTGCCGGGTCTTAGTTGGCACTTGTGGGATCTTTAATTCTGGCATTATGAACTTCTTAGTTACAGTATGTGGGATCTAATTTCCTGACCAGGAATTGAACCCAAGTCTCTTGCAATGGGAGCATTGAATGTTAGCCACTGGACCACCTGGGAAGTCCCCAGACATGCTCTCTTGCATCAGAACTATCCAGATGCCATTTTCAGTGTCTAGATAATTTTATGATTATCAAAGGGTGAACTAAAGAGCTATCTGTAGATAAAACATTATTATCTTCATTGTACTTGCAAATCTATTTTCAGTTCCCAGGTAGACACTTATTAGGAGTTAAGAAAAGTTAACTAAAACTTGGAAATAAAGCAAAACCAGTGGGGCATGTCATTTTGATGCCATACAGTCATTGTTTAACAAGTTTACCCAAGGATTATACACTTATTTAGGGAAGAAGTTTAGGTAATTTTGTTTGACTCACTAAAGAACATTGGACTATAACCCTAGATTCTGTGAAGTTATATGTTAACATGTAGGTTTTTATCCAGTAGCATTCAAATGACTTCTGTCTGCAGAAAAAATGTCTTCTCTATAGGGAATCAGTTGTGCATCTGACCCAGAAATCTTCTTATAAAATTATTTTTTCACTCCCTATGTATTCTTACTCTCTTTTGAATCCTTCACAATGGTTCCCTTGTTAAAGAGTTAAAGAAAATGTTTGCATTTGTTCATTTTGCATTTATATGGAAGCCATGTTTTTAAGTTTTTGAAAATTAAACTTTGACACAGGTAATATATAGATTTTTTTAATAGAATCTTTGTCTTTCATGAAAGACACATGCATAAAACAGGTAAAAGTATTGCTGCTCTGAATCTGATGGCTGGAAACACTCCAGACAATCTTAAATGTATGGCTCTCTGATTATAAATCCTGTGGCCTTAACCAGCTCCTCTTTCAAGAAGTTCAAATCATAGCTCTGCCACTTAAAAGCTATGCAAACCTCTCAGAGGTCTCAGTCCTTCAGGGTTCCCGTTTCCTCTTCTGTGGTGTGTGTTTTATAGCCTTGAGCTGCAAACTTGGCCTTCTGGAAATACGCAGCTTACAGAAGTGCTCCTTTCTGAATACGATTTGCATCATGCACATGATGTCTAAGAAGACTTAAGTAGGCAATAGAAAAATTAGCAAATTCATTGGCTACTAATTTGCTTAGTCTTTAATTTCAGAAGCTAAATGTTAATCACATTTCAAAAAGAAATATTTCCAAGTCATAGGGCTGAGCTAGTCATTGTAAACTACGTTTTCATCTTTTAATGGTCACTTCTGCTTGGTAATCAATTCATGACTTATCAGGGCTGTACACCATTAGCTCCTTTCAAATGTAAATAGTGGGTAATGTATGAATCCCTGCTCTGCCCTTTTAGTAAATATTCTGATGTATTGCTGTAATTTTTAAGGAACTCAGCATTCATAAACCCTCGTGGCCAGGTTTGCACTGAGGAAAACAATGAAATGGCCTGTAATTTTATCCCCATTTCTTGTGACATTTTCTACTATAAAGTTCCAGTGTAAAATACAAGAAAAAAATAAAGGAATAATGTGATCTAATGGTTAGACCTTGGATGAGAAAGCAAAATCTTACTTAGAATTATAGCATGTAATTATAGATTTTTATGTGTAATTATGGGCTTCCCAGGTGGCACTAGTGGTAAAGAACTCACCTACCAATGCAGGAGATGAAGGAGATGCAGGTTCAGTCCCTAGGTTGAGAAGATCCCCTGGAGCAAGAAATGGCAACTCACTCCAATATTCTTGCCTGGAGAATCCCACGGACAGAGGAGCCTGGCAGTCTACAATCCATAGGGTGGGAAAGACTCAACACAACTGTAGCGACTTAGCACAAACACACATGTGTAATTATGCAATAGAAATATTAGAATCTTCTATAGAATGAACATAGAGGGTACAGTGATATGGGGTGGGGATGTCTAGGCATTTTACTTGACACATCTTTTTTAGCTTCACAGCAACCCTAAAGAGTGAGTATTGTTTAAAGATAATAGAAATGGAGGTCCAGAAAAAAAAAATGAGTTTCTGAGAGTCACACCGTGACTGTGAAGAAACGAAGATACTGTCTCACCAAATAGGTATCTATATTTGAAGAAATTTTTTTTTTTTGGTTTGTTTTAAAGTTAGAAAAAAATGTGGAGCATATTTACATGTTGAAATCAACGTGCTAGGGAATGATTAAGGTCTACTTTCCATATCATACCACGTTTTCTGATTTTTAGTTTTTCTTCTGTGAAAATGAAATAGGTCATAAAGAAATCTTGTTAAATTTATCAAACTGTTAAACTTACATGCTTTGGAATATTGAAACATGAGATTGTGCTTTTCAACCACTTTGCCCTCTATTCTCGGCTTAGCAAGGTTGCTTTGTTTATGTATGTATGTAGTTGTTATTTTAGTATTTGCTATAGACTGAATTTGGAGAAGGCAGTGGCACCCCACTCCAGTACTCTTGTCTGGAAAATCCCATGGACAGAGGAGCCTGGTAGGCTGCAGTCCATGAGGTCGCTAAGAGTTGGACATGACTGAGCAACTTCACTTTGACTTTTCACATTCATGCATTGGAGAAGGAAATGGCAACCCACTCCAGTATTCTTCCCTGGAGAATCCCAGGGACGGGGGAGCCTGGTGGGCTGCCGTCTATGGGGTCGCACAGAGTTGGACACGACTGAAGCGACTTAGCAGTAGCAGCATAGACTGAATTGTGTCCCTCTGAAATTTGTACGTTGAAGCCCTAACCTCGTGTTGTAACCATATGGAGATAGGATTTTAGGAGGTGATTAAGGGCTTCTTGGTGGCTCAAATGGTCAAGAATCTGCCTTCAGTGCAAGAGACCAAGTTTGATCCCAGGTTTGGGAAGATCCCCTGGAGGAGGGTATGGCAACCTACTCCAGTATTCTTGCCTGAAGAACTCCAGGAACAGAGGAGCCTGGAAGGCTCTAGTCCATGGACTCGCAGAGTCGCACACGACTGAGTGGCTTTTACTTCCGAGTCACACATTCTAGGATGTGATGGGTAGGACATTTGATACAAGTTGGTCTGACTCCAAACCTTGTGATCTCTGATTATAGCACAAGAAAACAGCGCTGAAAATTTCCTACTGCAGTAGAATTCTGCACATTATAGCACAGGCAGATCATCTTCAGGTACTTTTCCCTTGCCAGTCAGATGCTGTCACCTCTGTCAGGACTTTCTTTTAAGTAGTTGTAGTCCTTCTGAATTCTCAGGTAACAGGAAAGAATCTTTTTTGCAACATCCTGGGTAATTTTATGACTTACATATGCAGCTAAAGAACTCTGGGAAAGATTTGGGGCACAGAAGTACCTCAATCCCAGACCAAAGGTATTTATTTTCACTTATATTTATTTGGATTTTATGAACTCTTACCCCACCCCAATAACATTCATTCATTCCTTCAATAAATGCTGTCTTCTGGGGACCACCTTAGGTGCTAAGGACATTGTGGTGATGAAAATCTAGATGGTCTTGGTCCTCATGGTCCTTATACCTTATCATTGCACAATATTCTGCCAATTGAATTCCTTCATTTATTTATCCCATATGTATTGCATACTTACTATGTGCCAGAAAATGTTTTCAGAGCTTTGAGATGCACCAGTGAACCAAATAATGATCCCTTCTTCTGGAGCATGCATTTTAGTAAAGGAAGGCAGACAATACCCAATGGACAAGCTAATTAAAAATATAGTGCTTTGGAAGGTGATACGTGTTTATGGAAAAAAGGAGAAAAGAAAAAGACATGAAGAAGAAAGAAAAGGTAGACATGAAGAGAGATTAGAAAGATCAAAGTGGGAGACCAATGGGTTGCAATTTTAAATAAGATATTTTAGGTCAGCCTCATCAAGAAGGTGATTTTGAGCAAATACCTGCATCAGGTGAGGAGTACTGTAGATAGAAGAATGTTTATATCCCCTCATATTCATATGTTGAAATCCTTACCCACCCCCCCCCATATTATGGTATTAGGAAAGGGAGTTTGGGGAGGTGATTTGGTCATGAGGGTGGAGCGCTTGTGAATAAGATTAGTGCCCTTGCAAAACAGACTCCAGAGAGCTCCCTAGCATCTTCCACTATGTGAATTAGAGTGAGAAGACAGCCATCTATGAAACAGGAAGTGAACCCCTCCAGACATGGACTCTGTTGGCACCTTGATCTTGGACTCTCAACCTCCAGAACCAGGAGAAATAATTTTCTATTGTTTATAAACCACCCAATCTATGGTCTTTTCTTTTTAAAAAAATTATTAAGAATTGAAAGATGGCAAAAGCAGAGCTTTTTTTGACTGCACTGGGTCTTCACTGTGGTGCAAAGACTTCTCCTCTTGCAGAAGAAGGGCTTCCAGCTGCAGTGCACAGGCTTCTGTTGTGGAACACAGGCTGTAGAAATCACAGGCTCAGTAGTTTCCCAGAAGTATGTGGGAACCTACTTCCCTGACCAGAGATAGAACCTGTGTTGGAAGTGGGATTCCTAACCACTGGACCACCAGGAAAGTCCCTACAGTATTTTCTTATAGCAGCCAAAATGATCTAAGACAAGAAATGAGCTATGTAGATATTTATGATGAGAGTATTTTGACAAAGGCAACAGGTAATACCAAGCTTGTAAACGGGAGTAGGCCTTGAGTGTTCAAGGAACAGTGAGGAGCCATGTGCTAGAGCTAAATGGAAAAGACAAAGAGTTGTAAGAACTGAGTTTGCCAGGAATGAGAAGCCAGATCATGCAACATGTCTTGCCCCAGTTAGTCCAAGGCACCATGCAAGTTCTGGAGCAGACAGCAATGTGACCTGGCCTCCATCAGCTTTGAGCCTCCTGTCAATCAAACACCATGACTGTCCACATTGTACTCTATGATGGAACCTTGGAGAGAAAGCTTACCAAGAGAATTGGGGTAAGTCAGCTGTCAGCTGTATTTGCACCCTTTGTCCAGGCAAGACCTCCTCTTAGACATCTTGAGAGGTTTTGGCTTCTTCTGCTACTTATTCTTATAAGAAAGCACCGAGGCATCCAGGCTTTGAAGCTTTGGATCCCTCCCTTGTGTCTAGCAGACAAATACCCAGAATTACATGGAATTAGATAGCCTGCAGCTGAAACATTCTGTTACTCTTTAATCTATGACACTAAGGTCTGTGATATTCTGGTAATATGTTGCCTTAGTCAGTTTGGACTGCAATAACAAATATTGCATAGATTGGGCGGCATATTAACAAGAGGAATGTGTTTCTCACAGTCTAGGGGCTGTGAAGTCCAAGATCAGGGCTCTGGTGAGAGCCCACTTCCTGGTTCCTAGGTGATGGTCTTTTTGCTGTAACCTCACATGGAGGAAGGATTTGGGGGCACTCTCTAAGTCCTCTTTTATAAGAGTACTAATAGAACAGCTGACTCATTGGAAAAGACCCTGACACTGGGAAATATTGAAAGAGGGCGACAGAGGATTAGATGGTTGGATGGCATCACCAATGCAATGGACATGAACTTGGGCAAACTCCAGGAGATGGTAGGGGACAAGGAGGCCTGGCCTGCTGCAGTCCATGGGGTCACAAAGAGTCAGACATGACTTGGCGACTGAACAATAACACTACCATTCATGAGGGCTTCACCTTCATGACCTAATCACGTCCCCAAAGCTAATCACCTCCCAGTATCCTCACATTTGGAGGATAAGTTTCAGTATATGAATTTGGGGAGGACACAAATGTTCAGTCTGTTGCCCAGTTTGGACTGAAGCCATAGTAAGATTCAAATTCAAAATTTAAAATAGCTAGACTGTAGATAATGTTATTTAAAATTAGACCAGTGCTTCTTATTAGAAATTTATAGGTAATGCTTTAATAAAGAATCCTTTCATAAAACAGTAAACTCTTAATTTATCTTTAACTATATGACTATGCCAAAGCCTTTGACTGTGTGGATCACAATAAACTGTGGAAAATTCTGAGAGATGGGAATACCAGACCACCTGATATGCCTCTTGAGAAATTTGTATGCAGGTCAGGAAGCAACAGTTAGAACTGGACATGGAACAACAGACTGGTTCCAAATAGGAAAAGGAGTTCGTCAAGGCTGTATATTGTCACCCTATTTATTTAACTTATATGCAGAGTACATCATGAGAAACACTGAACTGGAAGAAACACAAGCTGGAATCAAGATTGCCAGGAGAAATATCAATAACCTCAGATATGCAGATGACACCACCCTTATGGCAAAAAGTGAAGAGGAACTCAAAAGCCTCTTGATGAAAGTGAAAGTGGAGAGTGAAAAAGTTGGCTTAAAGCTCAACATTCAGAAAACGAAGATCATGGCATCCAGTCCCATCACTTCATGGGAAATAGATGGGGAAACAGTGGAAACAGTGTCAGACTTTATTTTTCTGGGCTTCAAAATCACTACAGATGGTGACTGCAGCCATGAAATTAAAAGGCGCTTACTCTTTGGAAGGAAAGTTGTGACCAACCTAGACAGCATATTCAAAAGCAGAGACATTACTTTGCCAACAAAGGTTCGTCTAGTCAAGGCTGTGGCTTTTCCTGTGGTCATGTATGGATGTGAGAGTTGGACTGTGAAGAAGGCTGAGCACCGAAGAATTGATGCTTTTGAACTGTGGTGTTGGAGAAGACTCTTGAGAGTCCCTTGGACTGCAAGAAGATCCAACCAGTCCATTCTGAAGGAGATCAGCCCTGGGATTTCTTTGGAAGGAATGATGCTAAAGCTGAAACTCCAGTACTTTGGCCACCTCATGCGAAGAGTTGACTCATTGGAAAAGACTCTGATGCTGGGAGGGATTGGGGGCATGAGGAGAAGGGGACGACAGAGGATGAGATGGCTGGATGGCATCACTGACTTGATGGACTTGAGTCTGAGTGAACTCCGGGAGTTGGTGATGGACAGGGAGGCCTGGCGTGCTGCAATTCATGGGGTCACAAAGAGTCAGACACGACTGAGCGACTGATCTGATCTGATCTGATTGGATAAAGTGTGACTTTATCCAATCAAAGTGTGACCTCTTCCCTCAAACATCACAGAAAAAAGTCTAGGACCTTTTAAAGCACCTGAGACACAACACAATTCTGCCCATATGTAGCTGACGTACTGTCAAAAGGAAAAACAGCCATAAATATGCTTCATTTAAGTTCAAAACAGTTAATCAGAGACTACAGTTAAGTTTAGTGTAGATAAACTTGTTTTAACAAAACATTTATGTTTGGTTACAATTGACATTTAAGACAAGCATGCTTAGATTGAATCCAGCAAAGGCAAAGTGAGCCAGATTCTAGATACAGCTGATTTAGACCACCCTCTGTTGATAATCTATTAGCTAATCACTTCCCTATTGCTTATTATTATTATTATGACTAGCATTAAGATATTTTAAGAGCTAAGGGTGGCTAGAAGTCAAGTTGGTCAAGACCCAGAACGTGATGCATCCTCCTCAAAACTAACTTGGTAGGAAGTCAGGAATCGGAGGTGGACATCTGACAGCCACAGTTCTTGGGGCTGTGGAATCCTGAATGCAGACTCTGTCCTCAAGGGTTATTCGCATTACTCTCGGATCAGTAATAGGTTTTTTGGGTGATTTTTTGTTTTTGTTTTTGTTTTGAGAGAAGGTTTTGAAACTTAATTACTTGGCACAAAGCAAAAGGAGGATAAACAGACAAGTAAGTTTTATTTGAGAGCAAAAGAGATAGGCTCATTTTATTAACATGCTGAAGGCCATGAAGAAAGATAATTGTTTAGTTCAGTCTGCTGGAGTGTGGGAGACGTGGAAGGGTGGTCTCCACCTGCTGTGATTCCGGACTTGTTCAGCCAGCTTGGCCTCCACCTTAGGAATTAGACAAGCACTCCATGGATGAATGCATTGAGACTATCTTCAGTGCTCATTTTTTTTTTTAAATCTACAACTATTTGTATCTTTGGTGCTTCCCACATGGCTCAGTGGTAAAGAATCTGCCTACCACTGCAAGAGACACAAGAGACACGGGTTCAATCCCTAGTTCAGGAAGATCCCATGGAGGAGGATATGGCAACCCACTCCAGTATCCTTGCCTTGAAAATTCCATGGACAGAGGAGCCTGGAGGGCTGCAGCCCATGGGGTTGCAGAGAGTCAGCTACGACTGAGTGACTGAGCACACACACACACACATTTATATCTTTATCTCAGTACATATGTCTGATCCATTTGGTATTGATAAACCTACCCCCTAATTGAAAAGCTTTTTCTGCCCCTGGTTTCTAGGTGTTTCTCTCCTTCCAGAACCAAGACAGTCTTCTCTTACTGACATCTCTTCTCCCTGATGGACATTTGAAATGCTAATCATCCAGGGTCTGTCTGGACCCCTCTGTTTTTCTCACACTACACTTTCTAATGCATCCTTAAAAGTTTTAACTACTTAAAAACCACCGCCTTGAAAATTGTGTGGAAATTTATCTTCAGCTCAATTTTGCCCCCTAAATTCTATAGATAGTTCTTTCTATAAGTATGAAAGTGAAAGTGAAGTCACTCAGTTGTGTTCAACTCGTAGTGACCCCATGAACTGCAGCCCACCAGGCTCCCCCATCCCTGGGATTCTCCAGGCAAGAACACTGGAGTGGGTTGCCATTTCCTTCTCCAATGCATGAGAGTGAAAAGTGAAAGTGAAGTTGCTCAGTCGTGTCCAACCCTCAGCAACCCCATGGACTGCAGCCCACCAGGCTCCTCCATCCATGGGATTTTCCAGGCAAGAGTACTGGAGTGGGGTGCCATTGCCTTCTCCGATTTATAAGTATAGTGATAACAATAACTATTACTAAATATCTGTAATTACGTTTTGGTTTTTTCTTGTTTTTGTTAAACATACAGACCCTGTGAACCATGGAATTGTATTTCCAATGTGCCCTTTGTGAGCTTCTTTTACCCATCACTTTCTAATACTTTTACTTTGTTTTTCTTTCACTGTGATTTTCTCACTTAAAAAAAAAAATCTTGTTTTCCCTGAATGCTACACAGGTCAAGAGCCTTTTACCCATTGCTCTGCTGCTCAGGTGTCCTCAGCTATGAATTGCCTCATCATACACTTTACCCATTTTTCTATTGGGCCCTTTGTTGCTGGTTTTTTGTTTGTTTGTTTGTTTGTTTTTGTCTCCTAGTGTCTTCTGAGCTTAGACCTAAGGAGATACCTAAGAATAAGTGCAAAACATTTGAAAACCCTCCTGATTAAAAATAAATTATTTTTAAAAATTTTCCCAGTGAGAAAATACCTTGAGGAAGCCAATCGTTTTTTTCTAGGAGATACAAAAATCCAAAAGAATCAAGTGTCGAAAATCTTCAGTGTGGCTTTTGTTAATTCATGATTTATCAATTTGTGAGAATTTGTAGCTCTCAAATTAAGCTGTCCGAAATAATTCTGTTTTTAAATGATTTTTAAAAATCTGCAAGTTAGCTTATGATATACATGGACACCTGAAGGCTCAGAGAAATCTTTCCTTAAGTTCTGTTCCCAAGCCTATTACACTAAAGATCTTTTTAAAACGACATCTGTTGTTATCTTCATCTCAGGGAACTAGCATCCTCTAGGTGTTCCAGCCGCTCTTGCTGAAATTGTAGGAATTTGCTAAAGGGAGAGTTAGATGGAGTGTGAATGAAAAGAGGAAGCTTCTACAGTGAAACAGACTGGGAATAAACTAGTGGATTCAAGAAGCCAGTGAGAATAGCTTTTGTTGCCATAACTCTTTCAAATGTTTTATGGCAAATCCATCGTATATTAATGATTTAAATGTGACAAGGAAAAATGCATTTTATGAACAATTGCTTTTCACTGAAACAAGTAGGAAGACAATTATAGGTCCTTTAAGCTGTAGCATGTTTTGCTAACTATGACTTGAAAAGAGAAGACTATGAAAGCACCTCTATGGATAAAAGGATATGATTTGAAACATTCTTATTTTGACCTCATTCTTATAGGTGATACCTTTATAGTTTTTAGGAAACATCATTTTTGCCCTTTTTCCTCAAATTTTCTATGTATGTATCGTGATAAGAAATTTGTATCCTGATGTGCTACAGTCCATGGGGTGGCAGAGTCAGACACAACTTAGCTACTGAACAACAATGCAAGAAATTTGTGTCTTCTGGGATTCCCAAGTAGTGGTAAAGAATCCGCCTGCCAATGCAGGAGATGCAAGAGGTGTGGATTTCATCCCTTGGTCTGAAGATCCCATGGAGTAGGAAATGGCACCCTACTCCAGTATTCTTGCCTGGAAAATTCCATGAGCAGAGGAGCCTGGCAGGCTCAGTCCATGGGATCAAGAAGAATCAGACACAACTGAGCAACTGAGCACCACCAACAGAAAAATGATGATTCATATAAGCTTTTGCTTCTGTTAAAAAAAAAAAAATACTCCCCTCTTCTAAGACACTCAATTTAAAATAAAGGTTCTCATTTCTATCTGTCCTTATTAGTCCCCTTTTACATCGTAACACTTTTCACTCACATACATTTAAGTGTTTATTGGCTTATTGTCTGTCTTTCTCTATGAGAATGAAAGCTCCTTAAGGTCAGAGATTTTGCCTCTTTTTTTTCTCTGCTGTACCCCTACCTCATGGTAGGAATTCAGAAAATATTTAAATGAATAAATCACGTGAATCTTTTCCTCTTTGTGGTTGATTGGTCACAGAGTTAAAAATAGGATAACGTCCAATGTGCTGTGCTGTGCTTAGTCGCTCAGTCCTGTCTGACTCTTTGCAACTCTGTGTACTGTCGTCTAACAGGCTCCTCTGTCCATGGGATTCTCCAGGCAAGTATACTGGAGCGGGTTGCCATGCCCTCCTCCAGGGGAATCTTTCCAACCCAGGAATAGAACCCAGGGCTCCCGCATTGCAGGGGGATTCTTTACCATTTGAGCCACCAGGGATGCCCAAAGTCCCATATAAGAATGCAAAGAACCAAAGTTTTCAGAAGACAAGTGAGTATCCTTAAGTTACTCTGCTCAGATTCCTGCATCTAATGAATGAATGTTGAAAAGAGGACTTTACAGCTCTCTAGATTTTCTAAGAATTCTAGATTACAAATCGCTGGATAATTGTCTTCTTTTGTCTGAGTTTTAAAATCTTTAATCTCAAGAAGGTGTCATATGAATAATCTTTAAAGATGAATCAATACACAGGGGCAGTTATATATACACGCTTTCCAAAGATCAGGCAAAAGTTATAGTAATACCACTCTGAAGAAATTCCTTTTTTTTTTTTTTTCCTTAATTTAAAGACTCTTTCCTTCCTTTGATGGAGGTAACCTTGCCAGCATGCCTAAAGACGCCACTCCCACATGGACAGTTTAGTACTGGAGGAGGAGCCTAAGAAGGTGGAATATTTGTATTTCTATTGTTTTAACAGGGGTCGGGGCTGGGGGGAGAGCAGAATTTGTCAGTAGATGCCTTTAATTACACACAGATTGGCCTTTTATTTTGCTTCCGTCCTTCCCCTTCAAGTGCCAAGAAAGGGGAAGTGTTACCTCCACTGCTTACATCAGAGATCTGCTTCCACTTAGCTGCTGGAGAGAGTCTTGCTTTTTTTCTAGGGCCTGAAAATCCACTGTGAGAGAAGTGAAAGTGATGTTTCTTTTTTTAAATACTAATTTATTTAAATTATGTATTTATTTGGCTGCACCGGGTCTTAGTTTTGGCATGTGGAATCTTTCCTGGTGGCTCAGACAGTAAAGAATCTGCCTGCATTGCAGGAGACCCAGGTTTGGTCCCTAGGTCAGGTGGATCCCCTGGAGAAGGGAATGGCAACCCACTCCAGTATTCTTGCTTGGAGAATCCCATGGACAGAGGAGTCTGGTGGGCCACAGTCCATGGGGTCACTAAGAGTTGGATGTGACTGAAGTGACTAACACTTTCACTTTCTTTTCATCTTTGGCTGCAGCATGTGGGATCTAAGTCCTCGACCAGGGATCGAACCCTGGCCCTCTGCATCGAGAGCATGGAGTCGTAGCCATTGGACCACCAAGGAAGTCCCACAGTAGGGACATTCCTGGAGTCAGCACCACTCCCAAGTTGCCCTTGTACATCTGGGCACTGCCCGCAGGCTATTCCCTCTGAGCAGTGAGAGAAAGCCAGGCAGGGTGGCCAGGCCATCTCCTTCACCCTGGAGGAGAGCCGGGAGCACAAAGTGCGGCCGGATTGAGATGAATGAGGCGGAATGGAATGGGCAGGGCTGGGGAAGAAGAAAGCTTCCTGCTTCTCCCTCAAACCCCAGGAGAGGACGCTGCAGGCATGAGGCAAACCAAGCATGAGGAATGGACGCCTACATCTGGGCGCATGGCGAGCTGGAGCGACCAAGCGGGGGTATGCCACAGAGAGGACCAGAGTTTGGCATGGGTCAGAGATAAAAGACATTTTTATCAGAAGGTTCACTCACAGAACCTCCCCCACTGAAAAAAGAAAGAAAAGAAAAAAACTGAAAAGTAACTAAAAGTCACAGATACCAGAAAATCCAAATGGCTAGGGACCCTGGAGGAAAAGATCCTTTTCCTTAAGCCCCCTGAGCCTCAGGTTCCAGCCTGTTCCCTCCTTCCCTGGGGTGGACCTCTGGACCTCCAGCTGAGCCTCCAGCCTTCCAGGCTCTGTTACAGATGCCAGCCCGGCTGGTTGGCTGGCTGGACCACTTCCTACCCGCTCTTCGGTGTGGTCTGGCAGCTGATTCCTCTGACTTATCTAATATGGGAAAATAAGTCCTTCTGAGAAGTAGGTTCTTTCCAACTGAGGGGGAAAATGTTTGGATGGTTTTCTTTTTGTTCCTAGCAGATATTTCTGTGCTCCCTCCTGATTTCCTGATGAATTTGACCCAGAGCTTCTAGTTGGTTTTTCTGCACACACTGGCCCAGTCTGACGTGAGGCGTGTGTATGCTCAGTCTCTCAGTCATGTCTGACTCTTTGTGAACCCGTGGACTGTAGCCCCCCAGGCTCCTTTGTCCATGGGATATCCCAGGCAAGAACACCAGAGCACGTTGCCATCTCCTCCTCCAAGGAATCTTCCTGACGCAGGGATGGAACTCATGTCTCCCATGGCTCCTGCATTGGCAGGCACACTGTTTACCACCTGAGCCGCTGGGAGGCCCGGGTGAGGTATAATGTGAGGTGCACACAGTAAACTCTCATTTGCGAATGACGGTATAGAGTTGATAGTCTGATAGGATGTTGAGCATCTAGGTCACAGTTTCACTTTTCTGTCTAACCAACCACCCCCCTGATCCAAGTAGCAGACTCACTGAGACCCAGTTAGCTCCTCTTGCCAACTAGGGTAATTAGTACTAACCCACCAGGTGTGGAGAAATGAAAAAGCTCATACAGGTAAATGAATATCCCTCAAATAGAAAATATGATTAAGAATAGTCAAATAACCCAGTAAAATGCATCCTTTATATATAAAGTGGATTAAACATATTACCTCATCACTTATGTTCTTTTCAAATATAAAATCAAAGTTTACTTATTGAAATGTTAAATGAAAGTTTATTAATAGAAGTGAATAAAGGAAAAAGCCACAGGCAACTGCCTCATCCAACTCTCCAGATACATCTGTTGTGATTGTTGTTTAGTCGCTTGGCCGTGTCCAACTCTTTTCGACCCCATGGACTACAGCACACCAGGCTTCCTTGTCCTTCACCATCTCCCAGAGTTTGTATGTCTGTATATGCGTGTGTGTGTGTGAGTGTGTGCAACACATCTTCTGTATCCATTCATCTCTTGGTGAAAACTTCCTAAGTATTCCTAAGTGTTATTTTACCTTGGCAAAGTAACTACTCTAGCCCAGGACATGAGGCCATATTCTAAGAAGGTCTGCAAAGCCCTTGTCATCTGTCTATAAACGCTGCATATGTCCTAGGTATAGGATAGGATTTCAGTCTCTTGACTGAAAAGCACTCAATCGTGTCCGACTCTTTCTGACCCCATGGACTATACAGTCCATGGAATTCTCAAGGCCTGAATACTGGAGTAGGTAGCCTTTCCATTCTCCAGGGGATCTTCCCAACCCGGGGATCAAACCCAGGTCTCCCACATTGCAGGCAGATTCTTTACCAGCTGAGCTATCAGGGAACATTCTCTTGATTAGGTTATAGCATAAGATGTAGAGGTTGCACAGATATAATTAACATCCTAAATCATTGTTTTTAGTTTAGTCAGTAGGAAGATCTTCCTAGGTGGGCCTAACTCAATTAGGTGAAAGCCCTTAAAGGAGAGAAGCCCTTAAAGGCACTTCTTTAAAGAGAGGGATTCTTCTGCTGGCCTTGAGGAAGTAAACCCATATTGTAAGGGGGCCACATGGCAAGGACCTTCAGGTGACCTGTAGGAGCTGAGCATAACCTCCAGTGAGCAGTCAGCAAGAAAACAGGTTCTACCACACAAGGAACTAAATTCTTCCAACAACCATGTCAGTTTGGAAGGGAATTCCGAGCTCCAGAAAGGACATATCCCAGCCAACACTTTGATTGCAGCCTTGGAAGACACAGCCCCAACCAAGACTCCTGACCCACTAAAACTGTGAAATTGTGAATAGTGTTGTTTAAAGCCACTAAGTTTGTGATCATTTGTTACGCAGCAGTAGGTGACCAGTGGGAGAAGGCAATGGCACCCCATTCCAGTACTCTTGCCTGGAAAATCCCATGGATGGAGGAGCCTGGTAGGCTGCAGTCCATGGGGTCGCTAAGAGTCGGACACGACTGAGCGACTTCACTTTCACTTTTCACTTTCATGCATTGGAGAAGGAAATGGCACCCCACCCAGTACTCTTGCCTGGAGAATCCCAGGGATGGGGGAGCCTGGTGGGCTGCTGTCTCTGGGGTCGCACAGAGTCGGACACGACTGAAGCGACTTAGCAGCAGCAGCAGCAGGTGACCAGTATACCCTGCCACTGTGCTTCTAGAGATATATCTGACAAAAATTCTCTGATGAATCTACAGGACTGCATGTGCCTTAGATTATCTAGAATGGTCTGATCTTTCAGTAGACAATTTAGAAGGCTTTTCCAGCCCTTTCGGTTATTAGGACCACCTCCATTGACTCATTTTTTCATTTTTAAAGCAAACTCAATATGCTTGCTCAAGGCACAATACTCTCTGAAACCAAATGTTTGTGTCTCTGTGCACACGGGTACATGCTTTAATGGAATTGCTTAACTAAGAGAGAACTTTAAGTCAAAAATAAAGCTTCCTAAGTCTATGACTGAGATCCCAAGATTTGTTTCGTGACAAAAAGTCCAGAAACTCTAGGGGTTTCATTGTTATTTCAAACGGTATTTTGCAGTAGTGCTAAATCCTTGGCTGTTCAGAAGGAAACAAAGCCAGGGGTTAATGTTTTCAAATGCTGTTGCCTGGAATTATTTTCTCTTCTGGAAAAGTAAATCCAAGATGGCAGTTGCCAAGATTGAGTATGTTTTTCAGGGTATTCTTAAAACTGAACGTATAAATTATAGCTCTAGTAATGTGCGGTTTAATGAACTCTGCTGATGTATGGTTTATGCAGGCAATTCTTTCATGCCTTAAAAACCCTTTATAGCTTTGACCAACTCCTAAATTTTATCCCTTGGTTTGTGATTTAAGTATTTGCAAAAAGCAGCCTAAATGTAAAATGAATACAGTGTGTGATTCCTCTCTTGACCTGCCTATTAAAATTGAGTATCAATTTTTCTTCTTTTCATTGTATCTGAAAGAGACCTTCTGGTAGAAGTTTTGTATATATTTGGTAAATAAATGAATAGATGAATGGATAAATTAGAAGAAACAAATGACTGCTGATTCAAAATGCAAGCTTTTTACATGTTAATTTTGTTTTCAATCTCTTCAAATGAGACTATTAATACTATTAGGACAGATTGCCTGAATTCTATTTACCTAGAAAAACTTCACGTCCATTAAAATGTTTCTCCTTCCTCACATGCTCTCAGAACTTAATGGGCATTTTGTCTTTCAATTCTCTCATGAGTGAAGCACTCTTACTGCTCCCATTATACAGATGAGAATACCGAGGTATAGAGGTATAGAGTGACCAGTCATCTTGCCTGACATGCTAGGTAGGTAGATGTAGAGTGAGGATTTGAATCCCAGCAGTCTGGCTTCCCAGGTGGTCCTAGTGGTAAAGAACCCACCTGCCAATGCAGGAGACAAGAGATGTGAGTTCCATCTGTGGGTTGGGGAAGATCCCCTGGAGAGAAGGGGCATGGCAACCCACTCCAGTGTTCTTGCCTAGAGAATCCCATGAACAGAGGAGTCTGGTGGGCTACAGTCCATAGGGTCACACAGAGTCAGACATGACTGAAGCGACTTAGCATACACACACAGTCTGGTTCCAGGACCTGCCATCCTGAGCATCAGCATTTCTACCTGTAGACATCAGACCTTAGATATCCTAGGTATCCACATAACATAGGGTCATGGAAAAGTGTCTTCACTATTAAAGGTGTTATATAATTTTAAATTAGTAATGATTACTTTTTTAATATGGGAAAACTTTTATTAATATTAATGTGGAGGGATAGTGAAAGTATGGAAAGAAGCTAAAGTAGCATGGACTGTGATAAGAAAGTATTTGATACCTTTGATCAATTCAAGGGAGATGCACACATGTCATTCTAGATCGAAAAGTGATGATTCTGAAAAGAAATGGCTCAATATTCTTCCCCATTTGGACTCCCAAGTGGGAAGCCCCCTCTTCTTGGTTCTCTCATATCCTTCCTTGCAATGTGGTTGCTGTTCAGTTGCTAAGTTGTGTCCGATTCTTTGCAAGCCCATGGACTGTAGCATGCCAGGCTCCCCTGTCCTTCACTGTCTCTCAGAATGCTCAAATTCCTGTCCACTGAGTCTGTGATGCTATCTAACCATCTCATCCTCTGCTGTCCCCTTTTCCTTTTGTCTTCAATCTTTCCCAGCATCCAGGTCTTTTCTAATAAGTCAGCTCTTCACATCAAGTGGCCAAAGGATTGGAGCTTCAGCTTCAGCATCGGACCTTCCAATGGCTCTTCAGTGTTGATTTCCTTTAGGATTGGCTGGTTTGATCTTCTTGCAGTCCAAGAGACTCTCAAGAGTCTTCTCCAGCACCACAGTTAGAAAGCATCAAGGCTGTGATCCATGAAGGGGTCCTTGAAGTATAGCTTCTATCTCTTTGGATCATAGATTCTGTAGAGACAGGGACATATCTTCGAAAGAGTCTCAGATCAAGTGAATCGTCCTGGGTTTTGGGGGGAGGGTTCACAGGAAAACCACTTTCACAATTGTGTAAGCTGTGATCATCTTCATGTCATCTCCAGGATGACAGAGGTAGAAGAGCCTCTTAAAACACAGACATTTGTTATAATTATTGATACTATCATTTGGAATTGTAACTTTTTCATAGAACTTATGTACTAGGCATTGTAGAAAGTGCTTTTAAGTATGATCTCACTAATACTCACACCTTGCCTCCCCAGTCAAAAAGGGCTTGCGCTCAGTCCCTCAGCTGTGTCTGACTCTCTGTAACCCCATGGACTGTGGCCCCCATGGACTGAGGAACCCCAGGCTCCTCTGCCCATGGAATTTCCCAGGCAAGAATAGTGGAGTGGAGTGCCATTTCCTACTCCAGGGGATCTTCCTGACCCAGGGATCAAACTCACATCTTTTGCTCCTCCTGCATTGGCAGGTGGGTTCTTTACCACTGAGCCACCTTGGAAGCAAGCTAATTTCCATCATCCTCAAGGTTCAGATATCCTAGATATGACTTGAAATATGAATGTTTCTGGGTCTTCCCAGGTGGCGCTAGTGGTAAAGAACCTACTTGCCGATGCAGGAGACACGGGAAACAAGGTTTCCATCCTTGAGTTGGGAAGATACCCTGGAGGAGGGAATGACAGCCCACTCCAGTATCTTGCTGGAGAATTCCATGGACAGAGGAGTCTGGCGGGCTACAGTCCATGGGGTCACAAAGAGTCAGACACAAATGAAGCGACTTCACACACACACACACACTCATGAATGTCACCATTTGCTCCTTTACCTGTACCTACCGTTTCCTCTCCAGGGCTCTCATCCACAAAGTGAGTAAAAGAGATATGGGTTAGGCTTTGGACTTTTTATTTTCCAGACTCCTTTCCTAGAACATCCTGTAGCCTTGTCCCCACGGGATCTGCCTTTGACTTGCTGTGAGCCTGGCTCCTGGGTTCCTCCTGTGTAATGTGACCCTGTCCCCAGCACACAGGACTCCTGACTTCCCTGCTCCTGCAGCTGCCCTGTCTCTCTCCAGCAGGGCTCAGCGAGAGTCCTGTTTCTTTTTCCTTTTGAAAACACAGCTCTGAAGTGCAGCCCTTCTCGGTATAGAACATGGCATTGGAGCTATTATGTATGTAATCAGCAAGGATACACACGCCCGGCCACTTCCTGAAGCATTCTGCCAGGCCAATTCACAATCACTCCTTTTTTTTTTTTTTTTTTTTTTTTTTTGGCATTGCCTTGTCTGTTTGGAAAGTCTTAACCGTGGTTCAGAAAATTTTTCATCCGTCAAGTACTTTCCGTTTGAAAATGATGCATAAACGGCCTCTTTTCCTGTTTTAGTCTGTATGCAAAATGGAGTCCTAGCTGAAAGCAGACTTGCTCTTAGAATCTCTCACACAATAGCACGTGCTTCAGTGACTGCTGCACCTTGTTCTCTGTGTCCTTCTGGGCCATGCTGCTTCCTGAGGTCAGGAAAGCAGCCTCTTGGGAGGTTGACCTTCTTTCCCTGTCCTCCAAGAGGCTAGACCTCAGACCATCAGCAACAGAACTCTGTCTGAATTGATGAACTAACGGATCATTCCAGTCACTCATGTGTTCTACAACATAAGGGTGGTTTTTTTTTTTCCTCTTGCTATGCCTGACAGTAAGGGTTGTAGTCACTGAGGCTCTTGGTGAACGGTAATTCTCAAGGCTAAATCCATAGGAACTGAATAAATCTTGTATGCCCGGTCTTCTATAGCTTAAATTCTTTCCAAATTCTAAGAGTCAGGTATTTTGTGTATTTGGGGGAAGTTCAGCATATCTAAGGGTAAATGTGAGCCTGTATATTGTTATATTCATAGAAATGAATAGCACAATGAAAAAAAAAATAAACTACAATAAATGCATAAATAATCCCAGAAACCAGGATGTTTTCTCCATGCAGTTTCCCAGTGGCCTCCTTCTAAGGTGAGTTCTGGATTCATGAAAAAAACGTAACAAGTTCACTTTTAACTAGGGATAGAAGTGTCTAAAATGGACCAAAGAGGTAGAATGCAAACCGCTAAGCACAGTCTGTCCTCTCTCCTTTGCTTGCCCTGTCAGTTCCATCAGGGTCAGAGCTAGCTAGGTCTGGAGTGTGTAGGGAGATGATAGGACGCTGAGAAGTCCATCAATCCATGCTAGATTACAGCGGTTGTAGCACTGTTCTTGCAGACTCTGAAATCCCTGTCTGTGCCATTGGACTGGTTACAGTAGAAACAGAGGGATTCTAATCACACAAAATAAAGATTTCCATTTGTGAACTCCACTATTGGACCTGTCATCTTTCATCAGCAGAAAAATGGGGGAAATCAAATACTTTGTTTTGTTTTAGCCACCCAGAGAAGGAAGAGAGTAGTGTGTGGGAAAGCAATATCTCTTACTTAGCTCAGCTACCCCTCCCTCTGGAGGGTGTACATGATCAGGGACAGGCAAATTACTTTTCCATCATATTTGGCGCAAAACTACTCTGGTGAGTGAGGAGAAAGGGAATTGTTTGATAAGATTTGGAAAATGCCATCTGTTTTTCTTAACATTTCTGGATGAATTTATCAGGCATCCTGTAATTTACACTTTCTGTTGAAAACTATAATTGAACACCCTGCATGGGCATGAAGCCTCTGGATATTCGTCAGAAACTGCATGAGGACCATGCCATTTGAGGCTATGTTTACAGTCAAGGGTGAATCTGAAATGTTCAAGTGTTTCCTCCCTGGAAAAAATGGCTCTCTGTACCTACATAGAGTGTTTTTTTGCTCTGTGAAGTGGAAGTGAAAGTCACTCAGTCGTGTCCGACTCTTTGTGATCCCATGAACTGTCCATGGAATTCTCCAGGCCAGAATACTGGAGTGGGTAGCCTTTTCCTTCTCCAGGGGATCTTCCCAACCCAGGATCGAACCCGGGTTTTGTACATTGCAGGCTGATTCTTTAACAGCTGAGCCACAAGGGAAGCCCAAAAGGCTGGCTTTTGCTCTGTGAACTTGGAGCTAAATGTTCATGTTTAGACACTTCCAGTTCTAGAAGTCTATGACTCTGACATGATTACTCTTATTCTTACAAGTTCATCTGGCGGCTATGTATTAATATATTGCACTCAATAGGTGCCAAGCACTACATAAGGAGTGTGTGTGTGTGCATGCTCAGTTGTGTCTGACTTTTTGCAACCCCATGGACTATGGCCCGCCAGATTCCTCTGTCCATGGGATTTCCCAAGCAAGAATACTGGAGTGGGCTGCCATTCCCTTCTCCAGGGGATCTTCCTGACCCAGAGATTGAACCTGCATGTCCTGAATTTCAGACAGATTCTTCACCCCAGAGCCACAAGGGAAGACCATGTAAGGGGTGAGGGATACACAAATAACTAAGACATCTTTTCCTCAAAAAAATAAACTACGATATCCAGCTTCTGTGCTGTGCTTAGCTGTGTCTGACTCTTTGCGACCACATGGACCATAGCCCTCCAAGCTCCTTGTCCATAGGATTCTCCAGGCAAGAATACTAGAGTAGGTAGCCTTTTCCTTCTCCAGGGGATCTTCCCGACCCAGAGATCAAACCCAGGTCTCCTGCATTGCAGGCAGATTCTTTACTGTCTGAGGCACCAGAGGAAAGAGCAAATACAGGTAATCACTGTCAACAGCTCACACTCATTGAAGATGACTGTTGTAAGCTTTAGATATATTGTTCTATTGAATCCCAAGGAGCACAGAAGAGGGGCACCTGGCCTGGCACAAGGCAGGCTGCGGAGGTTGAGCTCAAGGTAGGGTCTCCGGCTGTGTGTCTGTCTTTTCAAGGAGGCATCCTCTTGAACCAATATTTAAAGGGATAGAGAGTGGTTGCTAGTTGAAGGCTGAGTCATGAGGCCTCTGCAAGAAGAGGCCACAGCTCAGCAAAGACCCTGAATTAAGAGGTGTTACTGCGGCTCATGGGAGGAGTGGTGAGAAATGGAAGAGGAACATCTGTTCCAGGGATCTCAGGGACTAGACTCAATCCTGGCCAATTAGGATGGCGCTAGAGATGTTTCACATGGAATATCTGGGAGGAGACCTCATGGAGGAACAGTTCACACTGCCTTTCTGCACTTTAAGTCCTTTGTGCCTGTACATTCAAGTGTATCGATGCTCAGGTGCATTGATACTCTGAATTGAGAGTAACATCTTTCAGGGAACAGGATTATTAAGTGCAAGGCAGGAAGGGGCAGGGCATGAAGTTAAGGGTATGGGAAGGAATGCAATCACTAGGGTTTTGTATGGATGAGCAGGATTTGAAATTTCCCCTACATGGACGGTTTTAGCAAAATCAGTGATCCAGCTGTAGAGATCTTGAATTTGTTAAGGAGACAACTCTAAATTTCACATCTATAACATTGGCTATCTTCTTGAATGACACACAGATATTTGATCCTTTCAGTTCTCTTAATGAACAGTGACAGAGATGTAACAGATTGTTTTCATCAGCATTTAAAAAGTTCGTTTCTGCCAAGCCATTGGACCAAAATATTGAGTAAAATAAAGTGGACCACTTGAGGGTTTCCTTACTCTGATTTCATCTTCCTGGCCTTTGGAAAGAAAGGCTTTTGGCACCGGAATGTGAAGCAGAAATAAGAAAAAGAGGCAAAGGAGCTGTGAAATCCATATAGTAAATAACCATCCCTTAACTGTTGATCTGACAAATATTTATAGAGGGCCGGGGCCTCCTGGGTGTGTTTGTCCTCCTGAATGTGTATATTTACTAGTTGACTATAGTTAATAGACTTCCCTTGTGGCTCAGATGGTAAAGCATCTGCCTACAACACAGGAGACCCAGGTTCGATCCCTGGGTTGGGAAGATCCCTTGGAGAAGGAAATGGCAACCCACTCCAGTATTCTTGCCTGGAAAATCCCATGGATGGAGAAGCCTGGTAGGCTACAGTCCATGGGGTCACAAAGAGTTGGACACAACTGAGCGACTTCACATAGTTAATAGGTCTGGAGAAGGAAATGACAACCCACTCCAGTATTCTTGCCTGGAGAATCCCATGGACGGAGAAGCCTGGTGGGCTACAGTCCATGGGGCCACAAAGAGTTGGACAGGACTGAGCCACTAACACACACACACACACATAATTAATAGGTCAGCCTAAACGTGAAAGAATCAATTCCGAAATCACTTTTTATAAACATCCTGTTACTCATCATGTTAACTATCCTGTCTTTCAGTAGGATCTGGAATCTGTTGAGGTAATCTTGGGCCTCTTTGCCTTCTGATCTTCCCTGAATGTTAATTACGTTAGCGTGGGCTGCGGGAAGGAAGTACAGAGACTGGAGGTGAGATATCTGGTTCAAGTTCAGGTTCAGGTCAGGTGCTATCTTTTTCTTCCTGTTTGAGTATGAGCATGCTAAGCGTATGAGACTTCACTTTTGTGCCACGTGCTCTCCCAGCCACTTCGTATTTCGTTTTTCAGTTCTGGCTACAAAAATCCCCCATGGCATACAACGATTGCCTAACTTACCTGAATTTTTGAGTCAAACTCTATTTGGAATGGGCACTGTGACACTTATTCCTTTCTCATAGAAACACACACACACAAAGCTAACCTATTACGATGATAACAGACTCAGACAAGCCTTCAGAAGCAGCTACTCTTCCCTAAATAATACTGATCAACGTCTTGACTAATGTTTTGCTCAATTGTTTACAGTGAAACCAGGGGACAAGTCCACGGTTGTGACGATAAGACCAGTGTATTTCCTAATGTTAGAAACAAGTCAAAATCCATTGTTCTCACTTCCTGCACAGAGTTTAGTTGACCTCATCCAAATTAGGAAAACATTTCGCTTGAAGGTTTGCCCTGCTAATTTTGATAGAAAATAAAAATAAAATGGTTATCAAAGACCTTGGTTTTTTCATCATTGTTTAATTCTACATATTTTAGATGTACGTAAATAAAATGTTGCAGCATTTAGTTTGTAGTTTTTATTTTGAAAAAATACAGATTTGCAAGTTTTAAAGGTGAAAAATGACTCAAAAGAATGATATTTGCCTGTTATTTTACATTTTATAGGTCTGTTAATGTGCAGGAGAGCTTTTTCTGTATATATGTATATTTATATGAATATATATAGATATATTTATAAATATTCATAGTGAAATGACGCTGTTACTTCACTCTGCAGTGATTTACTAGATTACAGATGGGTTGGGACACAAAAATTACATATGTACTTTGTCCTGATAGGCCCACTGTAAAGCTGCATGCGGTTAACCATTTCTTTTTTCCCATTTGTTACATAATTTCTTAGTCCTTCTAAAATAAAAATGATCTTAGGAAAAATGATACAGTTAAAATAAGAGTATCACAAATTTGGTTTATTGAATTTGTGTCACTCATTAAAATGTGTCACCAAATTAAAATCTTTGTCAATAAATATTGTTTATATTTTTTAAGATAAACAGCATAGATATTTTATCATTAGCACTAAGCAGAGGAAATAAAACTGACATTTACGAAACATTTGGGAATGCCAGGCTTTGTGTTAGGGAGTTTAAATCTCCTTGTAATAATGAGGATTAGGTATTATCCATTTGACAACAAAAGGAAATAAGATTTAGAGGCATTCAATAGTTTTCCCGTGGTCACACTGCTAAAAAGGTTTAAAGTTATCATTTTACCCAAGCTTGTTTGATTCCAAAGTCTATGATTGTTTAAAAAAAAAAATTGAATAGCTTTATTCTCCTAGCCACCAAAGTAATGTTTACTTAGAGTTTAAAATACTTAGAGAACAAAGGAATACGTAGCACAGAAAGATAAAGACATCCATAATTCCACTGCCAGAATAACTACTGGTAATTGTTAGACATATATTTTCTGCATTTGTGTTCTATGCAGATGCTAAAATACACATGTATTTGTTATTGTTTTCATTCATTTTAGCTTTTTTTCCATTTTCTTTTCTTTCTTTTTTTGATGGGACTATGATATATGCACTATTAACAAATTGTCCTTTATTTTCCCACTTGGCTGTTTACTTCCATGAGTATCAAACTCTTTTTCAATGGCTATAAACTCAAGTAGCATTATTTATGGTAGTAATCAGTACCTAATAAATGCATGATTAGCGTCATTATAAACAGTGTTTCAGCACATGTTCTTATATATTTATCTTTTGGATTAATGTGTGTGCAAGTATTTTTGTAAGCTAAATCACAAAAAATAAAAAATTCCTGAGTTTAAAAGTATGCACACATTTTCCTTGAACAAAGATTTTACCACTTTTTAGTCCCACAGGGGTGTGTGTGTGCTCAGTCGTGTCTGACTCTTTGCCACCCCATGGACTTTGACCTGCCACTCTCCTCTGTCCATGGAATTTTCCAGGTAAGAATACTGGAGTGGGTTGCCATTTCCTACTCCAGGTGTTCTTCCTGACCCAAGGATCGAATGCATATCTGTGTCTCCTGCATTGGCAATCATATTCTTTACCAACTGCCCCATCTGGGAAGCCCTTCTAGTCCCATGGCATTATGTAAGTGTACCCCAGCCAACACCTGTGCACCCTGACACATGAAGGGAGTACAGAAGACTGTTCATCCCTCTTTTTACCAGCCAAACACGGAGCCTGAGGAATGCTTATGGTTAGCCCATTACGTCATACATATAGTAAGACCTGGGTTCAAGCCCAGCCCAGATTATAGTATCAAATATAATTTAAAAATTTAATAATAGTGATAGCTTCACTTTAGCATGCCAACCACTGTTCTAAACACTTTGAAATCATCTAATCCTCACAACAGCCCTATAAATTAGGAGCAATTACTGTCCTTGGATTGCAGGTAAGGAAACTGAGGCACTGAGGGACTAAGGGACTTTTTTCCCCAATCAACAGAAATAGGCTGTGTGGTCCATAGCAGTCCCCAACCTTTTTGGCACTAGGAACTGACTTCTTAGAAGACTGGTTTTCCACTAAATGGGGAGGGGGGATGATTTCAGAATGATTCAAGCACATTTTATTTTTTTTTCACTGTATTTCTATTATTGTTACATGAGCTCCACCTCAGATCAGCAGGCATTAGATCCTGGAGGTTGGGGACCCCTGGCAAAAATTTCTGTTCTTAACCTGCGTGCTGTATTTCTGTTTTATACTTATGTACTACTGATTAAGTTGTTAACAAGAGTTGTTTGAAGTTGCCCAGCAAGTCCATCAAGAAGTTGCAAGAAATTCCTATGTAATACCATCAAATGCAGAGGAAGTGCAGGATGAAGGATTTTGAGTTAAACAGAACCCAAGGCACATGCCCATGTGTGTGTGTATGTGTGTGTGTGTGTGTGTGTAGAGGAGATTGTGCAGCTCTAAGTGAGTGGAGGAGCATGCCCCATCAGTCCTGACTGATGAACTATAGCTGGAGCCTCTAAACATATATTTTCTGCATTTGTGTTCCATACAGATGCTAAAATACACATGAATTTGTTATTGTTTTCATTCATTTTAGCTTTTTTTTCCTTTTTCTTTTCTTTCTTTTTTGATGGGACAATGATATACAGACTGTTTACAACTTATCTAGAGAGTGATGATGGGGACCGTCGCCCCTGCTCTCTGCTGGCCACACGAGCCACGGATCTAACAGGTGAGCGAGGGCTTTCAATTGAATATGAGGCTGGACTAGAAACACCTTCACAACTGGAAATGACTGACATGTGAGGCATCCAATAAGATGTTCCCTGTGATCGAGTAGAGAGAACACAATTAGTCAGATACCTGGGAAATCCGTTCCAAGTTTATACCTTGGTGAGTTGAAACTCTACTCAAATTAGTTACACAGCTCAATGTTCGTTCCTTATGGGCACACAGGGATCACATTCCTTCAAAGCCTGCTTAGGGTTAGCGGGCCCCTGAGAGCGTAGATAGACGTTCTCTGCCTGCCTCCTGTCAGGGGCATTGTACCTGCCCTGTTATGTCAAGCAAAATAAGTACATCCTTTGTAATTCACTTCCATCCACTCTCCTCATCTCCATAGCCAGGCCCCCAACACTTCAGGGGTCCTTTCTTCTGCCTGAACAACTCTGGGAATCTCAGTAGTCTGCTCCATTGCTCTGCCATCAAAGGACCATTTTCCCGCAACATCCTATGGTGTCCTGGCATGTCTGTGGTCCCGATGCTCTGCAAACGTTAGCCGGGAAACAGTCTGCCATGCTTCACTCGCCATTTGCTTACAGAACCTGAACACAGAAAGCCTATGTTCTACTCACCGTTTACAAATTCTGTTCTTTAAAGTCTCCCTTCTTCTCTTTTCTTCCTCCCTTTTCCTCTTCTCACCTTCCCTAAAGTGAAAGCACTTAGTCACTCAGTCGTGTCCAACTCTTTGCCACCCCATGGACTTCAGCCTGCCACACACCTCTGTCCATGGAATTCGCTAGACAAGAATATTGGAGTGGGTTCACATTTTCTTCTCCAGGGGATCTTCCCGACCCAGGGGTCGAACCTGGGTTTCCTGCATTGCAGACAGATTCTTTACTGTCTGAGCTACCAGGGAAGCCCTCAGTTCAGTTCAGTTTAGTCGCTCAGTCGTGTCTGACTCTGTGACCCCATGGACTACAGCATGCCAGGCTCCCCTGTCCATCACCAACTCCTGGAGCTTGCTCAAACTCATGTCCATCCAGCCGGTGATGCCACCAACCGTCTCATCCTTTGTGGTCCCCTTCTCCTCCTGCCTTCAGTCTTTCCCAGCATTAGAGTCTTTTCCATTGAGTCACTTCTTCGCATCAGGTGGCCAAAATATTGGAGTTTCAGCTTCAGCATCAGTCCTTCCAATGAATATTCAGGACTGATTTCCTTTATGATTGACTGGTTTGAACTTGCAGTCCAAGGGACTCTCAAGAATCTTCTCCAACACCACAGTTCAAAAAAATCAATTCTTTGGTGTTCAGCCTTCCTTATGGTCCAACTCTCACATCCATACATGACTACTGAAAAAGCCATAGCTTTGACTAGACGGACCTTTGTTGGCAAAGTAATGTCTCTGCTTTTTAATATGCTATCTAGGTTGGTCATAGCTTTTCTTCCAAGAAGCAAACTTCTTTTAATTTCATGACTGCAGTCACCATCCGCTGTGATTTGGAGCTCAAGAAAATAAAGCCTGTCGTTGTTTCCATTGTTTCCCCACCTGTTTGCTGTGAAGTGATGGGACTAGATCCCATGATCTTCATTTTTCGAATGTTCTGCTTTAAGCTAGCTTTTTCACTCTCCTCTTTCACCCTCATTAAGAGGCTCTTCGCTTTCTGCCATAAGGGTGGTGTCATCTGCATATCTGAGGTTGTTGATATTTCTCCCTACAATCTTGATTCCAGCTTGTGCTTCATCCAGTCAGTCATTTCACATGATGTATTACTCTGCATATAAATTAAATAAGCGGGGTGACAATATATAACCTTGACATACTCCTTTCCCACTCTGGAACCAGTCCATTGTTCCCTGTCTGTTCTAACCATTGTTTTTTGACCTGCATACAGATTTCTCAGGAGGCAGGTAAGGTGGTCTAGTATTCATATCTCTTTAAGACTTTGCACAGTTTGTTTCGATCCACACAGTTAAAGGCTTTAGCATAGTCAATGAAGCAGAAGTAGATGTTCTGGAACTCTCTTGCTTTTTCATGATCCAATGGATGTTGGCAATTTGGTCTCTGGTTCCTCTGCCTTTTCTAAACCCAGCTTGAACATCTGGAAGTTCTTGGTTCACATACTGTTGAAACCTAGCTTGGAGAATTTTGAGCATTACCCTGCTTCTGCTGCTACTAAGTCACTTCAGTCGTGTCCAACTCTATGCAACCCCATAGACGGCAGCCCACCGGGCTCCCCCGTCCCTGGGATTCTCCAGGAAAGAACACTGGAGTGGCTTGCCATTTCCTTCTCCAATGCATGAAAGTGAAAAGTGAAAGTGAAGTCTCTCAGTCGTGTCCGACTCTTCGCAACACCATGGACTGCAGCCTACCAGGCTCCTCTGTCCATGGGATTTTCCAAGCAAGAGTACTGGAGTGGGGTGCCATTGCCTTCTCCATACCTTGCTTCTAGGGAAGCCCTAAAGCAGCCTTAATATGAGCCCAGGTTGCAGAAAAAGATTTTAGTGAAATGAATTCAGATTTCTTCTCCAGACTACCATTCCACGAGTCTTTGTTTTTTCTCTTTTACTTTTGGTGTTTTTTTCTTTTGCTGACACGGTGTCTTCATTGCAGAGCACAGGCTTCTCCAGTTGCAGCGTTCAGCCTTTTCTCTCCACTTGCTATACGCAGTCTTAGTTGCCCTGTGGCATGTGGGATCTTACTTCCCCAACCAAGAATCAAACTCACCTCCCCTGCATTGGAAGATGGATTCTTAACCACGGGAACACCCAGGCAGCCCCCATTCCATAAATCTTTGGAAAGTTATGGTACCATTTGGTTCCAGTAGTGGGTCTATGTATTAAATGAAAGTCAGAATATATATATATATATATATTCCATGTTATTCAGATTGAATGGAAACTGTGCTCTTAAGAGTAAGGGCAGAAAAGAGTCCACTTAAGAGGTCTGTTCGCTCTTGTTACACCTGGTACATGCCTGTGGAACCCTGGTGCCCTCTGGAACACCATTTGAAAACCATTGCTCGAGAAAGAGGAATTACTGAAATTTATTAGTAAGGGAGTAACCTAGTAAAAGTAATGAATGTTTTCTTCTGGTTCTAGGCAAAGTGAGAAATCAACATAATTGGATTGTAATAAGAAAACATATTTATTATGCAGAAATAGATAATTTCCTTGTTCCTCCAAAAAAGTCCTGAATCTTTTTAACTACTAACAGATATGTGAACAAAGATGACTTACAAAGGGTGAGTTTCAAGTACAGTCTCTGATATATGGGTATATATGTGTATAATTATTTGCTACATATGTTCAAAGTATTTCTGTTTCAAGGACCCAACAGCCATAAATTGAGGAAATAGAAACAGACAAGTTAAACAGTTGTTCCGAGCTGGCACCCTGACTCAAGAGAATGTAGTGTTCATCACTATGGCAGTTTGGGTTTCTTTCCAAGTTCATGGCTTCATATTCCAGTCTTATTCCATTTCTTTTTTCAAATTAAAATTCTGCAACACTCCAAGAGAACCATAGAGAATTTCAACCTTTCAATTATTAGACAATGGAAAAATAGAGGGAAATATGTGTGTGTGTGTGTGCACGTGTGTGTTGTGTATATATATATATGTGTATATTTAACATTTAAGATGTGTCAAACACTCACACAATTCATCTTATGAGAAATTAGCATAAATAACACATCATCATTGATAGCAACAGTAAAGGGCTGTTCTACACTAAACCCTTCAGCCAGTATTTGGGTCAGGAAAGGTTTTCTTTCTCGTATTCACTGGATGAAAGAAGGGTTTTCAGGAGGAAGCCAGTGGTTTTGCAGCCTAAACCCTATGGCAGTTAACTTCCTGGGATCTGAGAACTGTAGAATTCTCTGATGACATTTATTATAAAGTACTGTGTTTAAGCAATGGAGAAGGCAATGGCACCCCACTCCAGTACTCTTGCCTGGAAAATCCTATGAACAGAGGAGCCTGGTAGGCTGCAGTCCATGGGGTCACTAAGAGTCAGACACGACTGAGCGACTTCACTTTCACTTTTCACGTTCATGCATTGGAGAAGGAAATGGCAACCCACTCCAGAGTTCTTGCCTGGAGAATCCCAGGGATGGGGGAGCCTGTTGGGCTGCCGTCTCTGGGGTCACACAGAGTCGGACACGACTGAAGCGACTTAGCAGCAGCAGTGTTTATGCAAGATAGGCAATACCTTTATATGAACATTAACTTCTTCACAGAGAGATATTTTGGTGGAAATTATCTAATGTATACATTTGCAGGGCTTTCTAGGTGGCTCATTGGGTAAAGAATCCACCAGCAATGCAGGAGCTACGGGAGTCACGGGTTCAATCCCCAGATTGGGAAGATCCCCTGGAGAAAAGCATAGCAACCCACTCCAGTATTCTTGCCTGGAGAATCCCATGGACAGAGGAATCTGGCGGGCTACAGTCCATGGAGTCACAAAGAGTCGGACATGACTAAAGTGACTGAGCACGCACACATATATTTGCATGACGTTATCTTTAGCAGCTTCTAACTGTGAAATCATAAGGGAACAAGCTATCTTGACAAGATGTTAGTTTTTGTTTACTTTTTCTTTTCTTTCTTTTTTTATTTTTCCCATTTTCTTTTTTTAATTAATTAACATACTTTAATTGGAGAATAATTACTTAACAATATTGTGATGGTCTTTGCCATACATCAATATGAATCAGCCACAGTAATACATGTGTCCCCTCCCCATCCTAAACGCCCCCTCCCACTTTTCTTTCTTTTTAAAAGAGCCAAATTACTTTGATTCCATAACCCGATTTAAGTTGTTCACCTCTGCTTCTTTGGTTAAATCTAAAATAGAACCATTTTTTAGGCTTTACCATTATTTTCACTTTTAAATTTCTAGGGGATTGTTTTATAGACCTATCTTTACTATCCTTATGGGATACAGTAAATCGCCAGAAATGTAATATAAGAAAATATTGTTTTAAAATAAGCTATGAACTAGAATGTGATTAATGCACAATTTAGTCTGGAAAAATTTCCACCAACATGGCTCAATAAATATTCCATATAAAATGTCTACTTATAATATATTGGGATTTAAAAAGCATACCTTGGATCTTTTCCCTCCTCTTCCCCATCTATGTCATTTAAATGACCCTAAACCTATGTCAGTTGGGTTTTCAAAGCCAGCCATCGTATCAGGGGCTGAACAGAGATCAAAGAAGCCAACTGACTCTATCCCAGTGCTGAGTAGATGGCACCTGACTCAAGTTGGTGATGGATGGAGCCTTTAATGGTCCCTAGTATTTCCACCAAGACTAGAGTCAAGAGAAGGAGAGAACAGGCAGCTATTGGGCCCACACTGTGCCATGAGCTTCTTATCCTTCTTTCATTTCATTTTCCCAGCAACATGAGAAAAAAACATGAATATTGTGGTGCTGGAGAAGACAGTTGAGAGTCCCTTGGACAGCAAGGAGATCAAATCAGTTAATTGCAAAGAAAATCAGCCCTGAATATATTCACTGGAAGGACTGATACTGAAGCTGAAGTTCCAATACTTTGGCCACCTGATGGCGAAGAGCTGACTCATTCAGAAAAGACCCTGATGCTGGGAAAGATTGAGGGCAGGAGGAGATGGGGGCAACAGAGAATGAGATAGTTGGATGGTATCAATGACTCAATGGACATGAGTTTGAGCAGACTGTGGGAGATGGTGAAGGAAAGGGAAGCCTGGGGTGCTGCAGTTCATGTAGTCTCAAAGAGTCGGACACGGTTTAGCGACTGAACAACAATCCCAATTCAGAGATCCTCCGCCTGGGATGATGTTGCCCAAAGGGGACATTGGGGAATGTCTATAAATATTTTTGATTGTCACAAAGCCAAATGTGTTATGGATATCTGGCAGGTAGTGTCCAGGGCCGCTGCTTGAATTATCATACCCAAATGCCTACAACATCAGGCTGAGAAACCCTATTAATTTTTCACAGATAAGGAAACTGAGCCTGTAAAAGATCCAGTTTGTGAATATCAGAACCAAACTCAGGCCTGACTCTTAAGTTGATACTTTTTATCACTAAAATTCATTCCTTCTTGGGGAGTAAGAAATAAAATCAGAACAAGGGGATGACAGAGGATGAGATGGTTGGATGGCATCACCAACTCCATGGACATGGATTTGGGTAGACTCCGGGAGTTGGTGATGGACAGGGAGGCCTGGCATGCCACGATTCATATGGTTGCAAAGAGTCGGACATGACTGAGCGACTAAACTGAACTGAATTGAACTGATGAATATTAGGAGACTGTATCTTACAAGGATTGTGGATCAGTTGACGATTTATATGTAAAAATAGTAAACAGAAAGAAAATTCTTCTAGAAAACCAAGCTCTACTTAAATCACTTGAGGAAATAACACCACCAAACATAAATTCCTATTTTCAATCAATTTATTAATCATGAAATTTCACTCCTTGTGCTCTCATGTTAACATAGAGCATATTCTTCTGCTTGACAGCCAAGAGTTGCCAAAGTTTATTAAGAATAGCAAATTTTGACCAAAATCAAACCAAACACTTTATTGTATGCCTTATTTCCAAAACTTTTCATTTTTAGTTGACCGATATCAAGAGATGTCCTCTGACCATCCAACCTGCTTTATTTTCTTCTTGTTATCCCTTATCAGAGAAATTCAATGTGGCCAGGATACCAATGGGGAGCCTTCCCTGGTGACTCAGATGGTAAAGAATTCACCTGCAATGCAGGAGACCTGTGTTCAATGCCTGGGGTGGGAAGATTCCCTAGAAGAAGGCATGACAACCAATCCATTCTTGCCTGAAGAATCCCATGGACAGAAGAGCCTGGTAGGCTAGAGTAATGGAGTCACAGAGAGTCAGACATAGCTGAGCAACTAAATACAGAGGGTACCAATGAGGGATTATGATGAAGCCTTGCAGATGACATTGATAGAGCCCAGTTTTAGTGACAACATTTCACTCTTTGGGAAGTTGGGTTTATTTTGCTTTCTGGTGAGTTTATTCAAATTCTTTGGAGCCTGTCTTTGGAAAGTTTATTCCAGCCTCCCTCATCTTCTCACATTGGCCCATCAGCATATCAAATTCCCTTAACTTAGTTTATTGGCTTCTTATTTCCATGCTACTATCAATAAATCCAAGGGTTCCTTAACCAGCTAAATACTTAACGCTAGTGCAATTTTTGACATTGGACTCCTCTTGGAAAATGACTGGAATCTGTGCCCGAATGACCCCTAAGGTGTTACCACTGACAGAGCCTTAAGCATTGTCTAGTCTAGGATCCTATTGTATAGAGACGAAAAGATCCAACAACGTTGAGTGTCTTGGCCAAGGTAAAACAGCCTGTTAGCAGTCGCAGTGGGACCACAGTCTTTATCTGCTGATTCTCATTTCCAGGCTCTCTGCACTACACTTTCTGACAAAATTCTTTCCAATAGCAGAGCTCATTGGAATGTGTTTCAAGATAATATGTGCTAGGTAGGTGGTGGTGAATTCTACCCACGGGATATATTGTAGATTCTGGAGTGGCCTGTGTCTGCTCACTGTGTATTCTTTATTTAACACATTTTTGTGGCTTATTAACTGGCCTTGCCAAGATAATGTCTAGTGTCTAGGTTCCGATGTGGCACGGTGATCGTGAGACCCAGCCACTCTCCAGCATGAGAGCAGGAAGGCCTTGGCAGTCATTCTGGCTGAGGCATGGGCACTGGTTCCCAAGGACGGCAGCCTCATAGGCCACATATGCAGGGGTCTTTTTTACCAGGATGGCATGTTGGCTTTGTCCGGGTTTCAGTTGTCTTTTATAAATATAATTTTATTTATTTTATGTATTTATTGTGGGCTGTGCTGGGTCTTCCCTGCTGTATGAGCTCTTCTCTAGTTGTGGCGAATGGGGGCCACGCTCTAGTTGCGGCGGGCAGGCTTCTCCTGGTGGTGCCTTCTCTTGTTGAGGAGCACAGGCTTCACTAGCTGCAGCACCTGGGCTAGGTAGTTGCAGCTTTCCGCGGCATATGGGATCTTCCCAGATCAGGGATGGAACCCGTGTCTCCTGTATTGGCAGGCAGATTCCTGACCTCTGAACCAACAGGGAAGCCCCATCTATCGTCTTTTGAAAGACCAACAGCAACCACTCTGACTAAAGGAGGAAAGTGAATCCTGTGTTATTCTGACCAACGAAAGCATTCTGCTCAGCCATCTGCAGATCCAAGGCATCTTTGTGTCCTGGGTGTATAGTTACATGGACAAAGTATTAACATGCTTGTCCTGACTCAGTGGGGATGCACAGCACTTGATCATCAGAGCCCTGGAGCATGGAGGACCACGTGGAGTAAGCCCCATTCCCCACATATTCCAACCTCTGGTTTTAAAACCAAGCCGAGGGGTGAGCACAGGCTTTTCCAGGACACAGCAAGAGGGCTGTCAACTAAAGGGCAAGAGCTGGTACTGTGGCCCTTTTAACCCTGACCATCCTGCTGTTACCACTGGATTGCTGACCACAGGAAATCAGCTACCCTCTGCTGTGTGGCACGTTGTCAGAGTCTCCCTTCTGGAGGCTGTGGCTCACGCCCACCCTGTCATCATCCACTATATTCCAACTCCCTTTGTGCAAGGAGCCAGGTTGAATTCACTTTCTGCAAACACAAATTGATAATACGTGTTCAGCTAGACTTTGTTTAATTATTAAACAGTGCTTAATGGAGCATCTAGTCCTGGCCACGTGTAGCTGCTGGTAGGAGATAACACGGCGAACTTAACTTATGGATAAAGTTAATACTGACTGTCTTTGGGGATAGAAAGAAGAGAATGGATAGATAATGTTTACAGAAAATCTAACAAAACCCAACCACTTTATATATGTTATTACACTGAGTCCTCCCAAGACTCTTGTTGAATGCATGTGTGCTCAGTCGTGTCCGACCCTTTGCAACCCTTTGGACTGTAGCCCACCAGGCTCCTCCATCAATGGGACTCTCCAGGCAAGAATACTGGAGTGGGTAGCCATGCCCTTCTCCAGCAGATCTTCCCAACCCAGGGATCAAACCTGTGTCTTCTGCATTGGCAGGGAGATTCTTTACCTGCTGAGCCATCAGGGAAACCCAAGACTCCTGTTAACATTGTCATTATTATCATCAAGTTATGAATTAAGAAATGGGGCTCACATATGCTTCATAGCATGCTCAGGTCTCAAAGCTATGTGTGGACAGAAAGGAAGGGAGCCAGATGTTACTGTTTTCTTTAATTGACATCAATGGAGGAGAATGTTGCCATGCTGAACAGGAACATGCCTCTGTAGCACCTGTATGGGATGGGAAGGGATGGGATAGGAAGGGGCAAGGGGGAGATGAGTGATCCTGAATTGGAACACAGGGTGGGAATCAGAAAGGAAACTCTCAACTCCATCAGAGTCCAGCTGGTGGGAAGGACTAACCGGGTAGAAAGGGACTCTGCCACCTTACTCTCCACTCTCTGCTACATCTAAAATGTGAGGCTGCTTGTTCCCTCTAAGGAAATCCCTGGGAGACTCAGGCATTTAGGCGTTTTCATGTGTGTGTGTGTATGGCAGTGTGTGTTGGGAGCATTTTCTTCTCTATATGGCCGTATCTACACTCTGCACATAGAGATCTAGGTTAACTGTAATCCCCATACTTTACATACAGGAAAAAGCGTGAACAGCAACCACTTCCACTAAAATTTCTCAAAGGCACTGTCTGGTGACAGAATATGCACTGTAAATTAGATCATATTTTATCTGCTCCCTGGAATCAGTGTCAGCAAGTAGTTAAAAACCCAAGAGAGGAGAGCCTGAAGGAGAAGCCATGAAAGGATTGATAAAAATCCCTAATAATTAAGGATTTCCAGTATTAATCTTTTCCATTTGGAGCATATGCTTGCAGTCATCATCTTATCTTTAAGAGCCTATTTTTATTTAAGACGAAATGTTCATGTCTTTTCTCATGCCAGAGAGTATAGAAAAAAAAAATTAAGGCAGAAATTTGATAAGTACCAGGCAAGTTTCCTCAACATGGACTTATTTTTAAAATATCTGCCCGGGGCCCTAGGAGAGTGGTGGATATGACCTCACTTTGATGAAAAAGCCTCCTTATTGTCCACCTTACAGTTTCTGATTTTCTGGAAGCCCCATCACTATCTCCCAAGGCTAGAATTTGGAGGAGGGGCTGATCCATCACTGCTGCTCTTCTAACTCAAGTTAGGGTGGATAATGAAGACAAAGAGGGCTGAGAATGAATGAAAATACAGGATTAGCCTTCAGGTCTCCCAGAGGGAAGGAACAAATCCTGGCAGAAATCATTTAACACAAGCATCTCAGAGCAAGTGGAGAAACTTAATGAGCGAAGCCAAAAAAGTAGTGCAGATTTCTGTTCATGTGAAAATGTAGCCAAGACTCCTGGTTTAGGTTTCAGTAGAATCAAATCAGCAGACTTTTATTTCTATCACTGTCAGACTTCACAGGATTTTAAAGAAAATATTATATTACCTAAGACATTTTTCTACCACAAGAGATAGAACCTACCTTAATGTAGCTTTATGCTAAAATAGAATCTATTGTCTGGTGCTACTGAAAAGTTCTGGTGTTGTCTTGCTTTTGACTAGTTGCATTCGGGCATTTTGTGAATGGTCTTGGGGCTTCCCAGATGGCTCAGTGGTAAAGAATCCTCCTGCAATGCAGGAGATGTGGATTCAATCCCTGGGTTGGAAAGATCCCCTGGAGAAGGGCATGGCAGCCCACTCCCATATTCTTGCCTGGGAAATCCCATGGTCTGAGGAGCCTTGTGGTCTACAGTCCATGGGGTCGAAAAGAGTCAGATACAACTTAGTGACGGAGCATGCACGCACGTCAACAGTCTCAAAGAACTGACTCTGTTTCTAAGTCTTGGCTCTGATTTCACTTTTGTTCATTGAATGATGAACAGAAGGGTTCAGGATGGGAAGGGTGACCATTTTAAACTTAAATGGTCCTAAAAACTTAAAATTTCATAAGGAAAGAAACCATTTTTGGCCCTGAGCATCCATTCCGGTCCCCAAAAGTTCTCTTGATAGGTGAGCAGGCATCATTTGTCCAGCTTCTGTGGGCGAGGTGGAACCCTTGACAGACAGCTCCATCTTCACCCCTTGGGGTAGGGGAGAGGCAGGTCCACAGGAAGGCAGGTAGAAGCCAAAGCTCTCCACTCCAGGGCTGCAGGAGACCCTAGTGCCACAGCGGGAGAAAAAGACTTAGAAACAAATGGGAGCTTGAAGAATGTGGAATGAGCAGATTCAGTGGTAAGCAGACTCTCAGAGAACCAAAGGGAAAAATATTGGAATTGGGGGTAGATTTGTCAGAGGCATCCAGAAGCAGAGATGACTCTAGGGCTTAAGTCTTCCACTGCATACAGCTGAACTCCCCATCAGCACTTCTCAGATCTATGGAGGGAGCTGGAAATTGATGACAGGCCTGTAACTCTCCAAACATGCCCTCTCCTAATCCCTTCACAGCCTCACTCAGCATTCTGTTCTCTGCTCTCTCTCATTGTTCCTCCTCCCACCCCTCCCTCCCTCCTCCTCTTCTTTCTCTTTAAAACAGCTCTTTGCAAAAAACAGACAATAGTGCCATTTAGGGAGGACAATTACTTTCAATCCACTTTTACTTAGAGCTGCTTTCACCATCATTGTGGTAGAGACGAAATCCTGACTTTTCCATGTTGAGAAAATTAAAAGTGTCTCCAGGGTCAGAGCAAACAGTCCTTTAAATGCCAGCTGCAGGGAAAATGCCCACATTAAAGGGACTGCTCCCTTCCTGACACCACAACCCGTAATTCTCTAGTTTTCCCAGAGGAACAGATCTCCTACCCATTCTGATTATCTTTCAAGGCACCAACAATGGGACCCCTCACCCCAGCATGCCCACAGTGGCCAACCAGTTCTCACACACCAACAATCATGCAAATGTCTCTTTCCTAAGACAAGGTCTGCAGGACCAAATTTGTTCCAGAAGAAAAGGTCATCTCTCCACTGATGGGGTTCACAGATGGGACATATGTAGAATTTGCTTTCAGTTATGCAGAGAATGGCTGCATTTCTACACTTGCTTGTCCTCTGCAGACAAAACAATGAGCCACCAAGCAGTGATTATTAGGTAAGAGAAGTTGGTAAATGCTACTGAAATGAGGTGTGCCCTAGAATTAAAGGACTGGTTTCAGTGTGTAATATATAATGTGTCTATCAGTGAATCAACAAAACATTTACAGGTTATAAGTACATATTTACTGACATACGAGTCTACATATATGTGCCCGTATCTGTGCACATAGAAACAGGGGGTCAGAAATTTACAGACGCCGTTTCAGTGAGAAATGGTTCCTATATTTATGACTTTATCAGTGACTAATGCTCATCACTTATATGAAATGAAGTAGAATGTGCCAGTTTTTGGCCATATGTGAGAGTTGGACTGTGAAGAAAGCTGAGCGCCGAAGAATTGATGCTTTTGAACTGTGGTGTTGGAGAAGACTCTTGAGACTCCCTTGGACTGCAAGGAGATCCAACCAATCCATCCTAAAGGAGATCAGTCCTGGGTGTTCATTGGAAGGAATGATGCTGAAGCTGAAACTCCAATACTTTGGCCACCTCATGCGAAGAGTTGACTCATTGGAAAAGACTCTGATGCTGGGAGGGATTGGGGGCAGAAGGAGAAGGGGACGACAGAGGATGAGATGGCTGGATGGCATCACCAACTTGATGGACCTGAGTTTGGGTAAACTCTGGGAGTTGGTGATGGACAGGGAGGCTTGGCGTGCTGTGATTCATGGGGTCGCAAAGAGTCGGACACGACTGAGTGACTGAACTGAACTGAACTTGAAAGTTTAGAAATATGTTTCTAATGCTAAAATCATTGTATATGATTATATTATGGCATACGGCCTTCCTAGGTGGCGCTAGTGGTAAAGAATCCACCTGCCAATGGAGGAGATGCAAGAGATGCAGTTTCGATCCCTGGACTGGGAACATCCCTTGGAGTAGGAAATCAACTTGCTTCAGTATTCTTACTTGAAAAATCCCACGGACAGAGGTGCCTGCCTTGCTGCAGCCCATGGCATCACAAAGAGTCAGACCTGCCTTAGTGACTGAACAACAAGCTACACTGCATGTCTGTGACCCCCCTGCCTGGAGGGTCTCTCTGAAGGCCATCTGCATGACTCCTTTGCTCACTTCCTCAATGGAAACTTCTCAAAGAGGCTTTCCTTGGTAACACTACTCAAAATTTCAACTTCTTCCTTCACCTCCATCCCCATCACTTTCTAGTGCTATTTTGTGCTTTATTTTCCATAACATTTATCACTAGAGTGACCATGTGTATGTTACCTGTTGCCATGTGACAAATGATTCCAAAATGAGTAACTTAAAACAGTGTACACATTGATTTCCTCTTAAGTGTTCTCACTGCACACATGGGGATGGATGTGTTAATTAGCTCAATTGTGGTAATCATTTCACAATGTGAACGTATAAGAGAACACCATGTTCAATACACATATACAATTTTTACTTATCAAGTATACCTCAATAAACATGGCAAAAGTAAATAATACATGTATTTTTTCACAGTCTCTGGGTCAGGCATCCAGGCACAGATTAGCTGGGTTCTCAGAGCTTAAGGGATTCTCCCAAGACTGCAGAGTGTCAGCTGGGGCTGGAGTCATCTAAGGGCTCAGCTGAAGAAGGAGGTGGTTGTTGGCCATAGTCAGTTCTCTGTGGGTTGTTGGGCTGAGGGTCTCCTTTCCTCACTGGCTATTGGCTGGAGGCCAGCCTCAGCTGCATGCCACGTGGCTGCTGAGCTGTGTGCGCTCGGTCATGTCCAACTCTCTGCAGCCCCATGGACCACAGGCCACCCAGCTCCTCTGTCCATGCAATTCTCCAGGCAAGAATACTGGAGTGGGTTGCCATTTCCTTCTCCAGGGGATCTTACCAACCCAAGGATCAAACCCGCATCTCTTGTGTCTCCTGCATTGGTGGGCGTATTCTCCACCACTGTGCCACTGTGTGCCACATGGACTTATCAAAGCAGGCGAACCCAGAAAGCAAGAGAGAGTGACAAGATAGAAGCCACATGCTTTTATAACCTAACCTTGGAAGTGATCCCATCACTTTCCCTGTATTCTACCTCTAGGCCATTACTATATCCCATCCATACTTAAGAGGAGATGATTATGGAAGGGTAAATACAGGAAGCAGGGGGCTCAGAACCCATGTCTTAGCCTCACCTTAAAATCGCCTCTGTCTGTGTGTGCTCAGTTGTGTCCAAGTCTTTGCAACCTCAAGGACTGTAGCCTGCCAGGCTCCTCTGTCCATCGGATTTTCCAGGCAAGAATACTGGAGTGGGTTGCCATTTCCTTCTACATGGAATTTGTCCAACCCAGGAATTGAACTTGGGTCTTCCTGCATCTCCGGCATTGGCAGGCAGATTCTTTACCACTGTGACACCTGGGAAGGCCCCTAGAGTCACCTGGGAAGCTTTTAAAAAATATAGATGCTTTCTGGTTTCTGGTGGAGATCCTAGGTTCTGCTTTCACTTTGGGGTCTGGTAGAGCCCAAGATCTAGTCAGCCAAGAGGCCTCAAGCATGCCTAGGACATTTTGCCAAGGGAGGAGGCCGATAGGCGCACCACTGGTTTTAAGGAACGTATTAAAAGAGTGGCACGTTTCACCTCCCCCAAAATTTAACGAGGACATAAGAACTCGGCCTGGTTTCCCTCCAACTTCCCTCCCCTTTCTCACCCTCATATTGACTCTATGGGCTGTGCCTTGGGTGGACGGAAGACTGTGTAATATGATATAAAGGCAACCAGAAGAAAGAGGGTTTTCTGTAGGAAATAAGTGGTCTGAGCTTTAGACAATTCCTTAAGGCCTTAGAAACTAGCTCATGGTTTGAGAGTGAATTTTAAAAAATTTGAAAAGTATTTCCAGGCTCTCAGGGTTGGAGGTTAAATCCTGAGCCAAAACTTCCCCTTGCAGTTGTTGAATCTTCCCTCTTCAGGCAGAGTTGCTGGGGAGCACGGAGGGAGATTTGGGAAGAAAGAAGCCGTATGTCAATGTTAGGCTAAGCACCCAAATAGACATTTTTGGAAGGATGTCAGAGTTTATGATGTGGTTCTATACTTATATGGGGCTTCCCTGATAGCTCAGTTGGTAAAGAATCCACCTGCAATGCAGGAGACATCAGTTCAATTACTGGGTCAGGAAGATCCGCTGGAGAAGGGATCAGCTACCCACTCCAGTGTTCTCAGGCTTCCCTTGTGGCTCAACTGGATAAAGAATCCACCTGCATTGTGGGAGACCTGGGTTTGATCCCTGGGTTGGGAAGATCCCCTGGAGAAGGGAAAGGCTACCCACTCCAGTATTCTGGCCTGGAGAATTTCATGGACTGTATGGTCCATGAGGTCGCAAAGAGTTGGACACGATTAAGTGACTTTCACTTCTTTTCTTTTTTTTTTTTTTTAATATGGTTTTTCTTTTTTTTTTTTTAATTTTATTTTATTTTTAAACTTAACATAACTGTATTAGATTTGCCAAATATCAAAATGAATCCGCCACAGGTATACATGTGTTCCCCATCCTGAACCCTCCTCCCTCCTCCCTCCCCATTCCATCCCTCTGGGTCGTCCCAGTGCACCAGCCCCAAGCATCCAGTATCGTGCATCGAACCTGGACTGGCAACTCATTTCATACATGATATTTTACATGTTTCAATGCCATTCTCCCAAATCTTCCCACCCTCTCCCTCTCCCACAGAGTCCATAAGACTGTTCTATACATCAGTGTCTCTTTTGCTGTCTCGTACACAGGGTTATTGTTACCATCTTTCTAAATTCCATATATATGCGTTAGTATACTGTATTGGTGTTTTTCTTTCTGGCTTACTTCACTCTGTATAATAGGCTCCAGTTTCATCCACCTCATTAGAACTGATTCAAATGTATTCTTTTTAATGGCTGAATAATACTCCATTGTGTATATGTACCACAGCTTTCTTATCCATTCATCTGCTGATGGACATCTAGGTTGCTTCCATGTCCTGGCTATTATAAACAGTGCTGCGATGAACATTGGGGTACTCGTGTCTCTTTCCCTTCTGGTTTTCTCAGTGTGTATGCCCAGCAGTGGGATTGCTGGATCATAAGGCATGTCTATTTCCAGTTTTTTAAGGAATCTCCACACTGTTCTCCATAGTGGCTGTACTAGTTTGCATTCCCACCAACAGTGTAAGAGGGTTCCCTTTTCTCCACACCCTCTCCAGCATTTATTACTTGTAGACTTTTGGATCGCAGCCATTCTGACTGGTGTGAAATGGTACCTCATAGTGGTTTTGATTTGCATTTCTCTGATAATGAGTGATGTTGAGCATCTTTTCATGTGTTTGTTAGCCATCTGTATGTCTTCTTTGGAGAAATGTCTATTTAGTTCTTTGGCCCATTTTTTGATTGGGTCATTTATTTTTCTGGAGTTGAGGTGTAGGAGTTGCTTGTATATCCTCGAGATTAGTTGTTTGTCAGTTGCTTCATTTGCTATTATCTTCTCCCATTCTGAAGGCTGTCTTTTCACCTTGCTAATAGTTTCCTTTGATGTGCAGAAGCTTTTAAGGTTAATTAAGTCCCATTTGTTTATTTTTGCTTTTATTTCCAATATTCTTGGTGGTGGGTCATAGAGGATCCTGCTGTGATGTATGTCAGAGAGTGTTTTGCCTATGTTCTCCTCTAGGAGTTTTATAGTTTCTGGTCTTATGTTTAGATCTTTAATCCATTTTGAGTTTATTTTTGTGTATGGTGTTAGAAAGTGGTCTAGTTTCATTCTTTTACAAGTGGTTGACCAGAGTTCCCAGCACCACTTGTTAAAGAGATTGTCTTTAATCCATTGTATATTCTTGCCTCCTTTGTCGAAGATAAGGTGTCCATATGTGCGTGGATTTATCTCTGGGCTTTCTATTTTGTTCCATTGATCTATATTTCTGTCTTTGTGCCAGTACCATACTGTCTTGATAACTGTGGCTTTGTAGTAGAGCCTGAAGTCAGGTAGGTTGATTCCTCCAGTTCCATTCTTCTTTCTCAAGATCGCTTTGGCTATTCGAGGTTTTTTGTTTTTCCATACAAATTGTGAAATTATTTGTTCTAGCTCTGTGAAGAATGCTGTTGGTAGCTTGATAGGGATTGCATTGAATCTATAGATTGCTTTGGGTAGTATACTCATTTTCACTACATTGATTCTTCCAATCCATGAACATGGTATATTTCTCCATCTGTTAGTGTCCTCTTTGATTTCTTTCACCAGTGTTTTATAGTTTTCTATATATAGGTCTTTAGATTCTTTAGGTAGATATATTCCTAAGTATTTTATTCTTTCCGTTGCAATGGTGAATGGAATTGTTTCCTTAATTTCTCTTTCTGTTTTCTCATTATTAGTGTATAGGAATGCAAGGGATTTCTGTGTGTTGATTTTATATCCTGCAACTTTACTATAGTCATTGATTAGTTCTAGTAATTTTCTGGTGGCGTCTTTAGGGTTTTCTATGTAGAGGATCATGTCATCTGCAAACAGTGAGAGCTTTACTTCTTCTTTTCCAATTTGGATTCCTTTTATTTCTTTTTCTGTTCTGATTGCTGTGGCCAAAACTTCCAAAACTATGTTGAATAGTAATGGTGAAAGTGGGCACCCTTGTCTTGTTCCTGACTTTAGAGGAAATGCTTTCAATTTTTCACCATTGAGGATAATGTTTGCTGTGGGTTTGTCATATATAGCTTTGATTATGTTGAGGTATGTTCCTTCTATTCCTGCTTTCTGGAGAGTTTTGATCATAAATGGATGTTGAATTTTGTCAAAGGCTTTCTCTGCATCTATTGAGATAATCATATGGTTTTTATTTTTCAATTTGTTAATGTGGTGTATTACATTGATTGATTTGCGGATATTGAAGAATCCTTGCATCCCTGGGATAAAGCCCACTTGGTCATGGTGTATGATCTTTTTAATGTGTTGTTGGATTCTGATTGCTAGAATTTTGTTAAGGATTTTTGCATCTATGTTCATCAGTGATATTGGCCTGTAGTTTTCTTTTTTTGTGGGATCTTTGTCAGGTTTTGGTATTAGGGTGATGGTGGCCTCATAGAATGAGTTTGGAAGTTTACCATCCTCTGCAATGTTCTGGAAGAGTTTGAGCAGGATAGGTGTTAGCTCTTCTCTAAATTTTTGGTAGAATTCAGCTGTGAAGCCGTCTGGACCTGGGCTTTTGTTTGCCGGAAGATTTTTTATTACAGTTTCAATTTCTGTGCTTGTGATGGGTCTGTTAAGATTTTCTATTTCTTCCTGGTCGAGTTTTGGAAAGTTGTACTTTTCTAAGAATTTGTCCATTTCTTCCTCGTTGTCCATTTTATTGGCATATAATTGTTGATAGTAGTCTCTTATGATCCTTTGTATTTCTGTGTTGTCTGTTGTGATCTCTCCATTTTCATTTCTAATTTTATTGATTTGATTTTTCTCCCTTTGTTTCTTGATGAGTCTGGCTAATGGTTTGTCAATTTTATTTATCCTTTCAAAGAACCAGCTTTTGGTTTTGTTGATTTTTGCTATGGTCTCTTTTGTTTCTTTTGCATTTATTTCTGCTCTAATTTTTAAGATTTCTTTCCTTCTACTAACGCTGGGGTTCTTCATTTCTGCCTTTTCTAGTTGCTTTAGGTGTAGAGTTAGGTTATTTATTTGACTTTTTTCTTGTTTCTTGAGGTGTGCCTGTATTGCTATGAACTTTCCCCTTAGGACTGCTTTTACCATGTCCCACAGGTTTTGGGTTGTTGTGTTTTCATTTTCATTCGTTTCTATGCAAATTTTGATTTCTTTTTTGATTTCTTCTGTGATTTGTTGGTTATTCAGCAGCGTGTTGTTCAGCCTCCATATGTTGGATTTTTTAATAGTTTTTCTCCTGTAATTGAGATCTAATCTTACTGCATTGTGGTCAGAAAAGATGCTTGGAATGATTTCTATTTTTTTGAATTTACCAAGGCTAGCTTTATGGCCCAGGATGTGATCTATCCTGGAGAAGGTTCCATGTGCGCTTGAGAAGAAGGTGAAATTCATTGTTTTGGGATGAAATGTCCTATAGATATCAGTTAGGTCTAACTGGTCTATTGTATCGTTTAAAGTTTGTGTTTCCTTGTTAATTTTCTGTTTAGTTGATCTATCCATAGGTGTGAGTGGGGTATTAAAGTCTCCCACTATTATTGTGTTATTGTTAATTTCTTCTTTCATACTTGTTAGCATTTGTCTTACATACTGCGGTGCTCCCGTGTTGGGTGCATATATATTTATAATTGTTATATCTTCTTCTTGGATTGATCCTTTGATCATTATGTAGTGACCATCTTTGTCTCTTTTCACAGTCTTTGTTTTAAAGTCTATTTTATCTGATATGAGTATTGCTACTCCTGCTTTCTTTTGGTCCCTATTTGCATGGAAAATCTTTTTCCAGCCCTTCACTTTCAGTCTGTATGTGTCCCCTGTTTTGAGGTGGGTCTCTTGTAGACAACATATGCAGGGGTTTTGTTTTTGTATCCATTCAGCCAGTCTTTGTCTTTTGGTTGGGGCATTCAACCCATTTACGTTTAAGGTAATTACTGATAAGTATGACCCCGTTGCCATTTACTTTATTGTTTTGGGTTCGAATTTATACACAATTTTTGTGTTTCCTGTCTAGAGAATATCCTTTAGTATTTGTTGGAGAGCTGGTTTGGTGGTGCAGAATTCTCTCAGCTTTTGCTTGTCTGAAAAGCTTTTGATTTCTCCTTCATACTTGAATGAGATCCTTGCTGGGTACAATAATCTGGGCTGTAGGTTATTTTCTTTCATCATTTTAAGTATGTCTTGCCATTCCCTCCTGGCTTGAAGAGTTTCTATTGAAAGATCAGCTGTTATCCTTATGGGAATTCCCTTGTGTGTTATTTGTTGTTTTTCCCTTGCTGCTTTTAATATTTGTTCTTTGTGTTTGATCTTTGTTAATTTGATTACTATGTGTCTTGGGGTGTTTCGCCTTGGGTTTATCCTGTTTGGGACTCTCTGGGTTTCTTGGACTTGGGTGATTATTTCCTTCCCCATTTTAGGGAAGTTTTCAACTATTATCTCCTCAAGTATTTTCTCATGGTCTTTCTTTTTGTCTTCTTCTTCTGGGATCCCTATGATTCGAATGTTGTAGCGTTTAATATTGTCCTGGAGGTCTCTGAGATTGTCCTCATTTCTTTTAATTCGTTTTTCTTTTATCCTCTCTGATTCATTTATTTCTACCATTCTATCTTCTAATTCACTAATCCTATCTTCTGCCTCTGTTATTCTACTATTTGTTGCCTCCAGAGTGTTTTTAATTTCACTTATTGCATTATTCATTATATATTGACTCTTTTTTATTTCTTCTAAGTCCTTGTTAAACCTTTCTTGCATCTTCTCAATCCTTGCCTCCAGGCTATTTATCTGTGATTCCATTTTAATTTCAAGATTTTGGATCAATTTCACTATCATTATTCGGAATTCTTTATCAGGTAGATTCCCTATCTCTTCCTCTTTTGTTTGGTTTGGTGGGCATTTATCCTGTTCCTTTATCTGCTGGGTATTCCTCTGTCTCTTCATCTTGTTTAAATTGCTGAGTTTGGGGTGTCCTTTCTGTATTCTGGCAGTTTGTGGAGTTCTCTTTATTGTGGTGTTTCCTCACTGTGTGTGGGTTTGTACAGGTGGCTTGTCAAGGTTTCCTGGTTAGGGAAGCTTGTGTCGATGTTCTGGTGGATGGAGCTGTATTTCTTCTCTCTGGAGTGTAATGAGATGTCCAGTAATGAGTTATGAGATGTCTATGGTTTTGGGGTGACTTTGGGCAGCCTGTATCTTGAAGCTCAGGGCTGTGTTCCTTTGTTGCTGGAGAATTTGCTTGTTATGTCTTTCCCTGGAACTTGTTGGCCCTTGTGTGGTGCTTGGTTTCAGTGTCGGTATGGAGGCGTTTGATGAGCTCCTGTCAATTAATGTTCCTTGGAGTCAGGAGTTCCCTGGAGTCAGGGTTTGGACTTAAGCTTCCTACTTCCAGTTATCGGTCTTAATTTTACAGTAGTTTCAAAACTTCTCCTTCTATACAGCACCACTGATAAAACATCTACGTTAAAGATGAAAAGTTTCTCTACTGTGAGGGTCACTCAGAGAGGTTCACAGCGTTACATGGAGAAGAGAAGAGGGAGGAGGGAGTTAGAGGTGACCCAAATGAGATGAGGTGGAATCAATAGTGGAGAGAGTGGGCTAGCCGGTAGTCACTTCCTTATGTGCACTCCACAACTGGACCGCTCAGAGATGTTCACGGAGTTATACAGGGAAGAGAAGAAGGAGGCAGGAGACAGAGGTGGCCAGAAGGATAAAAGGGGGAAATGAAAAGGAGGGAGACAGATCCAGCCAGTAATCAGTTCCTTAAGTGTTCTCCACTGTCTGGAACACACAGAAATTCACAGAGTTGGGTAGAGTAGAGAGGGGTTAGGGAGGAGATACAGGTGACCTGGTGGAGAAAATGGAGAGTCCAAAGGGAGAGAGAGCAGTCAAGCCAGTAATCTCGTACACTAGTGAAAAATGGGTCCTGAAGATTGGGTTCTTAAAGGTATAAAATTGGTAACAAATACATAAAAACAAAAATTAGAAATCTAGAGTAGGGTTTGGAATTTCAAAAATGCGATGTTAATGAAAAGAAGAAGGAAAAGAAAGAGAGAAAAAACGAACAAAGAAAAACAAACAAGGTCGTGAAAGTAATAAAGAAACTACAGGTACAAAATTGATAACTAATACCAAAAAGCAAAAATTAAAAATCTAGAGTAGAGTTTGGAATTTCAAAAATACAACGTTAAAAAAAAAAAAAAGAAGAAGAAGAAAAATAAAGAGAGAAAACAAACAAACCAACAAAAACAATGTCGCAAAAATTATAAAGAAAATACAGGTACAAAATTGATATCAAATACCAAAAAGCATAAATTAAAAATCTTGAGTAGAGTTTGGAATTGCAGATATACGATGTTATATAAAAGAAGAAGAGAAAGAAACAGAGGAAAAAAAAAGTCACAGAAATTATGAGAAAAACTATAGGTACAAAATTGATAACATATATCAAAAGGCTAAAATTAAAGATCTAGAGTAGAGTTTGGAATTTCAAAAATACAATGTTAAAGAAAAGAAGAAAAAGAAAAAAGAAAAAAAAAAAACCACGGTCAAAGAATTATAAAATATATATATGAAGTTTGCTGAAGAAGAAAAAAAAAATAGGGTCTTTTTTTTTTTTTTTTTTTTTTGCAAAGTAATAGTTATAAAAGTGAAAATTAAAGGACAATAGAGGACTTAAAAAAAAATTTTTTTTTTTAATTAAAAAAAAAAAGAAAGAAAGATTGATCGTAAAAATAGTAAAAATATATCTAGGTCTTTCTCTGGTTTTGGTGTGAGTATTGTGGGTTCAGTTCATTTTTGGCAGTTCCTTAGTCCGACTTATATTTCTCAAGATCTATAGGCCCCTTCCTATGTAATCCGTAGTAACCACAGGGTTTTAATCTATGGCCTGTAGCTTCCAAGGCGTTTCCCTCTGTTATAGCTTCTTCTGTTTGCTGGTCTCTTCAGTGTCTGGTTCCCGCCCTGACACAAAGGGGATGGTTGAGGACACTATTTTTTTTTTTTTTTTTTTTAAATTTAGGCTCACTTGTTCAGCCTTGCTGTGGGGAGGGAGGGAGGGATGCTGCAAACAGATAACACTGGCGTGCGCTCGCAGTGCCTCAGCCACACTGGGCCTGCCCCCGCTCACGGCGCGTGTAGCCTCTCTGCCCACACTGCTTGGGCTCTAGGTTGTTCCGCCAGGAACAATCAGAGGCCGGCCCTGGGCTGAGCTCCCAGGTCCAAGCCGCTCAGATTCAGGCACTCGGGTAGTCCTCAGAGGCGCAGACTCAGTTGGGCCTGCGTTTTGTGTTCTTCCCAGATCCGAGCAGCTCAGGTGATGAGGTGTTTGGCGGGCGCCAATGCTGCGACTTATCGCCTCCCCGCCACTCGGTTATCTGGGTGTAAAACCGGCGCACCTTCTCAGGTAGCTGTTGACCGTCCAGACCCCCAAGAAGTTTTAGTTAGCAAAGAAGCCTGCTTACAGTTTTATAGATAGTGTCTCTCTGGGGCTGCGATTGCCCCCTTCTGGCTCTGGCTGCCTGTCACCGGAGGGGGAAGGTCTGCAGCCGGCTATCTCTGTTCAGTCCTTTGTTCTGTGCGCGGGCCTGGCGGTGTCTTAGGTTAGGGCTGGCTTTTCGCGTGGTAGATATCCCACAGTCTGGTTTGCTAGCCCAAATTATTTCGCTCAGATAGCGCTCAGGACATTCGGCCCGATTCTTACTCTAAGGGACACAGCCCGCGCCGCACTTCCCTGCCCAGCCCCCGCTTGCTAATGCCGTGTGCAGGCGTCTGCGCTGCTTCTCCGCTGGGGGAGTTACCGTAGGGCTCACAATCCGCGATTTTTAATTGTTTATTTTTTTTTTCCCCTCCCTTTTATGTTGCCCTCTGTGCTTCCAAAGCTCAGCACAGATTCGGCAGTGAGAGGGTTTCCTGGTGTTTGGAAACTTCTCTCTTTTTAAGACTCCCTTCCCGGGACGGAACTCCGTCCCTCCCTCTTTTGTCTCTTTTTTTGTCTTTTATATTTTTTCCTACCTCCTTTCGAAGAGTTGGGCTGCTTTTCTGGGTGCCTGATGTCCTCTGCCGGCATTCAGAAGTTGTTTTGTGGAATTTACTCGACGTTTAAATGCTCTTTTGATGAATTTGTGGGGGAGAAAGTGTTCTCCCCGTCCTACTCCTCCGCCATCTTGGCTCCTCCCCCTCACTTCTTTTCTATACTTAAAAGGATTTTTAAAAATTTAGTCATAACTACCTTTTTATTGAAGTATAATTTATTTACAATGTTGTGTTAGTTTCGGGTGTACAACAGATGATTCAGTTATACATACAGTATATCCATTCTTTTTCAGATTCTTTTCCCTTATTAGTTGAAATATTGAATAGATTTCCCTGTGCTATATAGTAGGTCCTTGTTGGTTATCTATTATATGTATTTTATATATAATAATGTATATATTTTTATCTCAAACTCCTAATTTATTCCTCTCCCACCCCTTTCCCCTTTGGTAACCATAATTTGTTTTCTATTTCTGTGGGTTTATTTCTATTTTGTATATAAGTTCATTTGTATCCTTTTTTTTAGATTCCACATATTTGTCTTTGTCTGACTTACTTCACTTAGTACAATAATCTCTAGGTCTATCCATTTGTTGCTGCAAATGGCATTATTTCATTCTTTTTAATGACTGAGTAATATTCCATTGTATATACGTACACCTCTTTATCCATTCCTCTGTTGATAGACATGTAGGTTGCTTCCATGTCTTGGCTGTAGTAAACAGTGCTGCACTGAATATTGGGGTGTCCTTTTAAACTATGAAGACATAGAGGTGGCCAAAATGCACATGAAAAGATGTTTAACATCTCTAATTGAGACATGTATAGGGATTTTATTATCAGAAGTTAAGGCATATTCATAAACAGCGTCCATTATAGGTATTGTGTCAATGACCTCAGTTCTCCCCACCCTGCCCACCCCCCCTCCCCCATCATTTGTTAGAAAGCCAGCTTCTTGGACCTTCTGTGCAGACTTTTATCCAAAAAGATGTAGTGACATTGTGGGTGGGGTATTCTATGAGCTGTCTGCCAAGACAGCCAAAGAATTTTCATGGCCTTTCGCACTCACATTCTCCTCACGGTCAAGCGCTTTTGGGAGCTTATGGGCTATGATCTGGTCTGCATCCATGGAATCAAGCCACTCACATGAAGCTGAAACCCAGTGCCTTTTAAAGAGCAGGCTTGAAAGCCTGGCAAGACTCAAAAGTCATGAAGGAAACTGTATAGGGAGATGTGAAACAGAATGGACCTTGAAATAAGAACAGCAACATCAGGAGAAGAGTGACAGTCCTCTAGAGAGTTAACTAGTTATAAGGGTAACACTTCTTTTTTGCAGAGATGTTAAAAAAAAAAAAAGGAAAGAAAACCAGAAATTTCTTCAGCAGCCTTGTGGTTAGACCAGCAGGAGTCTAGAAAGAATTACAAATTATTCTAAAGGGAAAAATTAACACTGCAGATGAGCTCAGCAATGCAGAAATAATAGTAGACTAGAAATTAATGTAATCACTATTTTTTTCCTGTCTGGCTTGTTAATTTCCTCTATTACAGCATCTGTCTTTTGCTACCTACTGAGAGATGGCTCCAAGTAATATTTGAAATTATTTCATTTTTCAGTGTTATTTACCTTGCCAAGTGCACAGATCCAAACCGCAGGGAATTAGAATGACAAAGATAGATAGTTCATATTTTGCTAATTGCATCTCTTTAATCTCTATGACTTTAAATATGATTAAATGAGCCCTTCACATAAGTTAACAACCAACACCAGGGTAATTAATCTCTCTGTTTCCGTTCATGTAAGTCAAACTTGTCTTTGAATATCATACAATTAAGTCAGTAGGGACTATGTAAAGTGACTAAGCTAAAGTCTCCCATCCAGATCCTTACACGGGCTGCATTTTCTTCATAACTAAAATATTATCTTGAAATAAGTAGGGAACCTTTTGTATACTTGGTGATATGTCTACATGTTACTAAAGAGAAACCACTACAAATGTTAAGAGTTGCAGGTGTCCAGTGAATCCAATGGCAGCTTTTCAGTAGGAATGAAAGTGAAAGTGAAAAGAAAGTGAAAGTCGCTCTGTTGTGTCCAACTCTTAGCGACCCAGGAATTCTCCAAGCCAGAATACTGCAGTGGGTAGCTGTTCCCTTCTCCAGAGGATCTTCCCAACCCGGATCAAACCCAGGTCTCCTGCATTGCAGGTGGATTCTTTACCAGCCGAGCCACCAGGGAAGCCCTTCAATGGTAAACTGTAATTTGGGGAGTGGGAGAGTGGACTTGGCTTTGGTACTAACTAACTGTGTAATCAGAGACAAGCCAATTGGCCTTTGTGAACGGAAGGTAAAAGGTAATTGAAATATGCAGTTAGCTAAGAGGTTGAACTGGAGTAGGAAATGGCAACCCACTCCAGTACTCTTGCCTGGAAGATTCCACGGACAGAGGAGCCTGATGGGCTACAGCCCATGGGGTGACATAGAGTTGGACATGACTGAGTGACTGAGCAGAACAAGTTGAACTGATCTCTAGAGAAGCAAATGCACAGAGATATTAAATACTTAAAATCTCTGCTCTTTGACATGAAAGTTCACCAAATGAATGTAGGTTTTCAGTGTTCTCTCTACCTTTCTTTTATCGATCCCTGAACTACTTATATATACTTTGGAAGGAATGATGCTAAAGCTGAAACTCCAATACTTTGGTCATCTCATGCAAAGAGTTGACTCATTGGAAAAGACCCTGATGCTAGGAGGGATTGGGGGCAGGAGGAGAAGGGGACGACAGAGGATGAGATGGCTGGATGGCATCACTGACTTGATGGCCGTGAGTCTGAGTGAACTCCGGGAGTTGGTGATGGACAGGGAGGCCTGGCATGCTACGATTCATGGGGTCACAAAGAGTCAGACATGACTGAGCAACTGAACTGAACTACTTATTAACTCTCTCCTGTGGATGGAGTGCTGTGTCCCACACTAATGCATGAGTTTACTTCTGGCATAACATGATGCATCCCATAAAGATGCTTTCCAACAAGTGTTACCTGAATTTGATTTTGCAATTATTTATTTTAAGGAAACTGAAATCAAAGATCCCATTTATCAAAAATAAGTGGAATTTAGACTAAAAATATGTTAGACTATAAAGCAGAAAGTTTCAGAAATGGACATAGGATAATAGGTTCTTATTTTCATAAGTAAAGTAAGTTTCCTTCCTTGAGGTTCATGTGTAGAAACTGGTGGCGTTTGCAAATCTCAGGTCTTATCTACTGAAGACTCTGTGAAATATCAGCCTCTAGCTGCTGCCGCTGCTTCGTCGCTTCAGTCGTGTCCGACTCTGTGCGACCCCATAGACGGCAGCCACAGGCTCCCCCATCCCTGGGATTCTCCAGGCAAGAACGCTGGAGTGGGTTGCCATTTCCTTCTCCAATGCATGAAAGTGAAAAGTGAAAGTGAAGTCGCTCAGTCGTGTCCGACTCTTCGAGACCCCATGGACTGCAGCCTACTGGGCTCCTCTGTCCATGGGATTTTCCAGGCAAGAGTACTGGAGAGGGGTGCCATGGCCTTCTCCGTCAGCCTCTAGAAGTGAGACCAAACAGGGATAGTTTTTCCAGCTTCTTGGGTGGTTTTAATATGCAGCCAAGGTCAAGAACTGTTGCGCTGAACTCTCTCATTCCCAAACAAACTTGCTGTCAGCTATCTGGCAGTTCAGACCGCTGCGAGTAGGCACACGGATCACTGATGATTCACCAGTAGCAGATGATGATTTCATTGTTTCCTTCCTCAATAATTATTTGCATCATGACAGGGAACCTTTATAACCAGCAAAGCCCTATCTTCCTGAATTGTAATTTCTGGTAGTGTGGGGGTTTTAATCCTTTTACCTCCTTGCAGCAATTCTACATGAGAAAATATTTTCTGAATTTATTTTTTAGTTTTTATTATTCTATTTATTTTTCCCATTACTTTTTAAAAATTTTTGAAGTATAGTTGATTTACAATGTGTTAGTTTCAGGTGTACAGGAAAGTGACTCTGTTTTATATATATAATTAGATTCTTTTCAATTATAGGTTATTACAAGATATTGTGTATAGTTCCCTGTGCTATACAGTAGGTCGTTGTTAGTTAACTATTTTGTATGTAGTACTGCTGTATCTATATTAATCCCAAACTTCTAATTTAGCCCTTCTCCCCCTTCTCTTTTGGTTACCATTTGTTTTCTATATCTGTGGATCTATTTCTGTTTTTTTTTAATAAGTTAATTTGTATCTTTTTTATTAGATATAAACAGTATCATGTAATATTTGCCTTTTGACATAAAATGTGCCAGCTAACCAAACAGGAAGCCCAGATTATATTATGATGGCCAGAAGAAAACTTGAAGGACAGCTAGCAGATTCTCAGAGTTTGGAAGGGGACAGAAAACAAGCCCAACCCCTTATTTTCTAAATCTGAAGCTTTCCCGAAAGACACCTGCACAGCACCTGGATGCACCATGCACCAGGGGGTGGGCCCGCGTCCCGGGGGAACTCCCACCAACATGCACCTTTCTTTGTCAGATGAGCAGAAAACTGCCTCTGTCACCCACTATATGGCAGGAAGTTTGCACCAGAGCATCCTCCTACATGGGGAATCAGCTTTGCGGGACTAAATTCTTGCTTAAGACCACAAAATTATGAATTCCCAGGATAAATGTCCTTCAATATAAAAAAGGACAACGTGGGAGACCAGTTCCTTCATAATTGTGACTCATGTCCTCCCTACTGGCTCGTGTGACTTAAATTTATCAGAATGTAGTATAAACTGTTCATTCACTTTCAGCATGATTTTGAACTCAACTGGAGTGTCTTTACACACCCCATGGTACTGTAGGGAAATGGATGAAAAACAAGTAGATCTGGGTCCATAATGGGATAAACATATGCACAGGAATACCAAAGGGTTTGTAAACAGCCATAGGTTGGCCAGAGTTGATGAGATTTCAAACAGCAGGATAGTTCTTCTCCTTGATTGTATCTTTTAAATCCATATCTATTACTAATGGTCCTTAATTTCAAGCAGTACAAATCTACCAGCTAAGGAAGAACTCCTTAAAAGAATAGTAAGTAGGTTAACTCTCCAGGAGAACCTCAAAGTGAGGCCCAGGAGCTCCCCTCCAAGGTGGCAGGGTACAGGCCTGGAGAAGGGCCGAGCCCACAGACCCCTCCCACCACAGACACCTCCCAGGCAGCTTCTAGAATCCTGGTTGCTGTTGGAGGTGGGGCACACTGCTGTCTCCATGGTTTATTGGAATGACTCTGTGTTCTCCCTGCTCCTACTCATATCTAGCTTCCATTCCAAGTCAGTGTATCTGATGGCCAAGTCAAAGCCCACGGGCTGGCCCTAGGGATTTTTTTTCCCCCAGTGCCTGTTGTTATTTGCGGGGGAGGGGGAACAGGGAGGGGGGAATCCCACTTCAGGAAGAGGCAAATCCCACCTCCCCCAGAAACGATGCCAGTGCACAGCAGCCCTAACTAAAAGGCACTGTCCTTTGCAGCCGTGTTGTTCCAGATGGAGTCTGCAGACATGTGTCCATCTGTGAACTGGGTGACCGGATGGCAAGGAGACAAACACAGAAATGAACGGAAGCTTTCAGAAACATTTTATACAGCAGTTTAGGCTTAGTTGTTGCATATCCTTATCCCATTTTCATTTCATTTTTCTAGAGCTTTACTTTTATTAATTTTGCTTTGCCCACAGAAGTCTGTCTAGTCAAGACTATGGTTTTTCCAGTAGTCGTGTATGGATGTGAGAGTTGGACCATAAAGAAAGCTGAGCGCCAAAGAATTGTGGCTTTTGAACTCTGGTGTTGGAGAAGACTCTTGGAGAGTCCCTTGGGCTGCAAGCAGACCCAACCAGTCCATCCTAAAGGAAATCAGTCCTGCATATTCATTGGAAGGACTGATGCTGAAGCTGAAACTCCAATGCTTTGGCCACCTGATGCGAAGAGCCAACTCATTTGAAAAGACCCTGATGCTGGGAAGGACTGAGGGCAGGAGGAGAAAGGGACGACAGAGTATGAGATGGTTGGATGGCATCACCGACTCAGTGATGAGAAAATTCTAGGAGTTGGTGATGGACAGGGAGGCCTGGCGTGCTGTGGCCCATGGGGTGACAAAGAGTCAGACACGACTGAGCAATTAAACTGAACTAACTGAACTGATTGGTCAAAGATAATTGGAAACAAAAAGCTGGTTCTTTAATATAGGAAGTTTGAAAAGCACTACACCCTACCATGTAAATAATCTGGTTTGTAACATGCTTAGTAAAATCAATTCTGAATCATGAAGGCCAAGGATAGTTTTATATTTTATTTAATAATAAAAAATCATAGATTGAATACTTATCCTATCATTCTGCCTATCTCTACTGTATGCTCATCCAGACTTTACCACCCTACGAGACTGGTACTATTTCTATCCCCATTCTGCAGATGAGAAAACTAATCAGTATAGAGATTAACTTTCCCAAGCAGTTTGTTCCCAGAAATTTCACTCTTACCCACCAAACCACGCTACTTTCTTACATGGAAGCCCCGACATAAGGACAGCCAGGAGGCAACTTAATAAAATTCTTTACTGTCAGAACTTGCCTTTAAAGCACAGATTCTTTGGCCAGATTCACTCTTCTTCTGAGTAAGCTGAAAACCATTTTTTAAAAAACAACAGGTCCCAAGATAGATGATTTCATTGTTTTGCTGGATTTGTTGGTATTGTTTCCAGATTTGAGCAAGTTCATTTTTTAAATCCTTGCAGTTCTCAGCAGTGATGGTGAATCATTCTCTGCCAGATAACGAGTAACTCTTTGCTGAGACTCAAATCCCTGGGATGTCCATGTTTTGCAGCATTATCTAGAAAGCGGAACTGCCAAGTACATCCCAAAAAATACTAACAGGAAGCTCTCAATCCACATCATCTAGCTTTTCTGGCCTCAGTGACCAATCAGAGATGAGGATCCCATCAGCTGAAGGGTCAGCAGTGGAAGTCACACAAGGTGCTCTCGTAGGACCTGATCCAGGCTAATACCAGAGTGCAGAGCTTTCTCTGGGCGTATGACTTGTCTCAGGACATGAAATGTCTGTCCTCTATGACCAGGAAGGAAACCAGCTCCCATTCTCTTCATAGTAGCCGAGATGCTATTAAACCCCCATTTCAGACCCAGCAGAAGTCACTATGCAAAACTGGAAATACATTAACGCTCTGAGGAAGAGGATATTAGCGATGAAGTCAAATGACCTTTAACGCAGTAACATGGCCTCTTTTCAGTCGACTCCCCTTAGAAGAAAAGCTTGCTCTGTGAGCACACTACTGTTTCTTTCTCCTTGGTCCAACCCTAAGGCTGAGCCGAGGTGAAACTCCTGAGGTTTCAGAGTAGAAACAACTCAAGTGTGGAATCACCAGGCACAGCAGTTCTGAACCCGAACAGAGCTCCGACTTCCAAAATTCTGTTGAAAAAATGATATAGCGTGTTTTGTTAAAATGTGTTATTAACTAAGGATATTTTCTTATATGTCAGCCCGCCGTTTAAAAAAATCAATAAGATAAGGTCTGGTTGCTCTCTTAGTCTCAGACACCTTATCATAAATTATCTCATCTTTCAATGGCGGCCAACTCACAACACTTGAAAAATTCTTCAGCATAATTAAATCTACCTTTTCCATATTTACCATTCAGATGTTAGGGTTTAAAAGAGCACAAACATTTACCATAAAAAAGGAAATATGGAAATTTTTATCTACATTTCTATATAAGACATAATTACTGTCTGGGTATAGTTGCAAACTGAGAACGTTGTGATAGGGCAGGAAATTCAGAGGAATACACATTCCCAAGCACTTTTATCCCTGACAGGGCAGTTTTAAGGTTTCAATTGTTTTCGTTTCATTGTTTTGTTTTCTTTTTTTTGGTTTTTCCCAGAAGAAAAAGTCCTACCAGTTAACCCCACTCTCCTTGAAAACAGATCATGAGATACTCAACGGTTTCTAAACCCATGTATAGAAAACTTATTATTCACCAAAAAAGGTTTCCCACATGTTGGTTTCTCATCACAAGTTGTATGCATAACAATTTTGAGTGCTGTAAGAAATGGGTTTTATATCCTTCATTTGGGCATTGTGAACTCACTTACGACTTTACAGGTGGTGAGAAAGACATCCTTTTTGTTGGAAAGATTTTGGCAGCAAATTCCAAGATGCCGTCTTGGCTCTCTTCCCTTAAGTCTTAGATCAGTGCTGCAAATTACCACTTCTGCTGGTCATTCAGCTTCCTTAAACATCAGTGATATTTCAGTGCTGGTGGAAGACCAGAATATGTAGTTGGGACCTTAACCTAATTAAATCCTTAGACCCACCTTTTTTTGAGAAACTGTTTCAAGTACAGATAATTTGTTTATAAATATCAAATTTTCACCCCAAATGTATAATACAGATTTAAACACAGTTAACTACCTAATATGGAGATGGAAATGGTAACCCAGTCCAATATTCTTGCCTGGAAAATTCCATGTGCAGAGAAGTCTGGTGGGCTACAGTCATGGGGTCACAAAGAGTCAGACATGACTGAGCACACACACAACTACCTAATAAATGCTGCTAAAATAGGTTTTTTATGCAAATAGAAGGTGGTAATCACTCAGCCAACAAACTGCATTTATTTGGTTATCTATTATTTTGATGCTGAAATGAACAAATAAACCTGGACGAACAGGGAAAAACACAATTTACCTACAAATGAATTCAGTGTAGATAATTAAAAATATCAAATACTAAAGGTTGTGAAGAAAAGACAGTTTTCTGAGTAAGGAATTCAGTTGGTACAAACAGTCTTGTTTTATTGGGAACTTTTTTACTATTTGAATTACAGTGAACCACCAAATTCTTTTAGAAAGGAAAGAATGGTGGGATTCGATGGTGGGATAAAACAGTCTCCCACCCAAAACAGTGGAAGGGAACTTTTTATAAACTGTGTATGCGTGTGCTTACCATTTTGAAAAATATTCAGAGTCTACCAGTGAAAGATGGAGAATGTTTTTAGAATGGTGTACTGGCTACCTACTGCTGAGTAACAAATTACCCCAGATTTGTTGGTTAAGAACTGTACCATTTATTATTACACAGAGTCTATGGGTCAGGAATCCAACACAGTCTAACTGTGCCCTATGGCCCATCATAGGGACAGATAAATTGCTATTGAGTGTCAGCTACAACTCAAAAAACTTGACTAGGAACCACCACACTCCACACTCCCTTACATGGTTGTTGGCAGGATTTAGTTCCCTGCAGTTTGGTGAACTGAGGGCTGCAGTTCCTCACCAGCTGCTAACTAGATGCCTCCATTTTTTTCTTGCCAGCTGGACCTCTCCTTGGGGCAGCTCACGTAGGATATCTGGCTTCATCAAAATGAGTAAGCGGGAGGGTGAGAGAGAACACAAGTTACAGGAAAGTCACAGTCCTTTATCGCCTGATTTCAGAAGTGAAGTCTCATCACTTTTTATCAAATTTTTATTTTTAGAAGCCTGTTAAGTTGGTCCCGTCCACATTCAAGGGGAGGTGATGACACATGGAAGTAAATACCAGCAAGGACGCTCTTTGAGACCCATGTCAGAAAGCACCTGCCACAAGCAGTGACGGGCTTCCCCTTCAGTGCTGGTAAAATGAAAGGAGGAAGATCCTAGGAATGATTACGTTCCACCATGACTTTGCTCCAAAATATTAAAGATTTACAAGTCATTGCCTTTCTAGGACCTGATTCGATTTCTATGACTGTATGTATAGCCAGAACTGGGCAACTTAGCAACCCCTATTATCATTTTGTTTGTCTGTTAAGTCACGTCAGTCATGTCCGACTCTGTGCGACCCCATAGACAGCAGCCCACCAAGCTCCCCCGTCCCTGGGATTCTCCAGGCAAGAACACTGGAGTGGGTTGCCATTTCCTTCTCCAACGCATGAAAGTGAAAAGTGAAAGTGAAGTCACTCAGTCGTGTCCGACTCAGTGAACCCATGGACTGCAGCCTACCAGGCTCCTCCATCCATGGGATTTTCCAGGCAAGAGTACTGGAGTGGGGTGCCACAGTTTTACTTCTTTTAATGAAATTTTCTTATTTAAAATGTGTGTTAAGTAAATTACAAAAAGAGAGCAAGAAGAAGAGAGAAAGGAATCAAACTCAGGCTGGAATAGCCTGTACAGACTGTAGCCCCCCAGGCTCCTCTGTCCAGGGGATTCTCCAGGCAAGAATACTGGAGTGGATTGTCATGCCCTCCTCCAGAGGATCTTCCCCACCCAGGGATCAAACCCATGTCTCTTATGTCTCCTGCATAGGCAGGGGAGTCTTTACCACTGATGCCATCTGGGAAGCCCAGTAAAACAAGAGAAAGAAGAAAATCAAAGAAATGGTTAAGTTCTCATCATGACTTTCCTCCAAAATATTAAAAACTTACAAGTCATTGTCTTTCTAGAACCTGATGCAATTTCTATGACTGTTTGTATAGCCCAAACTGGGTGAGTTAGCAATCTCTGTTATCATTTAATCTTACTTTTTAAATGATATTTTCTTGTTTAAAATGTGAGTTAAGAAAATTACAAAAAGAGGGCAAGAAGAAGGGAGAAGGGACTCAAACTCAGGCTGGAATAGTCTGTACTGAATACAACCTAGATATTGTGTTTCTGTTTCTACTAATCAATTGAAGGAACTATCAGGAAATAATCTTGAGCTACATGTGATCCTATGTGAACATATGTGTGTGGGCATACATGTTTTTACAATGAGAACACACACAAGGAGGAGGATCCATGTCCCAGCGGGTGGCCTTGTATATTCCCCTTGTGCCTTTCTCACTGTGGCCATAAAACTGGGCAGAGGGATGTTTCAAGTTATTAGCTGTTGCCTAAAGTACTCTTGTCTCCAAAAGCCATTTACTTTCTCTGATGTATGCTATTATCTTTTTTCACCAAACAGAAATCCCACTGGATATGACTTAGTACACGTACCAAGTTATATTTTGTCTTTAAATGGAGGCTCATTTCAGTTATCCCTACATTCCCCTTTATTATGCTGGTTTATGGATGATGATCCTGCCAGTACCGCTTCTCACCCCATAAAGTAAGGATCTTACACTTCCTTAATTAGCAGGGCACAAATAGTATACATAGAGCCAAGGGGAAAGTCCTTTTCTAATAAAATCTGATAAAACTTTGCAAGCTGTGTGTGAGTCTGCCCATGTGCATGCACGTACACGTATCTATGTGGCCCGAAGTCTCAGAGGCACATATTTTTCAAGAGTCGTGGCTCACAAAGCAACATGGCTGACCTAACAGTTACACTCTCCCCACAATGACTGAAAGTGGCGTGAAGATTTTTCTGCCTGGAACAAGTTTATTGTTCAATTAAAAAGCCAAACCGTGCTTTGTTTTGCTTTGGAGCTGGAAAGAGGAAAGAGAGAAAGCTTAACCATTCAAGAGACAGATGAATTGCTTTTTCTAAACAGACCATTGCGTTTATAAATGTGGGTCTCCCATAATTTTAAAAAATCGTTTATATGTGGGGATGAGCCTTATAAACAGTACAGCCTAGTCAAGGCTATGGTTTTGTCCAATGAAAGGACTGGACCCGACAAGACCACCAATTGTTCTGTTGTGTTTTGGAAGTTTGATCCAAGTTTACATTTCCAGCCAATGTTTCACCCTTTGTGTTTATGACAGCACAAAGGAGCAAGCTCTGGGAATTTCTCAAGGGGGAGTCGGCGCAGTGTGCATTGTCACTGAGGAGAGAGAAGGCGGGGAACAGAGCCTCATGCGAGAGGGAAGGCAGGAGAATGGGTGATCCCTCTTGGCTTGACATTTAAATCCCAAACTGGATTCTCCTCTATATCAAAAGCGAAAATATTTTCAGTGTTTGGACATAGGCGGGAATTGCTAAATGGAGATTTAAGTCTGAGAAAGGACCTCAGCATCAACCATTTGCACAGCTGCTGGAAATGGCTCCAGACCATCCCAGTGTGTCTAGCAAATATAAATATTGACCATGTGCACTTCTAGACTTTGTTTAGGGTTGTCCCTGAAGATAGTGAGCTAATAAGTACCTTACTAAACACAGAGTATGGTATTAACTGCCACCCATGACGGTTCCATGCATTAAAATAGCCCTTTTATGGGAATTAGAATGTATCGCACATGGTTATTTTGGTAAACTCAAGAGGAGTGACTATGTGTTAGTATCTGTGAAACTATTTTAAATACATAGGTGCTTTTTTCAATGGAAAGAGGAGGAAATGCCAGTGTTAAAACTCCACGTTCACTTATTCTGGGATTCTTTGTCCTCCCGTGGCTGCCGTGTTCTGCTGTCCGCCAGCCCTTCCAAGCAGCTCGAGAATTGAGTCTCTTTGGGTTTGACGTCATAACAGTGCCACAAGCGCCTCAGTCAGAATCCCAGAATCCCATGGCTGGGCAACCTGTGAGGCTGATTTAAGATTTCCTAAAGTGCATTCCTAGTAACTGAAACTCAGTTGCCTTGCATTGTCATCCAGGAACTTCAGAGCTCTTAATTTACCTGATGAAGTGGTTCTTGTGACCCTCGCTCTGTAAATTCCCCCTAAAATGCTAATACAAATGGCTCCTAGAATGGCCTTTTTATGGCTGAATAATACTCCATGGTAGATATGTACCACCTCTTCTTTATCCACTCCTCTGTCGATGGGCGTTTAGACTATTAAAGCTATTAAATTCTTAAGGGAACTGCGTGGTCAGGTTTAGAAAAATTCTCATCAGGAGATGAAGTCCAAGACAACCTTCTGCACCTTACTCCCAGTGCCCATTCTCCCACCTGTGAGCACATTTCCATTTCATGAAAAATCGCAAATTTCATCCTCACCTTCTTAAAACCTACAGGACTATTCGGGTAGTACTAAAGCTCCTTGCCCACTTTAAGACTTCGTTAATGTCTGTGAGAGCACTTGGACTGGCCTTTCTACATCTTGAATAGTCATGACAAATCCAGTGGGCCATACAAGCAGAAAAGGAAGGGAAAGGGCCATTGCTGCTGCTGCTGCTAAGTCGCTTCAGTCGTGTCCGACTCTGTGCGACCAACGGCAGCCCAACCAGGCTTCCCTGTCCCTGGGATTCTCAAGGCAAGAACACTGGAGTGGGTTGCCATTTCCTTCTCCAATGCATGAAAGTGAAAAGTGAACGTGAAGCCGCTCAGTCGTGTCTGACTCTTATCGACCCCATGGACTGCAGCCCACCAGGCTCCTCCATCCATGGGACTTTCCAGGCAAGAGTGCTGGAGTTGGGTGCCATTGCCTTCTCCAGAAAGGGCCGTTAATACTCTCCTAAAGACAATAATGATATTAAGCACTGTGAAATTTACCAACAGCTGGCTCTAAGCCAATGTAAACACTCCACTTTGAATTTCAATGGGTGAAGGTTAACAAGCCAAGAATTTCTTCTTCTATTTGAGGAGTAGCATCCTTCCTTCTGCATGTACCCCCAAACAGCCCTACCCAGAATGAAAATAAGATCCCTTCTTGTGTGACTCATCAGGAGGCTTACACATGACTTCTGATGAGCCTCTTCACTGAAAAGCAAATCTCATGTATCAGAAAAACAGTGAGCAACAGAGATTTTTTTTTTCTCTAATGAACCAAAATAAGGGAATGCAGGCATCCCTACAGTGTTTTTAGAGTTAAAGCAGTAGAAGTTACATATGACTAGAATCACCTGAAACTTGCATTAAAGATTTGCCAGTGGCATTCAGTTTCCCTAAATCAGTGGTCCTCCAGCTCTCTCCCATGTTAGAACACACAGGAGCTTTGAAAACCTCCAGTGCCCACAATGTACTCTACACTAATGAAATGATCATCTCGGGAGGTCGAATCCAGGTATCAGTGCTGTTTTAAAACTCCCCAGGGAATTTCAGCGTGCAACCAAGGCTGAGCATCAGTGCATTAAATCAAGCACTTTGAGTGTCTGCAGGTGTGGGCTCTGTGCTTGGAGCGTTTCTGTCTCCAAGATCCATATGCTCTTTCCTTCCACAAACACGTGATTATTCAGCAGACACTCTGAAATAAAAACCAAGGCAAAGACTTGTGAAATCAAACAAGAAACAAATGAAAAATCAGCCAGGTGACATAACCCAGGCCAAATTAAGAACTGAGATGGGAGGCAGTGGACTGTTCCCAACCTGAGATATTTTTCTCATAGTGACAACTTTATAAGGGACAGAAATTCTTGGGAATAACAACTTCATGCTCTCTTCTCTTTCCAAGTAAAGAGCATAGCATTGGCAGAACTCACTCTTCTCTTTCCAAGTAAAGAGCATGGCGTTGGCAGAGCTCAACCTTGTGTGTGTGCATGCTAAGTCACTTCAGTTGTGTCCGAATCTTTGTCACCCCATGGACTGTAGCCCACCAGGCTCCTCTGTCCATGGATTCTCCAGGCAAAAATACTGGAGTGGGCTACCATGCCCTCCTCCAGGGGATCTTCCCAACTCAGAAATCGAACCCTTGTATCCTACAGCTCCTGCCTTGCAGGCGTATTCTTTACTGCTGAGCCACTGGGGAAGCCTGAACTCAAACTTGGTATCCTCTAAAGATGATGTGAAAATAGAAATTAACAGGAGACTCCAACAAGAAGTTTGGTTTACTAGCTTTATCTTTCAGTATGTGAACTCTGTATACTATAAACAAATCCAGAAGGAGATCAAGGATTTCTTAATTAATTTCTGATGATGAATTTGGTGATGACATTTAAGATAAAATTGCTTCAATAATGATTTACTCAGCAAGGTAAGCTACACAATTAGAAGAATTTTGGAAATGCTAAAATCTATCATCTGTGCAGAGAATGCAAGCTTAATCTTAGCCATCTTATGCTCAGTTTTCTCCACGTAATTTACACTTCTCTTCTGGTATTGTTGTACTGTTGTTGCTATAGCCCCATTTGGACTCATCAACTAAATTAAAGTAGTTCTAAAAGATAACACAGCATTGCCTAATTCATCACTTCTTAATTCTACCATATGCTCTCAGATATGTCATGCAAGTGGTATTTTTCAGTGTCTTCAAGTTCTTCTTCCTCAGGTCAAGGATGTACTAATTATTTTTACTATAAACTTAACCAAGGAACAGTAGATTTCCAGTGATTTTTATATTCTGTCCTCTCCTTAAGTTCTACTGTCCAGATCAGAGTCGTTTAATGTTGATATTAAAGTCACTGTCTTTACCATTTAAAATCTTGTAAGGAAAAAGAAACCCCAAATATTATTTCCTAGAATTAGGAAACAAATAAATTTACTAAGCATACCTTTTATGCAAGCTGGACTCTATAGTAGGAGGTGTAGACACATCAGGAAACAAAAAGAAAAACAAAGTCCTTTGAGCTTATGATCCACAGAAGAAGGCACACAATTTTTAAAAATTAATATGTATCAGGTGCCATGGAGATAAAGTGTGAGAAAGACGTGAGTGGATTTTTGTTTTAAAGAGGTTATTGTGGAAGGCTTCATCCAAGAGGTAACCTATGAGAAGAAACAGGCAGCACAAGGAGTAACTGAGCAGGTTGAGTAAAGATGCTGTTTACAGAGATATGGGTAGGATTAAGGGCAGGGGCTGGTGAGCACCCAGGGACTAGCTGCAGCAGGAAGCGGTTCTACTCATAGTCCTGAAGGGGCAGAGCTATAGCAGAGGGAGAGGGGCTGCATGTCAGCAGCCGGGACTAGAGGGAAGGAACACAGCCACTGCCCAAATCCCCAGCAGGAAGGGTTGGAGGAGACTCACTCTCCCTGCCCCTTCCTGCTCCTGCCTCCCATGGAACAAGGGAGCTTGGTGAAATGACTCGTGGAGGTCAGCCCTGTGCAGCCCAAGAGGACCAGGGCATAGAGAAAGTGCCAGGGAAATGGGACTGATGGTATGAGTCATCTCACATGCCGGAGACAGTGCTCCAACCTTCAGGAAGGCTCTGGGGGAAGGGGGCAGTGGGGACATGTGCTTGGCACATTCTGGAAACAGCAAAGTGGAGGTGGGGGGGTGGGGTTCCAGGGCGAGATCTCAGTGAGCAAATGGAAACAACAGGAAACTGGGTCACTGAGGTGAGTCAGGGCACAAGGTGTAGGACCGTGTGTTCTCTCCAAGGCTCTGTCTCTTACTTTATTCCAAGTGAGAGGAAGAGTCTGGTGGAGAGTTTTGAGCACAGGAAGTACATGGCAGCTGTGTGGGAAACAGATTTCTAAGGGGCTAGAATGGAAGTGACTATTGTCACTCAGAGAGTACATTAATTATAGTCTCTAAGGCAATGGCACCCCACTCCAGTACTCTTGCCTGGAAAATCCCATGGACGGAGGAGCCTGGTAGGCTGCAGTCCATGGGTCACTAAGAGTCGGACATGACTGAGCGACTTCACTTTCACTTTTCACTTTCATGCATTGGAGAAGGAAATGGCAACCCACTCCAGTGTTCTTGCCTGGAGAATCCCAGGGACGGGGGAGCCTGGTGGTCTGCTGTCTATGGGGTCACACAGGGTCGGATAGGACTAAATCGACTTAGCAGCAGCAGCAGCAGCAGCTACTTTGCATTGAAGAGGGAGACTCAAGTTCCATCCATGTACCTGGTCACCAGTCGTATGGAGGCAGGATCACACTTGTATTTGGGCAAGATTCCACTTCATCATGGTTATAGAGAAAGTATGTTAACGTTTAAAGAAGCTAGATGTTTGTTTAGCCGTAGGCTGACAGAGTCCACCCAATATCAGTCACTATGTATCAAGTGGACGTTTGGTCAGTTTTTATAGTACACAGCTCATAGAGAATATTCTAATAACAAAAATTAGCTATGACAGAGACTACCCTGGTGGTCCAGTAGCTAAAATGCTGTGCTCCCAATGCAGGGGGCCTGGGTTCAATCCCTGGTTGGGGAACTAGATCCCATATGCTCCAAGTAGGAATTTGCATGTGGCAATGAAGATCAAGATCCCACATTCCACAACTAAGACCCAGAACAGCCAAATAAATAAATATTTTTAAAAAATAAGCTGTGCCAGTACACTGGCCCTGAGCACCCTGTTTCATGCATTGAACCTGGACTGGAGATCTATTTCACATATGGTAATATACATGTTTTAATGCTATTCTCTCAAATCATCCCACCCTCGCCTTCTCCCACAGAGTCCAAAAGTCTGTTCTTTACATCTGTGTCTCTTTTGCTGTCTCGCATATAGGGTTATCATTATCATCTTTCTAAATTCCATACATATGCATTAATATACTGTATCAGTGTTTTTCTTTCTAACTTAGGTCACTCTGTATAACAGGCTCCAGTTTCATGGGGAGGGAGGTGGGAGAGGGGTTCAGGATGGGGAACACATGTATACCCATGGCTGATTCATGTCAATGTATGGCCAAAACCACTACAATATTGTAAAGTTATTAGCTTCCAATTAAAATAAATTAATTAATTTAAAATAAATAAATAAAAATAAAAAATAAGCCATGACAACATTTATATTGCAGGGAAGATTGAAATATGAGACTTACATAATCACCTATATGAGCTCAAAGTAAATACCAGTGGCAGACATCATGAATATATTTGGGACATGATGCCTTCACATATAAAATTTATTTTTCTGTAGAATTTTCTGTTTATGGTTTAGATGAGATTTAATGAAAGTCTATAGGAGTTCTCTAAAAGATTCCTTCCAAGGAGAAGATCCTACCCCATTTCCAGGAAGCAGGTATAGAGTATGTTATATATTGACACAGTGTTTGGGAAGTGGAGTTTTGACTATCCTTGATGAAAGTGAAAGTGGAGAGTGAAAAAGTTGGCTTAAAGCTCAACATTCAGAAAACGAAGATCATGGCATCCGGTCCCACCACTTCATGGGAAATAGATGGGGAAACAGTGGAAACAGTGTCAGACTTTATTTTTCTGGGCTCCAAAATCACTGCAGATGGTGACTGCAGCCATGAAATTAAAAGATGCTTACTCCTTGGAAGGAAAGTTATGACCAACCTAGACAGCATATTAAAAAGTAGAGACATTACTTTGCCAACAAAGGTCCATCTAGTCAAGGCTATGGTTTTTCCAGTGGTCATATATGGATGTGAGAGTTGGACTATGAAGAAAGCTGAGTACTGAAGAATTGATGCTTTTGAACTGTGGTGTTGGAGAAAACTCTTGAGAGTCCCTTGGACTGCAAGGAGATCCAACCAATCCATTCTGAAGGAGATCAGCCCTGGGATTTCTTTGGAAGGAATGATGCTAAAGCTGAAACTCCAGGTCTTTGGCCACCTGATGCTAAGAGTTGACTCAATGGAAAAGACTCTGATGCTGGGAGGGATTGGGGGCAGGAGGAGAAGGGGACGAAGAGGATGAGATGGCTGGATGGCATCACCAACTCGATGGATGTGAGTTTGGGTGAACTCCGGGAGTTGGTGATGGACAGGGAGGCCTGGTGTGGTGCAATTCATGGGGTCACAAAGAGTCGGACACGACTGAGCAACTGAACTGAACTGAACTGAATTAAGGAAGGTGTTATAATAAGCTGGATGCATTGCTTTCTAGTGGATGTATCATTTGCAAATCTTACAACTTAGACATCTCTGATACTTCAAAGTCCATTGTCTATAGGAATGATCATCCAATTCTGATGATTAAAGTATTTTCTCTTATTTTTAATCCCAAAGTAATTGTCAAGTTGGGACTTAGGGCACTGAGCTCAGGGTCAGTTGAGTGGAGTCTACTTTGATCTTAGATGTTTAGGTCAGAAAGGTAAGAGTTTAGGGGCAGGGGACTTGGGTGGCAGCACGATACTAAAATTCCTTCTGGGTCATCCATTCCTCACTTCCTGGTGTTTGTAACCAGAAAAAAGAAAGGAAGGAAGGAAGAAGAGAAGGAGGGAGGGAGGAAGGAGCCTACTCTAAATATGGAGGGTAAACCATGGATCCATTCCAAGAGTCTAAAGTGGCAAAATAACTTCTAAAATTACCCATCTCATAGTTCCAGCAGTGGGATGGGAGAATGTCACCCCATGTGCAGATAATGACCTTTAAGCAAATCTGTGTATCCTGGCTGTGAGAATGTGGAGTGTGATCCCAGTTCCCCAGCTCAGGAACCCACAGACCAGTGAGAATGACTCCAGCCAGTTCCTTCCTCTTTGACCCTTTGAAATGCTGACTCCCTGGACAGCTTACTCAGGCATCTATTGTTGTTGACAAACAGCAGAAGGTCAGCAGTCCTGTTCAAAAGCTAGTATTAATATTTAGTACTTCTCTACGTCTCTGCTTCCCTGGTAGCTCAGCTGGTAAACAATCTGCCTGCAAATGCAGGAGACCTGGGTTCAATCCTTGAGTTGGGAAGAACTCCTGGAGAAGGAAATGGCTACCCACTCCAGTATTCTGGCCTGGAGAATTTCATGGACTGTATAGTCCATGGGCCCACAAGGAATCGGACATGACTGAGCAACTTTCACTCACTTCTCTGTATACCTTTGTAACTCAACCTAAAAATGGAAAACAAAAACAAAAGTTAACATTAAGGCATTAAGTCTGAAGAAACATAATAATAACAACAGACTGGTTCCAAATAGGAAAAGGAGTTCGTCAAGGCTGTACATTGTCACTCTGCTTATTTAACTTCTATGCAGAGTACATCATGAGAGACGCTGGGCTGGAAGAAGCACAAGCTGGAATCAAGATTGCCGGGAGAAGTATCAATAACCTCAGATATGCAGATGACACCACCCTTATGGCAGAAAGTGAAGAGGAACTCAAAATCCTCTTGATGAAAGTGAAAGAGGAGAGTGAAAAAGTTGGCTTAAAGCTCAACATTCAGAAAATGAAGATCATGGCATCTGGTCCCATCACTTCATGGCAAATAGATGGGGAAACAGTGGAAACAGTGTCAGACTTTATTTTGGGGGACTCCAAAATCACTGCAGATGGTGACTGCAGCCATGAAATTAAAAGACACTTACTCCTTGGAAGGAAAGTTATGACCACCCTAGATAGCATATTAAAAAGAAGAGATATTACTTTGCCAACAAAGGTCCATCTAGTCAAGGCTATGGTTTTTCCAGTGGTCATGTGTGGATGTGAGAGTTGGACCATGAAGAAAGCTGAGCGCCGAAGAACTGATGCTTTTGAACTGTGGTGTTGGAGAAGACTCTTGAGAGTCCCGTGGACTGCAAGGAGATCCGGCCAGTTCATCCTAAAGGAGATCAGCCCTGGGATTTCTTTGGAAGGAATGATGCTAAAGCTGAAATTCCAGTACTTTGGCCACCTCATGTGAAGAGTTGACTCATTGGAAAAGACTAATGCTGGAAGAGATTGGGGGCAGGAGAAGGGGACAACAGAGGATGAGATAGCTGGATGGCATCACCGACTCAATGGACGTGAGTTTAGGTGAACTCTGGGAGTTGGTGATGGACAGGGAGGCCTGGCATGCTGCGATTCATGGGATCGCAAAGAGTCGGACAGGACTGAACAATTGAACTGAACTGAACTGAAAGTGCTTTATACACTATAGTGGGCAAATGCAATTTTCCCTAGTTTAACAAATATTTTGGGAGGGTCTTCTGAATTCAGCAAATACATTGGAATCTTCCATGCAGACACCAAGCTTGCTGCTGTGAGAGACAAAAGAAAGACTTCAAGGAGCTCAGTCTAAAGCTGTTACTCATCTTGATTCTTTATTCAGCAAACACCTTTTAAGTGTGAGGCACTTTAGTAGATGCTGAGAAAGATAATCAGAGTACCTCTCACAATGGAAGCTGGAAGACAAAGGAATGCCTTAATTAAACAGGAAGTGCATGATGGTTTAAGTGAGGCATACTTGGTATGTTGATGAACCCAGTAAACAGCTCATGAAGAAGACAGTACTTGAGTCAGGCCTAAAAAGATTTTCAAACAGCAGCAACATAAATGCCCAAGAAGGAAGAAGAGGCAGCTTGGGTAGGAGAGAGTTTAGATCATGCTTGGGGTCACCATCCAGTTTTCTGGAGGTTAGACCACTCCAGGAGAGGTGCAAGCAGAAAAGGTTGCAAAAGTGTACCGAAGCCCCAACAAGGCCAGTCAGCCTTCACTGGATAGACCAGAGCTTGGTCTAAAGTCAGCAGGCAATGGGGAAAGCAGTGTGATTGATCTAACCTGAATTGGATTAGAATTGGAAAAGAATATAAAATGTGTGAAACCCATTGGGTGACCATCACACCATTAAATATTTTTCATAAGTCACTGGGGCCCGAATAATAATGAAACACACTGCAAAGTCACATGCATGCAAAGGGAATACATTTAGCATAGATATGCAGAAAAAAGGCAAATGATATCTACCTAGAGTCTTCTCCCCTCTGCGGACCGCCCCAACCTTATAAATATCATGCTTTCCAAACGTTGAATATAAAGTTATCTTTTTATCCCAGTGGCTCAGCAGTAAAGAATCTGTCTGCAATGTAGGAGCCACAGGAGACGCAGATTCCATCCTAGGTCGAGAAGATCCCCCGTTGGAGAGCATGGCAACCCACTCCAGTTTTCTTGCTTAGAGAATCCCCGGGACAGAGGATCCTGATGGGCTACAGCCCTTGGGTTGAAAAGAGTTGGACATTACTTAAGCAACCTGGCACAGTCTAGCTACTACATCTAGAGCAGTAGAAACCAAGATTCTACCCATATGCAGAGCACAGACACTCACAGAGTGAATCCAGCCTTGCCAGAATCTCATTTATTCAGCTTGAACTTTGGTTCACACAGCAGCTACCCATCAGCTCCCCATTTCTGGTGGAATAGAAATGACTCAGTCTCTTTCTCCCTAGTCACATTGGAAATTCTGCTGATTTACTTGGAAATATGAAGGAGAGGGCTGAAGTAACAGGCATCTCTAAACCCAGCCATGATATGGGGTAACAGAGTGCTGCCAGCTAGCAGCTAGATTGATAGACACATAATGTTTGTGTGAGAAAGAGGAAAAAAAGAGAGAGTCCATGTATCAGACAGCATAAGAGAGACCTGAAGTGTTTGACTAGAGCGCTCATCATTCTCAAAGGACATCGTGTACTGATTCTAACAAAATCATCCTTGGGGGTAGATATGTGAAAAATGATTTTTATGGTAAAATTTAGATTTTAGCCTCAAGCTAAAGATGTGTCAGAGAACACAGTTCTCCACCAGAAATAGTTTCCATAGACACATGGGTAAAACTCAGCATATTCTTGACTCCACCAATACATTATATGTGAAGAACTGCAGCTCAGAACTGTTATGAACCTGTGCAATATCACATGCATGTCTAGTGCCTCTTCCTCCGTTTATGTCCCCTTTCAGCTTGGAAAGTGAAAGTGAAAGGCACTCAGTCAAGTCCAACTCTTTGCAACTCCATGGACTACAGTATATATTCCAGGCCAGCATACTGGAGTGGGTAGCCTTTCTCTTCTCCGGGGGAATCTTCCCAATCCAGGTTGGAAGTCACTTCATTTCACCCAGTCATCTTCTGTCAAGTATTTATTTGGGGACCAGCTCTTCCTGTTTTCTTACAGGGATTTTGTTTTGCCTTTCATTTTGAAGAGAACTGAATAGTTTATAGAGCTTTCAAAACTAATATGTGTGTGTGTGTATATATATATATATATATATATATTTCTTATGTATATGTATGTATGTGTATTTATATATTTCTGAAAGCCATCTACTTCACCACCACAGTTCAGTGAATGAAGATGCCACAAGCCCCAAATATTCCTTATCTTACTGTATCTTTTAAATTATTTATTCATTTATGTATGGACATGCCGGGTCTTCCTTGCTGCACAGGGCTCTCTCTAGTTGCAGTGCGTGGGCTTCTCATTTCAGTGGCTTCTCCTGTTGCAGAGCACAGGCTCTAGAGAGCGTGGGCTTCAGTTGTTGCAGCTCATAGGCTTAGTTGCTCCCAGGCATGTGGGATCTTCCTGGATCAGAGATCCCTGCTTTAGCAGCCAAATTCCCAATCACAGGACCACCAGGGAATCCCTGTACTTTTAGTTAATGAGTCATAATTAATTTCCCTGCAAGATTTGTCCTGAGTGACCACAGAGCATTAGAGCAAACAGGAATCTGATAAAGCCAGAGTTTTAAGGTATATCACTCAGTTTCACACCATCCATTACTGAGTAAGTAAGTAAGTAAGTGAAAGTCGCTCAGTCGTGTCTGACTCGTTGTGACCCCACAGACTGTATAGTCTGTGGAATTCTCTAGGCCAGAATACGTAGTGGGTAGCCTTTGCCTTCTCCAAGGGATCTTCCCTACCCAGGGATTGAACCAGGGTCTCCCGCATTGCAGGCAGGGTGTACAACCTAGATAAGTCCCCGTCCCCAGGGGAATTTTTCATTTGTCCCCAGTGTACTAAATCCTCAGCCATGAACGTGAATGGCTGACGCTGCGTCGTTAATGACTTTCCAGCAGCGTGATGGCCCTGTGTTGCTCTGTATTGTATAGGTTTATTTTATCGGGTTGATATTGTTCATTTTAGGATACAAGTGTGTAGGGAATTTAACTCCATTCTTCAACAGTGAACTAGCTTTGCACGGACTGTCAAAGTGAGTGTGATAATACGATGATCAGAAAACTGTGCTTCATTAGGACGCAAAAAGCCTTCGGCACCAATAACCCTGCTTCTCTTCCCTTACTGCAGAATGTCCCTGCAGCTGCCTCTCGTCTGTCACTCCTGACCTCCTCTCTGTGACTGTAGAGTACACAGTGACAGTTTTATATTGGCTGTCTAGCTTTCACATGGCTGTGCGTTTTCCCCCCTTACGGCATATGTTTAATATTTAAGATGGAACAGGATGTTTAAAGTTGCAGAGTTATCAGTTTGTTTTCCTTAGAAGGCACAGATGCCCCCATATGCGAAGTCCCAGGGCTCGTAACGTCCTCACAGCATAGAGTGTGGAGTGCCCAATTTCACATCTGTTTACACGATTATGATTATCTAAATGGGTGAACGTTTTAAGCCAGCACATTTTCGCTCTTTGCAGCCATTATGTTGATTGAAGACAACTGAACAATATACAAGGAAGAATTTGATGCTTTGATTAAAAGAAAAAAAGTGTCCAGATGACTTGAGGAAGCTGGTCCAACTCAGTTTCCTGCAGGAGATGTACTTCCATCTGCTCTTATAATCCCCAAGTATGGCTTAAGTAGTGATGCTGATATTCACAGTTTGCCAGTGACTGAGTAGAGAGCTTACTCTAATTTAGGAGAGAACTTGCTGTCTTTCTTCCTGGGGCCTCACATAGGTCTCCAGTTGGCTTGTACAGCTCAGCAGCCGACCTGTTTGCAGGGCAGGAATAGAGACACAGACAAAGAGAAGAGACTTGCAGACACAGTGCGGGGAAGGAGGGGGTGGGATGAGTTGGGAGAATAGCATGGAAACGTATGTATATGTTATCGTATACATACGATAAAATAGATAGCAAGTGGGAATTTGTTGTCTGATGCAGAGAGCTCAACCCAGTGCTCTGTGACATCCCAGAGGGCGGGGATGGGTGGGAGATGGGAGGAGGGTGCGGTGTTCAGGGAGGAGGGGGTGTGTTCAGGGAGGAGGGGACATATGTATACCTGTGGCTGATTCATGTTGATGTATGGCAGAGGCCAACAAAGCAACTACCCTCCAATTAAAAAAAAGAAATAATACTAATTTTAAAAGTTATATGACCTAGAAAAAGGAGGCAGTGGCTCATTACAATTCTTTAACCAAGTCCCCTAGACTGAGAGAAGACAGAACTGTCCTCAGAAATCCAGCACCATGTGGATTCACCATCAGTTCTTCAGGGCTGATTCAGTTCTTCCCCTCTGACCCCTAGGTGTAGCCTCATCAGAGGTGCAGTGATGTTGATGATGAAGGTTTCAAGTGGAAGGTCTAGGCCATCAGGGCAGAGCAAGCCTTGCAGGACTGACTAGTGCCCTGCCCCCTACCCCGGCCCAGGTCAAGGGGCATTTCAGCAGAAGTGCTGAGCGAGGAAGACAGCAGCCACCACTCTGATGAGCTCTGGGCTACTTGCAGAAAATCCAGCAGGTTGGAGGCCAGGCCAGCCAGATGAATACACACCGCCATGGACATTTCGTGGGGGTGTCCCAGGTTGCACTAGGGGTAGAGAACCCATAAGGAGATAAAAGAGACACCAATTCGATCCCTGGGTCAGGAAGATTCCCTGGAGTAGGAAATGGCAACCCACTCCAGTATTCTTTGCCTGGAGAATCCCATGGACAGAGGAGCCTGGTGGACTGCAGTCCATTGGGTCACAAGGAGTCAGATATGGCTGAAACAACTTAGTGTGCACATATGGATGCTTCAGGAATAAAAGAGAGGAAAATGGGACCCATTTAGGAAAAGAAAAGTTTCTTAAAAGATCTAACTCTCAGTTATTTAGTTGAAGGATTCTGACACATGGTGCCTACCTGGAGGTCAGTTCCTATCCCCTACCATGCCCTGCCTGCACTGTGCCCGCTGGGTACAAATATTAAATATAGGAGTTTGGAGGATGGGGTTTAGGGGTATATACCACAAAATCTGATTAAAGCTTTCCTTGCCCTTTGATATTCTAGCACACTTCCCTCCAGAAAAATCTACACCTTAGTTGCTATGGTTTTACCTTGTTATGGCGTCTGGTCTCTGCATGCACGTGGAAAACAGACTCTGACCATCAACAATTTCTCCTTTCTTCATGCAAAAATAGGGAGAAGGTAGGAAAATCCAGAATTTGTTCAGATATCTGGCTCTTCTTTCACACGTAGTTTTTGTTCTTAAGTTTAAAAGATAGAAACATTAATGAATATTTTTATAGACTTTCCTTTAAAGGAGATTGTAAAACTTTGCAATGTAGCAACTGCTTTAGTGTTATTTTTTTCTATTTCTCTTCCAACTCAAACTTTTAAAAGTAGATTAGTGGTCAGCTGCTAAGTCTCTTCAGTCATGTCCGACTCTGTGCCACCCCATAGATGGAAGCCCACCAAGCTCCCCGGTCCCTGGGATTCTCCAGGCAAGAACACTGGAGGGGGTTGCCATTTCCTTCTCCAATGCATGAAAGTGAAAAGTGAAAGGGAAGTCGCTGAGTCATGTCTGACTCTTAGCAACTCCGTGGACTGCAGCCTACCAGGCTCTGCCGTCCATGGGATCTTCCAGGCAAGAGTACTGGAGTGGGGTACCATTGCCCAGTGCCACTAATTCATTCAAAGAAGTTCATAGGAAACTGGGATTGACATAAATACACTATTGGTACTATATATAAAATAGATAACTAATAAGAACCTAGTGCAGATGGTGACTGCAGCCATGAAATTAAAAGACGCTTGCTCCTTGGAAGGAAAGCTATGACCAACCTAGATAGCATATTAAAAAGCAGAGACATTACTTTGCCAACAAAGATCTGTCTAGTCAAAGCTATGGTTTTTCCCGTGGTCATGTATGGATGTGAAAGTTGGACTGTGAAGAAGGCTGAGCGCCGAAGAATTGATGCTTTTGAACTGTGGTGTTGGAGAAGACTCTTGAGAGTCCCTTGGACTGCAAGGAGATCCAACCAGTCCATTCTGAAGGAGATCAGCCCTGGGATTTCTTTGGAAGGAATGATGCTAAAGCTGAAACTCCAGTACTTTGGCGACCTCATGTGAAGAGTTGACTCATTGGAAAAGACTGATGCTGGGAGGGATTGGGGGCAGGAGGAGAAGGGGACAACAGAGGATGAGATGGCTGGATGGCATCACTGACTCAATGGACGTGAGTCTCAGTGAACTCCAGGAGTTGGTGTTGGACAGGGAGGCCTGGCGTGCTGCGATTCATGGGGTCACAAAGAGTTGGACACTACTGAGCGACTGATCTGATCTGATCTGAAGACCCTAGTGTATAGCACAGGGAACTCTACTTAATGCACTGTGGTGACATGAATGGGAAGCAAGTGTGAAAGGGAGGGGATGGATGGATGTGTAGGGCTGATTCACTTTGCTGTACAGAAGAAACTAACACAACATTGTAAAGCAACTATACTCCAATAAAAAAAATTTTTTTAGAAGTCCAACACAAGGGACAATAGCTTCTGTGCTTTCAAGCTAGAGATGAAAACCTTGGACAACAGCTTTTTCTTTATGCATCTTCTGGAAACGACCTTTTTACAGCCCTTGTAAATCAAAGGGAAGAATTGGGGAAATAACAGTTGCTGTAGGGACCTAAGTTTAAAGTTGGCATTGTGAAATACCGTACCCTTAGGACATCCTATGGTAGTTGCTACATTTCAAGATATGATATGTTAGTATGTCTGAATCCTCGTGGTAGTTCAGTCACTAAGTCATGTCTGACTCTTAACCCATGGCCTATAGCCCGCCAAGCTCCTCTGCCCATGGAATTTCCCAGGCAAGAATACTGGGGTGGGTTGCCATTTCTTTCTCCAGGAGATCTTCCAGATCCAGGAATCAAACCTGGGTCACCTGCATTGCAGGCAGATTCTTTACTGACTGAGCTGCTAGGGACATAGCGTGTTTATGAGTTTATTGTGTTTATATGGACCGTAACAAAGGCTGAGCACCAAAGAATTAATGCTTCATAATTGTGGTGCTGGAGAAAACTCTTAAGAGTCCCTTGGACTGCAAGGAGGTCAAACCAGTCAATCCTAAAGAAAATCAACCCTGAATATTCATTGGAAGGACTGATGCTGAAGCTGAAGCTCCAATACTTTGGTCACCTGATGCAAAGAACTGACTCGCTGGGAAAGACTGAAGGCAACAGGAGAAGGGGCAGCAGAGGGTGGGGTGATTAAATAGCATCTAGGACTCAATGGACATGAATCTGAGCAAACTCTGGGAGACAGTAAAGGACAGGGTAGCCATGCAGTCCAGGGATTCACAAAGAGCGGGACACGATTTATCGACTGAACAACAATAACAATTGTTTTTATAATTTTAGCTTTTTATCAGTAAAGTCATAGGACTGCTTCATGCATTATTTTTCTTGGCTACTCTCATTTAAAGATGTATTACTGTGCTTTGATATAATTCTAAGTTTTGAGCCAAATATGTTCATACTAGGTTATCTGTTAGTAGAATGTCAATTGCAGCAGACTCTCTCTCACATTTTGTGTACTTACAATGAGAACAGACAAACCTCATAACCCTGATGTGACTACGTAGTGTGCTTTGTTCCTTGTTTTAAGTCTGTAGCAATGTCAGACTAATTATAAACCCTTTGTGGATTTCTTGCCAAAAGCAGAGATTCTTTGCAATAATTAAAAATATTAGCTGGATCATGGTTGTGATAAGTTGTTTCTAATTTTGCTTTGATCTTTACAGAATTCAAATCATAAGAATAAAAACTATTTCCAGGGATAAAGGATAGCTCTTTTCAAACCTTAAAATGAATTTTCAGAGTGTAAGATCCAAAAAGGGTCATATTAATAACCACACATTTGATATCTTGCATATTAATCTTGGTCCTAAATTTTTCCCTAAGAAAATGAATTTCTATTTCATAACTATTTGACTGTATTTATGTGAGTTCTTTTTTATAATAAGGAAGAGTGTGTTCTCTACATTGCATTACTGGCCAAAGAAGATTATTAAATGTACAAATATCTGGCCATTTCTTTGTGGCTTGTGCTATCCTGTGATGTACTTAAGTATCCCAGTAGTCAATCACTGAATGTTTAGCTATATTGTTTCATAAGGCTCTTAACATGGCTGAAAGAGCCAAAATAGACCATTTTGCAAAATGTTCAAAATGCTGTTTTAATCATCTTTGTATTTCCCTGATCCTTGAGACCAATGAAGCAATCTTTTAGCTGTAAACCATGAATTATTTTTTGGTGTTCAGAATAATATGAAATTAATTCTAAAACAATAATATGAAGTTAATTCTAAATTAATTCTAAAACAATCAAGCATTGAAATTTCTCAAAATCTAAAATTAAGGTGCCATTTTCAACTTTTTTCCCTTTTTGAACTTGAAAGAAATGTGGTCTTCTTAACCAAAAAGAACTAACAATGTTCAGAGGCCAGCCTGCATATCATCTGGCCCAGAATAAGGAATGTTTTTAAAGGTCATTCGTATTGAATGAGCCAAAACAATTCCTACCTCAAGGTTTCTATCTGCTCCATCTCTGCAGAATAAATCTGAAAATGTTTTTATCATCCTTGCTAATCTTCGCTTTTATTAATTTAGTAGAGAGAGATTTTAAAACCAAACAAATAAATTTCAGGACAAAAAAAAAATCTTGAGAAAAACCCAAGCCACCAGCCTAGAATAATGTCAAAGAGTAACATTTGCTGGTAAAAATAAAGTATTTTAAGTTCAGATCTAAAGTCATAAAAGTAAGCCAAGTGGTCCACCCATGAGAACCATGTGGATATCTGAGTTTGGGTTGGAGGAGACAAAGGGGAAAACGCAGAGGTTAGGATGGAGAGGGTAAATCCTGAGTTACCTCCCAGTCCACTCAAGTGTCCCCCACCACACTCTGACCTATGTCCCAAGGTCACACCATGGCCTCCTGGGGAAATCAGAGCTGTAACCTACAGAATATGGAACATTCTCATGTATGACATATCCATATAAATGATGGACCAGAATCTGTCATTTTGGTCAGTTTATTACTAAACGTAAGTGTTGAATTTTGGTTAAAAGAGAACCAAAAGCACATGTGTTCCAGCAAAGCTGTTTTAAATCGAGATCATGTCCAATGAATCAAATGTATAACTTCTTCCCCTCCTGGTTCCCGACCCTGACCCCAAGCGTTTTTGTTAATGATCTCAGGATTAAGCAGGAGCTTTTAGCACTGATTAATGCCACATGTTATAATTAGGAAACTATGTTTAGATTTACTTTTCATTCTTCACCCAGGTGCTGCTAAGAGATATATCCAGTAAGTATACATTTCTAGATATCTTTCTAAAGAGAAATATTATCCAGAAATTATGAATTTCTGGTTAGGATATGGGTAATTGGAAAGTTGATAAAAAGTTCTAATTCTCCAGATTAAAAAAAAAAAGAAAACACAACACACACACACAGTTAGTGTGGAAGGATTTCCCAGAAGTATTTCAGTTTGCTTAGACTCTACTCTGCAGCTGAATTTCCTTAGGCTTATTATTCAATTTTCCTTTAAAATGAGGATTCCTAAACCAAGTATTAATAATGTGGTCCAGAATTAGGCCATGTAAAGTCCCGCCCCTCCAAACCCAGGGATTCATTGAAAAGCCAGTCTTCATGCTACAGAGTATTGGGGTTTATTCCTTGGAAAAACCTTACCCCTAAGGGTCTCTCAAGCAGAGATTATGAACTTGGACTACAGCAGAAACTCACCATAAGATGTACCCAGGTCACTTTAAGGCATCCATCCACTCAGCAGGCTGCAAAGAGACCCTCAGTTTGTAAAGAAAACAATACTTAAGTGTACTCAGTTCCTTTACTGTTCCATTCTCTATTTGATAATATAGAGAGAATAAAATGTTTCTCTATATTATTGGTTTTCCCAAGCATTTTAAAAAAATAAGAAGGACACTGTGTATATTAGTCAATATTTATATAGCACTTCTAACAGTGTCTTATATAATAAACACTGTGTATACTCTTAACTAAAAGAAGTTGTAAAGAATTTAAACAATGTGGATAGTATTTTCAAATAGTTAAGAAAATTCCGGGGATTTGCTTTGCTTTGGAAACATTCTAATTAATTATTGATATTTTACATGTTTGTAAGTTTATTGGCAATTTCTCTTTTTTCTCACTTGAGAGTTGAATTTGTGAGCTCCACTATTGCTCCCTGTGGGGCCTGTTTTCTGCTGTGAACTAAAAATTTGTGTTTCTCTTTACGAGAATCTAAATTCAATACTGTACCATCTACTGCATTTTGAAAGATCCAAATGCTGGAGTTTCATAACTATTCATGGAGAAATAAGGCAAAAGCATTATCTGAAAAAAAAAAAAAAAAAAAAGCATTATCTGACAATTAAGGCAGCCATATAACATGCAAGTTGAAGTCAAAAATCATGGATTGCAGACCTTTTCATGGAAACATATGTGTTTTCTTCTCTTGTCAAGACAAGAGCTAGCACATTGCCCCAGCTTTGCAGAGCTACCCATGAGCTTTCTGGAAAAAAAGCGGATAAATATTACTATCTCTCCCATACTGGCAATGAAAAGCCAGTTCCGATTATTACAACTGACGTGTGAATCAGTCTGGGGGAAGAAACACACATTCACAAAAGTTCCTGTAACCTTGTAGGTAACTAAAGTTAAACAGAATATATTTCAAAATTGTGGGCCAATGTAGTAATGTTGTTTTTTTTCCCATTTATTGTGAGTTTTCATGTTTCATTGTTATTAGAAGTGAACAGAGATGTGACTCATTACACAGCAGGTACCACAAACAAAGCACTAAGAATTTGGCTCTGAGATACTTCCGGTGATGTGGACTGTAAGAGATTGTTTTTGTGTGTGCATGTGTCCATTTAAATATCTCCCAAGTAGACTAATATTATTAAACTAAGTGTGTGTGCTGCCTCAGCCTAAATTAAGTCAAAGGCCAAAGAAAAAAGACCTAAAAATGAAATGATGATAAAGCACAAAGATGTTCCAGCTTGTTCAGTCAGAAACATCTGGTTGCTCCAAGTACAGGCAGTCCCCGACTTAATGATATTCCAGCGTTAACAAGGGTGTAAGAGCCATCCGCAGTTTTGAATTTTGCTTTCTCTGAGGCTGGTGTGATGCAGTGCCATGCTCCCTCAGGATGCTGGCAGCGGCTATGAACTTCAGCCACCAGTCAACCGCAGGATCGTGAGGGTAAACACTGCCCAGACCACGAGTCTGCGTTTCACTTTCAGTACAGTGTGCAGTACGTAACATGAGATACTCAACACTTTATTACAAATTAAGCTTTGTTAGATAAAGGTGCCCAACTGTATTCTCATGTAAGTGTTTTCAGCATGTTTAAGGAAGGCTTGGCTAAGTTATGCTCAGTAGGTGAATTAAATGCACTTTCAACTTAAAGATATTTTCAACTTATGATGGATTTATGGGGACATAATCCCTTCATAGGGCTTTTCCCTGTGGTTCAGCGGTAAAGAATCCGATGCCAATGCAGGAGACCCGAGTTCGATCCCTGGGTCAGGAAGATCCCCTGGAGAAGGAAATGGCGACCCACTCCAGTATTCTTGCCTTGGAAATCCCATGGACAGAAGAACCTGGTGAGCTACAGTCATTGGGGTCGCAAGAGTTAGACTCAATTTAGCAACTAAACAACAATTCCTTCGTAAGAAGGAAGATCTGCAGTTCCTGTAAATATTTCCAGCCCCAACCAAAAGAAAACTGAAAGGGATTTGCTATAGGGCCAAGTGAAGAATATTCCCTTAGGTGGCTGAATCCAGGTGAAACCCTGGACTGACTTAGAGAGGCAGGAAATACTCCAAGGTACTTGCAGTCCAGTGGATGCAGAGATACTGTGTGAAAAGGCTATGGCACAGATAGATTATACTTCCATGGAAACAGTAAAAGTGGTTAAATAATTCAACCTGGGTGGATCTGGAAAGGCTTGATAGAGAAACTGACATCCTACCAGGAATTTGAGCAGTGACTGGGAATCAACCAGTTAGTTAGTCTAGGGGCGAAGGACTTCTGGGCCAGGAGACATGTGCTCTGAGATGTGAATTTGGGGAAAAGGGTCTCCCACACCCTCTAACAATGTTTGACCTTGTTACCTAGGTAGTGCCTAATACAATGCCTGGCACACGGTAATCATTCAGTCAAAAAGTGTGTAAGAAGTGTGCTGGCTTTTGGGGGGCTGCCTTTCCAAAGTAGACAAACCAGATAACATAACAGAATCTGTGGTGTCACAGTTCTGGAGGTCACAAGTCCAAATCAGGGTACTGCAGGGTCATGGAGAATGCTTCTTTCTTGTCTCTTTCAGCTGCTGGGGGCCCCAGACGTTCCTTGGTTTATGGCAGCATAATGGTCATGTATGGATGTGAGAATTGGACTGTGAAGAAAGCTGAGCGCCGAAGAATTGATGCTTTTGAACTGTGGTGTTGGAGAAGACTCTTGAGAGTCCCTTGGACTGCAAGGAGATCCAACCAGTCCATTCTGAAGGAGATCAGTCCTGGGATTTCTTTGGAAGGAATGATGCTAAAGCTGACACTCCAGTACTTTGGCCACCTCATGCGAAGAGTTGACTCATTGGAAAAGACTCTGATGCTGGGAGGGATTGGGGGCAGGAGGAGAAGGGGACAACAGAGGATGAGATGGCTGGATGGCACCACCGACTAGATGGCCGTGAGTTTGAGTGAACTCTGGGAGATGGTGATGGACAGGGAGGGTTGGCGTGTTGCAATTCATGGGGTCACAAAGAGTAGGACATGACTGAGCGACTGAACTGAACTGAACTGAACTGAACCTCCAGTCTCTGCCTCCATCTTTGTGTGGCCCTCTTACCTCTGTGTCTTTCTCGGTCTTCTCTCCCCAAGTCTGTTTCTTTTCTTACAAGGACACCAGCTATATTGGATTATGAATCACCCTAACTGAGTATGATGGCATCTTAATTACATCTTCAAAGTCTCCATTTCCAAATAAGGCTACGTTCACATCCCCGCCCCCTCACCCCACTGATGTGAAAGACATTTCAAAAGTTTATGGCAGCAACAATAAGGAATTTGTGAAGATGGGAATATACCAGGAAATCCAGAAGCATACAGTCCTCAAAACATAGCCCCCACAGCTGGAGGGCCCAGAATGTCTCCCCAGGAAGTCCTCAGTAGAGACTGTATCATTTTTGTCCAATGCGTCTACTGATAACAATATCACCTTTCATCGACTCCATCTAACCACTCTGTAAAGTGGGTGGAATTATTTCTAGTTTCTGCAAGAGGAGGCCGGCGGCCCCTGGAGTTGCAGCCACTTGTCTCAGACGATGCAACTGCACAGAGTAGAGCAGAGGCAGGAATCCAAGTTCATCCAAGTTCAGTGCTCTTTCCACCATAACAGCATTTCCTAAACTTGAGACATTTACAAATGCTTTCATGGTTTTTGCCGTATCTCCTCATCATCTGTATTACTATTCACTTAATATTTTTAGAAGTAAATTTAAATTATCTAAAAGCCAAATACTACATTATCTTCCTGGAAAGACCAGTATCACTTGTCAAAATTAAATGATTTTTAAATTAAAATAAATTACAGTGAACAGTTTAAATGTTTATTGTTTAAGCATTTAAATGTAAATTTAATGTTTAAAAACATTACAATGTTATTAAATGCTAGCTAAATAATGCTGGCTATCAAAGACTTTCAATCCGAATCTTTCTTTTCATTAAAAAGGAAGATTAACAAATATTTAAAGAGGTTCTAAACATGCTCTACCCTAAGGAGAATATAGCCTCACCTTTTGAAAAGGATAGTATCTAACAGTGGTACTTTCTCTCAGGGTGAACCATCCTAATTTCCATTAAAGAATAGGTAGTCTAAGGTTATCCCCCTTTGCTATTTTGCAGACTTTTAAAAATACTAAGACGTCATTGTTTCAACACAAAATAAAACCATAAAGAGGCTGTGAATTATAATCCAGGACTCTGACATAGTATCTAAGGTCACTTGAAGTTTCACTGGGCATAAATTATCTAAAAGATCTTTCTAGATATTCAGCATTGAAAGTGAATCAACCTGCACTCTAGATTCCTGAGATGCCATTCTGTACATCAGTTCAGTTCAGTTCAGTCACTCAGTCGTGTCCGACTCTTTGGACCCCATGAACCGCAGCACGCCAGGCCTCTCTGTCCATCACCAACTCCCATAGTTCACCCAAACTCATGTCCATTGAGTCGGCGATGCCATCCAACCATCTCATCCTCTGTCGTCCCCTTCTCCTCCTGCCCTCAATCTTTCCCAGCATCAGGGTCTTTTCAGATGACTCAGCTCTTCGCATCAGGTGGCCAAAGTATTGGAGTTTCAGCTTCAACATCAGTCCTTCCAATGAATACCCAGGACTGATCTCCTTTAGGATGGACTGGTTGGATCTCCTTGCAGTCCAAGGGACTCTCAAGAGTCTTCTCCAACACCACAGTTCAAAAGCATCAATTCTTTGGCGCTCAGCTTTCTTTATAGTCCAACTCTCACATCCATACATGACCACTGGAAAAACCATAGCCTTGTCTAGACGGACTTTTGTTGGCAAAGTAATGACTCTGCTTTTTTTTTTTTTTAACTTTACATAATTGTATTAGTTTTGCCAAATATCAAAATGAATCCGCCACAGGTATACATGTGTTCCCCATCCTGAACCCTCCTCCCTCCTCCCTCCCCATTCCATCCCTCTGGGTCATCCCTATTATACAGAGTGAAGTAAGCCAGAAAGAAAAACACCAATACAGTATACTAACGCATATATATGGAATTTAGAAAGATGACTCTGCTTTTTAATATGCTGTCTAGGTTGGTCATAACTTTCCTTCCAAGGAGTAAGCATCTTTTAATTTCATGGCTGCAGTTACCATCTGCAGTGATTTTGGAGCCCCAAAAAATAAAGTCAGCCACTCTTTCCACTGTTTCTCCATCTATTTGCCATGAAGTGATGGGACCAGATGCCATGATCTTTGTTTTCTGAATGTTGAGCTTTAAGCCAACTTTTTCACTCTCCTCTCTCACTTTCATCAAGAGGCTTTTTAGCTCCTCTTCACTTTCTGCCATAAGGGTGATGTCGTCTGCATATCTGAGGTCATTGATACTTCTCCCGGCAATCTTGATTTCAGCTTGTGCTTCTGTACATCTCGTCCATTATATTTATGTCTTTTAGGGCAACGTGAGTTAAAGGCTTCTTTAGCTGCATGACTCTTCCTTTTAGAAGAACTAAAGGACAAAACAGTATCCATATTCAAATCAGTGTGAGTCAAAAACTGGATAAATTGAAGAACTGGTGTTTAGAATTTTTTAGAATCTATTTTAGGCATAAACATAGAGCCAAGCATTGGACTAGACTCCATCTTCTGATTTGAGAGGACCCTCAACATCCTTGTCAAGATTTCAGGGACCAGTCACCAAGCTCTGCCCTTAAGAGGACTGATCCAGGTGACCAACAAAGCAGTTTTGTTTTTGGACAGAAATCTTACTCTTTTATTCTTCTTAGGTTTTATTTCAAATTGGGGTATATTTGCTCTATAATGCTGTGTTAGTTTCTGCTGTACAACCAAGTAAGTCAGTTATATGTATACACACATCCCCTCCCTCTTGAACCTCCCCACTACCCACCCTATACATCTAGGTTATCACAGAGCACTGGGCTGAGTTCCCTGCGCTATACAGCAGGTACAGCAAGTTCACACTAGCTATCTACTTTACACATGCGTGTGCACATACATCAATCCCAACCTCTCAATTCATCCCCCTACACCCCGCGTCTACATGTCCATTCCCTACATCTGCATCTCTATTCCTACCCTGCAAGTAAGTTCATCTGTACCATTAAAAAAAAAAAATGCCCTAACTTTAGTCTGATCTTGAGGGTGCCATGGGCTTCCCAGGTGGCGCTAGTGGTGAAGAACCTGTCTGCCAATGCAGGAGACAGAGGAGACATGGGTTCGATCTCTGGGTAGGGGAGCTCCCCTAGAGGAGGGCATGGCAACCCACTCCAGTATTCATACCTAGAGAATCCCATGGACAGAGGAGCCTGGTGGGCCACAGTCCATGGGGGTCACACAGAGTCGGACATGACTGAGTGACTTAGCATGCACACCCACTTGAGGGTGCCGATGACCTCCGAGCAAGAACCCTTGAGTCCTAAAGGTAACTTCTGGGTAAAATGCAAGGTTAACCTTGTCTATATAAATTTCCGCCTCATAGCAACCAATACCTTAAATAAATTTTAGGGTGTGGATATGATGTGAACCACATTAAAAGAAAATATTTTGAAATCAAACAAGAAGAAAAAGATCCCTTAGATTGTATTTTTTTTTTTCACAAGCTAGGTTTTATGGATCTATTTTTTTAAGCTTGAGTTTAAGCTAAGAAAAGAAACTTTGCTTTTTATGGCAAGAATTCTGGAGTAGAAAGACAACTTATAATGGAAAGCATCTTGCACAAAAGTTTTGGTAATCACAGGGGGAAAATGCAGAGTAGCTTTGTAAATTTTGACTTTGAAAGGCCAATGTAATGTAAATATGACTTCCTAGAGTGTAAACAGCAGTGGTTTGAAAATAAAAACTTGTACAGAACAAGCAGCTATCTCGTTAGAAGAAAATGTGTCTAATAAGCATGTGTGCATGAGATGCCTTGAATATTTTTGATACTGTGTTATAATTACCAAAGAGGCAGAATTTCCAGGACGTTTGCAACCATGAGTAGGAAAGTTCATAGGGTTTTTTCCCCTCAGAAAAAGACAGCTATACTTTTGGGTATTCTTTACATATTTAAGAGCATAAAACATATCATTCACACATATATCACATACTTGGAAATATTTTAAATTAATAATGGAGCAACAAGTTCTTAAACTTTAAAGAATTCACTGTCTCTTATTTTAGACAACAGATGAAAATATCAGTATAAAAAATATAATTACATTTATTTGACTTAGGATCTCCATTGTAGGAAGTGAAAATTAGCCTCATTTTGAGAAAATTCAAAAGTTTTTACTAAACATATTCTTTAATTCAAATTAAATAGTCTTTCATTCAAATTATTGGGAGATTTTATATTTTCATTGTCCTTACCTTAGACTTCTGAAAACTGATTTTTTTTCAGACTTGGACCTACTTTGCTCTCCTTTTCAGCCTGGATTTTGTGTGATGCAGACACATTCTCAATAGAGAGTCTTTTTTTCTCTCTCCCTAAAGGCTACAAGCTTTTGGAAAAGGGTGGGGTCTTTGCTGTGGAAGTACTTGAATGGGGCTGTAGGGCAGAAAGGTGGTGGGTCAGGAATATTTCCTTTATAATCTGCGTGCCTCTGTGCTAAGTTGCTTCAGTCGGGTCTGACTCTGTGCAATCCTATGGACCCTATGGAGCCTGCCAGGCTCCTCTGTCCATGGGATTCTCCAGATGAGAATACTTGAGTGGGGATCCATGTCCTCCTCCAGGGGATCTTCTCCATCCAGGGATGGAACCCATGTCTCTTAATGTCTCCTACATTGGCAGGCTGATTCTTTACCACTAGCGCCACCTGGGAAGCCCACTTTATAATTTAGTCAAATGCAAAAACTCCTCCCTTCCAGACCCCACTGGGCTCTCAGACAATAGTAACCATGTATGTTAAATGATCCAATGAGTAAATGAATTGTCACTTTCTTTCCTGCCTGTAAATCTGTAATCCAAGACTCTGCAGCAGCCCAGACTACTGAATTTGAATACCCAATGTCTATCACTATGTATCCCTTGCAGTTTATTCTGTATATTTTCCTGCAGACATCCGTGGTAGGTGTTTTTGTGTTATATATCAATTTGGGGGATACTTTGGAAGGAATGATGCTAAAGCTGAAACTCCAATACTTTGGCCACCTCATGCGAAGAGTTGACTCCTTGGAAAAGACTCTGAGGCTGGGAGGGATTGGGGGCAGGAGGAGAAGGGGACGACAGAGGATGAGATGGCTGGATGGCATCAATGATTCGATGGACGTGAGTCTGAGTGACCTCCGGGAGTTGGTGATGGACAGGGAGGCCTGGCGTGCTGCGATTCATGGGGTCGCAAAGAGTTGGACACGACTGAGCGACTAATCTGATCTGATCTGATCCAACTTCTCGATATCATTAGGAAAAACAGATAGGTCACAAAATAATGTCCTATTGCAAATAAATGGTTTGCTTATTTCTCCATAAATTACCCCATTCTGCTTTCATGACATTAACTTGTGTTCATCTCTGTCTTTCTTAGAGTTTTACATATTCATGATTAACGACTTCTTTAACATTTCCATATTTATATGTAACCAAACATGTCCTTTCTGCAGATTTTATAATGTTTTCATTTTGTACCTTTGCCTATCTGTCCATTCTTTCTTCCATTCACCCATCCATCCTACATACCATGAAGTAATTCATTGAGTATACCTGTAACTGAGTTCCCTATCAATTCGTGCACTTATTATTGAAAAAAGTTTGCTCAAAGAATGTCAGCAGAGTAAATAGCCATTTGGTAAATTTAAAAAAGCCACCTCCTTTTTACATTCTGAAAATTTTTCAGATGTTAAAAAGATGAATTTATCTCCTAAGAGTTTGGGCATTCCTTGTCCTGGTATTTCAGGGGACATTTGATCTTTAATTAACTGATACAAGTGGCTGTTGCATATGCCGGTTTGCAGTGATCCTTGCCAAGAACACTGTGTGGGTGATACCTGCATCTCATGGCAATGTGGATACCACAGAAGCAACAGGGAAGGGAGGCTCCAAACAAGCTACTCTATGCCATTTCATCATGATGCCCATTTCCAGTTATCGTAGATTTGACTCTTGACAGAAGCTTTTGGAAATGTATATTTCACTTAGTACTTTTTGCAAGGGCTTCCCAGGTGGCTTAGTGGTAAAGAATCTGTCTGCCAATGCAGGAGACTCAGGTTTGATCCCTGGGTTGAGAAGATCCCCTGGAGAAGGAAATGGCATCCCACTCCAGGATTCTGGCCTGGAAAATCCCAGGAACAGAGGAGCCTGGGAGGCTATAGTCCATGAGGTGGCAAAGAATCAGAGACAATGTAGCAGCTGAGCACAGGCAGTTTTTGCAAGTGCTACTTTTGCTTCTCAAAATAATGCGGCTCAGGGAAGAGTTCTTCCATTTGTTATTCATACATCTCACCATTTGCCTAGGGGTACAGTAAAGAAAGATGTAACATAATGGCTAATTTATATAAATGGATAAGAAAGTATACAGTGTATTAAAAGTGGCGATAATACCCTCTCAGTTATTCTGTGTTGTCGCCCAATGGGATCATCTTACTGCTAAAATAAGTGGGTCGATTTTGCCCTTAAGACATCAGATAGGTAGAAATTCACTTGGAGTAGGTATTCAGATATGAAAATATGTTAATTCTTACAAAATAGTCTGAATTTATACTCTGAGTTCAAATAAAGTCAGCTTTCTTCTTGCTTGTTTGTCTTGCAGTGTCATATAAGGCCAGGAGAAGGGTTCCAGATTGCTTCTCTCTATCATCTTAATATTTGTCTTTGATCATTTCCTCTCGAGTGTATGTCCAGGGATCAGATATCAACATCCTTGCTTCTAATCTGTATCAGAAAAAAATAGAAGCTCTTGCCATTGTCCATTTAGTGGCCAGTCCTCTGAAAGTGACAAAGGAGAAAAAAATCGCGTGCAAAGAGAGCACTAGGTCCTCCTGCCGGGCTGTGTGCACATGGAGGTCATGACTTGGTAGCAGAAATGGTCCTCGTTTTGAATCTGAAGCCATACTCTCTTTTCCTGGCACACGTGCATTTATACTCTGGGACTCTTGATCATTCTGTAAGGAAAAACTACTTCTTGTTATTATACATCATACCTTGTGGCAATAAATGGCTCTGAGTCCCCAAGGGGAAGAGAAACTCTGTGGCAACTATGTGTATTTTATCCATAATAACATTTATTTCCAAATTAAAAATGTGTTTATGTGTGTATGTGAGCATGTGTGCAGTGAAAAAATATTTATATATTTATATTTCTCTCTCTCTATATATATATATATATAGACAGAGACATAAAGTATCAAGAAAAGATACTTTGTGACAACATCTGGGCACGAATATCTCTAGTTGTTATTTGTCTGTAGAAAAATACCGCAGACTGGGTGGCTTATAAGGAAGAAAAATGTATTTCTCACAGTTCTAGAAGTCCCAGATCAAGATGCTGGCAGATTGAGTATCTGCGGGCGGCCCACTTCCTCATAAGTCTGCCTCCTCACTGTCACCTCACGGGGTGGAAGTGAGAGCCAGTTCCTGGGGTCTGTTTTATGAGGGCACTGAGCCCGTTCACGAAGGTTCAACTCTCAAGACCTAATCACTTCCCAAAGGCCCCACCCTCCATCCTACCATCACTTCGGGAGTTAACATTCACTCAGCACACGAACGTGAGACAGCTAGCAACATTTAGACCATAGTATTACTCATCATTCTTCATCCTTTTTCTAATTATTGAGTGCAGTTCATTCGATTACAACAGACTGTATCCTTTCAGAAATTCTTGGAGGGTTTTTGACCTACTGTAGAATAAGCTTCTGTGGTGGCTCAGCGGTAAAGAATCTGCCTGCAATGCAGGAGACATGAGTTCAATCCCTGGGTCAGGAAGATCCCCTGGAAAAGGGCATGGCAACCCTCTCCAGTACTCTTGCCTGGAGAATCCCATGGACAGAGGAGCCCAGTGGGCTACAGTCCATGGGATCGCAAAGAGTCAGACATGATTAAAGCGACTAGGCATGCACACAGAATGAGCACAAAGAACTCAAGAGAATCCTGGTGCATGCTCTGGCAAAAGGAGACATCCAGCTCTCCTGGCTGAAATCTCCTAGGCTCCGCTGCTTAGCCCCCAGTGCACTGCTGTCCTGAATTACTGCTGAGAGTCCTGCTGCTAAGAGCTGGAGTGGAGAGCCATTACTGTGCTCCAGAGTCTCCCAGGGCAGAATGTTTCCCACAGGGGTGCCAGACTGCCATCACTTTATGAGTGTGGACGCCATTAATACCAGGGCATGATTATTGGCAAAGAAGAGAAAGAAAAAAAAAAGAAACTAAGAGCAGTGCTAGGCAATCTGCATGTGTTCCTGTGATCCAGTGCTGGGTGTATAAAAGAATGATGAAAAGTGAATCCATTACAGACACAGGTTTTAGGAATCTACCTCCACCCCCACCATAAGAAGAGTCCATTCCTCCAGGGCCCAAATCAAACTACACCTCCGCAGAACAGTTAAGCGTCTTTCTCTTTTAAGATGAACGGACCAGAGGCAGGCAGGAGAGAGATTTCAGAGCCTTCACAGCTGCTAAAATGTCAGAGCTGAAAACCTAAGATTGTCCCTCCTCCCTGATCCAAAAGAAGTTGCTCAACCTCCTAAGAAAAATGGTAACTTTAGAGGCAATTCTAGGAGTTCATGTAATAATGGTTAGTACTGTGGTAGCTTGGATGGCAGTTTTCAAACCCTTAATTGGTTTACACTTAAGGTTTTCCTTAAAGATGTGCTGTTTATTTTAGCTGATTACAAAAGACAGAAGTGCATATTTTTTTTCCTTATGAATGATTTAAAATGCAGTATGTATACCAGCTGGGATATAAAAGTACATGCCAAGCTAGATATTAATCCTTTTTAAACATATAAATGCTTCCTTTCAAATCCCAGTCTTATGTACCGTAAGGCTTCCTTGGTATCATAGTGGTAAAGAATCTGCTTGCCAATGCAGGAGGCTCAGGTTCTATCCCTGGGTCTAGAAGATCCCCTGGAGGAGGGCACAGCAACGCACTCTAGTATTCTTGCCTGGAAACTAACCCCATGGACAGAGGAGCCTGGAGGGCTACAGTCCATGAGGTCTCAAAAGAGTCCAACACGACCGAGTACACACAGCAGCGCTATGTAACATAAACCATGTCAGGCACCGCCAGGACACAAAGAAGAAGAGGATTCAATCCTTGTCTCAAAGGGGATTTTAGTGTAGTAGAAGTTGTATCCATCATCTGTTGCCATTGGGGTGCTGTATTACAAATCACCCCAAACCTCAGTATTCCAGCTCACACATCTGTGGTTCACTTGGGCATTTGTTGATTCCAGCCAGGTTTGGTTGAGCTTGGCTCTAAGCTGCAGGTTGGGGCCACTTCTGTCTGCTCATCTGATGAGGTGATGGGCTTCTCGTCATTCTAAGGTCAGTGGACCAACTGAGGATGTTCTTCCCAGGGTGATGATAGAAACAGGTAGGCAAGCCCAACCACCCAAATGGCTTTGGGCAAATCACATCCCCTAAGATTTGCTAACCAAAGCAAGTCACGTGGCCAAAGCCCACATCACTGGACTGAAGAAATATACTCTGCCTAGGAAGACTGCAGAATCACATGACAAAGGATATGGGGGTATAGGGAGAAATGCAAAAGTGAGAAAAATAATACAACCAAGCAATAGGGAAAGATAAATTCACACTTGCCTGTATAAGGAAGGGTAGGGATTTCAAAAGGGAAGGAATTCATTTTATCTCAAAGATAGAAAGGAACTATTAGTGAAGTGAAAGTCTCTCAGTCATGTCAGACTCTTTGCAACCCCATGAACTGTACAGTCCATGGAATTCTCCAGGCCAGAATACTGGAGTGGGTAGCCTTTCCCTTCTCCAGGGGATCTTCCCAACCCAGGGATCGAACCCAGGTCCCCCACATTGCAGGAGGATTCTTTACCAGCTGAGCCCCAAGGGAAACCCAAGAATATAGGAATGGGTAGGCTATCCCTTCTCCAGCAGATTTTCCGGACCCAGGAATCAAACTGGGGTCTCCTGCATTGCAGGCAGATTCTTCACCAACTGAGCTATGCTGCTGCTGCTAAGTTACTTCCGTTGTGTCCGACTCTGTGCGACCCCAGAGACAGCACCCCACCAGGCTCCCCCATCCCTGGGATTCTCCAGGCAAGAATACAGTAGTGGGTTGCCATTTCCTTCTCCAATGCATGAAAGTGAAAAGTGAAAGTGAAGTTGCTCAGTCGTGTCTGACCCTCAGCGACCCCATGGACTGAAGCCCACCAGGCTCCTCCATCCATGGGATTTTCCAGGCAAGAGGACTGGAGTGGGTGCCATTGGAAGCCCAACTATTCTTAGAGGGAGTGGCAGTTGCACTCAGTCACAAAACGTTTCATACTTCAAGAGGCAGACAAGCTGTGTCTGTAAGTGTATGGGGCTGAGGGAGGGCAGACAATAACTCAAAGATGCTCCAGGAGAAAAGTGGTGACCTGTGTAGGGCATCTTCAGTGTTAGGCCACAGAGAAGTAAATTTAAAAGAAAGCATAGAAAAAAATCTATCAATGAGAAGACTACAAATACTCAGCAGAGATGTCCTGTGTCAGAAGTTCTATGTGTTATTACCGGGAGTTCTTTGAAAAGACAAGTGTTTGAATGAAAATTCCCAAGATACAAAATGTGAAAAAGCACACAAGGATAGAATTTTTGTTTAAGTCTTTAGAGCTATAATTAGAGCTGGAAGTGACTTAGAAATTATCTAGACCAGTTCACTTATTTCACAGGTAAAGAACTGTGTATTTTGGAGGTAAACTCTCTCTCTCTATATATATATATATGTATATATAATATGTGTTTGTGTGTGCATATGTGTGTGTGTATATATATATATTCACACCTGTGTATGAAATATATAAACATATTTAGAAAAAATAAATGTCTTCCTAAATAAATCTATCTATATATGTAAAATGTATAACATACAAACATTTATATAGGGCAAAAATAAATTCTTCCACATATATATATATATATATATATATATATCAAGGTTGGGGGAGGGATATGAAATGAGCAGACTTCTTAAAGCAGCATTCTAAAGGTCTCTCAATCCCTCATAAATTTAAAAACCATTTACTTCTTCATCAAGTGACCTTTTTGGTTCCAAGGAACAGAAAAAAAAGTCACATTATTCAAATGCAAAGGGAGGAATTATTGATAAGAAAGAAAAATAAATATTGCAACAGATATTCAAGGACTGCAAATACCATCTGAAGTGCCTAGTCTGACAGGGGAAGGAAGCAGGGTGGCTCTCCAGATCCCAGATCACAGAGTTTGGGGTACCATTATCAAAAGATGGGGGGCTGGACACTAGGGGGCAGGTGAGGGCAAAGATAGCTAATGTTCTCTCCCCACTGGCCAGTCTTCTCCTTTAAAATGCATTCCTCTCCTTTATAAATGAAGCTTAAGCATCTGCCTAACCAAAGTAAATCAGTTTGTGTTCACAATATATGAACTTTCTTCTCCCAGTATAGAAATAATAAAACTTTGGAGTTGTGCCCTTTAGATAATCACCGTTAATGTAGATCAGAGGTCAGAAAACTATAACCCTGGGGCCAAATCGGCTGATCTGTTTTTACAGAACAAGTTTTATGGAAAAATATCCAGGACGGCTGGGCTCGTTTTTGTGTTGTTTATGGCAGCTTTTGCACTAAAACAGCAGGACTGAGTAACTGCAACAGGGATGGAACCCAGATGGCCTGCAGTGCTTCCACTATTTCTTATCTGACCCTCTAGAGATAGTTTGCCCACCCCAGTGGAGATAGTGAAGAATTGGCCCGTTTCTTAATGGGGAAAACTTGCATGGGCTCCTGCTTCCAATGAGACAGATTGAGCCGGCGTCTGCCCAGGAAGGATGTCAGGGGACAGGGTGCCACCTCCCTGCCTCCTTCCCGGCCTCCCCCGCCCTCACCCTCGCCACTCCGCCCCGTCCATCCTTAACCCTTTGTTCTCTGTCCTTTGCCAGACTCCGACCTGAGCATGCGCACACTGAGCACGCCCAGCCCAGCCCTGATATGCCCACCCAACCTGCCGGGATTTCAGAATGGAAGGGGCTCGTCCACCTCCTCGTCCTCCATCACCGGGGAGACGGTGGCCATGGTCCACTCCCCGCCCCCGACTCGCCTCACCCACCCGCTCATTCGGCTGGCCTCCAGGCCCCAGAAGGAGCAGGCCAGCATCGAGCGGCTCCCGGACCATGCCATGGTGCAGGTCTTCTCCTTCCTGCCCACCAACCAGCTGTGCCGCTGCGCGCGCGTGTGCCGCCGCTGGTACAACCTGGCCTGGGACCCGCGCCTCTGGAGGACTATCCGCCTGACGGGCGAGACCATCAACGTGGACCGCGCCCTCAAGGTGCTCACCCGCAGACTCTGTCAGGACACACCCAACGTCTGTCTCATGCTGGAAACCGTCAGTGTCAGTGGCTGCAGGCGGCTCACGGACCGAGGTCTTTACACCATTGCCCAGTGCTGCCCGGAGCTCCGGCGGCTGGAAGTCTCCGGCTGCTACAACATCTCCAACGAGGCAGTCTTCGACGTGGTGTCCCTCTGTCCCAACCTGGAGCACCTGGATGTGTCAGGTATGTGGCCATCCGTGGGCCCTTCCCAGCGCATCCTCCCAAAGCAGGAGAGGACGCTGACACTTGGGAAGGGTCCCCCTTTGTGATATTCAGGGCTCAGCAGGGTGACTCTTCTTCCTATAAAACTGTCTTTATGGAACCATGATTCTGGGGGCCAGAGGTATCCCTTTTGTCAAATGATGTCAACTTCTTAAAGGAGTTAGAGGCATCTTATGTCTGGCAATTCAAGTTAGTGTGCCTTTTTTATTTCTTGATGTGGACCTTTTAAAAAGTCTTTATTGAATGTGTTACAATATAGCTTCTGGTTTATGTTCTGGTTTCTTGCCCAAGAAGCGTGTGAGAGCTTAGCTCCCTGACCAGGGCTAGAACCTGCTTTGGAAGGTGAAGTCTTAACCACTGGAGCAGCTAGGCAAGTCCCACAAGTTAGTGTGACTGTCAAGTGTGTCTTTCCTCCCCATAATTCTCAAAGTAATTTCAGAGCAACCGTAGATAGGTGGTGGTGGTGTTAGTCACTCAGTCATATCTGACTCTTTGAGATCCCCTGGGCTGTAGCCCACCAGGCTCCTCTGTCCTTGGAATTCTCCAAGCAAGAATACTGGAGTGAGTTGCTGTTCCCTTTTCCAGGGGATCTTCCCGACCCAGGGATCGAAGCTGGGTCTCCTACTGAGCCAGCAGGGCAGCACAAACCATGGATAATGGGAACTAAATATCTAATCACAGATAAATGAGAGCCAGCTCTCTAGCTGAAACCAAAGTAGTTTAGAAACTGCCCTGACATCCACTGGTCACTGTCACATGGAGCCTGAGAGCTGTTTTTAAGCTGATTCTGTGCTGTGGCCAGTGGTCACCATGGCTGGAAATTTTGCAGACATTGGGAAAAATCCATCATGGCTCAGGGTCTCCTCATATTTCACTCCTACCCTCCTCAGCCTTGGGTTGCTTTTGTATCTTTTCTCAAGCAATATTCTTTTATTTCCCAAACTTATTTATTTTTAATTGAAGGAAAATCATTTCACAGTATTGTATTGGCCTCTGCCATCAAGCAGTATTCTTAATTACAGAGTACAAGGGTAGGGCCCACCAAGTGAAGCCTTTGAAAGTGAAGTCAAAGTTGCTCAGTCGTGTCCTCCTGTTTGCAACTCCATGGACTTATACAGTCCATAGAATTCTCCAGGCCAGAATACTGGAGTGGGTAGCCTTTCCCTTCTCCAGGGGATCTTCCCAACCCAAGGATCAAACCCAAGTCTCCCGCAACACAGGTGGATTCTTTACCAGCTGAGCCACAAGGGAAGCCCAAGAATACTGGAGTGGGTAGCCTTTCCCTTCTCCAGCAGATCTTCCCGACCCAGGAATCGAACCAGGGTCTCCTGCATTGCAGGCGGATTCTTTACCAACTGAGCTATGAGGGAAGCCCTTTCGTTCTTTTTTTAAAATGAAGGAACTCCCAGCATGGCTGCTTTGCTTGCAAACCTCTCACAGGCAGGAAGAATTAAAGCCCAGACTCGCACTGAGGCGCCAGACGTGGATCCAGCCAGACTAACAGCCTTTCTTTATCTCATCTGCTACCCAGTCAAAAGATGCACATTTGAGAGGCTGGAGTGTGTGAGATGCAACTGGGAGTTAAAGAAATGAGCAGCGCGAGCCACAACCTCAGGGACTGTTGGGGAGGGGTTGAAAGTAAAAACCACTGAACAGGCCAAGAAATAGAGTTGGGGATTTACCAGCATCTGAGGTAAACGATATCCTCTAACAAAACCTGAGGTAAAAGTCAGCTCTCGGAGCTCACTCACTCTTTTGAAAACCGACATCTGAAAATATTTCCGATGACAGTCAATTATTTCTCGTACATTCTTTCCCTGCTCCCCGCCTTGAGTTGGCTCCAGCACAAAGCCATGGAAACCGTATGTTCAGTTAGTCGTGAGCAGCTGTTGGCATAAAGAAGCAGGAAACGAAGAGGTTTTCTTACATTTCCCTCCCCCCCCCCCCGCCCCCAAGGAATTCTGGAAAGAGAAAGCATTATGATGCGGTGGGAACTAGCTTCAAAAGTCTGTGATTTGGGACAGTTCACAGCTTTCCCTAGATGTCTTTCCTCTTCTTTTTTTTAAAAAAAAAAAAAAAAAAAAGAACAGGGGTGTGGGGACTAAGGGATTGGATTCTTTAACATTCAAAGGTTCTGAACCCTGTGGGCCTCTTTTATAAACACCTCATTTTCTTTTATTTTTCTTAGATTAGAAAATGACACCGTTTTGGAATCCCCATCTTTGTTAAAGGGGCTCCCCCGTGCACCCTCAGGACAGGCTGCGAGTAATTGTATTTTGTCTTTGGGCTTCTTTTGAGATTCAGAAATATGGAAAGTGCCTGGGCTGTTTGGGGATGGAAATTTCCAGGCTTCTAGCCTGAGTGAGTGGACCCTGCTTGGCCCCTGTGCTAACCGTTATGTATTAAGCTTCTCCCTATCAACCTGACCTGGATATCTGTGTAAATAAAGACTGTGTAAACGGGGGAATCTCTAACTCACTGAGAGCACAGAATTGTAAATATTGGCAGGAATGGTGGTGGGTATTTTCAGGTAGATGAACTCCAACTACCCAACCACTCCTAAGGGTGGACTTGTGTCACCACCTCCGAACGGTGCCCTCCAGTGGCAGTATACCTGCCACTGAGCATAGAGCTTGGCTGGTCTACAGCTTAACTCCCCCAGAGAACGTGAGACTGCCCCTCCCATCCCTAGCATGCCCGCCTTGAAAGTTATCTTTAAAAGTCACTGAAAGTTACTATAACTAGCCCTAGCATTTATTCATTATCACTTATTACCTTTTATTAATGTTTAGTCATGATTCTCTAGGGCTTCCCTGGTGACTCAGTGGTAAAGAATATGCCTGCTAATGCAGGAGACTCGGGTTCAATCCCTGGGTTGGGAAGATCCTCTGGAAAAGGAAATGGCAACACATTCCAGTATTCTTGCCTGGAGAATCCAATGGACAGAGGAACCTGGAAAGCAACAGTCTATGGGGTTGCAAAGAGTCAGACACAACTGAGTGACTAGACAACACGATTCTCCAGAGAAATAGAAGCAACAGTGTATGTGTGTGTATGTGTATATATATATATGGGACAGTTATATATATATATGAGGTGTTTTATATGTATGTCCCAGTTATATATATATGTCCCATATATATGTGTGTGTATATATATATATGTGTGTGTGTGTGTGTGTATACATATAAAGAGATTACCTGCCTCTTGAGAAATGTGTTTGCAGGTCAAGAAGCAACAGTTAGAACTGGACATGGAATAAGGGACTGGTCCCAAAATAGGAAAGGAGTATGTTAACACTGTATATTGTCGCCCTGCTTATTTAACTTATATGCAAAGTACATCATGCAAAATGCCAGGCTGGATGAAGCACAATCTGGAATCAACATTGCCTGGAGAAATATCAATAACCTCAGATATGCAGATGATACTACCCTTATGGCAGAAAGCGAAGAGGAACTAAAGAGCCTCTTGATGAAAGTAAAAGAGGAGAATGAAAAAGCTGGCTTAAAACTCAACATTCAAAAAACAAAGATCATAGCATCTGGTCCCATCACTTCATGGCAAATAGATGAGAAAACAAATAGATGGAAATAGTGACAGACTTTATTTTATTGGGCTTCAAAATCACTGCAGATGGTGCCTGCAGCCATGACATGAAAAGACACTTAATCCTTGGAAGAAAAGCTATGACAAACCTACTAAACAGCGTATTAAAAAGCAGAGACATCACTTTGCCAGAAAAGATCTGTCTAGTCAAAGCTATGGTTTTTCCAATAGTCATGTATGGATATGAGAGTTGGACCATAAAGAAAGTTGAGCACTGAAGAATTGGCGCTTTTGAACTGTGGTGTTGGAGAAGACTCTAGACAGTCCCTTGGACTGCAAGGAGATCAAACCAGTCAATCCTAAAGAAAATCAGTCCTGAATATTAATTGGAAGGACTGATGCTGAAGCTGAAACTCCAATACTTTGGCCACCTGATGCAAAGAACTGACTCATTGGTAAAGACCCTGAAGCTGGGAAAGAGTGAAGGCAGGAGGAGAAGGGGACAACAAAGGATGAGATGGCTGGATGGCATCACCAATTCAATGGACGTGAGTTTGAGCAAGCTCCAGAAGACAGTGAAGGATAGGGAAGCTTGGCATGCTGCAGTCCATGGGGTTGCAAAGAATGACTTAGCCACTGAACGACAACAACCATATGCATTGGGAAGGGCAGTCTGCCTGAGTCTCCCGGTTCAAATGTTAATCTGATCCAGAAAAATGCTCACAGGCACACCCAGAAATAAGGTTTAGCCAAATATCTTGGCACTCTGTCACCTAGTCAAGTTGACACATAAAATTAACCATTACAATTAATAACATCTCTAAACATCAATAGAATATATTACAACTAACCAATTTTTAAAGTTTAAATCTTATGATTATTACAAGTGAAGTTGCTTCCAAAGGTTCCCCTATACTTGGAGACCTGGGAGTCCTCCTTACTACCCTTCCTGATCTGTTATATGAGACCAATTGAGTCCTGTCCAGGTGATTCTACTCCCCCAGAATGTTAAGTCCACCCCCTCTCTTCTGCCTGCCTGCCTGGATGCATGCTTGCCCTATCACTGGCCTTACACCCACCTCAACTCCATCAATACACCTTCTATACAACCAAGGTCCAGAGGAATGTTTTCAAACTGAAAAGCTAACCCTTCATTTCCCTGCATAAAATCTCCAATCCCTCCTCGTGACATGTAGGAAAAAAGTTGCTTAGCAAAGCATATATGGCACTTCATGAGCTGCTCTTTCTAGGTTCAAATCTCACCCTGCCCCTAGTAACCTGAATGCTGTGTTTCCTGGAACCATTTGAATTTCCCAAGTACACCACGCCTGTGCACACTATGATGTGTGGGCACCTCTCTGACCTGCATGCCATTCCCTCTTCTGCCCCCTTTCACCTCCCCCAAAACCTTCTTAACAGATGTCTCATTGCTGAAGGCCCAGTGCAAGCATCCCCTAAGTAAAGCCTTTCCTGCCTGACCCCCGGGAAGCTGAGGGTATCCTCCCAGGTGTCTGCATTTTGAGTGTAAGCAGGTAGAGCATTGCTCGGTTTTGCAACTGGGTACTTGTGTATTCTCAATTCATTATGAGTTTTATATGGGAAAAAATGAGGCATGGTTTATATCTGTACTTTGTGATAATGTAATTCGTTCAACAGAGGAGTTTCAAAGCCCCAGTCATCTTGATATCTAAAGGGTTCAAACAAAGTTGTCATTCGTGACTACTCTGAACAAGCGCTCGGGAAGCTATAGCGCAGTGACTAAAACTTCCTCATCAGTAAAACAGTTGGTTGGGAGGACTAGATGAGTTCATTCATGTTAAGTTCTCCCATGTGTGTTTTATTCAGTAACACACTTACGAGGCAGTAGTTGGTCTTTGTTGATATCATCCTTTTATATCCCAGAGTATTATTACCCAATAATGAGAGAAGGTGGTAATGAGCATTTTTGTGAAAGCTGAACCAAATCTGGAATTAATTAAAGATAGCCCCAGATTTGTTCAACCCATACTGTCCACTCCTGGTTGTGTAATATCCCTACTCCTTATCCTGCATGGTAAAACAGGCCCCCAATATCCGACCCCAGTGGATTATTCCCATCTTAGCTGCCACACAGGATAAATCCTGTGTTTTATCCTGTGAATACTGCTCACTCCCCCTCTGCCTCCATACTTTCCTGTCCCTTGAATTTGCTCCTGCTATTACTTTATACTACCTGGGTTCCATATTTGTGTATTCAAATTATTTCTCTCTTCCAAGAATCCCCACTCCCAAGACTTATGATACCCCAGTGTCTAAATATTCACTTCATGCTGGTACATCTATCATACATCTCTCATGCAATTCATCAATTGCATGCTATTTCTTAGTCAATTCTTACCATCCCTGCTCTATTAGAAGTCTTAGATCAGGAAAATTCTCTCTAGTCTGACTGTACAAGTCATATAATCTCACTGAATCTGAGATGCCTCATCTTTAAAAAATGAAGTTCAAAGGGAATGATTTCTCATGTTCTCTGCAAGTCTGTAATATATACATGCATCCACTGGCCACAGATATTACCCATTGAGCCATGAATCAGTTTATTTTCAACCCAAACTTAGCAAATCTATAAAAGGGCTAAAGCTGAAATTTAAAATGATTGACCTAAAACGATGTAAGCATATCAAAATAGTGTCTTCATCAAAACTGAGCTAAGCTAGTATTTCATTAAATTGGGGTTTGGTTTTAAAATGCAGACAAATATTTCCCTGGACCGAATAGAGTATTCTTCCTGGAGTGCAGCAGATTTTACTGGATATTTTTTCTTAAATAGGAAACTGGAACTAAGAGTTTAGGAACAAAGTTGTCCTGTGATTGTTAAGTGCCTTCACCGTCATGTCATGACAGATGGGCAGCCACTATGTGAACCTACAGATTCAGCATAAGCAGGATTGCAGTCAGTGTAAAACAAGAGCTTCAAAACAAAGGGAGAGTTCAGAGCGACAGTTGAGGGGTACCAACCACCTTCTGCAAAACCACAGAGCCCCCTGGAGTTGTGCGCACAGGCTCTGACAAGCCACATCTTTGTTCTCCAGTGCTGGGGTGTATGCTTCGCTGCTTCCTGAAATTCTTCGACTTGGTAGCACATGGCTTCTGAATGTCATTATTCCCAGGACCTGAATTTCATATTATAAGAGTTTCCTGGGCAGCCTGCCAGGAGTGGGAGGAAAGTCCCCATTAACACTATCACGTGGTCGCTTAGAAGGCTTGGAGATGACATCATCAGCCAAGGCACGGAGCCCCGGAGGTGAGGCGCCTGGCTTTAGAGCGGCAGAGGGATTTGGGTGGAGGAGAGAGAAAATGAAAAGTATATGTACAGTCTACATAGTGGAAGGAAATATATGCATGTATTACATTTATATGATGTATTTGGCTATGTATATTAATGATATATGTTCATATACTAAAATAGACTGTGTACATATTTTAAATAGTAATATACAACGAACTGAAATATATAATGAAATGAGTGTTTCATATGTCATAAAATATATAATAGTTATATAATATATGGTATAAATATATACATATAAAATTTATTCCCACACATATTTAGGGGAAAGGAGTTTAGAGAGGCATCTAAAGATATCTTCCTGAGTACTAATTTCCTTATCTAGAAAACAGATTGTTTAAAGAATCAAGTGGAAAAAAAAAAGAATGAAGAAAATCAATAAACGTTTTCTCAAATGTTTATAAAAAGCACTTTGTAAATGTTATCTTTCAACAGAAATAAAAGACATTATAATTAACTATAAAATAGTTGGTTTATCAATGTTAGATATACCTCAGCCTCGATCACAATCCTGAGGATATTTAAATGTTGGAAGTTGGATTATCCCATCAGGTTTTCCTATAAAAGACTGCATGAAAGTGAAGGAAAGTGAAGTCACTCAGTGTGTCCAACTCTTTATGACCGCCGTGAACTATACAGTCCATGGAATTCTCCAGGCCAGAATACTGGAGTGGGTAGCCTTTCCCTTCTCCAGGGGATCTTCCCAACCCAGGGATCAAACCCAGGTCTCCCACATTGCAGGCAGACTCTTTACCAGCTGAGCCACAGGGAAGCCCAAGAATACTGGAGTGGGTAGCCTATCCCTTCTCCAGCAGATCATCCCGACCCAGGAATCGAACTGGGGTCTCCTGCATTGCAGGCGGATCCTTTACCAACTGAGCTATCAGAGAAGCCCTGATATATAGGGACTGTATATACTCTATAAATCATTCATTCATTTATTCAACAGGTACTTAGTGAGAACCAGCTCTGAATGAGGTATGAGGGATACAGCAGTGAAGAGTGTGAGTCCTTTTTTCTCAGGAACTTACATTCCATGAGGACAGCAAACACATAAATAAGTGTGAATAAAAGTGAATAAATAGGTATATAATGCCTCAAAGTGATAACGAATGCTGAAAATAAATGGGAGTCAGGCGGAGGGTACTGGTTCATTCAGGATGACTCACAAAGAGTTGTCCTATGAAAGGACAGTTGCTCTGAAGCCTAAGAAAGTGGGGGTGACCCAGGGTGTTATCCAGGGAGGCCCTGTCCAGTGCACAGTTGCTGAGGCAGGGAGGCACCTGAGCCATCTGGGAACTAGCATGGAGGCCAGTGGGCTTGGAAGAGGGGGAAGGCATAAGGGCCCAGGGGTGCAGGTCCTTGGAGGCCCCCTTTAGACTTTAGCTTTTACACTTGTAGTGAGACAGCCTTGAGCATGACCGGAGTACTGTTCCAGGATGTGTCTGGCAGCTGTGAAAATAGATCGTAGCAGGTAAAAGCAGGACAAACTGGTTGAAGGGATAGAGGATAATCCTGATTTTGTTCTTCCTGGACCAGAGAAGGTGGAACTGAATCCCTAGACGGTCACTTTGTTAGACTAATGACATATATTTCCCATGGTTTTCAAAGTATATCCATATCCATTACCTGGTTGCATCCTCATTATTATATCCCCAGAGTTATAGGCATACCAGCTACTCATTCCCGCTTCAGAGGAGAGTCTTGAGACTCAGAAAACTTAACCCTCCTGCCTCAGACCATAAAAAGTAGACCTGAGATGGATTGTGACTCCCAAGCCAGTGCTCTTTCTGCCAAACCGCAGTCATGGTCCAGCCTTCTATTTCCTATCTCACTTCTTTGGATCAGAGAGCTACCAGACCGCTGCAGGGTAAGAACTGAGCTTCCTGAACTTTCTAGAACCAGGATGGGATATTTACACACACAGTCTCATGTCTTCTTTACAGCCATCTTCCAGGGAAGCAGAGCACCCTTATTTTAAAGCAAAGGACCTACTTGAAGGACCGATTTGCCCAAACGTCAGGCCAACCACTGATGGATCTAGATCCATTGGAACCCTTATCTTTCTGATTCTAAAACCCCAAAGCCTCTTAAGCCCAGAGTAGTTAAATGATGAAATGAACACGGAAAGCCCATTCTTGCATTCCTTCTCCTGAGGGGCCAGGAAGGGAAGGGACCCAAATCCAGAGAGGGGTAGGAATCTATTCAGGAGCCCCCCCACCATTCCCCATTCCCCAAGGTCGTTCTGAGCGTGTGTTCTGTCTCTCCGTCTAGGATGCTCCAAGGTGACCTGCATCAGCTTGACCCGCGAGGCCTCCATTAAACTGTCCCCCTTGCACGGCAAACAGATCTCCATCCGCTACCTGGACATGACGGACTGCTTCGTGCTGGAAGACGAAGGCCTGCACACCATCGCGGCCCACTGCACGCAGCTGACCCACCTGTATCTGCGGCGCTGCGTCCGCCTCACCGACGAGGGCCTCCGCTACCTGATGATCTACTGCACCTCCATCAAGGAGCTGAGCGTCAGCGACTGCCGCTTCGTCAGCGACTTTGGCCTGCGCGAGATCGCCAAGCTGGAGTCCCGCCTGCGGTACCTCAGCATTGCGCACTGCGGCCGGGTCACCGATGTGGGCATCCGCTACGTGGCCAAGTACTGCGGCAAGCTGCGCTACCTCAACGCCAGGGGCTGCGAGGGCATCACGGACCACGGCCTGGAGTACCTCGCCAAGAACTGCGCCAAACTCAAGTCCCTGGACATCGGCAAATGCCCTCTGGTCTCTGACACGGGCCTGGAGTGCCTGGCCCTGAACTGCTTCAATCTCAAGCGCCTCAGCCTCAAGTCTTGCGAGAGCATCACGGGCCAGGGCCTGCAGATCGTGGCGGCCAACTGCTTTGACCTGCAGATGCTGAACGTGCAGGACTGCGAGGTGTCCGTGGAGGCGCTGCGCTTCGTGAAACGCCACTGCAAGCGCTGCGTCATCGAGCACACCAACCCTGCCTTCTTCTGAAGGGACAGCCTCCCGCCGTCGCTGTCGCCGTACAGACCTGAACAGAACACGTTGGTTTTTTTGTTTTGTTTTGTTTTTTCAGAGCAGCCTATGTAAGCACCGACACCCACTCGGAACAGCTTCTTTCTTCCAGGAAGGTTCTTCTTAAGGATCTGGCTTTTCTTCTTTCTAATTTCTCACGGGCAACAGAGGGTTAGGAAAGGAGGGTGAGGGAGCCCCATTTCTATTCCAGACAACGGTTTTTTGCAGGGGGAATCAGGTCATTGGTGGTGATGTCTCTTCTCAAAAACATGTGCCTCAGAAAGCTGACTGCGATGTCTTTAAGAACGCCCCCTTTTCAGTTTCTTTCCTCCTGGCCACATCCCCGGAGTTCTGCACCCCATCCATCCAACCGTACCCCTCCCTCTCCTACAGTAACAACAAATTGTCAGAATAATACTGCTCATGGCACCCCACTCCAGTACTCTTGCCTGGAAAATCCCATGGACGGAGGACCCTGGTGGGCTGCAGTCCATGGGGTCGCACAGAGTCGGACACGACTGAGCAACTTCACTTTCATTTTTCACTTTCATGCATTGGAGAAGGAAATGGCAACCCACTCCAGTGTTCTTGCCTGGAGAATCCCAGGGACAGGGAAGCCTGGTGGGCTGCTGTCTATGGGGTTGCACAGAGTCAGACACGACTGAAGTGACTTAGCAGCAGCAGCCACACCTCCTCCTCTTTAAACTGCTTGACTGGCCTAAACCACACTCTCCCATCCCATACCCAAGCAAAATTCTTGTTAAATAAACGTCACAGCACCTGCTATATACGCAGCACTTATAAACCCTTTTAAAGAATCACTTGCAGCAGTTAACAGGGTGAAGGAAGAGACCTGCCTTGTTCCTCCCATCCCACTCCCGCTCCACCACTTACTAGCTGTGTGACCTTGGGCAAAACACTTGACTTCTCTGGGCTTCTGCTTCCAGCCCTGAATCAGAGGACTTCCTCTGATCTAATCAAGGATGAGCTTCATGCCCATTTTAGAATTGAGGGAGCAAGAGATGTCAGTAAACCCAAGCTCCTTGGCAGCACAAGAGGCATCTACCTCTTCCAAGGATATCTATTCTGTGATGCTTTCAGGAGGCGTGCCAACCCCACCTCCTGTATGTTCTTCTCCCCAATCTGAGTGTCATTCAGTTTGTTTCTTTTGATGAGCGAGTCTCTTGGTCATCTTCTCTTGCCCAGCCAGATGGACGGCTTCTGTACACACATGCTTTTGGCATCACCCCACTCCACCCCATCGCACGGAGGTGATGGAATTCCTAATCACAGCAAAACCCACATCCCCCAGTCAGGTTGATCTTTCTGAGTGTTTCCAAGTAGGAGGGAAGACACTCACAATTTTTAATTAACAAGGGAGGCCCAGGAGAACATGTGTCCTCCAGGGTTTGTCAAATCCCTGTCGCTGCACACGTGGCGTGCACGCACACATCTGCCCTGCAGCTGGTAGGAACAGATGCCTCAGTTCTTTGTCATTCAGATCACATTTCTGTTTTCTCATCTATTTATTTTCTTGGGCATCCAGACTGCATCACGTGAAGCCTGTTGGGGTTAAGTCATAAGTGTTTACGTGTGCAGATTGCCACCCTGTGTGCCTCCCCTGTGATGTCTGCTTGTCCTTCCTCAAATATGCAGAGCAGATTTCCAGGTAGTTTAAATCCTGTCCACTCAAAAGTGCCCCACAAATGGAAGAGGGAACACGTGATAAGACGTAGGCACTGGCCCACCAGCTAAGACTTTGATATCCAACATTAAAGCCGTTGCCAAGTATAAATGTGAAATGGTCCTATTTGGATGGAAATCCATTTGCTATCCTCATTCATGCAAAGTCAGGATGCCAATAATCCCATTGCTTGTTTTCATGTCATTTCATTGATTTTTGTTAATAAGCCCATGACCTCTCTTAAATTATTCTCTGGCAACACCCCTCCTCCTTCACTTTCCAAACAGTTCATTCATTTCTTTCTCAGAGGACCCACCCTCCACACCCAGAGCCTGGTATCTCCAAGCTAAGCACATGGAACAGCTTCACATCCAGCCTATACACCGCTTGACAGCTGCACTCCCATGTCAGGCTCCCTGCGTGTCTTTGTCTTATTTTGAGAAGGAGATAGCAGTGAGATGCATCACATGATATATGGCCACCTGTCCAGTCAACACCGTCAGCAACTTGGAGGTGCAGTCAATGCCACGTGCCACAGGGAGAAAGGAATTGTTTGTCTGGGGAGAGTATCTAGTAACAACATTTAGAACCATGAAAGGGATTGAAGGTAGCATTCCCCTGCTGTGTGACTTGTGACTCTGTTCAAAGCTTCAGAATATAAGTCACAAAGGATCGTCCCTAACCCTTGGTACTGAGATCTTCCAAGTGAGCCAATGTAATACTCCTGGAATAAGAGGAAAGATCCAAAACGGCTCACACAACCAGAAAGGGAGTGTCCCATTCCAAATATCTTGATCACCACCTCTTGACCATAGCACCTACACTGTCTTCCAAACTTGAGACAAAGCCAGCCTTCACACTGATTACCTGGCATGCCCTATCTTTCCCCGTTTCGGTCTTTCTCCCAGTCTGCTCTTCACCCATTCCACTTCCCCTTGTCATATGAATCTATGACAGTGGTTCCTGGGGAAACAGCTCAGCAGATTTTTAGAGACCATGCAAAAAGCCTCACTAGGAAATTTACCTGTTTTTAAACATTGCTTCCTTCCTGCCTCTGCTAAATTGAATGCTCATTGTTGTTGTTATTGTTTTTTAATTCTAATGTTCAAATCACTGCGTGCTGTATGACTCTAGAAAGCCTTAATTTACTACCACCGAGAAATAAAGCAATATGTTGGTAATCAGGTTCAGCCTCATTTAATTCCCTGGCAGAGTAGCCTGATGTTCAGATGGGGAAACTCAAGAGTGAGGGAGAAACCTGCCTCCTGTTGAAATAGAGAGCACGTCAGGTCACTGCTGCTGCTGTCAAAGTTGCACCCGTGGCTGTGTCATTCCCCTTAGCTCATTGTCTTTGGCTAAAAATTAGCAGGTAAGTAAAAATCATTACATTCACAGTTTATATCTTCAGTTCCCTAACCCACCTTTTGATGGTACAGCAAAAAAAAAAAAAAAAAAAAAAAACCTGGAAGGGGAATATGGCAACTTGATTGAAAAGGAAAAATTATCAATCGATTGGAAAAAAGGAAATGCCAAATATCTCCCTACCCAAACCTTTAGATCAGAGAAATTAGTATGGCAAAAAGCAAGTACTGAGAGGTGAATGGAAAATTCCATCTTTAGCAAGTAAAAACATTTTCAGTTCAGTTCCGTTCAGTCACTCAGTCGTGTCCGACTCTTTTCGACCCCATGAATCTCAGCATGCCAGGCCTCCCTGTCCATCACCAACTCCCGGAGTTCGCTCAGACTCAGGGCCATCGAGTCAGTGATGCCATCCAGCCATCTCATCCTCTGTCGTCCCCTTCTCCTCCTGCCCCCAATCCCTCCCAGCATCAGAGTCTTTTCCAATGAGTCAACTCTTCGCATGAGGTGGCCAAAGTACTGGAGTTTCAGCTTTAGCATCATTCCTTCCAAAGAAATCCCAGGGCTGATCTCCTTCAGAAGGGACTGGTTGGATCTCCTTGCAGCCCAAGGGACTCTCAAAAACATTTTAGGAGATGCCAATTTTAAAAGTAGCTATCCTCAACTTCCTTCTTACCCTGATTCAGCTGCTTAAGGACTATCACATAAACCAACAGGACTGTTAACTGCTTTGAAATATTAACTCAAGGTAGCTGCATACAATTCTTGTCAAGATCCCAGAATAAAGTTAGCAGTAAATAAAATGCATATGCCCTGGAGGTTCATAATTTCTTATATTGACATTTGTTGAGAATTAAAGTCTTCGAGACGTTTGACATCCAAGAGCCCACAACATGAAACCAGTTTAGTATTTTTAAGTGAAAAAGAATTTTTTTTTTGCAGTAAAACTGCCTACCATGTCTAAATTTTCACAGAAAAATCATCAGAAAGTAGTGTTTTTGTTCAATAGCTGGCAATCATGATTAGTTCAGGAAGAAGTTAATTTGCAGAAATGCTGAATAGACAGTAGAAAAGGGAGCAGGAATATTTAGTGATGAGGTAAATATTGCATGAATATGTTCATGCAGTCTATGAAACAAAACTGGTTTTCCTCTTTCCATGCTCAAATGGTTTCTTCTTTTTGCTTCACACACCAGCATGCTAAGTCGCTTCAGTCGTGTCCAACTCTGTGACCCCATGAACTGTATGTAGCCTGCCAGGCTCCTCTGTCCATGGGATTCTCCAGGCAAGAATACTGGAGTGGGTTGCCATTTTCTTCTCCAAGGAATCTTCCTGACCCAGGGATCAAACCCATGTCTCATGTTCCTGCATTGACAGGTGGGTTCTTTAACAGTAGCGCCATCTGGAAAGCCCCTCATACAGCAGTAGTGGTTCTAAATGGTGCAGGAAGGAGTGGTGCATGGAGAGAGGAGATCCTGTTGCTGTCTCTCTGCTGGGGATGCTGATACCATACCATCATTGAGCCCTGCCTAAACACAGCTCCCGTTGCCCAAAGAGCAATTCATACTCGTTCCATAAAGACGACCACCAGATGGGCAAAGTTGTTCACTGAAGGCAAGAAAATATTGGGTTGACTAATAAGTTCTTTCGGGCTTTTCTGTAAGATGGTACAAAAAACCAGACGAACTTTTTTGGTCAACCCAGTACTTCCACAGACATTCAAACTGGGGACACACCAATCAAGACTATATCCAGGATATGATGATTCCTCCTTTCCTTGAGTGCAACATTATCTCCTAAAGCCACAGGTCCATTTTTGTAGTCTTTTTTTTCCTTCTCAAGTTAGCAGATCAACTTGAATTTGAAACTACATGAGATGAAAGAGCATGGTCTTTTGGGAGCTGAATAGTTTTCACCATCCCTGCCGTTAAACAGCACAGTGGTGGCATCTTCAGCAGGATGCAGCTAGAATGCTGATCTCATGGACCATCCAGGAAGGCTACGTGAAAGCTCTAAACTATTGCTCAGGCTGCTGTTGCTGCTGCAAAGTCGCTTCAGTTGTGTCCAATTCTGTGCGACCCCATAGACAGCAGCCTACCAGGCTCCCCCGTCCCTGGGATTCTCTATGCAAGAACACTGGAGTGGGTTGCCATTTCCTTCTCCAATGCATGAAAGTGAAAAGTGAAAGTGAAGTTGCTCAGTTGTGTCCAACTCTTAGCGACCCCGTGGACTGCAGCCTACCAGGCTCCTCCATCCATGGGATTTTTCAGGCAAGAGTACTGGAGTTCAGAAGATAGCAATCAACATCATCCAGGTATCAACGTAGGGCTTGGAAATATCATTAAAAAATAAAATAAAACTTGATCTAAAGATTTCCAAATCTGCTTATTTCTATGTTGTCGAATGTTTCTCCTTCTGGCCACTCAGCTATTGCATTTTATACTGATGAAATCAGCATGTCTGAATTCTATCCTGGCTCATGTAATGATCAACATATTAGGGAAACTGGATGTTGCAGTCTTTCTCCATGAACAGTGAGTCCCCAGGGAGTGCTAGTCATTTCTTCTGAAGGAGCAGATGGTACTCAGCCTCCTTTAACTCCTTTAATGAAGGTTTATTGATCAGGTACTATGAGATGTTCTGGGTGAATAAGAAACAATATCATTTCCCTAAAGGAACTCCTATCAAATAATGTCATGCAAGTTATAAGGTGGAAAAGGGAATAGAAAAAGGAGATATACTTTCATTCATTCAACAAATAAATATTTTTTTTAAGAACCTAGTATGTGTCAGACACCATGCGGGCACTAAGAGTCTTGCCCTGATGGTTGAAAAAAAGAAATAATTTGCCTTCAGTTAGTCATATGGAAATAGAAAGTTCTCTTTTGTCCTAAGGTCATCCCATAGATTAATTCCTATATACACATACACACTGTCTCTCACACACCCACACACACACATATAATCTCTAAAAGATGGGAACATTTTGAAAAAACAACACTGAAATATAAATTCTTGGAAAAACTCTAAGAACCTCAAAACAGCCTGATGCTCTCCCAAACAACATCCAGTCCAAACATACAGACACAGCCCAGAGAACTGCCATCCTGATTTCCCCAGAATCTAGCTCAAGGAGAGGAAGATTGTAGGTTCTTCTCTCAAGAATCCTTGGATTCTTCAGCCAACATGATGCTCTTTGGTTTTACCCTAATCCTCGTGCACTTTTGATGGGAACGGTCAGAATAAGCAGGTTTCTCAGTGCGCTGAGTCTCCTTATAAAGAACCAGTCTGTGTCAGTTATCTCAACCATACTGGAGGACCCAAGTAAGATTGATTAAGTAGCCATTAAAATTGCCAAGGAATGGATTTCACTTGTAAATTCCCCGAGTATGGGTTCTTTGAAGCTTCACATTTTATCAGGGTAGTCAATGTGAAATTATCTGCCCACAGTAATAATCAGCTAAACAAGGAAATGCATTAGAAACTGGGAGAGTGATAGGAAAGCTTTTAATTCCTGTTTCTCTGCAGTCAGAGGCAAAATCCTCCTGGTTTTTCAGAGCCCCAAAGCTCTCCCGAGTCTGAGTAGTAGTAGACTTATTAAGCTCATTGCCAGATAGGCACACAAAAGATAGAAGGGAGGGGATTTCTCATTACAAAGATTAACCAGTAATTGGTACTTCCTTTTTCTCTAATCTTCTACCAACCGCTAATGAACACACAGCCACCTTCTATAAATAAAATCTTAAAAAAAAGAAATCCACGTTTCACATCATGAATGAATTCTACATGGGTATTTACATTAAGAATTTAAACAAACTTATCATGGTCCTTTTCATTTAAGAGAAAGTAGATACAGGAACAAAGCTGTCACAACTGATATATATCCTTCTTCATTTTATCTCAAAACCTTTCTTTGGGAGATGGAAACCAAAACAGACATGATTACCTTTGTATAATTTTACATTTTTCAGACTTCCAGTGTAACTACACAAATGCATTGAATTTCAAAATGTGCCATCTCTCATTTTGCAGTCCCACCCCCCAGTAATGGAGAAATGTGAGAAATGGGGGTTTTTCATGTTCCCTGGCCACTTGGTAAATCCCCTGAAAAGATCATTTTGCTGAACAGATCCTTGTCTTAGTAGAAGATCCAGAGAGGGAGAATTCAGACCATTTCTTTTGTTCTTGTTACAGCCACACAGGCCAGCAAGTGATTTATGACATAGTTGATCTATATGAATGATGTTCATGAAGCACAAGTTTCCCATCAGCTAGTCAGAGTGTGAGACTCCAGTTGACTCTTCTATGTTCATAATTTTAAAACACCCAAAGAATAATGACCATGAGCATGCTGGAAGTTTGGAGACCAAGAAGCTGTGGATTTAAAATGAAAAAAAAAAAAAAAAAAGAAAGAAAGAGGAAAAAAAATAACATTCAAGTAACGACCTCTAACTCACATAATGAAAACCAGAGTCTCCTCCGGATTTCCAAGCTGGCATTGTTTCACTGGTACTCTCACCTTGGGGCTCCTGGGTGTGATGTTTCTTTTAAAAATAGTGCCCTCAGGAAAGCAGTGGGAAATACAAACACTGCCACGGGAGGGCATTAGTCTCCTTTCCTTTTAAAACGTGTGCTTAATCCCACATGCATGAGGCAAAATAAAGCTTAAAGGTGATCGTGTTATGTAAGGAGTCTTTTTGCTTTTACAAGAAGAAAAGCCACACGTTCTCAGGTACTGTCTCTGTTTCTTTGACTTCCCTCATCCTCAATTCACTGGTTTCAGGGCTCCAATGCTTGATTCTTCACAGTCAATAGCTTATTTTGGCCATGAAGAAAAGCGACCTTTCTTTCCTGATTTTCTGGTCAATGCACAGTATTATATCAGTAACTTCACAATAGAGTTCCTCTTCCAGGTTTGGTAACCCAGAGTTAAAGCTTGGGAGCAACTGGAATCCAAGAAAGGCCTTGGGAGAATTTAGCTGAATGTCTGCTTTGGCTGAAACTAAGAAATCTTTAGCAAGTGCAACCTTTTAAACTTTTTTAAAGGTTATTATTTACTGACTCTGTGCTTAGTCTCTCGGTCATGTCCAACTATTTGCAACCCCATGGACTGTGGCCCACCAGGCTCCTCTGTCCATGGGATTCTCCAGGCAAGAATACTGCAGTGGGTTGCCACGCCCTCCTCCAGGGGATCTTACCAACCCAGGGATCAAACCCAGGTGTCCCTCATTGCAGAAGGATTCTTACTGTCTGAGCTACCAGGAAAGTCCATTTTTTGACTCTAGTGAAATGAATTTTATGTATCTCATATCTTTTATATAAAATTTATAAATTGTATGTATTACCTTTTTGCACCCCTGGAGGTTCATTGGTAAAGAATCCACCTGCCAGTGCAGGAGATTTGGGTTTGATCCCTGGATAAGGAAGATCTCCTGGAGGGGAGCATGGCTACCCACTCCAGTATTCTTGCCTGGAAAATCCCATGGACAGAGGAATCTGATGGGCTATATTCCATAGGGTCACAAAGAGTTGGACACTACTGAGCGAGTAAATGACATTAACCTTTTGCTTAGTTCTGCTCCTTGAGTTCTCTGTGGCAAAGGATGAAACACAAATTCAAGTTGGAGTCCTATTTTTTTTTATCCTGTTTTTTGTTTTGTTTTTCACTGTGCTAGGTGGATGTGGCCACTGTTGTTTAGCACACCATTTTCAGAAGATGTGCCCCTTTTGGGGGGCCTATGGTGACTTCAAAGAACTTCTCAGGCTACATTGCTAAGTGTGGGTAGCTCAGTATTCAGGAGAAAATACCACTGTCAGGGCCCTGGAGTAATTTTTCGGGGACACAGAATATTGTTGGAGATGATCCTCGAAATATAACCAGCCTTGATCTGGAAGACTAGAGGTGTTACACTGTATTTCTCAAAGGTGAATTCAAATTGTATTATTGTTGTTCAGTGGCTAAGTTGTGTCTGACTCTTTGCAACCCCATGAACGGCAGCATACCAGGCTTCCCTGTTCTTCAATATCTTTTGAGCTCAAACTCCTGTCCACTGAGTCAGTGATGCCATCCAACCATCTCATCCTCTGTCATCCCCTTCTCCTTCCCTCAGTCTGTCCCAGCATCAGGGTCTATATGCAGAGGCTTAATTACCCCATAGCTATAAACTGTAAGTGTAACAAATTTGGAAGGCTTTTTGAGTTTTTTTGCCAAACCTAAAACTTCATTATTAATTTGTAGATGTTCACTCACCACTTTCAATTTCCTACTAATTTCCCTGGATGGTCCTGTTTGTGCAGCATTTACAGTGGGAATTTTGCTCCTGTTTGAATCCAAGGCTCCTCATCTCAATGATTAGTGACTACCAGGAAATCTCTTGAAAATGGTTACAAAATTATAGGTAAGCGCTCAATAGATGAGACTTAAAATTTCAAAAAGCCACTGAGAGAAACATTTTAAGTTTCTTTATGAGACTTTGTTTCTGGTAGAACATCACCAGACCAAAAGGTTTGTAGGTCTTTTGTCTTGCTTTTAATGAATACCCAAATATTTCCCTTCTATATGTCCAGGAATGGAATTGAAATACAAATAAGTGATTCTTTAAAAGATTAAGTTTCATTTTTAGAAGTGTTCCAACTTCGGTTAAAAGGATTACAATCAGAAATTTTTTATCTCGGTTTGCCTTCATCATGGGAATACCTGCTGGTCCCTCTGCTTTATGTAACTATACAAAAAAAAAAAAAGAAAGAAAACTTTGCTTTCTGTCTGGGTTGTAATGGGTGCAATAGACATGAATCATGAGGTAGACAAGCTCTGAATACCACTGATTGTATTCCAAGATATTATTAGCATAGAGATAAATTTAAGTCTGCTTCAAGTTAGTATCGAGCAGTTAGCCTCAATAGGATTCATGTATATCTGAACACCTAATCCTTCAGAAAACTTCTTTTAACCACCGTCCTTCTGATTTAGCAGAATCAGAATAAAGAGTAGAAGGGCTTACAGGCCCTTTCCCCAAGCTTCCTAAAACCTTTCTCTACCACTAATCTAAAAGCAGAGTGTCTTGCCAAAAGACAGACAAAACACACTTAGGTCATTTGTTCTCAGCTTCTTTGTTAACCTCTTCCAAATGGCCCTGAATTTACCTTGGTCCAGCATTTGGGATGTCTTTAAGCTTTCTGAGGTAATTTCTTAATATCTCCACCAGCACTCCTGTGAACATTAGATGTCCATGGTGGCAGAACTTCAATATGGTCTTGGACTAAGGTACCTGCTGCATGCTTGCATGCTCAGTCGCTTCAGTTGTGTCTGACTCTGCGACACTATGGACCATAGCCCACCAGGACCCTCTGTCCATGGGATTCTCTAGGTAAGAATACTAGAGTGGGTTGCTGTGCCCCGCTCCATGGGATCTTCTCAACCCAGGGATCGAACTCACATCTCCTGCATCTCAGGCAGATTCTTTATCACTGATTCCTCAGAGAAGCCCAAAGTCCCTCCTACAGTCCCCAGAAGGACAAACACAGAGATACTGACCAACTCTGCCCCTGACATGTATTACAGATACAAAGGGGGAAAGTCATCCTTAATTTCTCATAACATGGTCAAATCTGATCAAGCTAATTAATCATCAGATTAGGATTTAACAGTTCGTAATTGGTTCTGCCACTGATTTTCTGTTAATGTTTGGAAGCATCACTTAATTTCTACGTTAGAAGATATGACAACAACAATGGTTAAGGGGCCAGGCTTTTTGGACCATTGTTAATGTTTTATATGGCAGACTGGTTTACATATAAAAGGCAGATCTAGCTATAGATATACATGTGTGCATGTACATATATGTGTATATTTGGGCAAGGAGTACCCAGAACTGATGGCATCTCATAAAAATTTCTGATGTTCCTGAAATTATCACTGGCTCAGTTTTTTATTTAGCTTTGAGACTCAGAACAAAACAGCAATGGAACCACATCTATCAAAAATATTGAGTGCTGCATCTGCCCTCAATTTTTATCAAAATCATTGTGAATCTTGCCAGTCTGTCCAACCAAAAAGAGGAGAAGAATAGAGATATTCTACTGATGCTGGAATAAGGACAAGAAAGATGTTTGACTCAGCCAATAAAATCAAAACACTATAGGGGAAAGCCAAGGGGATAAATAACCCATCTGAATTAGGATGCAGACAGGGCTTCATGGCTTAGATTTTTTTTTTTTTTCTCAGCTCCAGTTACTAGGACTAAAGATGAGGGTATTTGCCAATGGCACCCAAAAGCCTCCCCTTCGCCAAACACAATATTTTTTCCAATGTGGTAGTGAAATGTGTCTTTCGTACTGATTTTTAAAATTCCCTAGCCAGATTTTTTATGGAAAAAACTATAGCAGAATGAATGCCATTGATAATCAGAAGTAGTCTGCATAGTCTGCATTCTGGGGAAATACTTTCCAAAAAACACAGCTACGTTTTTGGATGTGCTGCCTCTTAGCGTTTTCTTCTGGGCAGAGCAGTTGGGTCTGGCTATTAAAAGACATAACTCAAGGGCAGGCTGAAGATGTGACGCATTCTAAAGATGCCAAAGAAATACTTGGTCGTGTAAGTCTTACATTGTTATTATTGCTTTATTTTTAAGCTGCATATTTGGGCATGTGGAGTAATACACAGAAAGGAGTAAAGGACTGTTATGTGTAATTTGTTCAGATCAGAGTTTGCATTAGCTCAGTAACACCAGAAGGACTGATATTCACAGCTCGCTTGGTGAGAGAAATTTGAGGAAATGACATGGCAGCAGGAGAGAGAAATGCATTTGCACTGAAATTTGTTGCATTGCAAACAATTTATAAAAGAATGCTATTATTAGTTTCCTACCATAGATTACAGGGCTTCCCTGGTGCCTTAGATGGTACAAAATCTGCCTGCAATGCAGGAGACCTGGGTTTGATCCCTGGGTCTGAAAGAGCCCTTGGAGAAGGGAATGACTATCCACTCCACTATTCTTGTCTGGAGAATCCCATGCACAGAGGAGCCTGGTGGGTTACAGTCCATAGGGTCACAAAGAGTTGGACATGACTGAGCAACTAACACAAACACATATAGATTACAAAAATACCCCCAAATATGGCAATTTAAAGAAATAGATGTTTATTATCTCACAGCTCCTGTGGGTCACAGAACAGTATTACAACTGTATCATAAGTTCTGTATCTTGCAGAATTTGAGAACAGTTTACTGGGCAGTTCAGCCTCAGGGTCTTTCAGTTAGGATACCATCCTTGGCTATAGTCATCTGAAGGCTTGACAGGATGGAAAACCCACTTCCAACCTCACTCAGCAGCTACTGGCAGGAAGCCACTGGGCAGCTGGTGTCCCCCAGAATGAGTGAGCAAGAATGAGGATAAGAGATGGCAAGCAGGAAGCCAGATGACCTTGATGAGTTTTCTGCTCCATCCTATTGGTCACACAGACAGAGGTTGGTACAATGTGGGAGACAACTACAAAAGCCGTGAATTCCAATTGGCAGGGATCACTCTGGGCTATCTTGGAGGCTGGCTACATAAAATGCATTCTTTGTTTTTTTTTTTTTAAATGTATTTATTTATATTTTAGCTGCATGGGGTCTTGGTTGCAGCACTTAGGATCTTTGTTGCAGTCTGCAGGATCTAATTTCCTGACCAGCGAACAAACCTGGGCCCCTTGGATTGGAAGCTCAGAATCTTAGTTACTGGACTCACCACAGAAGCCCCCAGCCTCCCATTCTTGAAAAACAATCAGCTCTTAGTTCTTTCATCCTGTCAATGACTACCTCTTCTAATTCCTTTCTCTCAGATGCCAAGAGAATAAAAGAAGGAAGAGAAGATGGAGAGGAGAAGAAATAAGAGGAAAAGAAAGAAGAAGGTGAGGATGAGATAAAGGCAGAAAAGGAAGAGGAAAACTGTGCAGGAAGAAAGAAAATGAAGAGAAAAAATGCTCTGTATTTTCTTTTGAAAAGCCTTTGTTTTGCCAGCTTCTAAGCCCGGATCATCTCTAGGCATGCCACTGCCTGTCCAGAGTCTCATTAATGGGCTTTGCTATAATGTGGTAGCTTACTCAGTTTCTCGATTTCCTTCTTCCACTAATAATCACTCCAAGGAGAAAAGAGTTTTCTAAGGATGTTATTTCCCCAAAGATATGAATTATGCCAAATGTTCCCCTTGTAACACTAATGTTAGCTATAAGACAGTTTTCATTCTAAATAATTACTTTCATTAAACATATTAGAAGACACTGTCTCTTTCATGATCTGCTATCCCTTATTCAACATCTAACCCTCAATTCATTCAGGTCTCTGCAAAATGTCTCAAGCAATAAATTTTTCCTTGGGTTTAGTTTTAGAGGAAAAAAAAACACACAAAAAAACAAAATAACTGTACTCTCCAGGCAAGCTTGCCTGCTTTCTTTAACAGTCCACAAAGATAACATATCTCATTGTAATTTATGTTTTCCTTCATTTCTGCAAAGTCTAGAAAATAATTAAGCTCAAACTATAATCTATAACTCTTTGCAGGTAATTAGTAACATCTATTTCTTCTCTAAATTTCATGATTCCTTTTCTTTTTTTTCCATTATGTTTAAAGTTATGTATCACCGCCAATCCTTTTGTAGTAGACAGGATTTATATTCTATATAAATAGTAGATTATGACAGTTCCAGCCAAGAGCAATGATTTTTGACTCAGGCTCCAAAGCTGAAGTCCACAACATATGACTGTCACTCAATTCTAGCAGTACCACTGAAAATGCATGACTCTTAGGTGATATCACCAATTTCTGGAGGAAGATCCTGTCTTTTTATGTTTTGTGTTTTTTTTTTTTTTCCTGAAAATCATGGAGCCAACAGATGATTCAGATTTGTCTCTTCTCTGAGTCAACTTGGATACTATTTGTTATGTCCTCAATTGTGTCTCTCCCTTCTGCAAAACTCATACATTGATGTGCTAACCCCTAGTAAATCAGAATGCGACTGTATTTGGTGACAGGGTCTCTCCAGAGGTAATTAAGTTACAATAAGTTTATTAAGTTCTTTCTTAGGAGAAACAGCCTGGGGACATCTTGATCTTGAATATCTCATCTCCAGCAATGTGAGAAAATAAATTTCTGTTGTTTAAGCCACCCCGTCTGTAGTGCCTTGTTATGGCAGCCAGAGCAAATGAATACACTGTTTTATCCTCCCACAAAGGAATAAAAATCAAAGCCTTCAATATTTTCATAATCCAGGTCAAGCCATAATTGGGTACAATTTGATTTGAAGATGTGAAATCAGGTACAGACGGAGTACAGGGAACAGAATGGCAGAAATCTTGCTTACAGGTGTCAGCTGCTTCCTTAGTGAATTTCTGGAAGTATCTAAAACATGGTCAGCCTGGTCTACAGCTCTCTCCTCTGAATTCTGCAGGGGTAGGTAATGCTAATAATGGCAGAGGGGTATCAAAGGGAAGATTGTTACCTGCAGAACCCAAAGCCTATACGTCTCCATCAGTTCTGAAGCACCAGTGTTGGCTACATCCTTAATGACTCCAACTCACCAGCTGTCATCTTCCATTCATCTTTTGAAATTACTTTAAATCCTTGCATATGCTTTTCTAAACCCACAGATGGTAAGGGGTCTATGAGAGAGAGACCTTGAAATGTGGGCATCCTACATCAATATTCATGTCAAGATCACATTGACACATCCTTACTTCCCAAGGAGACACAAAGGAGCACTTCTTGGCCCAGAGGATGTTTGCATGCACAAATCTGCTGACATCATGGCTGGATAACATTTCCAGCATCCAATTTGATCTTATGATCTAGTAAAGTGAGATTGTGGGCGGGGGTGGTCAGGTAGAGTTAATGAGTGGAAATTTAGAACCAGGAAATGTTGTTCCCTGCAGATAAACTAAAGACACACAGATATTTCCTTTTCTTTTCCACTTCCTTTTAAAAAAATCTATCGTATTTCCTTTCTGGAAAGGAGATAGAAATATTTATGCTGGTGACATTCTATTATCACCTTCAGAATTTGGTGCAGACAGAGCTATTCCAAATATTTTCAAGCCTTTCTGCAAAGAGCCAACCTTGATAATGGAGGGTCTACCTTAATTTTCTTCTAATCTCTGCTAAACATATATCATGATATTTTTCCTCCATATATATGTTAAACCTCTTTATGAAGGATGCATGCTTTTCAAGGAAGAAAGTAGAATGTTAAACCATTGATTCAAGTATATAGATCTCAGGCATATACACATCTGAGCTATTTTGATGGATGGTGTGTACCTTGTCAATGTCTACTATGATGATAACAGGACTGATAAGGTGTAGTTCACCAGCTACCACATCTTGGCTGGAGGACCAGGGACTATGAATGGTGGCCATGAAAATGCCAGCACTGTCTCCACCACTCACCCCCAGTACCATGACTGGCTGCTTTCTATGACTGCTTCCTTCATCACTTTATCAGAGTGAAGAAGCAGTGGCTACAGTGTGGGGTTCACTGCTACATCCTGAGATGGCTTGGAATCATGGAGATACCAGTAGTCCTGGCATCAAAAGTACCAGCTCTATGTTAGCAATAAGACCATGGGCATCTCACTTAATCTTTCTTCCCCCAGTGGCCTCATCTTTCACATGTGGGAATTTGGCCCAGGTTCTTAGGTTATAGGATAAGAGATGATAAAAGTGCTTTGTCAACTTTGAAGCCCTATAGAAGTATAAGTAATAACTAACTTGTTTGCACTTCCAACAAGGTCTTCAGGGTGCAAATGCAAAAAAAAATGTGTCAAATCTTTTCATGCTTTGCTCCACCAAGCTGTTCGTGGCTATCTGTAGAAAGGCCCTGATCATTTTCTCGTTTATTTGCATAGACATTTCAGGCTTCCCTTATAGCTCAGACGGTAAAGAATCTGCTTGCAATGTGGGAGACCAGGGTTCAATCCCTGGATTAGGAAGATCCCTTGGAAAAGGGAACGGCAACCTACTTCAGTATATTGCCTGGAGAAACCCATGGACAGAGGAACCTGGCAGGCTATATAGTCCACAGGCTCGCAAAGAGTCAGACACAACTGAATGACTGACACTTTCATTTTCACTGGCTTCTTACTCATATAACATCACTGCAACCACGCTCAGATACCAAGCCTGAACTCAAGAACATCAACTATAATTCAAAAGCAGTTAGGTTTGATTCAAATATCGATTTATCTGCTTTCTTAGTACAATTAAGTTCTTGGTGAATATACTCATTTATAAGATACAAAACGGAGAAGGTGATGGCACCCCACTCCAGTACTCTTGCTTGGAAAATCCCATGGATGGAGGAGCCTGGTTGGCTGCAGTCCATGGGGTCACGAAGAGTCGGACATGACTGAGCGACTTCCTTTGACTTTTCACTTTCATGCATTGGAGAAGGAAATGGCAACCCACTCCAGTGTTCTTGCCTGGAGAATCTGAGGGACGGGGGAGCCTGGTGGGCTGCCATCCATGGGGTCACACAGAGTCGGACACAACTGAAGTGACTTAGCAGCAGCAGAAAGATACAAAATGATCTCAATGTAGCCTATTTTCTGAAAATATCCTAAAAATATAACACTTTTGGCTTTCAAGAGAGCCTTCTACAAAGGGAAAGAACTACCAGAATAGTTTGCGTGAATTTTTTTCAATTTTCTTTCCTGTTTGAAAGCATTCTAGGTTCTACATGTCAATATCAAGATGGTGCTCTTAAAAAAACAAACAAACAAACAAAAAAACTATAAGTTTAATTTTAATATATTTACGGCCCAAGAAGGAGCTTTGTCACTTAAATGTGTGTTTTGTGTTGGTTGCTCAGTACTGTCCGACTCTGGGACCTCACGGACTGCAGCCCACCTAGCTTCCCACAACATGGGAAGAATACTGGAGTGGGTTGTCATTTCCTCTTCCAGGGGATCTTTCTGATCCAGGGATCAAACCTAGGTCTTCTGCATTAAAGGTGGATTCTTTACCATGTGAGCCACCAGGGAAGCCTAAAAATGTATGTTTGATGAATGGTAAGTCCTCATCTACATTGTAAGCAATTAGCCAGACTTGGCGCAGTTTGAAAAACTTAAGCATTAACTTAGCCTTTTGAGATTGAGCTTAGGACACTACCAATTTGTTTTGAATTTGGAAACACATCACTTTCCCACATAAAGAAGTTGTCTCTTTAACAGGCACAGTAAGTTTCCTAGGAGAAGGGAAAGACTGGGCACCAAGCCCTGGATTGGGTATTTTCATCTCTGGAAAATGGTACCTCAAGTTTTTTTCTATTCTATCTATTCTGTTCTGTTTTGGCCTATGACAAAAACAAAAACCCAGAAGACAGCCATAGTGTGGTGTTGTCATCTGAAAAACAAAAGGAAACAGCACCATGTAAAAGTTGAGAGTTTGTTTTACCCAGCAGACAAACCTGAGGATTTAAGGACGCAGCCTCTTGCATCACTCTGAGAGACAGCTCCAAAGAGGTGCTGGTGGAGCCAGGATATAGAGGAGTTTTTGCAACAAACACCAGATAGTCAGAACATCAAAAGATTTTAATTTTTTAGTCGCTCAGTCTGATTCTGCAACCCTGTGGACTGTAGCCTGCCAGGCTCCTCTGTCCATGGGATTCTCCAGGCCAGAATATTGGGTGGGTAGCCTTTCCCTTCTCCAGAGGATCTTCCCAACCCAGGGATTGAAACCACGTGTCCCACATTACAGACGGATTCTTTACCAGCTGAGTCACACGGGAAGCCCAAGAACACTGAAGTGGGTAGCCTATCCCTTCTCCAGCGGATCTTCCCTACCCAGGAATCGAACCAGGGTCTCCTGCATTGCAGGTGGATTCTTTACCAACTGAGCTATGAAGGAAGCCATCCAGATGTGGAGGAGGTTGCCAGGGTCCAGCCCGGGTGGATCCAGGGAATTTGAAGTGGGGATGGTGTCAGTGAGGTTCAGGAAACAATTGCTTAATTAAATGTTAATTAAGGATATAAAGAGTGGTTAAATAAGGATAGCTCAGTGAGAAAATTTAGTGGAGAAAAGAGGCTGAATAATTCAGCCAGAAGGTGAGAGAAAGAACGACATGGGGAGACCAAGTTTTGGTGAACAAGGCCCGCACTTTATTTTCCAAAGTAGTTTTTATACCTTAAGTTATGCATAGAGGATAATGGGGGAAGAGGTAGAGTCATGCAGTAAGCCAGGCTTTGTTCCTGCAAACTTATCATATGCAAAAGTTTAGGTGATTTGCATCATCTTCTGGCCCGGAGGCCTGTTAACATTTTAAGACCCTTTCTTCAGAAAACTTATTTTTCTCTAGAGGTGATTGGTCAGTCAGGTGCCACCCTCCAAAAACATTAGATAAAGTTTCATTCCTACAGAGCAAAGATGTGGTGGGCTATAACAAGAAAAAGAATTAACTTAAGGGTCCAAGGTTACAAACATTAAAGCTACTCTTACACCAGTTATATTAATCAATACACTGCCAGGGACACAGCAGGTAAGGAATATGGAAACTTAGCAGCAAACATTGGCCCAAAAAGTGAAAAACCCTTCACCAATACAATTTCTAATCAATCTTTTAACTGCTCAAAGGAATCTGTATTCAGACAGTTTAGAACATCTCATGCCTCTCACGGTTGGGAGGCTCTGAACAATCACATGTGGCCGGAAAAACCTATTCAGGCAGGCTAGAGGACTTCCAAAGGAGTTTGTAGGTTGAAACACTGTCACACCCAGGAATTATTAACTGAAGCTGTAAGTTAACTCTTTTTTCAGAGAGAGGTAGTGGGGGACAGCCCCCCGTAAAGTCAGAGGTGTAGGTGAGAGCACAAAGCAGAAAGTAGGCAGACTCTGGTTTTGGGGGTAGATGCTCGAGAATTTCCAGGGGGACTCCTGAGGCTCGATCCTGCCTTTGCGTGCCGAGCCTCCTTCCTCATGACCTTTGCCACGGGCGGAGCTCCTCACGCTGGCTCCCGGCAGGAGGTGACCAAAAACAGATTAGGGTTTGTGAGAGACATGGCAGTTTCTCCGTGGATGACAGTCAGGTGGAGAGGGGAGCGGGGCTCATGGGTTCTGTTTACCTGTCCTTGAGAGGCCTACAGGAGCATTTGTGATCCGGGCTTTCCAAATTAGGCACCAAGAGGGAACATAATGTATATAGACCAACAGAAGAAAGCAAAGAGCAAATCTTCATTATAATTCCACACGACTCCCACACTGAACTTTTCCTGATTAATTTTTTCTCAAACACAAAACAATGCCGTAAAATGCTCTTACACATGATATTGCCAACAATGCAATGTTGCCTCATGATAATGATCCAGGAGAAACTTTAAGGTTTGAGCATTCCATCTGCTGTCATTCCAGCTAAGTGGAAGTACTATCTCACGTGGGTTTCTATCAAAGTCAGAGCAGAAGGAAAGTTAACTCCAAAGAATGCAAGCAGACACCTATAGAAACTCACATGTGGGTTTAGCCTGCACATTTCAAACCAGCCCCAGTAGAGCCATTCAGCCCAGAACTTTATTCTCATTTCATGGCGATGAAGAACTCTCTAGCATCAGGAACACTGAACTTGGAAGTTGAAATTTATGAAAAGTATCCATTAGAAGTAAAATATGATAAGTTCTTCTATTAGAGTGAGCTGGACTGACCTACTCAATTCTATGTTCTATCTGAGTGTGATTCTAGGGACAAGGTGCTCACACAGCAGAGAGCACAAGGGCTTTGCTGTATTAAGTTGTATCCTACTTTTCTTGAGAAGCTCCCTTAACGCTGAACCTCTGGGAGCAGGTCCAGCCTCAGCCCTTCCCACGGAGGGTCCCTGGGTTTTTTGTGAAAAGTTTCCAATCCCTTCCAAGATCCCTGCACATCCAGGGAGAGGTGACTATTTCTAAGTTCCAAATTTCCTTTGTAGTTCCTAGTATCCACTGAAGATTAAGCTGGGTGACATGAACCAGGTTTTTCCCTTTAATTTCCTCATCTTAGAAATCAGAATCGAAGAACCTACCACATGGGACCATTGTGAGGATTAATTAATACAAGTAAATCACAAGATCACTTGGGTGATTCCTCACAGAAAAAGTCACCTGGCCCTAAAGTTACTTTATGACTAAACAAACACATAGTAAATATATTAATTTTATTTTCAACTCTATCAATACTTCACCAATTACCCTTTAAGGATCAGTAGTTTGAGGACTTAAGAAAGCATCACAGTCACTTGGAGGGCTTGTTAGAAAACAGGCTGACAGGTCTCATCTCTGGATCTTCTGATTTTGATGGAAAATGAGAATTTGCTGCAGATGGTGACTACAGCCATGAAGTTAAAAGATGTTCAGTCTTTGGAAGGAAAGTTATGACAAACCTAGATAGTGTATTAAAAAGCAGACATCACTTTACTGACAAATGTCAGTATAGTCAATGCAGTCTTGTATGGATGTGAGACTTGGGCCATAAAGAAGGCTGAGCACTGAAGAAATGATGCTTTCATACTGTGGTGCTGGAGAAGACTGCTGAGAGTCCCTTGGATTGCAAGTTGATCAACCAGTCAATCCTAAAGGAAATCAATCCTGAATACTCCATTGGAAGAACTGATGCTGAAGCTAAAACTCCAATCCTTTGGCCACCTGATACGAAGAGCCAACTCATTGGAAATACCCTGATGCTGGGAAAGACTGAAGGCAGAAGGAGAAGGGGACAACAGAAGATGAGATGGTTGGATGGCATCACCAGATCAATGGACTTGAGTTTGAGCAAACTCCAGGAGATGGTGAAGGACAGGGAAGCCTGGAGTGCTGCAGTCATGGAGTCACGAGGAGTCGGACACAACTTAGCAACTGAACAACAACACACAGAATTTGCATCCCTTACATATTTCAAGGGAATGCTAATATTCTGATCTGAGGACCACACATTGACGACCATTATTATAGACCATTAACTTCATTAGACATTTTCTCTGGTAAGCAAATGCCTTCATTCTAATTGGGACAAGATCAGGTTAAAGTGCATAAGTCTATTTATGATTCATTTCAAATAATGTATCAGAATTTAGAAGCCATAGTATGTTTTCTAAGGCTATTTTGTAAGTTATTTTCTTTGGGAAATTCAGGAAAGAAAATGAAGACGTAGATGTGAATTTGATACTTAAGGCATCACCCAATCATGTTCAACTTTGGGTATCAATAGTGCCTTGTTCTATTTCCACTGTTTTCATGTCCAAAACCAAACTGAGGAGCTGGGACTCACTATGTGCTGGGAATTTGTGAGGCCGTGGAGCAGATGGTACAATCAAGGGCTTAAAGACCTTTTCTTCACTTCCTGTGAAGTGTTAGCTGTAAGATCTTCTGAGATCACAGAGAGAAAGAATATCTCATTCTCTGGATGGCAAAGTGAAAATCCCCTAGTGTTCACGCGACTTGGAGAGGAAGTGACTGTTCGTTTCATGACGTGGAGAAGCACGTAGAGCAGGGACACAGAGCCCTGAGCCTGCCTTCCATCACATTACCCACAGAGAAGGGACACAGACATGCCAGAGACAGTCTCTATTGGATGCAGACGTCTCCCAAAGAGCGAGTTTATCCTGTTAAATGGCCACCACCACAGCAACTGCTTATGAAATCAGGGGGAGAGTGAGGTGAGGAGGGTCACATGTTCAGACACATAGTGAAAATCATTTTACAAACCTCATTAGGGCTAAAGGAGAGCATGATGAAAATAGCCTGCGTATAAATCCGGACTCGCCAATTAGGCCAACCATCCCCCACCCCCTGGGACCCTATTTCGGCAAAATACAGGTATTAGGAGAATTGAAGCCATTACCCAGACGTCCAACAAAAGCGCTCTTTGATTCAATCAAGGGCCTGCCTTAGTAGGCAGACATAACTTCTATAAATGGAATTGAATCTCATCCCCTTTTCACACAGGATGGGTTCAGCCTTCATGTTTTAAGATGACATCTGGCTAACAGTTCCTGAAGAATGGTCTCCCAGCTTCCTCTAATGTTTTGCTTCACTTTCTGATTTTTCTGGCTGAAAATCCATTCATCACCAATCAAATAGTTAAGTAACAATGATGCATACAGCTCTGAAAAGAAGAACCGACAGACAAATGTTTCCAGAATTTGAGGCATTTCCAATGATTATAAAACTGATGGAAATGTGCATACTTTCGGCTGCTGGCTCAGAAAGATAGGGATGGTACCAGTCAGAGGATTGGACCACAGCCTCTCATCTCCATGGAAATGCCAATCGAAGCACTGCATGTGATTCTGAAAATGTGGTGGTACCTTTATGCTTAAATTCACTGGAGAATGAAATGCCCAGGAAACTTCAAACAAGAAGAATGAAGCTTGGAGGAGAATATCCTGGGAGGGGAGGTAACCCAGGTTAAATACTCTGGATGCAGCCACAGAAACAGTCCCAGTCGTGCAGTGATTATTCTCCTAAGATCTGTCTCTCTAAAACACTGTAAAGCCAAGGAGAAAGACGTGTAAGGTTAGTATAAACATACAGTAGATGGATCCACTACCCACAGTCATACCAGCTTCACACAGGCAATTCTGGTGTCCATTAATCTTCCAATTATCCTTTCCATTCATCAGAATGGCCGTTCATAACTTCCTTCTCAACCTGGAGCTGGTTTCTCCACAGAAGCCTCCCAAAGCCCAAAATAAGGGAAAGTGCACCCCAGTCGCTCTCTGAGCCCACCATCATATTCACTATATTTTGTTGCAGTTTTTAGATTTCTCAGATATCTGAAAGTTCCATGAAGGCAGGGGCCACAGTTCCTCTTTCTGATGTCGGGTGTAATAGCTAATTCAGAGGGGTACGAAAGAATTTGCTGAGAGAAGTAATGAAGGAATGGAAGCTTAGGTGTGAACTTCAGACCACTCTCATAGTTACAAAGGCCTTCACAGAGGTCAAGGTTGTCACAGAAATCAAATGCCTGGGCTCATGCTAAGTCGCTTCAGTTGTATCCCACTCTTTGCGACCCCATGGACTGTAGCCCGCCAGGGTCTTCTGTTCATGGAATTCTCCAGGCAAGAATACTGGAGTGTATTGCCATGCCCTCTTCCAGGGGATCTTCCCATCCCAGGATTCGAACCAGTATCTCTCTTTTACATCTCTCAAATTAGAATAATTTGAGTATATATATGTCTGTCAGAGTTCTCTGTAGTAACAAAGCAAGTTGGAGAGAGAGATGGACAGATAGATAAAGAGATAGATCTTTTGAGAGAGAAAAAGAGAAAATCATTTTAAAGAACTGGTTGAACAAGACTGTGAGGACTTGCAAGTCTGAAATCTGTAGGGAAGTCCCATAGGCTGATAACTCAGGCAGATTATCTATGTTACAGTTCTGAAACAGAATTTCTCCTTCTCTGGGACATGTCCATGTTTATTCCTAAGGCCTTCAGCTGGTTAGACGAGGCCCACTGATACCATGGAAGAGAATCTGAATGTAAAAGTCAATTGATTGTAAGTGTTAATTACATCTACCAAATGCCTTCACAGCAAGCTCTAAACTAGTTTGATGCCATACTGCTGCTGCTGCTGCTGCTAAGTCACTTCAGTCGTGTCCGACTCTGTGCGACCCCATAGACAGATGCCATACTAGTGGGCGCCATAACCTCACCAAGTTGACACATGAAATTAATGTGTCATTGATGCATTTCAGAAAGAACTGTTTATAAATGTAAGGGAAATAAACATTGAGAGGAGAGTACCCTGGAGTTAAAAACAAGAGGGCTGTGATTACCCTCAAGCATGAAATGACAGGGGGAGGGGAAGGTGGAGCAGTTGCCAGAATCTAGACACAGAGAACTTTCTAGAAGGGATGCCTTAGTTCGGCCTGTAACCTTAAATCAAGGGACCAGTGACCTCAGGAAGGAGCCAGAGAAATAAATACCACCTCACTCTCTCCCTCCCTCCATTCTCCTGCTGTAGGTTCCTATTGCCTGAACACAACTGAAAACCACAGGCCAAGGGAGCCTTGTGAACTTCAAAGCAGCCCATTTTTTTTTTGCTGTTGTTCAGTTGCTAAGTCATGTCTGACTCTTTGTGACCCCATGGACTGCAACATGCCAGGCTTCCCTGTCCTTCACTATCTCCCAGATTTTGCTCAAACTCATATCTCTAGAGCCAGTGATGCCACCCAACTATCCCATCCTCTGTCACCCTCTTCTCCTCCTGCCCTCAACCTTTCCCAGCATCAGGGTTTTTCCAATGTCAGTTCTTTGAATCAGGTGGCCAAAGTATTGGAGCTTCAGCATCAGTCTTCCAGTAAATATTCAGGGTTGATTTCAGTTAAGACTGACTGGTTTGATCTCCCTGTAGTTCAAGGGACCTTCAAGAGTCTTCTCCAGCAGCACAGTTCGAAAGCATCAACTCTTCAGCACTCAGCCTTCTTTATGGTCCAAAGCAGCCCATGGGCAACAGAAAATATCAGCAAGGCCTTGTTCAGCAAGCACAGAGACAGAGCCAGAAAATAATCTACACGCATTGTGTAAATTAACAAGGAGTCTGATTATATCTCATATCACTGGAGCATGTGTGAACATTAAATACAACAGACTTAGATAAAGGGAATCCCATCCTGAAGACTTAGACAGAAGAAAAAGTTCTTTAAAAGGTATTTACTGTAAGTGCTGCAAGATAATTCTGAAAATCTGACATCAACTAATTGAAGCATGAAAATGAAGAAAAGGTCAGAAGGAGAGAGAAGACTGATGAGAAAGGAGTATGAAGACATGAAAAGCAGATAAATGTAACAGGGAATTATTCCAAGGGAATTTGCAATAGAATCACAAGGTTAAACTTTCTCCTGGAGGCAGCAAAATACAGAACTGACGATGTTAAAGATAAAAAATTATATGGAAGAGACCTTGGGGAAGCGCTACAGAAGCAATAATCAACGGCATATTTGAGAAAAACAGCTTTCATGTTTATACACTTTGTTGAGGTTGAACTTTAAAATGTGAGGCTACAAATTTAAAAGTTTTACTATGTTCTAGGAAAAATCCACATCAAGAGACACCCACATCCTGACAGAAGTTGTGAATTTCAAAAGTGAAGAAAAATTTGTTAAGCCTATGGAATAGGTCAGCAGTTGTCTGCTAACCTGAATAAATGAATAGCCGTTGTCTTTGGTAATTAATCTTCTCTGCAACTCTAACTGCAGTTGAGAAGATCATCTATACTCTAAGAAGACAATTGAGTCCTGTGCACAAAGGAAGATATATAGCCTGTGTGTGTTACCTTGTCAAGTTGTCCAAGAGAAAGATTTAAACATTCAGTTGCTCAGAAAATGACCCTGGCATTTTGAATAATTTCAGTTAGATGAGAGATGAATCAAAATGTAATTCTAACACACCCATATATATAGTCTACTTAGCATAACTTGTGTTAACATAAGATACCTAAAAACAAAACTGTATTGCTTTCTCTAAAGTAACTCAGATTACGTCTGTCTCATCTTTTTATCTCATCCTTTATAGACAACTGGTGGTGGTGGTTTAGTCGCTAAGTCATTGTCCGACTCTTGCAACCTTGTGGACTGTAGCCTTCCAGTCTCCTCTGTCCATGGGATTTCCCAGGCAAGAATACTGGAGTGGGTTGCCATTTACTTCTCCAGGTGATCTTCCTGACCCAGAGGTTGAACATGTGTCTCCTGCATTGGCAGGCAGATTCCTTACCCCCAAGCCACCAGGGAAGCCCTTACAGACAACTAAGAATGGCATAAAAGATTTGTTAAGGTTTCCCTTCCTCTGTGTTTATCCCAGGCTTAGAATTGAGAAGGTTCACATGTTATCAGAATGATCTGCAATGTGGGGGTAAAACTTGACCCTGGAGTGCTTCCTTTGGATTTAAGTCACTTAGTAACAGACAGTATGTTTTATAATCAGCCATAGCCCTGGTTGAGGACACCAGAAGTAAAAATTGTTTTTATTTTGTGTCTTCCATTGCCAACTATGGCTAAATACTGAAGTATTTGGTCGGACAAAAAGTTTGTTCAGGTTTTTCCATAACATTGCATCAAAAACCCAAATGAACTTTTTGGCCAACCCAATATTTGGGACACAGAGCTATGAGTAGGATTAAAGTTTTATTTGTTTCCTTTATTCATAAGATTAAAGGTGCCTAAACAATATAATGCCCAGTTGCATTGCAAGTTACTTGAGTAATGATTTTTGGCTTCTTTAAAATTTATGTGGAAGATAGCAGCAATTGGAGATTTTTAATTAGAAAACCTAATAAATCCACTCAGGGATTGATATTAGGTGTTACTGAATAATTCTTTACAAATGACTCATATAGGATCTATAAATGTCTCTTTGTTCATGCTTAAAATCAGTGTGCAGAGTACGGTGTCCACTATGTTTCTTTAAAAGCATAGATTAAGGTTACAAGAAAATACACCCACAATATTAACTAACAAATGTACACTTTCAGAGTTTCAGGTAAGCATTCTGTAAGCATTTATAATTTTTCTACCTTGGACATCTATAATTTTTAAGTCAGAAAATGTTAACAAAAAACTCAGCATATATAATACAATATGTTATTTATTTTTGGAGAAGGAAATGGCAACCCACTCCAGTATTCTTGCCAGGGAAATCCCATGGACAAAGGATCCTGGAGGGCTACAGTCCATGGGGTCCCAAAGAGTTGGACACTACTAAGCGACTAAGCACAGCACAGCATGTTATATACTTTAGCATAACTACATAAAAAGATGGAAAGGAAATAAACCAAAACGTTAACAATACGTAGCTTTAAGATGTAGAACTACAGGAAATTTATTTTCTTCATATTTGTAATATTTTAGACATTCTGGAAATAACCATGTTTTAAATCCATAGGGACTAAAGTAATGAAACAGAGAAGCACTTGAACAATGATTTCTCTTTCTCTGGGGAATAACTGTGTGAGTTTCACCAAATAGTTTTATCACCCAGTAATAATTTAAAAAATCATGCTCAACACAAAGAAGTATATTTATATAAAGCTTATTATATATCAGTCTCTATCTAGGCATTTACATTCTTTGTCTTACTTTAGCTCTAAAATCATCTTAGGAGAAGTATTGCCATTATGATAATCATTTTACAGATGAGAACACTAAGGCTAAGAAAAGTAAAAGGGAGTTTGTCCAATAGCTAGCAAAGAATGAAGTCAGCATTAAGACCAAAATCTCTGGTCCAAAAGTGAAAATATAAAGATGAAAATGGAATCCCTCCCACCCAGGTCAGGATACGCTCTATGCATCATGCAGAATCTTAATTCCCCAACTGGGGTTAGAACCCGGGTCCCCTCCAGTAGGAGCTCAGAGTCCAAAGTACTCGCCTGCCAGGGAAGTCCCCAGGATCCTTTACTTACACCAGATTAAGTTCTAGAAGGGCCCTCTTCCAGCCTAGGCATACCCCAAATCACGAACCGCTAAATTATTGAACTTTCATGTGGGCTTTACCGGCACACCGAATCCTCACGTGAATGACATGCACACTTGGCCACCCGGCAGGTCCCTTTCCTATCAGTGTAACGTTCACCTGGAAGAGAGGAGAGGGAAGGCAAGAAGGAGGAGGAGAAGGAGAGAGCATCCATGACAGGAGAGCAGTCAGAAGCCTCCTTTGACCTCTTAATGGAGCTCAGTCATTCCATGAAGAGTGATCAGCTCTGTGGACCCCTTCTTCTTAGCTGTACTCATCCTTGTAAGTTTACATGTATTTGCGAGATTATGTTTAAATTATGTCTTTCTGACTTGACTGATAACCAAGACAACCACAGTGTTTCATCTATATCCTGATTTGTTTAGCACAGCCTCAGTTTATGCTTTTTTTTTTTTCTGGTATATATATTTTAATATTATGCATTTAAAATTTTTTAACTTATTGTTGCTGGTATTGCTATTATCATTATTGGCACTTTTATTATTTATTATTATTTTTGGCATTCTTGCACTGTGTGGCATGCAGGATCCTAGTTCCCCGACCGGGGATTGAACCCCTGCCCCTGCATTGGGAGCATGGAGTCCCAACCACTAGTTGGCCAGGGAAGTCCCTGGTGTATTTTCATTGAAGGCAGATGCTTTACCATCTGAGCCACCAGGGAAGTCTGCCAATTTATTAATATTAATAGTCCCCTATTCACTGTCAAACAGAGCTGGTTTGGACAAAGAATTGGGTGATATACCTATTTTAGTTTAACTGCATCCTCACTGCAAAAATATCTGGCACATTTTGAGAGTTTTCTAGATACGTGTCGAATGAATGAATGAACAAATACTACTACAATCTGGAAACCCAAGTTGTAATTTCTCATTTTCCCAGAGCTAAGCAACAGCTTTCCCTTGGGAGGCTCTGTGGGGTTAGTACTCATGATGGCAAGTTGAAGAGACACATCTGGTCCCCTTGTCACTTCTCATGTCAGTCACGGCCCATCCAGGGAGCTAGAAACACTCAAGTTACATGACTCTAGGAATTTGACCTTACACAGTCGTGGGAGGAGCAGGGAAGTTCAAGTCCAGGAGGGGAGATACATAGGGAAGGGAGTCACCAACGGTCATTCTGGAAGGCCAAGGGTGTTTAGTCATTAGTGTGGATCTACAGAGTGGATCATGAGAAATGCTGGGCTGGATGAAGCACAAGCTGAAATCATGAATGCTGGGAGAAATATCAGTAACATATATGAAGATGACACCACCCTCATGTCAGAAAGTGAAGAACCTCTTGTTCAAAGTGAAAGAAGAGAGTGAAAAAGTTGGCTTAAAGCTTAACATTCAAAAAACTAAGATCATGGCATCCGGTCCCATCACTTCATGGCAAATAGATGGGGAAACAGTGGAAACAGTGGCTGACTTTATTTTGGGGGGCTCCAAAATCACTGCAGATGGTGACTGCAGCCATGAAATTAAAAGATGCTTATTCCTTGGAAGGAAAGTTATGACCAACCTGCTGCTGCTGCTAAGTCACTTCAGTCGTGTCCGACTCTGTGCGACCCCATAGACAGCAGCCCACCAGGCTCCCCCATCCCTGGGATTCTCCAGGCAAGAACTTTGGAGTGGGTTGCCATTTCCTCCTCCAATGCATGAAAGTGAAAAGTGAAAGTGAAGTCGCTCAGTCGTGTCCAACTCCTAGGGACCCCATGGACTGCAGCCCACCAGGCACCTCCGTCCATGGGATTTTCCAGGCAAGAGTACTGGAGTGGGGTGCCATTGCCTTCTCCGATGACCAACCTAGACAGCATATTAAAAAATAGAGACATTACTTTACCAACAAACGTCCATTTCATCAAGGCTATGGTTTTTCCAGTAGTCATGCATGGATGTGAGAGTTGGACTATAAAGAAAGCTGAGTGCTGAAGAATTGATGCTTTGAACTGTGATGTTGGAGAAGACTCTTGGAGAGTCCCTTGGACAGCAAGGAGATCCAACCAATCCATCCTAAAGGAGATCAATCCTGAATGTTCATTGGAAGGACTGATATTGAAGCTGAAATTCCAATACTTTGGCCACCTGATGGGAAGAGCTGACTCATTTGAAAAGACCCTGATGCTGGGAAGGATTGTAGGTGGGAGGAAAAGGGGACAACAGAGGATGAGATGGTTGGATGACATCACCAACTCAATGGAGATGAGTTTGAGTAAACTCCGGGAGTTGGTAATGGACAGGGAGGCCTGGCGTGCTGCAGTCCATGAGGTTTCAAAGAGTCGGCACAACTGAGGGACTGAACTGAACTGAACTGAACTGAAGAGTGGAAGGAGGTTCTGGGATCATGACAACATAAGAGCATGATGGCTGACTATCACTGCTGCCCTCCATCACTTTCTTCATTTTTGCCTGAGTACGACTCATGATCATGCAGGGAACAGAAATCTGGGTAAGTACAGGTTTTGACTAATCGAGTTGACAAAGCCCAAACCAGTATGCTTTTCCTCTGGCCCCTCTGTTCACACACTTGCACTATTCTTTTTACCTGATGCATTCACAGGCTCTATAATATACTACAGACTTTTCCAATGATCCTGCATTTTCTTCCTGGGAGGAAATGCCTAAGCCAACTTATCCCAATCCAGGGCTTTTTTCTAAAAATTAAAGAATATTTCTTCCAGTCCTCTGTGTACTGATTACTGGTATTGCTTTATATTACAAGGCTTAATTGAGGAATGGACTGAAACTTAGAAGAGCAAAACTTTTCCTGGGGAAAAAAACTATTGACTTATGATTTTTGTTGTTGTTCAGACGTGTAGTCATGTCCGACTCTTTGGACCCACAGACTGCAGCACGACAGGCTTCCCTATCCTTCACCATCTCCCAGAGCTTGCTCAAACTCATGTCCATTGAGTTGGTGATGCCATCCAACCATCTCATCCTCTGTCATCCCCTTCTCCTCCTATCTTCAATCTTTCCCAGCATCAGGGTCTTCCTAATGATTCAGCTCATCCAATCAGGTGGCCAAAGTATTGGAATTTCAGTTTCAATATCAGTCCCTCCAAGGAACATTCAGGACTGATCTCCTTTAGGATGTATTGGTTGGATCTCCTCGCAGTCCAAGGGACTCTCAAGAGTCTTCTCCAACACCACAGATCAGAGCATCAGTCTTTTGGTGCTCAGCCTTCTTTATGGTCCAACTCTCACAACCATACATGACTACTTGAAAAACCATAGCTTTGACTAGACAGACTTTTGTTGGCAAAGTAATGTCTCTGCTTTTTAATATGCTGCCTAGGTTGGTCAGTGCTTTTCTTCCAAAGCAAGTGTCTTTAAATTTCATGGCTGCAATCACCATCTGCAGTGATTTTGGAGCCCAAGAAAATAAAATCTGCCACTGTTTCCATTGTTTCTCCATCTATTTGCCATGAAGTGATGGGACCACATGACATGATCTTAGTTTTCTGAATGTTGAATTTTTCACTCTCCTCTTTCACTTTCATCAAGAAGCTCTTTAGTTCTTCTTCACTTTCTGCCATAAGGGTGGTGTCATCTGCATATCTGAGGTTATTGATATTTCTCCCAGCAATCTTGATTCCAACTTGTGCTTCATCCAGCCCAGTGTTTCTTATGATGTACTCTGCATATAAGTTAAATAAGCACAGTGAAAATATACAGCCTTGACATACTCCTTTCCCAATTTTGAATCCGTCCATTTTTCCATATCTGGTTCTGTTACTTCTTGATCTGCATGCAGGTTTCTCAGGAGGCAGGTAAAGTGGCCTGGTATTCCCATCACTTTCAGAATTGTCCACAGTTTTTTGTGATCCACACAGTCAAAGGCTTTAGCGTAGTCAGTGAAGCAGAAGTAGATGTTTTTCTGGAATTTTCATGCTCTTTCTATGATTCAAAGGATGTTGGCAATTTGATCTCTTGTTCTTCTGCCTTTTCTAAATGCAGCTTGAACATATATCTTGAAGTTCTCGGTTCACATACTATTGAAGCCTCACTTGGAGAATTTTGAGCATTACTTTGCTAATGTGTGAAATGATAGCAATTGTGTGGTAGTTTGAACATTCTTTGGCATTGCCTTTCTTCTGGATTGGAATGAAAACTGACCTTTTCCAGTCCTGTGGCCACTGCTGAGTTTTTCAAATTTGCTGGCATATTGAGTGCAGTACTTTAACAGCATCATCTTTTAGGATTTGAAATAGCTCAGCCAGAATTCCATTACTTCAACTCGTTTTGTTCATAGCGATGCTTCTTAAGGACTACTTGACTTTGCACTCCAAAATGCCTGGTTCCAGGTGAGTGATCACAACATCATGGTTTTCTGGGTCATTAATATCTTTTCTGTATAGTTCTTCTGTGTATTCTTGCCACCTCTTCTTAATATCTTCTGCTTCTGTTAGGTCCATACCATTTCTGTCCTTTATTGTGCCCATCTTTGCATGAAATATTCCCTTGGTATTTCTAATTTTCTTGAAGAGATCTCTAGCCTCTCTTATTCTATTGTTTTTCTCTATTTCTTTGCATTGTTCACTTAGGAAGGCTTTCTTATCTCTCCTTGCTATTCTTTGGATGTCTGTATTCAGATGGGCATATCTTTCCTTTTCTCCTTTGCCTTTCACTTCTCTTCTTTTCTCAGCTGTTTATAAGGCCTCCTCATACATAACCTCAGATATGCAGATGATACCACCCTTGTGGCAGAAAGCGTGGAAGAACTAAAGAGCCTCTTGATGAAAGTGAAAAAGGAGGATGAAAAAGTTGGCTTAAAGCTCAACATTCAAGACAGTATGGTACTGGCACAAAGACAGAAATATAGATCAATGGAACAAAATAGAAAGCCCAGAGATAAATCCACGCACATATGGACACCTTATCTTCGACAAAGGAGGCAAGAATATACAATGGATTAAAGACAATCTCTTTAACAAGTGGTGCTGGGAACTCTGGTCAACCACTTGTAAAAGAATGAAACTCGAACACTTTCTAACACCATACACAAAAATAAACTCAAAATGGATTAAAGATCTAAACATAAGACCAGAAACTATAAAACTCCTAGAGGAGAACATAGGCAAAACACTCTCTGACATACATCACAGCAGGATCCTCTATGACCCACCTCCCAGAATATTGGAAATAAAAGCAAAAATAAACAAATGGGACCTAATTAACCTTAAAAGCTTCTGCACATCAAAGGAAACTATTAGCAAGGTGAAAAGACAGCCTTCAGAATGGGAGAAGATAATAGCAAATGAAGCAACTGAAAAACAACTAATCTCAAGAATATACAAGCAACTCCTACAGCTCAACTCCAGAAAAATCAATGACCCAATCAAAAAATGGGCCAAAGAACTAAAGAGACATTTCTCCAAAGAAGACATACAGATGGCTAACAAACACATGAAAAGATGCTCAACATCACTCATTATCAGAGAAATGCAAATCAAAACCACTATGAGGTACCATTTCACACCAGTCAGAATGGCTGCGATCCAAAAGTCTACAAGTAATAAATGCTGGAGAGGGTGTGGAGAAAAGGGAACCCTCTTACACTGTTGGTGGGAATGCAAACTAGTACAGCCACTATGGAGAACAGTGTGGAGATTCCTTAAAAAACTGGAAATAGACATGCCTTATGATCCAGCAATCCCACTGCTGGGCATACACACTGAGGAAACCAGAAGGGAAAGAGACATGTGTACCCCAATGTTCATCGCAGCACTGTTTATAATAGCCAAGACTTGGAAGCAACCTAGATGTCCATCAGCAGATGAATGGATAAGAAAGCTGTGGTACATATACACAATGGAGTATTATTCAGCCATTAAAAAGAATACATTTGAATCAGTTCTAATGAGGTGGATGAAACTGGAGCCTATTATACAGAGTGAAGTAAGCCAGAAAGAAAAACACCAATACAGTATACTAACGCATATATATGGAATTTAGAAAGATGGTAACAATAACCCTGTGTACGAGACAGCAAAAGAGACACTGATGTATAGAACAGTCTTATGGACTCTGTGGGAGAGGGAGAGGGTGGGAAGATTTGGGAGAATGGCATTGAAACATGTAAAATATCATGTATGAAATGAGTTGCCAGTCCAGGTTCGATGCACGATACTGGATGCTTGGGGCTGGTGCACTGGGACGACCCAGAGGGATGGAATGGGGAGGGAGGAGGGAGGAGGGTTCAGGATGGGGAACACATGTAAACCTGTGGCGGATTCATTTTGATATTTGGCAAATCTAATACAGTTATGTTAAGTTTAAAAATAAAATAAAATTTAAAAAAAAAAAAAAAAAAAAGCTCAACATTCAGAAAACTAAGATCATGGCATCTGGTCCCATCACTTCATGGCAAATAGATGGGGAAACAGTGGTAACTCAATGGACATGAGTTTGGGTAAACTCCAGAAGTTGGTAATGAACAGGGAGGCCTGGCATGCTGCTGTCCATGGGGTCGCAAAGTGTCAGACACAACTGAGTGACTGAACTGAGACAACCATTTTGCTTTTCATATTTCTTTTTCTTGAGATGATTTTTATCACCACCTCCTGTACAATGTTACGAACCTCCATCTATAATTCTTCCAGCACTCTGCCTGAAGATATTGATATTTCAGCTTTAATCCCTTAAATCTATTTGTCACTTTCACTTTATAATCATAAGTGATCTGATTTAGGTCACACCTGAAAGGCCTACTGGTTTTCCATATGTTCTTCAATTTAAGTCTGATATTTGCAAAAAGGAGTTCATGATCTGGGCCACAGTCAGCTCCCTGTCTTGTTTTTGCTGACTGTATAGAGCTTCTCCATCTTTGTCTCTGAAGAATATAATCAGTCTTATTTTTGACCATCTGGATGGTGGGGTTAAATATTATGCTTATACTGTGATTTCTATGTGTTTCTGTGAGCTTCCCTGGGGTGGGGGTGGGGTGTAATCACCTGTATTGTTATCTTTATCAATAGGAAGGAAAAAGAATCCCTGACTTTTAAAATCAGCTTCTAAGTGAACTCAAAGCACTTAGCTATATTCTTTTTAGGGATGATTCAGTTCTGCTTTCCCTGGTGACTCAGATGATAAAGAATCTGTCTGCAATGCAGGAGACCTGGGTTTGATCCCTGGGTTGGGAAGGTCCCCTGGAGAAGGGAAATGCTACCCACTCCAATATTCTTGCCTGGAGAACTCTATGGACAGAGGAACCTGGCGGGCTACAGTCCATTGGGTTGCAAAGAGTAGGACACCATTGAGAGACTAACACGTTCACACTTGCACAGTTCAGGTTGGAGTTGCCATGCCTCAGGGTATCAGATCATGAAGAATGTCCATGCATGGCTGTGCTGCCAGATATGAAGCTAGAACTGGGAGAGAGACCTAGCACCTCTCATTTACTTGGCAGGCTTGAGTGAGATCCAGATAGCACAGCACTGAGGTCCATTTGATGGGCAAGTTTATTATTAAGAGTGTGTTGATGGTGACTGCAGTCAGGAAATTAAAAGACCCTTGCTCCTTGGAAGAAAAGCTCTGACCAACTTAGACAGCATAGTAAAAAGCAGAGACATTACTTTGCGAGCAAATGTCCATCTAGTCAGAGCTATGATTTTTCCAGTAGTCATGTATGGATGTGAAAGTCGGACTATAAAGAAAACTGAGTGCTGAAGAGTTGATGCTTTTGAACTGTGGTGTTGGAGAAGACTCTTGAGAGTCCCTTGGACTGCAAGGAGATCCAACCCATCCATCCTAAAGGAAATCAGTCCTGAATGTTCATTGGAAGGACTGATGCTGAAGCTGAAACTCCAATACTTTGGCGACCTGATGTGAAGAACTGACTCATTTGAAAAGACCCTGATGCTGGGAAAGATTGAGGGCAGGAGGAGAAGGGGATGACAGAGGAAGAGATGGTTGGATGGCACCACCAACTCAATGGACATGAGTTTGAGTAAGCTCTGGGAGTTGGTGATGGACAGAGAGTCCTGGAGTGCTGCAGTCCATGGGGTCGCAAAGAGTCAGACACAACTGAGCAACCGAACTGAACAGAACTGAGCCATGGGTTCATACTCAGAATCGTAGAGGCAAGAAGACTTCAAAGATCAGTTAAGAAAGAGGGAGAATTTCCCTGGTGGTACAGTGGACAAGAATCCACCTGCCAATGTTGGGGACATGGGTTTGAGCCCTGGTCTGGGAAGCAACTGGGGATGCTGGGGAGCAACTAAGCCCAAGCAGCACAACTACTGAGCCTGGGTGCTGCAACTACTGAAACCTGCACATCTAGAGCCCATGCTCCGCAACAGGAGAAACCACTGTTATGAGAAGCCCACACACCACAGCTAGAGAGTAACCCCCACTCGCCACAACTACACAAAGCCCACATGCAGCAACAAAGACCTAGCAGAGCCGAAATAAATTTTTTTTTTAATTTTAAAAAAGAAAGGGAGCTTTCAAAAACATGGGTATAGTTTAGAACTGAGAAAGGTGTAGGAGTCACAATCGAAGCAGAGTGGTCTGGATTTCTTCTGCGCTGATACTATCCTGAATCCCTAGAACTCATTATTGTGATCACGATCCCTCTCTGTCTCTGTCTTTCTGTTTTTGTCTCTCTCTTTTTCTCTTACATGTGCACACACACACACACACACAATCATTTGCATACTTCTGCAAAGTCTGAGAACAGAGTAAGATATTTAACAAACACAGACCATACCAAGAATTAGTCAATCTCAATGTTGTTGTTCAGTCACTCAGTCACTAAGTCATGTCCAACCCTTTGCGACTCAAAGGACGGCAGCTTGTCAGGCTTCCCTATCCTTCACTATCTCCTGCAATTTGCTCAGACTCACGTCCATTGAGTTGGTGATGCCATCCAACCATCTCATCCTCTGTTGGGCCTTCTCCTCCTGCCTTCAGTCTTTCCCAGAATCAGGGTCTAAATGCTGGCCACCTGTAAAAGCCATTTGAGAGATATCTGCCTTTATAAGGCCACTGATGACACTTTGGTTTTACTACACTGTGTCTGTGTGGACCACTGTATGCCAGCCAGTTCGATTGTCTTAACAGATTCACCCTTGGTTAACCCAAATTCGGGGTGACTATATTTCCAAATGTAGGGATTCAGTGTAGGAGGTAGACTGAGACAGTGTCGAGAACACGACTCTTGGTGAATCCTCTACACATCTCTGCCCTCTGTCTTATAGAAACCTTATCTGCTCTTCCCTTATCACATCCAGTCTTTGCTATCGTATGTTATAATAATCTATGTCACATCTCTCTCTACTAGGACATAAAATTCCTTTAGCTCAGAATTTGTATCAGGTTTTTTTTTCAATTTCTATCAGGTGTCTCGTTGTGCATGAATGCTAGGTCGCTTCAGTCATGTCCAACTCTTTACAACCCTATGGACTCTAGCCCTCCAGGCTCCTCTGTCCATGGGATTCTCCAGGCAAGAATACTGGAGTGGGTTGCCGTGCCCTCCTCCAGGGGATCTTCCCCACCCAGGGCTCAAGCCCATATCTCTTAAGTATGCCTAAATAAACAACAAGTTTTAGGACCTTGACGTTACTTGACAAAGTTCGATTTCATTACTGTTTCTGGCCACTTGTGTCATGTTTGCCCTGTTAGTTTGTGGTTTTCTTATATTTAATGGCAATTTTCAGTAATGGAGTACTTAAGGATGAGTGTCTTTCCTGTTCAGCTGCAGGAGAATACTGTTGATGTCCAGGTGTATCTCTTGATCATGTGGGTAAAGTCACTGAGTTGCCCGTGAGGATTTAGGTGCACAGTAAGTCAAGGAGGGTAAAGTATTGCCACTGAGTCAGACAGGCATGGCTTCAAAAAGCTGCCGTTTCCTGAATGTGTGACTCTGGGCTGTGTCCTCACTTGCAAAGTGTAGATGATCATGCCCATCTTTTGGATTGGCCATGGAAGAAAAATAAGATATATGTTAAAAACTCATCACACACAGTTCATGCTCAGTGTACGGTGGCTTTAGAAATTTTTCTAAATTTCAGAGTCAAGAGAGTAACTTTCAAAATCCCAGAGCTCCATAAGTTGTAAATGTGTGTAAATGACTAAATGTGTTAATAAGCATCATGGGGGCACATTTCACTCTAAGATCTAAGACATTAAGTTGGATGGGTTCCAGAAAACAAAGGATGCTTGTGGTAGGTATATTTCTAACTTTTTAACGATGACATCAAGAAAGCACAACTGTGTCCTCTCACAGGGTGCAAAGGGCACATGTGGCCAAGAGTGAGCAGTGGCCACCTTGGAGTGGTCCCTTGAGTTTACTAAGGAAACAGGGAACCAAGATGGTGGCTTTACATCCATCCCTTCACCTGGGTCATACCCTCTTCAAGTGCCTGCTGCAGCTTCCTGTGAACACACCACCAGAGAGATGAGTAGAACAGATGCCATTAGTTGAGTATCCAGGAGGCCAAGAATTCAAGGAGTGTGAGTATGGCTACCAGGCAGTAAAATTCCAGATGAAAGCGAAAGGTCTTAGTCACATGTCCTTTGTCAGCTCTCTGGGGCTCCTGCAAATATAGGGCTGAGTCACAGTAGAATGTGGAAAAGAGGAGAGGTCTAGAATGAGGCGTATTGTTCATGAATAAGCCTTACCGTCTGCTATGTCCATCTTTTCTGTATGGGATCATGATGGCACCTAAGGATATAAAATAAAAAAATCTCTCTACCATATGGCTCACTGTGCCTCACAGGCGTGGCTGTCTTCCCAAAGCCCCCTCCCGTTGGCTTATGCATGAATCTTTACTTCACCCTTCACCCCTTCTTCCATGTTATAGCTTTGTGACATGTTGACTTGGCTGGGCTCAACTGCTATCTCTGGAATTCCCTTTCTAGAATGTTTGTGGCTCCGATGAGTTCAAGGGAGATTTCTCATAAGAATTGGAGCATGGATGAAAAGCAGTGGCCATTTTGTAGCATACACACATGTTCTCTGCAGTGTTCAACCAAACACTGCTCTATGTGCTCTATGAAGGGATTTTTTTTTTCCTGTTAATTATATTCTCAATCAGCTGACTTTATGATAATCAAAAGGGAGATGATCCTGGGAGTGTCTGCCTTAAACAGTTTGAGGTCTTTCATGAGCCCAGAGGCTACAAACAGCAGTAGATTCTGCAATTAATTATTCCCCTTCCACCTGGACCTTCTCTCTTAACCGCCTGCCTGTGAGCAATAAGCTCTAACCTCTGCTCTGGGGGTTCCTTCCTGCTCCTGATCTTTCCTCCCTGACTTCCTTTCCCATGGTCCTTGGCTCATTTAACCCAGCTGCACAGCTGCAAAGGCAATCCCAAATATGAAATCCATATAGAAAAACCATTCTACTGGTTCGGCTTCCATGATTGAACCCTGACCGGTACACTCCTTCTCAACCTTTATCATCCGGTCATTCACCAAATCCTGTCAATTCAGTTCTTCATTCTAACTTTTACTTTAATGTCACTGAAGATGACACTGCCATCTGGGGAAGCCACTTCCAAGTTTCCACTTCTCCCAGTGCTAATGGAGGGTCATTTGTTTCTGTGTTTTCCCACGGCTGCTACCAAGTCCAGAATATTGTCAGCTTTTATCAGAATGACTAGAACAGCCTCATGATCTGCTACTCAGCCAACCACTCTTATCCAACCTATTTTTTCCAGCGAAACCAGGGTAAACTTCCATGAATACAAACATGAAAGCGTCAGCCCTATTTAACACCCTTCTGTGGTTTCCCAGTGGGTGAAGTCCCAGATCCTTGACTTGTCTTTAAAGTGTCTACGCTACCAGCTCCTTCCCACTCTGCTCTCCCTACATTCCACACTACATTTTCACTACCACCCAGTGGCCTGAAATGTCCTGCTAACATTTCCTACAGAGTGGGCAAACTAATAGTCTCCCCAAGATGTTAGATTCTAAGCCCCAGGACCTCAGAGTATGCCATGTCACATGGGAAAGTGGAGTTAAGGTAGCTGACCTTCAGGTGGGGTGATCATCCTGCATCATCACAAGCATTCTTATTGTTGAATGAGGGAAGCATCAGGGTCAGAGTTTGAGAGAGATTTGAAGAGGTTATAGTCCTGGCTTTGAAGACGGAGGAAGGAGCCATGATGAAGGAACAAGGGTTTTCTAGAAACAATAAAAAATTCTAAAATTGAATGAAATTCTGTTAATTTTTAATTTTTTAATCAAAATGATTACCATCTACTATACCTTTATTTTCATTAGTGAAAGGACTTTTTAATGTATTGTTTTGAAAACTATCAAGCTTACCAAAAACTTACAAGAGGAATCAAGGAACTCCCATTTACACTTCATCCAATTCATCAATATTTAATAAATTTCTTATATTTTCTTTTTCAGTCATGGTGTCTGATTCCTTGTGACCCCATAGACTACAGCACATCAGGCTTCCCATCCTTCACATCTCCCAGAGTTTGCTCAAATTCATTTCCAATGGGTCAGTGATGCTATCTAACCATCTCATTCTCTGCTGTCCCCTTCTCCTTTTGTCTTCACTCTTTCCCAGCATCAGGATCTTTTCCAATGAGTCAGCTCTTTGTAGCAGATGACCAAAGGATTGGAGTCTGTCCAGTGAATATTCAGGGTTAGTTTCCTTTATGATTAACTGGTTTGATCTACTTTTAGCCCAAGGGACTCTCAAGCATGTTCTCCAGCACCACAATTTGAAAGCATCAATTCTTTGGTGCTCAGCCTTCTTTATGGTCTAACACTCACATCTGTACATGATTACTGGAAAAGCCATAGCTTTGACTATATGGACACACAAAATGCAAATAGTTATTATTTAATACTACAGATAAAAAATGTTAACACAAAAAATTAGAAGGAACACAAGCTCAGGATAAAGCAAAATCTCTTACATCCAATAACTTCACAATATCATCCTTATCTTTTCCTTGTTTTACCTTGGAAAAGTATTACGGAGCAGTACTGATCAAGAACATGATTGTAAAATCCTACTTATATGTCTTTATGCTTACTTTTAAATGCTTAATTTACACAGAAGCATTATATCCTGCACTAGAGTTAATTTATTAATTTTGGTTCCTCTTGAAACCTGAACTTCTTAGTGTCCCCCATAATGTTTGCATCCATGCCCATCATACCTGCTAGACCATAAGCTCTTTGAGGACAAGAGCCATTGTCTCATCTACCACATCATCTGCTTAGGTGATAATCTGGATAGAAGACATGCTCTTCAAAAACATCTATTGATCATGTTAAAGAAATGGCAAGAAAACAGATTGAAAGATAGAATATAAAGCTCATTAAAAAAAAAAAACTCTCTTTGTGTGAATCCTAAATACAGAAGCCAAACTCAAAAGGCAACAAATAAAGCTGCTATGAACACTCATGTACAAGTCTTTGTATGCACATATCATTTCATTCAGTTCAGTTCAGTTCAGTCGCTCAGTCGTGTCCGACTCTTTGCGACCCCATGAATAGCAGCACTCCAGGCCTCCCTGTCCATCACCAACTCCCAGAGTTCACTCAGACTCATGTCCATCGAGTCAGTGATGCCATCCAGCCATCTCATCCTCTGTCGTCCCCTTCTCCTCCTGCCCCCAATCCCTCCCAGCATCAGAGTCTTTTCCAATGAGTCAACTCTTCGCATGAGGTGGCCAAAGTACTGGAGTTTCAGCTTTAGCATCATTCCTTCTAAAGAAATCCCAGGGCCGATCTCCTTCAGAATGGACTGGTTGGATCTCCTTGCAGTCCAAGGGACTCTCAAGAGTCTTCTCCAACACCACAGTTCAAAAGCATCAATTCTTCGGTGCTCAGCCTTCTTCACAGTCCAACTCTCACATCCACACATGACCACAGGAAAAACCATAGCCTTGACTAGACGGACCTTTGTTGGCAAAGTAATGTCTCTGCTTTTCAATATGCTATCTAGGTTGGACATAACTTTCCTTCCAAGGAGTAAGCGTCTTTTAATTTCATGGCTGTAATCACCATCTGCAGTGATTTTGGAGCCAAAAAAAATAAAGTCTGACACTGCTTCCACTGTTTCCCCATCTATTTCCCATGAAGTGTTGGGACCAGATGCCATGACCTTAGTTTTCTGAATGTTGAGCTTTAAGCCAACTTTTTCACTCTCCACTTTCACTTTCATCAAGAGGCTTTTGAGTTCCTCTTCACTTTCTGCCATAAGGGTGGTGTCATCTGTATATCTGAGATTATTGATATTTCTCCCGGCAATCTTGATTCCAGCTTGTGTTTCTTCCAGTCCAGCGTTTCTCATGACGTACTCTGCATATAAGTTAAATAAGCAGGGTGACAATATACAGCCTTGACGTACTCTTCTTCCTATTTGGAACCAGTCTGTTGTTCCATGTCTAGTTCTAACTGTTGCTTCCTGACCTGCATACAGATTTCTCAAGAGGCAGGTCAGGTGGTCTGGTATTCCCATCTCTTTCAGAATTTCCCACAGTTTATTTGATCCACTCAGTCAAAGGCTTTGGCATAGTCAATAAAGCAGAAATAGATGTTTTTCTGGAACTCTCTTGCTTTTTCCATGATCCAGCAGATGTTGGCAATTTGATCTCTGGTTCCTCTGCCTTTTCTAAAACAAGCATGAACATCAGGAAGTTCACAGTTCACATATTGCTGAAGCCTGGCTTGGAGAATTTTGAGCATTACTTTACTAGCGTGTGAGACGAGTGCAATTGTGCGGTAGTTTGAGCATTCTTTGGCATTGACTTTCTTTGGGATTGGAATGAAAATGACCTTTTCCAGTCCTGTGGCCACTGCTGAGTTTTCCAAATTTGCTGGCATATTAAGTACAGCACTTTCACAGCATCATCTTTCAAAGGATTTGAAATAGCTCAACTGGAATTCCATCACCTCCACTAGCTTTGTTCGTAGTGATGCTTTCTAAGGCCCACTTGACTTCACATTCCAGGATTCTGGCTCTAGGTCAGTGATCACACCATCGTGATTATCTGGGATGTGAAGATCTTTTTTGTACAGTTCTTCTGTGTATTCTTGCCACCTCTTCTTGATATCTTCTGCTTCTGTTAGGTCCATACCATTTCTGTCCTTTATCGAGCCCATCTTTGCATGAAATGTTCCCTTGGTATCTCTAATTTTCTTGAAGAGATCCCTAGTCTTTCCCATTCTGTTGTTTTCCTCTATTTCTTTGCATTGATCACTGAGGAAGGCTTTCTTATCTCTTCTTGCTATTCTTTGGAACTCTGCATTCAGATGCTTATATCTTTCCTTTTCTCCTTTGCTTTTCACTTCTCTTCTTTTCACAGCTATTTGTAAGGCCTCCCCAGACAGCCATTTAGCTTTTTTGCATTTCTTTTCCATGGGGATGGTCTTGATCCCTGTCTCATTACTCTTGCATAAATGCTGAGAAATTAGAATGGCAGAATGAGTACATGTTTTCACAGTGGTTGTAGCATTTTCAGTTCCCACAAACGGTACACAGAGGTTTCAGATACTCCTCATTCTAGTGGACACTTGACATGGTCCATCTGTTTTAGCCAATTCAACGTGTGTGTGGTAGTAGTATTTTCTCATTATGATCTTAATCTGTATTACTCTAATGACAAATGACAGCACGCTTGTTTGCCATCCATATATATTCTTCGTTAAAATGTTTGTTAAACCCTTTTACCATTTTTATTGATATTTTAAATTTACTTTTGAATTTTGAGAGTTCTTCTATTTCAGACACAAGACCTTATCAGATCTGTGCTTTGTAAATACCTTCTCCCGATCTATGAGCAGCAGTTGAGGCAGGAGTTGATTACAAAATGAACCTTTTGGAAATGATAGGATTGTTATGTTCAATGGCGGTGGTTCATGACTGCATGCATTTGTGAAAATGTGTAGATCTATACACCTAAAGAGTCGGACACGACTGAGTGACTTCACTTTCACTTTTCACTTTCATGCATTGGAGAAGGAAATGGCAACCCACTCCAGTGTTCTTGCTTGGGGAATTCCAGGGGTGGCGGAGCCTGGTGGGCTGCCGTCTATGGGGTCACACAGAGTTGGACACGACTGAAGTGACTTAGCAGCAGTAGCATACACCTAAAGGGCTGATTGTTAATAATATATAAATTATATCTCAGTTAAAAAAATACTATCCTTGTATCAAAAACTATAAGCCAGAGAATTCTGGGAAGATAGAGTAGGAAGTACCAGCAATCTGAGTCCCCACCTAGAAATAAATTTCACTGGCAGAGACTCCTGATATAAATACTTTGGAACTGGGGAGCCATTGAAGTTTTACAATTTAAAGGGAAAGTCTTGGATGATACATTGTGATTAATTTCAGTCAATTTCAACTGTTAGCTTTGCACAACCAGCCCATCCTGCACTTCCCATGTATTTCTGAATCAAGTTTGTACACATCTTGCAGAAGGCAGGGTGGGTGAGGATGACTCTGTCCTCTAAATATCAGGGATCTGTGTCTGATTTCTGATTCCCAGTTCTAATCACATATGTGCAGAAAAAAGGAGAGCAGCCAAAAAAGGGGGGGGGGGGCGGCAAGACCTCGACCTCCAATTAAAATGTCTTCCGAGGGAGTTAAGGGACCAAAATCTTTACCCTACTCTTCATATTTCTCTGTTCCACCTTTGGGAACCAGACATTAAAGACAAGGACATTCAAAAGCAATATGTAGGAGAAATTAGAAAGTCACTGGGCATATGCAGGAAAAGGCACAGATCCTGAGAACACCTGAACAACCTTAAGTTTCTACCTCATGACTGTGCTCAGGACAGTGGCAGTCTAAAACAACTGTTTAATAAGAGAGAAACAAAACCTAGCAAATTCTAGGGGAGGAGAACTAACAAAGCAAGAGAAACCGTCAACCCCACTCCTGAGCATATATCCAAAGAAAATTCTACTTTGAAAAGATACATACACTTCAATATTCATAGCTGCACTATTTACAATAGCCAATACATAGAAGCAACCTAAAGTTTCAATGACAGATGAATAGATAAAGATGTGGTATATGTATGTACACAGTGGAATACTACTCGGCCATCAAAAAGGATGAAATAATGCCATTTGCAGCAACATGAATGGACCTAGATGTTATACTAAGTGAAGTAGGTCAAAGAAAAATATCATATGATATCACTTACCATAGAATCTTAAAAAATGACATAAATGAACTTATTTATTAAACAGAAAATGACACAGACATAGAAATCAAACTTTTGGTTACCAAAAAGGAAAGGGGATGGGAATAAATCAAGGTGTTTATTATTAGCAGATACAAACTACTATATACAAAATAGAGTATTAACAAGGTCCTTCTGTATTGTACAGGGAACTATATTCAATATCTTGTAATAAACTATAATGAGAAAGAATCTAAGAAAGAATATATATGGATCACTTTGCTATATACCAGAAAGTAACACAATATTGTAAATAAGCTATACTTCAATTTAATAGATATATATACATATATATTCAATTTAATACATATATACATATGTAACAGAGAAGGCAATGGTACCCCACTCCAGTACTCTTGCCTGGAAAATCCCATGGATGGAGGAGCCAGGTGGGCTGCAGTCCATGGGGTCGCTGAGGGTCAGACACGACTGAGCGACTTCACTTTCACTTTTCACTTTCCTGCATTGGAGAAGGAAATGGCAACCCACTCCAGTGTTCTTGCCTGGAGAATCCCAGGGACGGGGAAGCCTGGTGGGCTGCAGTCTATGGGGTCACACAGAGTCGGACACGACTGAGGTGACTTAGCAATTAGCAATTAGCAATACATATGTAAATATTATATAGCAGATGTATATAACATGTGTATGTAACATACATACGTATATAAATGTATTAAATTGAATAGATATCATAATATATATTTTTTTCTAGACCAAACTGTCTAGCAGCTGAAATCAGGACATATCTACCACACCACAACACAATTTACTTCATCAGAAACTTTTCTACAAAGCCATCATGGGGAATATGGACTTCTAGAAGTGAATATATTAGTTTATCCCTTAGTAATGTTTAAGAGTTAAAATTTTCTGAGTCATCTATGCCCTTATATGACTATTTTCTAAACCACCACAGGGACCTACTTATATTCTCCCCACCAAGCATCATTCGAACTTGTGTATAATGAGATGAAGTTAAAAGATGTCGGTGAACACATTAATTTTTTAAAATCTCAAATGCAAGAACAGGTTTTAAAAGGCCATATGCTAGTCTTCCTTGGTTTCTAAACCACAGTGTATACACTGGGAATGATTATTCCCAAGTCCCTATGATAAATAAAATCCAAGGTAGTTCCACAAGTAATGAATTTATGATGGAAAAATAATTTTAGTCATTTGTTTTCTTATCCTAGGTTTTTTCCATCCAAAAAAATATGTGGGGGTGGATATGAAAAAGAAAAGAAACAGGAGGCATACTTGCAATGTTTACAAAGCAAAAAAGAAACGTTACATTTCCGTAAATGAAGAATGTTTTTACAGTATTTCAGACTTGGCAGGACATCTGGTGTGGATGTTATCAAGAGCTTTAGAAGCAAATAGATAAATTCTGCTATCAGTTCCCTTACTCTGCTACCATATGGAAATCTTTTTCTTCTTTCCTTTATTATATTCATTATTGACTTGGGAGAGACAAAATCAAATTAAAAATTACTTTGTGAACTGTTTCCTACCCAACTTTTCGATTGCCTAACATTATGGTCTGTTTTTAGTATGGAGACTCAGTTCCTGAGTATCCTTAAATAAGTTTCCATACATTGGGCTGAATCTTGTATAGAAATCAGAGTTTTAAAAAATAAGGATCTGGAAGACTCCATATTGTTGTCAAACCACTCTAATCTGTGCAAACCAAATAAAAATCTTATCAAGTTGTTTTTTAGATAACAATACTTCTGATTCTAATATTTACATGTGAAGAAGGAACTAGAATAACCAAAACAAATTTGAAAATGAACAAAGTTATAACCCTCACACTACACAACGTCAAGGCTTATTATTAAGCCACATTAATCAATACAGTGTGGTATTGGTAAAGGCATGAATCACTGATGGAGTCTAGAATCAGTGACATCCCAGTACTAACGAAGTCACCTGCAGCATAGATCTTTGTTTCTAAATGCTGTTTTTAAGTAATGAAAACCAGAACTTCTTGTAGAAGTAGCTTATTTTGAGAGTGAGGAAGGGAAAATATAAGATGAGTTTGAAGCATCTTTTGGTCAAGAAGTAAGGAAGTGCTCAAAAAAGGATTGGAGCCTGTCAAAAGGTCACAAGAGCCAACCTAAAAGAGCTTCCAGTATCTAAAAGTGGAACAAGTTGAGTAACAAAGTAAATAATGATGCATTGAATTATAATCAATAGAATACACTAAACATCCATGAGTCCATAATAACAGAAATAAATAGTTGAATCAATAAATGAGAGAGTATAGCTCTTCCAAGTAACAAATACAGAAGAGGTAAAGAGACTAGAGGAAATACACCAGAGTAAACACTGTTGAAGGCAAGATCTAAGAACAATTGTCAAAATTAATGGGCAAAATCTTGTCGAAAAACAATTATTTTCTTAGTCTCAAATTATCTCCCCTAAAATCTTCAATAGTTACAGAAGGAAAAACAGTCATTATACAATACAGAAACCTGGCAGACAACACCCTTAGCCAGTGATCAAGCTTAGCAGCACTGATAAGAAGACATATTTTCATCATTTACTGCCTGGTACAATACACTAAGAAGGGTGCATCTTCTTTGTTCTACTCTTGTAAAAAAAATTCCCAAACTTAATCCGTTTATTAAAAGACACTAGACTAATCCAAATTGTGGGTTATTCTGCAAAATATATGTCCCATATGCTTCACAAGTGCAAGATCCTGGAAGACACAGAGAGGGGAACTCTCACAGGCTATGAAAATGTGGACACATGATTACTAAACGCAGCGTGGAATCCTGGATGAAGTTATGAGCCAGCAAAGAACATGAGTGAGGAGACTGATGAAATCCAATTAAGTCTGTAGTTCAGTTTAAAAAAAAAAAAAAGTAAGGGTCCAGTGTGTGTGTGTGTGTGTGTGTGTGTGTGTGTGTATTTGTGTGTGTTCAATCATGTCCAATTCTTTGCAACCCTATAGACTGCCTGGAGAACCCCCATGGACAGAGGAGCCTGGTAGGCTACAGTCCAAGGGATCACAAAGAGTTGGACACAACTGAAGCAACTTAATATGCATGCACGCAGGCTGTAGCCCACCAAGCTCCTTTTTCCATGGGATTTCCCAGACAAGAATACTGGAGTGGGTTGCCATTTCCTTCTCCAGGGGAACTTCCCAGCCCAGGGATCAAATCCACGTCTCTTGTGTCTCCTACATTGGCAGGAGGATTCTTTACCACTCTCCCACTTGGGAAGCCCAGCGCGGGATCTTTAATAAAATTTCCCTGCTTATCATAATGCAAACCTAAAAAATAGCATCCCCCACCCCTAGTGGGCTACTGTGAATATTCACTGCATTTAGGAATAAAGAATAAATAAGCATGTGTGAATAGATGCTAATAAATTAAAGCTTCAGAAAGTGTTGCTAATACACTCTCAGCCCAAAGAGGCAGCATCATGTAACCAAAGTACTTCCACACTTCATCATCTATTGACTTGTTCTCTACTCTCACTGTCTCTAAATCTGTTGTTCTCTGTCTCCTCCTCCCATCTGCTCTGTTTTTTCCTCTTTCTTTTCCTCTCCCTGAGCCTTCTGCATTATGTTAAGGCATAGTACAAAAGTGAAGTATATTTTTAAGTAACTCATATTATCAAGTTTTATAGCTTCTCTACTTAAGCTTTTAAAAAGTTTCTCTCTTTTTGTCTTTCAAAACAAAAAACTAAAGCTGTGTTAAGGTGATTGTTCTTCCATGTAAACCTTAAATTGATATAGCATGTGTGAGGTTATTGGCTCTTGATAGAAAATGTTTTCCTATCTCTGGCAAAAAGCTTAGAAGTCCATTCAGAATGATGTTGTCAGAATATCTTTTTATGAGATACTTTGCATGCGTGCATGCTCAGTTGTATCTGACTCACTGCAACCCTATGGACTGTGGCCTGCTAGGCTTCTCTGTCCGTGGGATTATCCAGGCAAGAATACTGGAATGGGTTGCCATTTCCTCCTCCAAGGGACCTTCCCAACCCAGGGATTGAACCCGTGTTTTCTGTGTCTCCTGTATTGGCAGGCAGGTTCTTTACCACTAAGCCACCTGAGAAGCCCATGAGACACTTTAAGTAGATAAAAAAGAGCACACAAAGATTTTATTCTTTACCATCATGAATCAACCCAGTTTTTACCTTCTTATTCTTAAATTATTAGTCACTCAGTCGTGTCTGACTCTTTGTGACCCCATGGACTATAGCCCACCAGGCTCCTCTGTCCATGGAATTCTCTAGGCAAGAACACTGGAGTGGGTTGACATTTCCTTCTCCAAAGGATCTTCCTGACCCAGGGATTAAAACTAGATCTCCTTCATTGCAGGTAGATTCTTTACTGTCTGAGCCATCAGGGAAGTCCCTCTTATTCATAATCATTCTGCAATTGAACACAGTAAATAAATGGTCAGATTAAATTTCATAAGTAATTTCAAAATGTGATGTTTCTTTTTTGAATAGAAAAGTCCTAATTTTTACTTGCAAAAAAGAGTTAATCGAATTCTGCTACGTTTGCTTTTCTATCGATACTACATTTTTAAGTGTTTTTCTAAAAATTATATTGAGTGCTGATATGTAGAAATTAGGTAGATGAGAGGTGCTCTACATTAGCTACCCTATAATTTATACCAAAATTAATTTCAAGTGGGGCTCAAGCACTTTCACAATCTGGCTGTCATCCTAAATGCCTTCCCTGGGGGATGAAAATGTTATTACTTTTTTTTTTTTTCAATTTGCTGCTGATATCCTAAGTCAAATTACTTCTAATTTAGCTCTGAAAGAATTTGATCAAAAGAAATCCCAAGATCCAGGAGGATATCAATCTATGTTCTGAAAGTGAAATCAAATATAGCATTTCTCAAATATATTAGTATTAGGTTTCCTAAATCTATTCTTTCTTCACTCTCCAATCCTGCCTACATCTGGCCCTGCTCTGAAATAAATGCCAAATACAGGAAAACAGAATGAACTCCAGGTGTGTGTGTATAAGAATGGTGTGCTAGGTCCAGGAGCTGGAGCAATAGGCGGTGGACTGCCAGGATAGTTTTCTATATTTAGAATAGCCTGCTGATTGAAATTCCCCAGCTATGTGCCCAGCTCCCAACCTTATTCTTATTGTGAGACAACCAAAATAACCAGACGTTTGGGGGAAACCTGGAACAAGAAAGAGAAGGGTCAGGATACAAAATTTGACCCATGGATGATTCAAGTAACTAAAGGACAAATCTAAAAAATTTCCATTATTGTTGTTCAACCTCTAAGTCATGTTCAACTCTTTCCAACCTCAGGGACTGCACGCAGCATGCCAGCCTACCCTGTGCTTCACTGTTCCTGAAGTTTGCTCAGGTTCATGTCCACTGAGTCAGTGATGCTACCTATCTTGTCCTCAGGTGCTGTCGTCTTCTCCTCCTGCCTTCAATCTTTTCCAGCATCAGGGTCTTTTCCAATGAGTTAGCTCTTCGCATCAGGTGGCCAAAGAATTGGAGCTTCAGCTTCAGCAATGGCTTTCCCATGAATACTCAAGGTTGATTTCCTTTGGGATGGACTGGTTGGATCTCCTTGCTGTCCAAGAGACTCTCAAGAGTCTTCTCCAGCACCACAATTTGAAAGCATCAGTTCTTCAGTTCTTAGTCTTCTTTATGGTCCAACTCTCACATCCGTACATGACTACTAAAAAAAATAAATTCAGAGTTTCCCCCAACGCAATTTTTCTTAGAAGCTGGGTCAGAATGTACTCAAGCAAAAGAGTATTAAACTAAGGAAGAAGTCAGCATGGATGAAAATATTAATCTAACCTAGAAAAGTAGTGAATAATAGCCTGTCTGCTGCAGAACTATCAGTTCAGGTTAAAGCACATAAATGCAAGATAATGAAAAGCTCCAGGGAGGAAGATAATTGTAGAACAAATACAAATTGGAATATAAAGCCAGTAAGTTTCAAAAAAAAATTAATGAGTATTTAGTGGAAAGTTATGACATATTAGGGCCATAGTAAGTAGGGAATACATTTTGTACTCTGCAAAGAAAGAAAGGCAACCAGAACTCTGGGAAATTTTAAAAACCAAAACCTTGTATAAGAAAGAAATGAATCATAAATAAAGTTGACCCAAATGCATAATTAGCAATTGGAAAGAATAAGAAACAGAATCTATTTTGACATGCTTCCTTCATTAACCGGAAGATTGTAGTATTAACAACTGCAATACTAATACACAATGATACTGCAAGCAATATTAATGCCATCAAATAATATAAATATCTATTTTTAATTTTCAGATGCAACCTGTGAATTAATCATGGAATGCTTATCAATGGTTACAGAACAGAATGTAAGCCTTATCAATCTTGAGCATGGTAAGTGCAGCTGAGAGAAATGGGAAGGTAGAAGAGGGAAGAGAAAAGGATGAAAAAATAGTATAGCTGATACCCTCACTTTATAAAGCAGAGAGCTGAGAGATACTGTCTAAGGAAGCTGGTGGTGTGGGAAGGGCATAGAACCTGGAGTCAGATTGCCAGAGTTCTGGTCCAGCTTCATCTTTACTGAAGACAGGCATCTCTGCAACCTGACTGAATGTTGATGTTCACAAATGTTTGAGAACCAAATGAGGAATGTGGCAGATCCTCAGTAAAGATGACACCCAGTTCTTATATGACACCCAGTAAGTATGTCCCCTGCAGCCTGGGACTGTCTTAAGAATGATACATCTAACTCTTACAACAAGGAACTAGAAAGAGAGATTATTAAATAGTTTGGAACAGAAAAAAAGAAATAGCTCAGGAACAAATTTTACCTTGTCCCTGGGATACAAGCCAAACCTCTCAGACTGATACCCAGCTTTGGCAGAAGCTGAGTCTCTGAGTCGTCTGTGACTACAGGTTACACCTTCCTTGTAAACTGAGAAGTTGATTACCAATTAGATTAAAGCTGATCTTCCTCCCACCTCCCGCACTTACCTTGTGGAATTTCAGCCTCATGAGAACTTCAAGTAAAAAATTAAAAACTTACTAAACCCAAGTAAATGTGTTATTTACACTAATGAAAAATTTTATGAATATTTTTTTTCAAAATATGGACAGTACTGGTTTGGTTGGGGGCTTCCCTGTGGCTCAAATGGTAAAGAACTTGCCTGCAATGCAGCAGATCTGAGTTTGATCCCTGGGTCAGGAAGATCTCATGGAGAAGGGAATGGTTACCCACTCCAATAGTCTTGCCTGGAGAATCCCATGGATAGAGGAGCCTGGAGAGCTACAGTCCATGGGATCACAAAGAGTCAAACACCACTGAGCGACTAACACTTTCACTTTTCATGGTTTGGTTTAGGAGAAATCATCTGTTATGTTGCTGTGTCTTATTTTAGAGTCTATGACAAAGATGTAGCTGAAACTTGAAATGATCTGCTAAATAAATACCTGTTCCCAGGAACAAGCGTGTGCAAGAGATGGGTGCTCTTGGGGGCTATTATGTTTTTGGTGATAACTGTGAAAAAATTGGTTTTTCCTTAGAGATTTCAGTTTCCTTAGGGAAAGCATAGTTTCTTAAATCATAAATGAAATCAGGAAACAATCCACTAAGGGTATAGAGGGGAGAAACTGTTCTGAGTCTTCAGTATAAAAGAAAAAAGGAAAGAAACAGAGATGCAGGAAGAGATTGTACAAGTTTACCAATGATGAGGAACCCAAAAATGAACAGTGAAGCTCAGACTCTTCTCCTGCCTTCTATGGCTCAGAGCCATCTGCATGAAATGGACTAAAACCATCATGAAGTAAAGAAGACAGCAACGGAAAGAGGACTTCCAAGTGGAAATTCTCAAAGGAAACTTATGCTTGCATAGTAACCTCTGATGTTTTTACAATGCTCTACTTTGTTCTAATATACAACCTTTTGCCTCCTCATCCACTACCAAGTTCTGGGAATGTGGCAAGGGACTTAATTTCTCAGATATTCCCATCTGTGAAATAGGGTATTGTTTGTACCACTGAATATTTTTGTAAGGATAACATGAAGACAAAATTAAGAAATTCATGTGAAACATTTATCAATCCAATGATCAGTCAGTAAATGTTAAAGTTAAGGAGAAGAGTGAAAAAGTTGGCTTAAAGCTCAAGATTCAGAAAGCAGTGTCAGACTTTATTTTTGGGGGCTCCAAAATCACTGCAGATGGTGATTGCAGCCAAGAAATTAAAAGACGCTTACTCCTTGGAAGGAAAGTTATGACCAACCTAGATAGCATATATTTGAAAGCAGAGACATTACTTGGCTAACAAAGGCCCATCTTGTCAAGGCTATGGTTTCTCCAGTGGTCATGTATGGGTGTGAGAGTTGGACAGTGAAGAAAGCTGAGTGCTGAAGAAATGATGCTTTTGAACTGTGGTGTTGGAGAAGACTCTTGAGAGTCCCTTGGACTGCAAGAAGATCCAACCAATCCATCCTAAAGGAGATCAGTCCTGGGTGTTCATTGGAAGGACTGATGTTGAAGCTGAAATTCCAATACTTTGGCCACCTCATGCGAAGAGTTGACTCATTGGAAAAGACCCTGATGTTGGGAAAGATCGATGGCAGAAGGAAAAGGGGACAACAGAAGATGAGATGGCTGGATGGCATCACAGGCTCGATGGACATGAGTTTGGGTAGACTCCGGGAGTTGGTGATGGACAGGGAGGCCTGGCGTGCTACGATTCATGGGTTCACAAGGAGTCGGACACAACTGAGTGACTGAACTGAAAAATATTTATGTCCTTATTATTATGTCTTTATTCTGTGCTTATTATTTTTCTTCAGCATATACCCTGGTGGCATTGTTGCCTTCTCAATTTAGATAAGTACACTGATGATCAAAAAGGTTAACTTGATCAAAATCACACAGCTTCCAAAGAGAACTCGAATGTGGGTTTCCTAATTGTGAGCTCCATGTTTATTTATCTTCCTCTACTACACCAAGGCTATTTTCCAAAGAAAGAGTACGATTTTTTTAAAAATACAAATAAATGGATATAAACAGTTGTCAACTTTATCCAGCTGATAGCTAAAAAGGTTTTCTCAATTATACATATATTATTTTGTGTGATAAATAAGATAATGAAGTAACAGAGACATTCTACCTTTAACAGGTCTGTCAGCCATTCCTCCCCTAAATTATTAGAGGATTTTTGTTTTGGTAATAATGTTTTTAATTTAGACTTTATGTAGTATCTTAATACTGTATACATACTTAGGTACACTTAGTACATTACTTATATGCTTAATTTTTTTCATCAGTAAAAGGTTATTCTCTATATAGTCTTCCTTGGTGGCTCAGAAGGTAAAGCGTCTTCTGCCTGCAGTATATGAGACCTGAGTTCGATCCCTGGATCAGGAAGATCCCATGGAAAAGGAAATGGCAACCCACTCCAGTACTCTAGCCTGGAAAATTCCATGGACAGAGAAGCCTGGTAGGCTACAGTCCATGGGGTTGCAAAGAATAAGACATGACTGAGCAACTTCACTTTATTCTCTGTATTGTGCTAACTAATTTTTTAGAAGGGACAGAATTTACCTCCTCATCTCAGACCATAGACTGAATAAAATAAATTCGTAATGGTCAAAAAGCAAAATATCAATATAAAGGATTAAACCATTTTTTTAAAAAAAAGCACAAAATAAGTAAATAGTACCAGTCTTAGAAAAGTAAATACTTTCTAAACTTAAAGCAAAAGAAGAAATTGCAAAGCAAAGCTCATTCATCTAAAAATTTGTTTTTTTTCTTGATTCATTTTTCTATATGAAAATTTAAAATATCAATGTCAAAAAGATAAAATGAATAGGTAAAACACAAACTAAGAAAAATATTGGCAATATGACGATACAATGCATTGAGTTTCTGCAAACCAATAAGCAAGTGACAAAGATTACAATAGGAAAAATGTGTAAGGGAAATCATTGGCAGGTGGATTCTTTACCATTAGCACCACCTGGGAAGCCTCACCTATATATACATGTTTACATATATAAACATATGTTATACATATAAACGTATGTGCATATACATATATAACTATGTGTGTAATTATATGATTTGCTTACCATTTCTTCCTCCATTGCCTTATTCTAGTTTCCCCTATCTGGGAGCGTGTTCCCTGCCCCACTGACTCTGGCTGGTCATGTAAGTAGCTTTAAAGAACTCCTGCAAGGTGTGATGTGAGCAGACAATTTAAATAAGCTTGCATGGTTGAACTGACCTCTCTGCTTCTGCCATTACAGAGAGAGGAAGAGACACTGGGCATTCACCCAACCCAGAATGAGATCTGAACTTACCTCCTTTGTAGAGCCAAGGCAGGTGAAACCAGCTGAGCCTAGGAAGAGACATTCCAGCCAAATTATTAATCTATGTCTTCATGATGAAGAGAAAATAAATGTCTGTTGTTGTAGTCTGTTTTGTTAAGGAGTATTATTACTGTAACAACTGACTTGTACAACATGCCTTAAAAATACTTCAATGATAATCACCTCTAGGTAGCAGAATTATGAATGATTTTTATTATCTTCTTTTTTGACTTTTTATTTTATATTGGAATATACCTGATTAACAATGTTGTAACAATTTTCAGTGGACAGCAAAGTGACTCAGTCTTACATATATTAATACATGTATCTATTCTCCCCTAAGGGCTTCCCAGGTGGCACTAGTGGTAAAGAACCTGCCTGACAATGCTAATACTTTGGCCACCTGATGTCAAGAGCTGAGTCATTGGAAAAGACCATGATGTGGGGAAAGATTGAAGGCAGGAGGAGAAGCAGAAGACAGAGGATGAGATGGTTGGATGGCATCACCTACTCAATGGACTTGAGTTTGAGGCAAACTCCTGGAGATGGTGAAGGACAGCAAAGCCTGGCCTGCTGCAATATATGGGGTCACAAAGAGTCTAACACAATTTAGCAACTGAACAACAACAGCAATTCTCCCCCCAAATTCCCTCCCACTCAGGGATCTACATGTACTTACCACTATGTTTAAAATGGATAACAATCGAGGTCCTACTGTAGAGCACAGAGAACTCTGCTCAATATTACGTGGCAGCCTGCCTTTATTCTCTTCTTTATAGTTGTTGAATGACTTTAAAACTAGTGTGCTTTACTTTATTCCCATTTTTAAACATTTATTTAGATAAAGCAAATGTTTCACATTTATGCTACATGTTTGTATTTACATACACACTTGTCTTAAAAGCATTTTGATTTGGAACTTTTGATATCATATATTAATCAATGTTTACTCAGACTTAATTTTAAATTCAGTATGTTCCATACCTTAAAATGTCAGAAGTTAAATAATCTTCTGGCTCAGAGAGTCACTTAGATTTTTTTGAAAAGCAAATTGAGGAAATCAGTGAGTTGTAGAATACCTTCTTGGGGATGTGTGAATTTCTTCAATATGTCATAAGGCTGGCATGATAAGTTGCTCATGGAGATTCAGTTGTTAGAGCCATGGCCTTACAGAAGACTCACGCTTCTTTTATTTTAATTTATCTAGAATCCTGAACTTTAATTTATAAAGGACTGGAATATACCAGTGGATACGTTTGTTGAGCTGTGATAAATCATGGCGACCTTTGAGAACACTGGTGCAGCCTTTGATGAAGCAGCTCAAGAAAGATAGTTCATCAACAAGAGAGTATTAAGGAACTGTCCAGAATCCAAATTTATTCTTCATGTTGCTTCTGAGTTACTGTCCCAAAGTCCCATGAGCAAGAAAGGCCAAGGCCAATTACCTTGACATACGGGAAGCTCAAGACTTAGCTTCCTCTCTGCAGTTTAGCCTTTTCCTTTCATCTCTTGCTTTCCTGGGTGACATGGACCTAAGACAAACATTTAGGGTGGTCCTATAAAGAAGACTTATAAAAACGTAAAATCCATCCTTCTAGCATTACAAAAGTTTTTTCATGTTGACCTCTCCAGCAAGACTCTGAGAACCACTAAAGGATCTTAGGTAAAAGGAGAACAAAGACCCTGAATCTTTTGAATCATTTAAGTGTTAATGATAATTCCAATTTTTTCTTATTGTCATAGTTTTCCAGTGCCTTATTTCATCACAAATAACTTTGGGCTAAAATAAGGTACAGAAGTCAAAATTCTGCAACACTTTGCCTGCTTTGGCTCCCCCTGGACTCAAAATTCTCCCTTTAGAGGGGTGCTTAAAAGTAGATAATATTGTGAATTATAGAAGAGCTGGTAGGATGGCAATAGTGTCTTGCTGCTCATTGAGAGAACTCTTCAATGGCCTTTCCTGAAATACAAGTAGCTCAAACTGCAGATTGCCTCATGCATATTTGAGGGCTCTGAGAGAAGGTAATGTCTCAACTAAAAAATCAAAATTGTATTCACCTTACTGAGTTTAAGAAGACCATTGGTTACTTAGAAATTATTTTTAAAAATATAGAGTTTCATTAGCTTTCTCACTGAAAGTATTTCTTTGGCTGTTATATGTCTGATAGTTCCTTTGTACCTTTTTGTTTATCTTTTTTTCTCTTTCTGTTCTTCCTTCTCTAGTTCAATCTTCTTCTTTCACCTTTTCCTGACTTTCTTAGACAAGTTCCAACAACATGTTTCTCTTAAAAACTCAAATGTTGTTTTAAAAAAAGGAAGAAGAAAGGAAAGGAAAGGTAGGATAAAAGAAAGAAGGAAAAGAGGAAGGAATTTTTTCTATTATCTGCCCATATTCACTTCAATATCTAAAATACTCCGAGTATCACAAATCTCAATTGACTCTCATATTTCGATATGCAAAGTGGAAACCCATTCTCTAGAGAGAAGAGATTTATAAGTTACTATTTTAAGCCTCCTTTGGCAGTACCTCCTCCTTATTATTGATGTACATTAAATTGGTATGAGAGCTAAATATCATAGTCACCTTAGGCACCATTTTGTAAACTATGCTCATTTTGTCATTTATCCAGATGCTCCTATGACCTCTTTGTGGAATTAGGAGCTTATGAACAGAAGCAATTTGATGTAGGCTGATGTCTTTGAAATTCAAAGGGCGGTTCCTGTAGGACTGGTGAGCTGGTAAATATTTAACAGCTAGCTGTCTGTTTAAAAAGCCCTAATCTCATTGTTTGCCAATTTCCAAGGTATAAGTGTCCCCACTATGGCCAATTTCAAGATGCTAACATAATGTCACTGAACTCAGTGCTGGGGAAGAAAGCACATGGTGGGACTCATGAGCAGGTAAGAGGCAGCTCCAGCATCCTTCCTGCTTTGCTGTTGTTCGGTCATTCAGTCGTGTCTGGCTCGTGTCCAACTCTTTGCAACCCTATGGACTGCAGCATGCCCAGATCCTCCATCCATCATCTCCTGGAGTTTGCTCAAACTCATATCCATTGAATTGATGATGCTGTCCAACCATCTCATTCTCTATATCCTCCTTCTGCTCCTTCCCTTAATGTTTCTCAGCATCAGGGTCTCTTCCAACAAGTCAGCTCTTCGAATTGAGTGGCCAAAGTATTGGAGCTCAGCTTCAGCATCAGTCCTTCCAATGAATATTCAGGATTGATTTCCTTGAGGATTGACTGGTTGGATCTCCTTGCAGTCCAAGGGACTTTCAAGAGTCTTCTCCAGCACCGCAGTTCAGAAGCATCAATTGTTTGGTGCTCAGCTTTCTTTATGGTTCAACTTTCACATCGTATATGACTACTGGAAAACCATAGCTTTGACTATATGAATGTTTGTTGGCAAGTTCTTCAGGGGATCTTCCTGACCCAGGGGTCTAACTGGGGTCTCCTGCATTGCAGACAGATTCTTTACTGTCTGAGCCACCAGGGAGGCCTGCTCTGTGCTTATTGGATGGATTTATTATTAACCCTTCTACCACTTGTGGATGCCCTGGGTCAACCATCTCAAGTTGCACTTTTAATATCCACTCTCTCAGCATCCCCCAGTTCTATCTACCCTGTTACTCCCTCTGCCTTCCTGTCTTCCTACTTCTTAGGGAATGTATTGAGGCGATCTGAAAGCATTCCATCAAACTGCTTCCCTTGCACATATATCAGCATCCACCTTCACAGTCTCTTTCCATCCTCTGAGTAGAAAGGCATTCTCCCTCTAATCTTGCATTCAGGAACCCATCTCCTCAAGTCCCTTTGCAGTTATTCTCACCTTCTTGGATGTTTAATCCCTTTTCTGTATCCTTTCTGTCTTCTCAGCATACAAATAGGCTCAAGGCTTGCTCTTGACCATGATTTTAGAAAGAATCATTTAATCCCACTTCCTTCTAGATTATTCTTCCCAGTAGTTTTCTATTCTCAGCCAAGCTTCTTGACAGTACTGTGGTAGGCAGAAATCTAAGATGGCTCCTAAATTTCCCAACTGCTGGTGTGCGCACCCTATATGATCACCAGGATTTGTGAGTGTGACGAATCTCATTTCCAGGGTTAGGTCATCTTACACGGCACAATTGAATTTACAAATAGGAAGTATCCAGGTGGACCCTTCCTAATCACAGGAGCTCTTCAAATCTGAGTCTAGAGACCACAGAAAATGAAGTCAGTGATTTGAAGCATAAGAAAGATTTGATATACTATTGTTAGCTCAAAAATGGAAGAGGCCACTTGGAAAGGAATGTGGTGGCCTTTAAAAGCTCAGCATGGTCTTCAGTCTGTTCAGTTGCTCAGTTGTGTCTGATTCTTTGTAACCCCATGGACTGCAGCACACCAGGCTTCCCTGTCCATCACCAACTCCTGGAGCTTTCTTAAAACTCATGTCCTTACAGTCAGTGATGCCATCCAACCATCTCATCCTCTGTTGTCCCCTTCTCCTCCTGCCCTCAATCTTTCCTACCATCAGGGTCTTTTCCAATGAGTCAGTTCTTTTTATGCAGTGGCCAAAGTGTTGGAGTTTCAGCTTCAGCATCAGTACTTCCAATGAATATTCAGGTCTTCAGTCAATAGCCAGCAAGGAAACAGGGGCTTCAGTCCTGTGATCCTGGGAACTGAATTCTGCCATCAATAGGCATAAGGTTGGCAGTGACCTCCAGACGAAAACTGCAGCCTCCAGACAACAATTCATCCTGGCAAACACCTTGATTTTTGCCCCAGTGAGCATGGAAGCTTCCTTGATATTGTACAAGGTCTTGCTATCGATTCCCCAAGAGCCAGTCATTTAAAATTTTATGACATTTGAACTATAGGATTAACATATATACTCTACTATATATAAAATAAATAACTAATAAGGACCTACTGTGTGGCACAGGAAACTGTGCTCAATAATCTGTGATAGCCTATAAGGGAAAAGAATCTGAAAAAGAATATGCATACATATGTGCATATGTGTATATACACACACATATATAAAACTGAATTACTTTGCTGTACACCTGAAACTAACACAACATTGCAAATCAACTATACTTCAATGAAAAATTTTAATTTAATTTAATTAAAAATTTTATGACACATGAATGAAAACAAATTCAACTAATTTTTGTATAATTTTTCTTTCATTATATACATGATGAATTTTGATTTTCTTATGTTATTTTAAAATATAAACATAAACCCATGCCTCCATACGGATCTGTCAATATTACAGTCCCAACATTGAGCTTAGCACTGTTTGGACAGTGGGATCTTGCCTTTAAGGAGTTTACAGTCTAGTCGAAAAATTAGCAGTTTTACCCAAATAACTACCATGTGAGGAAAAGGTGACGTGTCACTGCAAATGGAAATAAATTTCTATAATTTCAGAAACAATTGTAGATACACATATCAGAGAAAGGAGTCATTATTTCTTGCTGGAATAACCACAGGAAGTTTTTCTCAACATGGTGGTACACGATCCTTGGTCTGATGGGCAAAGTGACCTACGCAGCATTTTTGCACCACCCAAGTAGAAAAACCAGGATATCACTTTCTGTTTCTAAAATTGTAGTTCCCTTACAGAGCACCTTGGATCAGTTCAGTCCAGAAAAGACTTCTTTGGAAATTAGTTACTATTCTCAAAGGAAAAAAAAAAATGCTCTGCGGGTTTAACCTTATTCAGTTTCTTGGATTAACCAGTCCCTGCAAAGTAGAGAGGACTCCCTGTTTTCTGGCGGTAGGATCTAGCCTCCTGGGGTGAGGGAACGTGGGTGGAACGGCAGCTCACACAGGCCCATCCCAGGAAGAACAAGTAACTCACTCTTGGAGGTTAGTTGAGGGGCTTCCAAGAGAACACGTTTTTCCAAAACCTTTCACCCATCTCCCCTCAGGAAATATACTTTGGATATTTTGCTCCCAATCACTCCTCCTTGAAAAGTGAAAGTGAAGTCCCTCAGTTGTGTCCAACTCTTTGCGACCCCATGGACTGTAGCCTACCAGGCTCCTCCATCCATGGAATTTTCCAGGCAAGTGTATTGCAGTGGGTTGCCATTTCCTCCTCCAGGGGATCTTCCTGACCCAGCGATTGAACTCGGTCTCCTGCATTGCAGGCAGATGCTTTACCATCTGCGCCACCACCAGGGAAAATATGCCATTATTATGTCACCTGTAGAGCATTTCATGGCTCCTCAGCTGTCACTGCAGACTTCAAGGAACCGGAGTCTTAGGCAACAGGGCATAGAATAGAGCGAGTCTTGTGGAGAAGGAGAGAGGTGGACTCAGGAATAGATCAGACCCCCAGGACACGCATGAATGTGGATTGCAGGAGGCAGAGACAGCAGGCTTCTTTAGGAGAGAAGCAATTGAAGAGGAGGATACAGGAAGCAGCATCTCGAATCTGAATGGGACCATCGACAGCTGAGCAATAGAAGTTTAGAAAGGTACTGAATTCCTCCAAGGTCCCACTGTGACAAATTTTGGGCTGTGAGTTCAAATTAGATTCTTTCTGTCTCTCTTGCTTCCCTCTGACTATATGAGGTCTGCCAAAACAATATTTCTTTCTGAGATTGTAAGCTTCTGAATCATGAGAAAGGATTCAGTCTTACCTTATCGTCCTTGACAGCCCGTGGCATGTAGGAGGTGTGAATAGATGTTTGTGGTGCAGAATTTGTTTTTTCCTAATCACAAACATTCTACTCCTGTTTATGCAACTCTACAAAACCTGTCCTGCCTATGTTCACACACACTCTCTCTCTCCCGGAATCCAGAAGAAATGTTTGACTTTTGATTCCTTATGCACAAAGAACCAACCCAATTTGACCTTCTTTTTAGTGACCCTTTCTGCCTTTTTGATTACTGGTGTAGAGTATCTCTACATGAAAGTAATAGAATTTGCATCATATGTGTGAGTGCGTGCTAAGTTGCTTCAGTCTTACTCTCTGCCTGTAAGACGCTCAGTCTGACTGTCTGCAACCCTGTAGCCCACCAGGTCCATGTAGCCCACCATGGTCCATCTGTCCATGAGATTCTCCAGGCAAGAATACTGTAGTGGATTGCCGTTTCCTCTTCCAGGAGGCCTTCCCAACCCAGGGACTGAATCCAAGTCTCCTACATCTCCTGCATTGGCAGGTGGGTTCTTTACCTCTGCACCACCTGGGGAAGCCCAGAATTTGCATCAGTGGCCCCATATCGATCTACACACTAGAATACATTGAGGAGCTAAAAACTATAGATGCCAGCACTCAAGAGAGTCATTTTTAATTGGTCTGCAATGGGGTTCAGACATCAAGAAACAAAAAAATTTCCCCTACTCCAGATGATTATAATGTACAGCCAAGATGGAGAACCACTGATGTAAATTTTATTAATTTTCCAAGAAGAAATACACCTTCCAACCAATGAAAGAATCACAGGGATGGAGCCCAGGCAGCAGCATTTTTTAAACTTTCCCCTGTGATCATAACGTGCGGCCAGGGTTAAGAATCTCTGCATCAAAACAGTAGTTCTAGGCCAGTAACAAGTAGAAGAAACACACAGAGCAATTTTTAAGAATGCAGATCCAAATAGCACCCTCAGCCTAAATCAGGTTCTTTGGTTTGCAGAGCTAATCACTTCTGTCACCACTCGTGACAGAGAACCGATTGAATGGGACCAGACCACGTGTGACTTGCTTGCTTGAATTCCTCACGCCCAATTAAAGGTGGAACATCCCACCACACAGAGTTGCTACTACAGTAGACAACGGAAAAAGGTCTCCAGAGAAGCTCTTGAAAAGGAGACTGTGGAATGTTGACAAGCAGACGTGGCCAAGATTGCATACTAGATGGGCTTCTGTGCTTCCTGTTGGGGCTATGCTTAGTGTTGGGGTCTGGGAGTGACATCACTGCCTTCAGCGGACCCAAGTTTATATCTGCACATAGTTGATCCTCAAAAGCACTTGTTGAATTAATGAAACCAACAAAAGTTCCCTGTGAGCCTGAATCTCTGCTTCTTGGATGTTCATCTAGCAACAGGAGTCCTTATGGAATTTGTTCAAAAGCGTTTACTGGTAATAAACAGATCCAATCAACAGCTCCCGGCTATGATGAATCTTGATCCCGACTTTGGACAACATCTGCTGCTAGTGACAAACAAAGAGGAAGTCAGCTCTCAGTGTCTATTGTATTCTGAAACTGTAAACCCATTCATGTCACAGGTGGAAAAGAAAAGCATTAAACCTGCAACATACATCCGCTTGGAAGAAGCATCACTGTTACTTTTCAGTAGCCTGACCTTGCCCTGAGCTGGTGAATGAGAACTGCAATTTGTCTAACGCATAACTAGTTCCTGTGGGGGCTGCCAAGGTGTCTCTAGTGGTAAATAATCTGCCTGCCAATAGAGAAGATGTAAGAGACATGGGTTCAATCCCTGGGTAGGAAAGAGCCCCTGGAGGAGGGCATAGTAATCCACTCCAGTATTCTTGCCTGGACAATCCCATGGATAGAGGAGACTGGTGGGCTACAATCCATAGGGTTGCAAAGAGTTGGACATGACAGAAGTGATTTAGCACATGCGAGTAATCTCAGCAGAATGTCAAGGGGAGTTTTGAGGCTTTGTTAGCATCGTGGGTCCATGATCAGTCATGTCCAACTCTTTGCAACCCTATGGACTCTAGTGTTTCAGGCTCCTCTGTCCATGGAATTTTTCAGGCAAGAATACTGGAGTGGATTGCTTTTTCCTACTCCAGGGAATCTTCCCTATCCAGGGATCAAACCCACATCCTCTGTCTTTCCTGAACGGGCTGGCAAATTCTTTACCACTGTGCCACTTCGCATCACTTTGCTGATTAAACAATATTCTCTCTGGGTAATAAAACATTTTATGAGGCTAGTTGCCTCTCACCTCAGGGAAATGTATTCCAACCTTCTGCCTCCTCTCCCTAACGTAATGTTGACTCCTTGGATAAAAATACAAGGAACTTCTGTTGAATGAGCTAACTGCTGGAAATATTATGGCTGCAAGCTGAAAGAAATGAGGTGCGTACCACAGACCACATAAAACAATGAAAGCAATTTAGAGACAAAATGTGCAGAGTAACTAGGAACAATTTTGCAATATCAAAAGCATATGAGTGACTGCTGCTTTGGGTGACTCTCTATAAACCTTGGTGTTTGCCCAGCCTAGCCTGGGAGCCCTTCTGTATGAGGCCCAGACAGCTAGTACCTTCCATTGTCAAAAATCAGCCTTCCTGGCCAGCCCATAGAGAGTCAAGGCAGCCATCAGGAACCAGAACTTTCCAGTGTGGTCCATTTCCTGCTGATTCAGAAGAGGGGCAAAAGCAAAGACAATTTGCAGCTGATTCAGTGGCCTGTGATCTGTATTTTTCCTTCTGGTTAGGTTCCCTGTTGTGGCTTCCCTGGTGGCTCAGATAGTAAGGAATCTGCCTGCAATGTGGGAGACCCGGGTTTGATTCCTGGGTTGGGAAGATCTCCTTCCTGGAGAAGGGAATGGCTGCTGCTGCTAAGTCACTTCAGTCGTGTCCGACTCTGTGCGACCCCATAGACAGCAGCCCACCAGGCTCCCCGTTCCCCGGGATTCTCCAGGCAAGAACACTGGAGTGGGTTGCCATTTCCTTCTCCAATGCAGGAAAGTGAAAAGTGAAAGTGAAGTCGCTCAGTCGTGTCTGACCCTCAGCGACCCCATGGACTGCAGCCTACCAGGCTCCTCCATCCATGGTATTTTCCAGGCAAGAGTACTGGAGTGGGGTGCCATTGCCTCTCCAAAGGGAATGGCTACCAACTCTTGTATACTTGCCTGGAGAATTCCATGGACTGTGGAGCCTGGCAGGCCACAGCCCATGGGGTCGCAAAGAGTGGGACCCAACTTGAGGAAGCAACACTTTGCACTTTTCAGATTCCCTACAGCTCTTTTAATGAAACACTTTGTTGAGCAAGTGCGCCATCTATGGGAGAAAACAGTTGTACTGATTCTACCCTTAACATCACCAAGATGATAATTTACACCAGACAGTGATCTTCATATGGGGGTGATTTTGCTCCCCTGGGAACATTTTTGTTAAGGACTGGAGACATTTTTTGTTGCCGTAACTGGGGTTGCAACTGGCATGTAATAGTTAGAGGGCAGGGATACTGCTAAACTTTATGCAATTCACAGGATACCCACCTCCATAACAAAATTTTTCCCACCTTTTCCCCTAAGGACAATGTGGAGAAATTCTGCTTGAGAACAAGAGAATCTGTGAAATTTATGCTTACAGATGGGTTTCCCAGGCCAAAAAAAAAAAAAAATTAGTCTTTGATTTAAATCTTTTCATATTCCCTACCACTGCTTTAAGTTTTACATCTCCCCACTTTGCTATGAGCCATGAATTTTCAAACTCTTTCACACTAAGGTGTTAATGACTTAATATATTAATCTACATCTAGGCTATTTGAGAAAGGGAATTAGAGAGAGAGGACAATACTCCAGACAAAGAAATGAATTTCTAACAGTAAAGTTTTAGGGCCCACTCTTTGGGACCCCATGGACTGCAGCCCTCCAGGCTCCTCTGTCCATGGAATTCTCCAGGCAAGAATACAGGGACTAATACTTTGGGTTCAACTTACCTTTGTGGCTGATTAAGTAAATAAAAATTTATCAATTTGTGTTCAAACCACTGTAGTGACATTATCATTGTAAATGTTCTCATGGTATGAACACAATACTGAGAAAGATTTCGGCTTTCTTGGCTTCTTCCCTCAACCCATGCAATTCAGTAGGTCACCGTTCAGTTTACTAAGTGGAGCTTTGCAGAACTAAAGACTCAGGGTCAGCTTCATAGAGATTTTCCTTCTGTCCTTGGAAAAGAACATGTTCCCCTAGAGTTTAGGATAGAGCAGATTTTTATAAAAATATAGCCTTGGATCAGACTTTCCTGTCCTTTGAGGACTCTGCATTGTAGACTAGGAATAAAACTTTGCAGCTTCATGCTTCAGGATTGTCATAACCTCAAGTGCTTTTAGACACCCCTGTATCATTGGGAGGACTCTTTGTACCACCTGCAGATCCTTCTGCTATCCCACTCGAGGGATACCCTACTCTAGCTATATTAGCACACTAAAAGAAAGGATAAGCCCATTAGCCTAAAAAGATGAGCGTCTCTCTTCATCAGCGTGGGTTTGTCTCTATTCTCCATTCTCCAATAACCCAGGATTAAATTCACCAACCAATGAGCACCTGCAGCAGACAGCACGGGAATGCAGAGATGAATATCAGAGTCCCACTCAAGAGATGTCTGAGCAAGTGCATTGTTCCTGCATTGCCTGCCTCCAGAACATTCTTCTTTATGGCATGTGGCCCTGCTTGTTGCTGTTCAAGGAAAACAGGCTTCTTTGAAAGTTACCTGCCCATCTGTTTGGTCATTAGCAACCTGTGCATGCATGCTTAGCCATTCTGTCGAGTCCAACTCTTTGCAACCCCAGGGACTGTAGCCCAGGCTACAGGCTCCTGTGTCCATGGAATTTTTCGGTCAAGAATGCTGGAATGGGTAGCCATTTCCTTTTCCAGGGGATCTTCCCCACCCAGGGACTGAACTCATTGGCAGGCAAGTTCTTTACCACTGAGCCCCCTGGGAAGCCTCATTAGCAACAGCAGACTAAGTATTAATGCCGGGAAATCACCAAGATCTTGCCTAGGTTTTCCAGTCAATATCTAGATTTCTACACTATGACCGCACCAGAGTATGCCGTGAGAAATAGTAGCGCATCCTAAAAATATCTGTTAAATGAGTAATGATTTAATAACTTTCTTCTTCAAGCACCATCAGTAAGAAATTGTACAGTTTTATGGGAAACCTTGATTTATTGGTACTGAAGATTGCCTTGGCGCAGCCAGTTTGCTTCATAATTTGTGGGAAAGAAACAAGATTAAAAAAAAAATTTGAAGGGAAAAAATGAGTTAAGAAAAATTGGCAACAGGGCTTGTGCAATATTAATCGTAATTGAGCAAAGAACATCCCTGCTGGATCTAGGGCACCTTTGTATACTCTGTGCCCTAATAAAACTAGTGTCTCCCAAGTATCTGATGTCTGATCATTGTCTTCAGTCAAATGGATCTGATGGGTAGTGAATGTTAAAATGATATTCTCAGTAATTATAAGAAAATAAGATACAGAAAATCATGGTGCAACACCTATAAACAACATAAACTGAGAAAGGGGCCCGGTTGTTCTCTTCTCAAGTAGGACTTGGTGAGATGGTTGGAGGAGTGCGGGGTGATGCGGGGAAGTGAATATAAGTGATGCGTAAATAAAGTAAAATCCTGAAACATTTCATCATCTTAGTTCCAAAAACAAAGACTTTCCAGGGTATTGAACACTTATTATAGGATCTAAATACAGAGAACAGGGACTCCGCTGGTGGTGCAGAGGTTACAACTCAGCGCTTCCAATGCCGGGGGCATGGGTTTGATCCCTGGTGGGGAAACTAAGATCCCATATTCCAGGGACAAAAATAAATAAATATAGTGAAGAAAACAGCTGACCAGGACTCTACTCCTAAAAGATCAACTTACAGTAGTTCAACCTGGGCTTCCCTGGTGACTTAGTGGTAAAGAATCCACCTGCCAATGCAGGAGACTCGAGTTTGATCCCTGGATCGGCAAGATCTCCTGGAGAACGAAATGGCAGCCCACTCTAACATTCTTGCCTGGGAAATGCCATGGACCTAGGAGACTGGGGCTACAGTCCATGGGATCTCAAATGAGTCAGACACAACTTAGCGACTAAATAACAGCAGTAGTTCAACCTAGGATTATAGGGTTTCAAAAAGATGCCATGTCTAAGCTATATACTCAGTCGTAGTTATGTGTAACAATGTTATTTGCTACTTAAAATGCTCCTACATTTTGATGTGCTTGAAAAATAGTTTGCTTCTTTTTGCTGTGCAGAAAAAATGTGTCCTAACATTATTAATACTATATCTGCAGAAGGCTTATATTACTAAGAATATGTAATTGCTTTTGTTACCAATAAATCAAGGTTAATAGTTAGGCAGTTTGGGGCAATTGCTTAGATTTCTCATGTTCCATTTGAAAGCAAAGTTATTAAATCATCACACATTTGTTATGAATTTATAAAGTCCTACAGTTTCAGTGACATACCGTGTGTACTTCAAACACAAAAGGCCAAATTTTCTACTCAAGCTCTTTAAAGAGCCATGTGTACGGTCAAGGATCTAAGAAACTGTGGGCGATATTTCTGCAGGTTTTACAATTATTTTGAGGTTAGAGAAAGGCCAAGATCATCTGACCAGCCCTCACAATATCAAGGCAGCCACAAGGAGCCAGACTCTCTAGAGCTATCCATTTCCTGCAGGTCTACGCACTATGCCGTTTCTTAATTATGTTTACTCTAATGCACCCACTAAGAGTTTTCTGAAGATTTGAAGACTTGCTGTTGCTCTTGAGTCACTAAACCTTGTCCAACTCTTTTGGACCCCATGGACTGCAGCATGCCAAGTCTTCCCTTTCCTTCACCATCTCCTGGAGTTTACTCAAACTCATGTCCACTGAGTTGGTGATGCCATCCAACCATCTCTTCCTCTGTTGCCCCCTTCTCCTGCCCTCTATCTTTTCCAGCATCAGGGTCTTTTCCAATGAGCTGGCTCCTCACATCAGGTGGCCAAAGTACTAGAGCTTAAGCTTCAGCATCAGTCTTTCCAATGAATATTCAGGGTTGATTTCCTTTAGGATTGATTGGTTTGATCTCCTTGCTGTCCAAGGGACTCTCAAGAATCCTCCAGCACCACAACTCTCCATTCTCTTTGGGGACAGATTTAACTGTTTAAAAACAGAAAACAGGTTTGTTTGTTTTTTTTTTCATATTGATCTCAAATGTTTGTACTCCAGTCATTATAAATATCAACACTGATCCTAAACTACACCGTAAGGCCAGATTTTAAAATATGCATGTGGGTGTGTGTGTGGCCATACTCGCTTCTTCAGAGGCAACTCTTGCAATAACTGTAGACAGTAGGGAACGGTCTTTGCACATGTCACCACTCTTTACCTTGCAGCTTTTCTCTATGGGTTAAACGATTGCATTTTTTTCCATCACTTAGAATCAAATCTCCTCTCTAGCTTACAGTTAACTTTAATAACAGGTTGGTTCCTCTGTTCTCAACATAACTTCATTTTTCTCAAATGCATTCAAAGCTTGACATTCAGGATAACAGCAATAACCCAGCGGTTTCTGATTTAGTAAGTGGAGACCTCCTCTTTAATTCATATTTTTAATTAAACAAGATTTTCTTGGACAACTTCTATGTTCTGGACACTGTGCACTGTGTTGAAGGTACAATAATGAGCCACAACATATAGCCTCTGCTGTGGTGAGACAACGTTAGATGAAAATGCACCAATAGACATCAATTACTACTTGTGGTAAGTGAAGCAAAAACAAAAAAACATTAGGTGCTTTAAATAAGAATAATAAGGAGGGATCTGATTTAGATTTTTGAAGTCAGGAAAGTTTTCTCTAAAGAAAGGACATTGAATCTGAGACAAGAAAAATGAATAAGATCATTGTTGCCATTATGTCAGTTAATAGATTATACAGGCAAATTAATTTTGAAAGCAGCTATATCAACATGTGGACTCATTTTGACCTTATATACTCATATGTCACTTATGGGTGACCTAAGTAAATGTCACCCATTTACTTATTCTTCAAAAAATATTTATTGAGTGCCATCACCTTACAATAAATAAATACAAATATACAAAGATACATATTTTAAACATACGTGCTAAACCCATATGGGACTCCCTCTGTCTGGATGGGTATATAGGCTAATGTAATTCCTGCTCTTGACTTTTCAAAAAGTTCTTCAGAGAAGCAGGGCAGTAGAAGATAAATTATTCCCTTAATAAGCCTTTCCAGGAATCTTGCCCAGGAAGGAAGTCAATCTCACTAGCTGCTAGTTGTCAAAATCTCCCTTACTCATCTTTTTGCAAATCACATTAATATTTCTCGCCTCTTAATCTCCTCACACTCATTCCTTCATTGGTTTATTTCACTTTTGATCTTGGAACTCTAGATCGAGGCAACTTTTCTCTAAGTTAGGATGTTTCCACTTCCAGACAAAAGGGCTGCAAAGGTCTGGTGGACCAGGTAGAAAAGAGCAACCCCTCCTGAGGTCTGTCACAGTCCGACTGCAGGAATGACGGCCTGCCCACCAGCATAGAGTTGGTTATATTTCAGCCTTGGTAAACACCCTCCTTCTACCACCCTTGTGCTTGGCTCTTGCCCTGAGGAGCATGGTTCATTTTCCTCCCTGTACCACAAAGATCACAGAAAATGATTTACTATTTTCATTTGTAAGCTCTTTCTGTATAGCAGCCTGGAACACTGGCTTTGTCTTAAGTTTAATTTTTGCCCCTTGGAACAGGTCATCTGATCATTTCAAATCTGACTTCTAGTGTATGTATAATGGGGATATTAATGAATACTTACTCCAAAAGAATGTCTGTAAAGATTACATGAGATCATTCATATAAAGCACTTAGCACAATGCCTGGAACTTTGTAAGAATCCAATAAATCATAGTTGTAATTACTTCTGGTCCCTGGAAGGCAACCATCTGAGCCAAGAAAGCAGAACAGCCAAAGTTTCACTTTCATTTATTCATACATCTTATATTTCACTCCCAACCTACTGACGAGGGTTTTCCATGTTTAAAGTACAAATAAACTGGAAAGAAAATAGCCACTGAAGATGGTGACACATTTGTCATGAGTGCTCAGTCATGTCCGACTCTGCGACCTCATGGACTGTAGCCCACCAGGGTCCTCTGCCCATGGGATTCTCCAGATGAGAATACTAGAGTGGGCTGCCATTTCCTACTCCAGGGGATATTCCTGACCAAGGGATTGAACCTGTGTCTCCCACATCTCCTGAATTGCAGGTGAGTTCTTTCACCACTGAGCCACTGGGAAAGTCCATATTATGTCACCCAGTAATATAATGTTATTATACCAAGAATGCGCAAACTAGAAATTCATCCCTTCTATTATTATTCTCTTCTAAAGAGAGTTAAGACGGCTGCTGTTCCTTAGTGCATTCAGGCCACCATAACAAAAGTATCATAGACAGAGTGGATTACAAACAACAGAAATCTATTTCTCACAGTTCTGAAAGTGGGGAAGTCCAAGATCAAGACACCAGCAGATCTGTAGACCCAAGTCCTGATTCATAGAAGCTGCCTTCTCTCTGTTCACACACGGCAGAAGGGGCAAGGGAGCTCTCTGGAGCACCCCCCTTTTTTTTTAATATTTTTTTTAAATTTAATTTTATTTTTAAACTTTACAATATTGTATTGGTTTTGCCAAATATCGAAATGAATCTGCCACAGGTATACATGTGTTCCCCATCCTGAACCCTCCTCCCTCCTCCCTCCCCATACCATCCCTCTGGGTCGTCCCAGTGCACCAGCCCCAAGCATCCAGTATCGTGCATCGAACCTGGACTGGCAACTCGTTTCATACATGGTAGTATACATGTTTCAATGCCATTCTCCCAAATCTTCCTACCCTCTCCCTCTCCCACAGAGTCCAAAAGACTGTTCTATACATCAGTGTCTCTTTTGCTGTCTTGTATACAGGGTTATTGTTACCATCTTTCTAAATTCCATATGTATGTGTTAGTATACTGTATTGGTGTTTTTCTTTCTGGCTTACTTCACTCTGTATAATAGGCTCCAGTTTCATCCATCTCATTAGAACTGATTCAAATGAATTCTTTTTAATGGCTGAGTAATACTCCGTTGTGTATATGTACCACTGCTTTCTTATCCATTCATCTGCTGATGGACATCTAGGTTGCTTCCATGTCCTGGCTATTATAAACAGTGCTGCGATGAACATTGGGGTACACGTGTCTCTTTCCCTTCCGGTTTCCTCAGTGTGTATGCCCAGCAGTGGGATTGCTGGATCATAAGGCAGTTCTATTTCCAGTTTTTTAAGGAATCTCCACACTGTTCTCCATAGTGGCTGTACTAGTTTGCATTCCCACCAACAGTGTAAGAGGGTTCCCTTTTCTCCACACCTTCTCCAGCATTTATTGCTTATAGACTTCTGGATCGCAGCCATTCTGACTGGCGTGAAATGGTACCTCATAGTGGTTTTGATTTGCATTTCTCTGATAATGAGTGATGTTGAGCATCTTTTCATGTGTTTGTTAGCCATTTGTATGTCTTCTTTGGTAGATATATTCCTAAGTATTTTATTCTTTCCGTTGCAATGGTGAATGGAATTGTTTCCTTAATTTCTCTTTCTGTTTTCTCATTATTAGTGTATAGGAATGCAAGGGATTTCTGTGTGTTGATTTTATATCCTGCAACTTTACTATAATCATTGATTAGTTCTAGTAATTTTCTAGTGGAGTCTTTAGGGTTTTCTATGTAGAAGATCATGTCATCTGCAAATAGTGAGAGTTTTACTTCTTCTTTTCCAATTTGGATTCCTTTTATTTCTTTTTCTGCTCTGATTGCTGTGGCCAAAACTTCCAAAGCTATGTTGAATAGTAATGGTGAAAGTGGGCACCCTTGTCTTGTTCCTGACTTTAGAGGAAATGCTTTCAATTTTTCACCATTGAGGATAATGTTTGCTGTGGGTTTGTCATATACAGCTTTTATTATGTTGAGGTATGTTCCTTCTATTCCTGCTTTCTGGAGAGTTTTTATCATAAATAGATGTTGAATTTTGTTAAAGGCTTTCTCTGCATCTACTGAGATAATCATATGGTTTTTATTTTTCAATTTGTTGATGTGGTGTATTACATTGATTGATTTGCAGATATTGAAGAATCCTTGCATCCCTGGGATAAAGCCCACTTGGTCATGGTGTATGGAGCTCCTTTTATAAGGGCATTAATCTCATTCATGAGGGCTCTGCCTTCAGGACTTAATCATCTTCCAAAGGATCGAACCTCCAAATACCATCATGTTTAGGATTAGATGTTAACACTTTAAGAATTTAGGGTAAGTGACATGTTCAATCTATAGTAACAATTTTAGTCCTATTGACACAATTCCTAATTCTTGGGAATATAACCTTACTTCCTCTGTATTTCCTTCCATCTTGGGGCTATATGCTCAAAATTTGAGTTTTAGGAGTTACCCAATCCTCCTCTGGAGAAGGAAATGGCAACCCACTCCAGTATTCTTGCCTGGAGAATTTCACGGACAGAGGAGCCTGGCAGGCTGCAGTCCATGGGGTCAATAAGAGTCAGACACGACTGAGCAACTTTCTCTCACTCACTCAACCCTCTTGAGCCCTTTCACATCCAATTCTTGTAACATGAATGTATCCATTTCCTTAATTCTACATCCCCCACTTGCCAGCCTTTCCCCCTCCCCCAATCTTTTAAAAATCTTCCAAAGCAATATAGACATGTTCTTCAATGATTCCCCTGACTTCCTCCCCTGCAACTAAATCCTCCTTGTTCTTCAGAATTGAGGTGATAGCAGCAATTCTCCAACTTCTCCTCTTTGGAAAAATAAAAAAAATTAGTAAAAAAATTTGGTCAAGAATGTATCAAGATATTTTACTTGCAGCCCAATGATACTCCAGCAGATGATCATGGGACTGAATCCCAACAGAGAATCTTTCTTTGGCCCCAGTTTAGTGGCCTGTGTTTATGAAGAAACATCTTCCTTCCATCTAGTTAAGCTAACTATAGTTTGCTGCAATAATAATAATTGAATTACTCTCTCCCTTTACCCACTCCCATGCATTTTCTGACATGCTTAAATTTTTGGTCTTATAGATCTCTGAAGAATTATATATTCTTAATTGTCTTAGACATGATTGTTTTAGTAGAATTTGAACTAGGTTTTTGTGCCCATCTTTGCCTAAAGATGGGTAAAATAAAGGACAGAAACAGTAGAGACCTAGTAAACACTGAAGAGATCAAGAAGAGATAGAAAGAATACACAGAAGAACTGTACAAAAAAGATCTAAATGAACCGGATTACTGTGATGGTGTTGTCAGTCACCCAGAGCCAGACATTCTGAAGTGTGAAGTCAAGTGGGCCTTAGGAAGCACTGCTGTTAATAAAGCTAGTGGATGCAATGGAATTCCAGTAGAGTTATTAAAAACCCTGAAGGATGATGCCACCAAGGTGTTACATTCAATATGTCAGCAAATCTGGAAGACCCAGCAATGGCCACAGGACTGGAAAAAGTCAATCCTCATCTCACTTCCCAAGAAAAATAATACCAAAGAATGTGATAACCATCAGACAATTGCATTCATCTCCCTTGCTAGTAAGATCATACTTAAAATCTTGCGTGCTAGGCTTTAGCATTACATGAACCAAGAGCTTCCAGATGTCCAAGATGGGTTTAGAAAGGGCAGAGGAACTAGAGATCAAATTACATGCTGGATCCTAAAGATAGGGAATTCCAAAAAAACGTCTACCTCTGTTTCATCGACTACGCTGAAGCCTTTGTGTGGATCATAACAAACTGTGGAAAGCTCTTAAAGAAGTGAGAATACCAGACTATCTTACTTGTCTCCTGAGAAACCTGTAGGTGGATCAAGAAACAACAATTAGAACCCATGTGGAACAACTGATTGGTTTAAGATTGAGAAAGAAGTTCAATAGGGCTGTCTGCTGTCACCCTGTTTGCTTAACCTATACGCTGAGCACATCATGAGAAATGTCAGGCTGATGAATTACAAGCGGGAATCAAGATAGGTGGGAGAAACATTAACAAACTCAGATGTGCGGATGATACCACTCTAATGGCAGGAAGCTAAGAGGAACTAAAGAGCCTCTTGATAAGGGTGAAAGAGTCGGTTTAAAACTAAATGTTAAAAAAAAACTAAGATCATGGCATACAGCCCCATTCAGTTCAGTTGCTCAGTCGTGTCCAACTCTTTGCGACCCCATGAATCACAGCACGCCAGGCCTCCCTGTCCATCACCAACTCCTGGAGTTCACTCAAACTCATGTCCATCGAGTCGGTGATGTCATCCAGCCATCTCATCCTCTGTTGTCCCCTTCTCCTCTTGCCCCCAATCCCCATCAGGGTCTTTTCCAATGAGTCAACTCTTCACATGAGGTGGCCAAAGTACTGGAGTTTCAGCTTCAGCATCAGTCCTTCCAATGAACACCCAGGACTGGTCTCCTTTCGGATGGACTGGCTGGATCTCCTTGCAGTCCAAGGGACTCTCAAGAGTCTTCTCTAACACTACAATTCAAAAGCATCAATTCTTCAGTGCTCAGCTTTCTTTATAGTCGAACTCTCACATCCATACATGACCACTGGAAAAACCATAGCCTTGACTAGACGGACCTTTGTTGACAAAGTAATGTCTCTGCTTTTGAATATACTATCTAGGTTGGTCATAACTTTCCTTCCAAGGAGTAAGCGTCTTTTAATTTCATGGCTACAATCACCATCTGCAGTGATTTTGGAGCCCCAAAAAATAAAGTCAGCCACTGTTTCCATTGTTTCTCCATCTATTTGCCATGAAGTGATGGGACCAGATGCCATGATCTTCGTTTTCTGAATGTTGAGCTTTAGGCCAACTTTTTCACTCTCTTCTTCCACTTTCATCAAGAGGCTCTTTAGTTCCACTTCACTTTCTGCCATAAGGGTAGTGTCATCTGCATATCTGAGTTATTGATATTTCTCCCGGCAATCTTGATTCCAGCTTGTGCTTCTTCCAGCCCCATTACTTCATGGCAAATAGAAGAGGAAAAGTGGAAGTAGTGACAGATTTCTTCTTCTTGGGCTCTAAATTTGCTGTGGATAGTGACTGCAGCCATGAAATCAGAACATGATTGCTTCTTAGCAGGAAAGCAATGGCAGACCTAGACAGTCTATTGAAAAGCAGAGACATTACTCTGTCAACAAAGGTCTGTGTAGTCAAGGCTATGGTCTTCCCACTGGTCATGTATGGTTGTAAAGAAGGCAGAGTGCCAAAGAATTGACGTTTTTGAACTGTGCACTGGAGAAGACTCCTAAAAGTCCCTAGGACAGCAAGGAGATCAAACCAGTCAATCTTAAGGGAAATAAACCCTGAATACTCATTGGAAGGACTGATGCTGAAGCTGAAGCTCCAGTATTTTGGTCACCCGATGTGAACAGCCAGCTCACTGGAAAAGTCCCTGATGCTGGGAAAGATTGAGGGTCGAAGGAGAAGAGGACATCAGAGGATGAAACGGCTGGATGGCATCACTGATGCAATGGACATGAACTTGGGCAAACTTCGGAAGATGGTGAGGGACAGGGAGGCCTGGCATGCTGCAGTCCATGGTGTGTAAAGCATCACACATAATTAGGCAACTGAATAACAAAAACAGCAATGCTAATGGTAAAGAACCCATCTGCCACTGCAGGAGACATAAGAGACAGGGGTTCAATCCCTGGGCTGGGAAGATCCCCTGGAGGAGGTCATGGCAACCCACTCCAGCATTCTTGCCTGGAGAATCCCATGGGTGGAGGAGCCTGGAGAACTATAGTCTATGGACTAGCAAAGAGTCAGATATGACTAAAACAACTTAGCATGCACAGATATGAAAAAGAGCCTAATGGGCTTTTGTAAGCAAACCATAGAAAGTACAAGAGTGCATGGAATTAGGAGTTCCACATGTCCACAGAACTCTCTGGGTTTCACCTCTTCCTCTTTCAGAAGTGCTGGCATTCTGTAGTAAATTCTTTGACTTGCTGCTTCTGGGACTAAAATCCTTATTTGCCAGTTGCCTTTAACTGTCAGCCATCTTCAGGAATTGCCTTGTACCTAACACAAGTTCATGCCCACTTTCCAGGGAAGCCCACATCCAATGATTGATCTGTGCAGTAGTATAAAGGCTTGATCTCTTATACTACTTCAGGATAACTTTGAAGATCAAGCCTCCTTTCAGAGCTCACCATGTGGCCCACCAAGTCCTTCACTGAGGGTTTATTTCAGCTCAATATTTCCCACTGCTCAATTCTGCTTCTTTTCTTTTTTCCCCCACCATTGACCCCAAGAGTACTTCCTAAAAAAAAACTACAGCCAGAGAATCTCTCTCTCAGTATCCACCCTTCAATAGCTTTCCATCTTTCCATCTTTGACATCTTTGAGGAGAAGGACTTCTATTTGCTAACTCTGTTGTAACAAATCTTGAAAAAGACTCTCGTTGACCTTTAATGTTGTTCAGTTGTGTGGCCTGGACTGCCCTCTTTGCCCCAGGCTACCATACTGGACAGCACAGCTCTGGACCATTCACTGTGGCCTGGCATCTGAGACGTGATTGGACCAGCCTGAGGCAGGTGTCCACCCTTACACCAGTGTCTCTGGGCAGTGAGATAAAATTAGGCACCTGCCTTTTGGATTTCAAGAGTTGGAATAGAGGAACTGGTTTTATAAAATACACGAAGAGAGTAGCACAGAAATTGCACTGGCAAGACCCATGGGAGCCTGATACTCTTCTGCCTCTCTTTGCATGCCTCTGTTTCCATTGAACAGATAGTCTCTTCCATCACCTTATTCCAATCTTGAGTCCCAACAGAGCATAGGTGATCATGTCCCTGTATTCTTAAGTTCATGCTCTTTGTTACTGAGTCATATATTGCCACTGAAACATATTTATTTTGTTACTCTTCAGAAGGTATGCAAATTCCACCTTATTTTGCCCTAGTAAAGCAATGTATATATTTTTAATCTTCTTTTTGGCAATGTTCTCCAAAAGTTTGTGCTAACCCAGACTTACTACAGACTCATGTTGGGTCAGGTCCATGTTTATTTGTAAATATATGTCCATTGGTTATGATGTGCAGCCAGCATTAGGAAGGACTATCTTACTGCCTGTTGGTCCTACCTGGGTAATTATTATTGTGAATTCTGACCAGCTGCCCAATCTTTAACTGAGTGATATCTCAAAAAATTTCCAAATAAATGTGCCTAGGACCTAGGCACAATCCCTTGACTATCACCAGGGGCATAGCTAGGAAAGTGGGTTTGAGAGTATCCTGAATACTGAAAGGGTGCTGTCCACACAAAGGAGTAAGCTGAAGGCTGAAGGCAGTTTCAGGACTGAGCCAGGCATCACATTCTCTGAACATTTAGACCTTGATATGCTGATTGCGGTTGTTGTTGATTGGTTACTATGTCATGTCTGACTCTTGAGACCCATGGACTATAGCTCGTCAGGCTCCTCTGTCTGTGTGATTTCTTAGGCAAGAATAGTGGAGTGAGTTGCCATTTCCTTCTCTAGGGGATCTTCCCAACCCAGGGATTGAACACACATCTCCTGCATTGGCAAGTGGATTCTTAACCATTGAGTCACCTGGGAAGCCCCTGATATGCTGATTGCTCCTTTCTAAATTCAAAAGGATCCCCAAAGCCCAAAGAGATCAAGACTGGCCCTAAACCTAAATGCAGGGGAAATAAAGTTTTAATCTTTGTGCATTATTTCATCCAATGGATGTACTCTGCCAACTCATCCTTATTCTTTCTACCCATTTGTCAAAGTCTGCTCTTCTAAATCCCACGTACTGTACATTTTTAATAGCTGTTACATTATTTAAAAGTTAAATTTATTTTAGCTGATCTCAAAGGCATAATAAGGGGAGATGTGTATCTTATCTTAGAAATCTGGGGATTTGCTTCTGAAATTGCATTGAATGAGACTGGTTCTGAGGAAAATAAAAGAAAAAGAAAATGCCACCCAAAACTTTAAAGCCCCCAATCTGCTTCTGATAGATTAATTGTTTCATTAATAATAAAACTATTAAACAACTCACATATATAAAGCTCTTTTTGTATGTTGAGGATCGTAGTAAGTATCTCCCATGTATTTTTGCATTTTCCCCTTGAAACAATTCTGTGAGGTGGGTAGATCCTTCACTTAGCTTCATTTTGCTTCTGAGAAGTCAAATAACTTTCCTAAACACTTTTGAACTCCTAGTTAGTTAATGGCAGGGACAAGAATTGAACTTGACTCCCATTGCAGGAGCACTTAGCCACTGAGTTGAACTTCCTTTTGGCCTGCCCAGGGCATATGCTCGTTTACCAACCTTTGTAAAGAACTGCATTAAAGGGCTTTGTTCTGTGTTTGGAAGATTTTCAATTCTATTAATCTAATAACTTGTTCATTAAAGTGGCCAAAAGTTATTTTCCAGGCTGTGTGAAGAAGACAAGAAGAGCAAGTTTCCTTGAATGGGTAGCTGTTCACAAAGTTTATGTTATATATTTGTGTTATGCTCATTGAACTATGACAATTAAAATGAAATAAAGAAAAATTTCCTGTCAGACTCTTTTTTCTACTCTCTTTTGTTTATTGGTTTAATCTTTGAATTACAACACATACTTAAACCAATAATTTTAATATTTTAGGGTGATGGATTCCTTTGAGATGGATAAAAGATATGAAATATTTTTATAAAAAAATCTCTTATATTCACGTGCTTACAACTGCTATCTAAATCTCTGAAGTTTTATAGAAGCCCTAAAAAAGCCTGTCTGTGGAGTCTTGAGAGTCTAAGGGACCCATTTTAAATACTTCTAATTTGATAAAATAAGCCCAAATTTCTCTCCTGTATCCAAGGAAATACCAGAAACGAGAGACCCAGAAAGCATCCTCTTCTCTCTCCACCTCCTGAGCTTTTCAGGATGAAACTCAAGAAGCCCCAGCTCATCCTCAGGGCTACCATGCCGAGGCACACCAGCTGGGCCCTGGGCAAGTGTGGGTGGCCAAGGAGGCAAACAGAAACCAAATGTCAGTTTTGTCTTGCTTGCTGACCATGAACCCTAGCACTGGACGGCATCCACCAAGAGTAAGCACCTTTCTTGGTTTGCACAAAGTTGTTTGTATATGGGCCAGCCACTGTCCTTCCTGACCATCTACACCCTGGACCCTGAGGCAGCCAGAAATGCCCTGACTCTGGAGAAATGTCCCCCAATTGTAAAGTCAAAAAGCCCCTCACAAACAAAACTGAATCACTTTGAATGTGTGTGTGTGATCAGTTGCTTCAGTCATTTCTGACTCTATTTGACCCCATGGACTGTAGCCCGCCAGGCTCCTCTGTCCATGGGATTCTCCAGGCAAGCATACTGGAGCGGTTGCTATGCCCTCCTCCAGGAAATTTTCCTGATCCAGGAACTGAATCCATGTCTCCTGTGTCTCCTGCATTGCAGGTGGATTTTTTTTTCCCACTGAGACACCTGGGAAGCTCCTGAATCACTTTGCTGTACCTGAAACTAATACAGCATTGTAAATCAACTATTCTTCAATTAAAAATTTTTAAACACACAAAAGTTAACTCAAAATGGATTAAAGACCTAAATATAAAACCTGAAACCATAAAAATCCTGGAAGAAAACACAGGAAAAATCTCTTTGACATTGCTCTTGGCAATAAGTTTATAGTTATGATACCTTAAGTACAAACAAAAGCAAAAATAAACAAGTGGAACTACATCAAACTAAAAAGCTTCTACACAGCAAAAGAAACAATCAGCAAAATGAAAAGGCAATCTATAGAATGATAAAAAAATTTGCAAACCATGTATTTAATAAGGGCTAATACCCAAATACATAAGGAACATGTACAACTCAATAGTAAAACCAAGCAAATAATCTAATTAAAAATGAGTAAAGAATCTGAGTAGGTAATTTTCCAAAGAAAACCCACAAATAGCCAACAGTTGCATGAAAAACTGCTTAACATCATTAATAATGAGGGAAATGCAAGACATAATGAGCTATCACCTCAACCTATTAGAATAACTACCATCAAAAAGATGAGAGAGAAGTCCTGGTAAGGATATGGAGAAAAGAAAACACTTGTATACTTTTGGTGGGAATGAAATGTGGTACAGCCATTATGGAAAATAGTATGGAGTTCCCTCAAATTTAAAAATAGAACTATCATTTGTTGTTGATCAGTGACTCAGTGGTGGCCAAAACTTTACGACCCTATGGACTTCAGCATGCCAGGCTTCCATGCCCTTCATCATCTCCTGGAGCTTGCTCAAACTCATGTCCATGGAGTCAGTGATGACAGCCAACCATCAGGTAATCTGTCATCCCCTTCTCCTGCCTTCAATCTTTCCCAGCCTCAGGGTCTTTTCCAATGAGTCAACTCTTCCCATCAGGGAGTGAAAGTATTAGAGCTTTAACTTTAGCATCAGTCCTTCCAATGAATATTCAGGACTGATTTCCTTTAGGATTGACTGGTTTGAGCTCATTGCTGTCCAAGGGATTCTCAAGAATCTTCTCCAACACCCCAGTTCAAAAGCATCAATTCTTTGGCACTCAGCCTTCTTTATGGTCCAGCTCACACATCTGTACATGACTCCTGGAAAAACCATAGCTTTGATTATATGCACCTTTGTAGGCAAAGCCTTTGACTGTGTGGATCACAATAAACTATGGAAAATTCTGAAAGAGATGGGAATAGCAGACCACCTGACCTGCCTCTTGAGAAACCTATATGCAGGTCAGGAAGAAAGAGTTAGAACTGGACATGGAACAGACTGGTTCCAAATAGGAAAAGGAGTATGTCAAGGCTGTATATTGTCACCCTGCTTATTTAACTTCTATGCAGAGTACATCATGAGAAACGCTGGGCTGGAAGAAGCACAAGCTGGAATCAAGATTGCTGGGAGAAATATCAATAACCTCAGATATGCAGATGACACCACCCTTATGGTAGAAAGTGAAGAGGAACTAAAAAGCCTCTTGATGAAAGTGAAAGAGGAGAGTGAAAAAGTTGGCTTAAAGCTCAACATTCAGAAAATGAAGATCATGGCATCTGGTCCTATCACTTCATGGCAAATAGATGGGGAAACAGTGGAAACATTGTCAGACTTTATTTTGGGGGGCTCCAAAATCACCCCATATGGTGACTGCAGCCATGAAATTAAAAGACGCTTACTCCTTGGAAGGAAAGTTATGACCAACCTAGGTAGCATATTGAAAAGCAGAAACATTACTTGTCCAACAAAGGTCCGTCTAGTCAAGGCTATGGTTTTTCCTGTGGTCATGTATGGATGTAAGAGTTGGACTGTGAAGAAAGCTGAGCACTGAAGAATTGATGCTTTTGAACTGTGGTGTTGGAGAACACTCTTGAGAGTCCCTTGGACTGCAAGGAGATCCAACCAGTCCATTCTGAAGGAGATCGGCCCTGGGATTTCTTTGGAAGGAATGATGCTAAAGCTGAAACTCCAGTACTTTGGCCACCTCATGCGAAGAGTTGACTCATTGGAAAAGACTCTGATGCTGGGAGGGATTGGGGGCAAGAGGAGAAGGGGACAATAGAGGATGAGATGGCTGGATGGCATCACCGACTAGATGGACATGAGTTTGAGTGAACTCCAGGAGTTGGTGATGGACAGGGAGGCCTGGCGTGCTGCGATTCATGGGGTTGCAAACAGTCAGACACGACTGAGAGACTGAACTGAACTGAACTGAGGCAAAGTGATGTCTCTGTTTTTTAATACACTGTCTAGACTTGTGATTGCTTTACTTCCAAGGAGCAAGTGTCTTTTAATTTCATGGATGCAGCCACCATCCTCAGTGATTTTAGAATCCAAGAAAATAAAATCTGTCACTGTTTTCATTGTTTCCCCACCTACTTGTCATGAAGTGATGGGACTGGATGCCATGATCTTTGTTTTCTGAATGATGAGTTTTAACTCAGCTTTTTCACTCTCCTCCTTCACCCTCATCAAGAGGCTCTTTAGTTTCTCGTCAATTTCTTCCATAAGGATGGTGTCATATACCTATCTGAGGTTATTTATATTTTTCCCTGCAATCTTGATTCCAGCTTGTGATTCATCCAGCCTGGAATTTTGCATGACGTACTTTGCATATAAGTTAAATAAGCAGGGTGACAATATACAGCCTTGACATACTCCTTTCCCAATTTTGAATCAGGTCATTGTTCCATGTCTGGTTCTAACTATTGCTTCTTACCTGCATACAGGTTTCTCACGAGGTATGTAAAGTGGTCTGGTATTCCCATCTCTCTAAGAGTTTTACCCAGTTTGTTGTGATCCACACAGTAGTAAACTTTAGTGTAGCCAGTGAAGCAGAAGTAGATTTTTTCTAGAATTCTCTTTTTCTATGATCCACCCATGTTGGCAATTTAATCTCTGATTCCTCTGTCTTTTCTAAATCCAGCTTGTACATCTAGAAGTTCTCAGTTCACATAATGTTGAAGCCTAGCTTGGAGGATTTTGAGCATTACCTTGCTACCATTTGAAATGAATGCAATTGTTCAGTAGTTCAAATATTCTTTGACAATGCCCTACTTTGGGGTTGGAATGAAAACTGATCCTTTTCAGTCCTGTGGCCACTGCTGAGTTTTCCAAATTTGCTGGCATATTGAGTGCAGCACTTTCACAGCATCATCTTTTAGGATTTGAAATAGCTCAGTTGGAATTCCATCACCTCCACCAGCTTTGTTCATAGTGATGCTTCCTAAGGCCCACTTGAATTCACTTTCCAGGATGTCTGGCTCTAGGTGAGTGATCATACCATCGTGATTATATGGGTCATGAAGATCTTTTTTGTATAGTTCTGTGTATTCTTGCCACCTTTTCTTAATATCTTCTGCTTCTGTTAGGTCCATACCATTTCTGTCCTTTATTGTGCCCAATTTTTCATGAAATGTTCCCTTGATATCTTTTATTTTCTTGAAGAGATCTCTAGTCTTTCCCTTTCTATTGTTCCCCTCTATTTCTTTGCATTGTTCACTTAGGAAGGCTTTCATACCTCTGCTTGCTATTCTTTGGAACTCTGTATTCAGATCGGCATATCTTTCTTTTTCTCCTTTGCCTTTCACTTCTCTTCTTTTCTCAGCTATTTGTAAAGCCTCCTCAGACAACCATTTTGCCTTTTTGCATTTCTTCTTCTTGGGGATGGTTTTGATCACTGCCTCCTGTACACTGCTATGAACCTCCCTCCATAGTTCTTCAGGCATTCTGGTTATCAGAGCTAATCCTTTGAATCTACTGGAAAATTGAACTACCATCAGATCAGATCAGATCAGTCACTCAGTCATGTCCGACTCTTTGAGACCCCATGAACCACAGCACGCCAGGCCTCCCTGTCCATCACCAACTCCTGGAGTTCACCCAGACTCACATTCATCGAGTTAGTGATGCCATCCAGCCATCTCATCCTCTGTCGTCCCCTTCTGCTCCTGCCCCCAATCCCTCCCAGCATCAGAGTCTTTTCCAATGAGTCAACTCTTCGCATGAGGTGGCCAAAGTACTGGAGTTTCAGCTTTAGCATCATTCCTTTCAAAGAAATCCCAGGGCCGATCTCCTTCAGAATAGACTGGTTGGATCTCCTTGCAGTCCAAGGGACTCTCAAGAGTCTTCTCCAACACCACAGTTCAAAAGCATCAATTCTTCTGCGCTCAGCCTTCTTCACAGTCCAACTCTCACATCCATACATGACCACTGGAAAAACCCTAGCCTTGACTAGACGGACCTTTGTTGGCAAAGTAATGTCTCTGCTTTTGAATATGCTATCTAGGTTGGTCATAACCATACAAACCAGCAATTTTACATCTGGGTATATATCTGAAGGAAGTAAAATCCTTATCTTGAATAAATAGCCCCATTTCCCCACTCCATGTTCATTACAGCACTATTCAGAATAACCAAGACATTGGAATGAACTTGATGAAGAAAATATGCATATAAAGAAATGCATACATAAAGTATATGTATAAAGATATACATATATGTATATCTATAAATACATATATAGATATACATATATGTATACACAGAAAGATATGTATACACAAAGATGTATGTTTTGAAGGTGGTCAAAATATGCAAAGTTCCATTAATAAGTAAGTTCTGGGAACTGTAATGTACAGCATTGTGACTATTGTTATCAATGCTGCCTCTTATATTTGAAAATTGCCAAGAGAGCAGATCTCAAATGTTCTAATCACAAGAAGAAGCTTTAATGAGGTGATGGATGTTAAATAAACTTGTGGTGATCAGTTCAGTTCAGTCACTCAGTTGTGTCCAATTCTGTGACCCCATGGATAAGGATGATCAGATATAAATTCACATATATCCTCTCCCTCTTAAACCTCCCTCCCACCACAACCCCCTTGCCTCCCACCCCTCTAGGTCAGCACAGAGCACCAAGCTGAGGCCCCTGTGTAATACAGCAGCTTCTCAACTTGCAATCTGTTTTACACATGGTAACGTGTACATGTCAATCCTAATCTCCCAGTTCATCCCACCCTCCCTTTCCCCTCGTGTCCGCATGTCCATTGTCTATGTCTGCATCACTATTCTGAAACTGGCAGGTTTGTAAATTAAAAAATTTAAAAGCCTCTGTTCAGCTTGCTTATAGCTTCCTCCCTTCCAATCTGAGACTTTAGGCCAGTTGGCATTTGAAACGTTGCTCAGTCCCTAAAGCCAACTTCCTGTATCCAGTCTCCACTCTGCACTAGAGCAGCGTTGAGATGGTCATATAATATTCTTTTTATGAATTTGTCATCATAGACAGAATTTGCTAAGAGTCATTCTTTATCATGTGTTTGCTTTGGCCCGAAGCCTTTAGACTTTTCTTTCCCACCTGCTTATTCATCACAACTTATATCCAACCAATGTTTTTGTAATGCAGTTTTGTAATGCAATTCCCTTCTAAAGAGTCAGACTGGATTCCATTTTCTAGCAGTGGAACCTGCCTGGTGAAGATTTTCATATCTAGAATGGTGTTAATACAGTTCTCAACAGATTTCATCAGCTATGAGAGTGCCAAGGATCTGATCTGCGTTTTTCATTCATGTCACAAATATTTCTTAAACACCTACTGTGTATCAAGCATTGGAAAACTCAATGGAGGATAGAGGTAAGAATACCTGAAAAAAGCTGTCATATGGTCAATGTGATTACACTGGATAGAAAGGATTCAGGGACTTGCTGTAAGCCCTTCACAAGAAGACATAAGCCCTGGACCACGTATCTGTTGGGACTTTAACTCTTCTGGTTTGACTTATGTAACAATAGCTCTATATTAACATATTATATTAACATATATTAACATCTATTAACCTGGATGGTTTAGAGAAATCTGCGTATGGGCAAAAGAAGAATCCAAATGGCCTCTGAGGTCCCTTTAAACCATAATATTTTAAAGCATTGACAGCCAAGTCAATCTTCTGCAGTTTTATCATACATTCTGCAGAGGAAGAAGCTGAAGGAGACTTAATTTTATTGAATCTACTTCTTTAAGTTACAGAATTAAGACATGGGCTATGTTGACAGCCTGCCAATTCAAGACCTCTGCTTCTGACCAAATAAAGACCCTGAACTAAGCTTCAGAGTGGTGGAACAGGAGGAGAACAGTGCCTTCCTAAAGCACCTTATTTGATATTCACATCTCATTCCATTTCTGCTTCTCCTCTCTGGCCCCTAGCCTCTGATTTGCCCTCCATGGTCTTCTAGCCTTTTGTTTGTTTGCCTGTCCCTCCAGAGCAGGGACAACCCCCTTCTGTGTTATTTCAACATCTCACTTTGCACAAAGGGCTGTGATGAGAAAACAGCTTTTTTGAGTTGCTGTCTGAGCGTTTTACAGTATGACAGCCCTTCTGAAACCCAGAGTACTGACATTTAGATAAGGACCTGAGTTTAGGATCTCCACCCCTAGTTCCCACTTTGCTTTTCCTGGGACATTTTTTTAACTTTATTTCTGTCTCTGATGTTTATTTCTGTCTCTGATGGGTCTTTGTTGCTGTGTGAGCTTTTATCTCATTCTGGGGAGTGGGGGCTACTCTCTAGCTGCAGTGAGCAGGCTTCTCACTGTGGTGGTGGCTTCTCTTGTTGTGGAGCAGTGGCTCTAGGCAAGGGCTTCAGTAGCTGTGGCGCTTGGGTTCAGCTGTTGTGGCTCCCGAGCTCTAGAGCACAGGCTCAATAGTTGTAGTGCAACTTGCTCTGTAGTGCAGGTTGCTCTGAGGTGTGTGGGATGTTCCCAGACCAGGGATCGAACCTATGTCTCCTGCATTGGCAGGTAGATTTTTTACCACTGAATCACCAGGGAATCCTTGGGACACTTTTTAAAATAACCACTTAGATCTGAACTCATGAAAAGTGAGTGAACTCTGCCCCGGTCACCTTATAAGTAGTAGGTGCTTGCTACCCTGTTCTCTGTCGCCTGCGGACTACCCTTCCCCCAGCTCATTGTCCCATTCCCAGAATCTATAAGTAATAAATCTTATGACTTGACTTCTTTTGTGTAAAAGCACTGAAACTCTGCCTTCAGTCAAAATGGCCCCAGGGTTTTCACCTCCTCAAAGTGAGAGCACAGATGCTGAGGAGCTACCTGCCAACTTCATGCTGTGTCTTATGCCCCCTCATTCAGCAGATCATAATATGCATATGCTTAATTCAATACACCAGCTATGGACCCCAGCACAGGGGTGTGTCTCTTTTTCTTGACTCGGTCGGTCCTTGGCACTAATTTCCTCCAAATGCCTCTCCAACATTTCTCACCACTTCTCCAAGGACAATACCAGTAGACAGTCCCTCTCGTTCCCAGAATGTGTCATATTTTCCCTGGATCTTAGGCTCAAATGTTGGATATCATGTTCTGTTACAAATGATGGCCATAATGACAAAAACACACTGCAATTAACTGTGAGCGATGATCCATTAGCTGGGCGTGGTTGCAAACTCGACTCTGTTGGCCATCTTCTTTGAAAACACGATGGTACTGAGTGCCTGCTAACATTTACTCTTCATTCTATGTGAAAATATCCTCAAGGGAAGACAGTCTTTGAGAGCAGTGAGAAAACCTAATGCGTGATCATCCGTGTCTTTTGAGTGAACTTTGAGGCTGGACCAGAGATCCTTCTTAAGACGGCTCCATGGAGACATGTTCATTTCAGCCTTGGAGGATAGAGGAAGTTATCACAGTGCAGCAGCCCTCCTGGCAGTTCTTGGTGGGGTGTTGATGTGTCCCTGAGGCCAGTTTCTATGCCAATAATCTGTCATTTAGACTGTTGGTGAATTGTTCCAGAACAGGTCAAGCTATGCACACTTAGCATCATTTTTGACTGTTCAGGGCAGCCCAACAAAAGGAACATTTGCTCTAGTCCAGGGACAGTACAAGGGAAAGAGGAGATAGAGAGAAGCAGGGAAGGAGACCAACAACTAAAATAGCTCAGTGAATGACCATAATGCAGCATTCCAAAAATATTCTACTGGGTTACATTTTGAATAATGACTATGTCTGGAAAAGAGAAAAATTAAGGGCCATAAGCATTTATAGAAATACTCCCATCCTGATGAATAGATGAATAGTTAGATGGGACTTTGGAGGATTAGAGCAACAAATGCAGTCAATTCCCATTATAATCTTTTACTTGGAATTTCATGTAACTCATGTGTGTTGTAGTTGGGTTTTGGTACTGAGACATATAATACATCCCCTGAGGTGCATTTTGTTAGTGAAGAAAATAGGAAGATTTTCAATAGATCTAAGAAAGGTTAATCTTTTTCAATTGAAAGCTCTTATGCTTTCCTACAAGACTTAGTAAATTTCGGTCTCCCTGAAGTGAATATTGTTTTTTTCCAATGAGTATGTGTAACTAACCACCTTTTCTTTTGGATAAAGAAAGAATGTGAAGGTGAAATTTGAAAGATGTTAATTTTTATAATGAAGCTCATGACTGATTGAAGTTTAGAAGAAAAATAAGACAGGAAGTATGAAAAGGTAGTTTATGCCCCCCAAAAAAAATTAGAAGAAGAACTAGAAAAATAATACCTTGGATTTATAGACTGCTTTAGCATTTATGAGATACTTTTCTCACTGGGATGTAGACTTCTTAAAAATAAGAAACTTGTCTTAATTAATCTTTAATTTCTCAGTTTTTACCATAATGTCTCGCAGACCGTAAGAATTCAGTAAGCATTTATGAATATACTAAAAGATAGTTGAATGAAATAATTCACCATTGTATTTAATTTTGCTACAGTTCTTTGAACTTTGACTTATATTCTGGATTTATATATGAAGAAATCAAGACATACAGAAAGCAAATGACTTGTCCAAAATGATAGGAGGCAGAAGTAGAACTAAAATTCTAGATGAAGTTTTCTGTCTTTGGCCAGATTTTTTTTTTTAACAGAAACCTGTGAATATATTATAGACAGGTAAGTTAGTTAGTGTTAGTTGCTCAGTCATGTCTGACTCTTTGCAACCCCACGTACTGTAGCCCGCCAGGCTCCTCTGTCCATGGGATTCTCCAGGAAAGAATACTGGAGTGGGTTGCCATTTCCTCCTCCAGGGCATCTTCCCAACCCAGGGATCGAATCTGCGTGTTCTGCATTGCAGGCAAATTCTTTACCACCTGAGCTACCAGGGAAACCCTTGAAATATGTTATATTACATAGCAAAGGGGGCTTTACATTGTAATTAAGATTATGAACCTTAAAACAAAGATATTGCCCAAGATTATCTGGATGCAGGCTAACCACACGGGGCCTTAAAAGCAGAGAGCTTCCTCCAGCTGGAGTGAGAGAAATGCAACAGAAAGAAGGTGGAGAGATCTAAAGCACAAGAGGAATTCAACCCACCACTGCTGGAGATGATTACATGCAATGCACAAGAAGCAATGCAAACAGCTCATAGGAGAAAAGACAGGCCCTCAGCTGACAGCCAGTAGGGACATGAAGATTTCATCCTTATATTCACAAAGAACTGAATTTGACCAACAATTTGGGTGAGGTTGCAGGGCTTCCCAGGTGGCTCTAGTGGTAAAGAATTCACCTGACAGTGCAGGAAATGCAAGAGACTTGGGTTCAATCCCTGGGTCAGAAAGATCCCCTGGAATAGGAAATGATACTGTACTCCAGTGTTCTTGCCTGGACAATTCCACGTGCAGAGGAGTCTGGGGGGCTACAATCCATGGAGCCAAAAGAGTTGGATACAACTGAAGTGACTTAGCACACATTTGAGTGAGGTTGGCAGTAAACCCATCCCTCGAACTTGCATAGAAGAGTCGAATCCTGCCATGACCTTGATTTAAGCCTTTGGAGACCCTAAGAAGAGGACTCACCGGACTGTGACTTTCAGGAACTGTGAGATAATAAATGGAAATGTTTTTAAGCCAATATCTTTGTCGCAATTTGTTCTGACAACGATAACAACGTTACAGCTAATGAAAGTCATGTGGCCAAGTCCAAAGTCAAGGTTCAAGGAAGGCCACTCTGTCTATCATTTGGCTCTGGCCAATCTTAAATGTAATACTACAGGACAGCGAAAAATTAGAATCCATATTTTAAACTTCTCCAGTGGAACTGAGGAGGAAGCAGAGCATCAGTTGTCTAGAGGAAGTTTAATTAAAATTACTGGGACGTGGGGAGGCTATTAGAAAAACATTTCCCAAGATCCAACAGTCCACAACAAAGAGATATTTAATTAAGTTGTTAAACTAGAAAAGTTGTTGAGTGATTTTGAATCATTGACCTGAAACTGGGGGTGAGGTGGATTTTACATTTTCCCAAGAAACAAAGGGCTTCCCTAATAGATCGGTTAGTAAAGAATCCACCTGCAATGCAGGAGACCTGGTTCAATTTCTGGATCAGGAAGATCCACTGGAGAAGCGATAGGCTACCCACTCCAGTGTTCTTGGGCTTCCCTTGTGACTCAGCTGGTAAAGAATCTGCCTGCAATGAGAGAGACCTGGGTTCGATCCCTGGGTTGGGAAGATCCCCTGGAGAAGGGAAAGGCTACCTAACTACTCCAGTATTCTGGCCTGGAAAATTCCATTAACTGTATAGTATATGGGGTTGCAAAGAGTCGGACATGACTGAGCAACTTTCATTATTCACTTTCAAGAAACAAAGGACTGTTTAGAGTGTGGTGGGGAATAGAAGTTAACATTGTGAGATTAATATGCTGGGAGGAATTCACAACAACTAAGTCTCCATCAGCTATTCATCTTTGTGTATGCTGCTGCTGCTGCTAAGTAGCTTCAGTCCTGTCTGACTCTGTGCGACGCCATAGACAGCAGCCCACCTGACAGAATCCCCCGTCCCTGGGATTCTCCAGGCAAGAATACTGGAGTGGGTTGCCATTTCCTTCTCCAATGCATGAAAGTGAAAAGTGAAAGTGAAGTCGCTCAGTGTCCAACTCTTAGTGACCCCATGGACTGCAGCCTACCAGGCTCCTCCATCCATGGGATTTTCCAGGCAAGAGTATTGGAGTGGGTTGCCATTTCCTTCTCTGATCTTTGTGTATAGATTGTCCCTTGAGATTTTCCAAGCAACTTATTAATGTATGTTTGCATTTCCCTGGGTGAGTTTTCAATACTAATGCAGAAAACCAAGGGACTGTTGTAGTACATGGTTATAGTCCTGAGATTTGCAAAAGAGAAACTTCTCTTTCTCTTGGATGGTTGTGGCATAAATTATTGTGATAGTCTGTCCCAAGAGCCCAGGCTTTTAAGGAGAGGGATATTTTTGGCCTTTTCCTATGTTCTGCCTAGCATCTATAATCCTGACTAGCCAGGACAGTGAGTCACCTAGCAACCAATGCAAAGGATACAGGTCTGGCATCTTCCAAGGAGATGGAGTTAGTAATGCTTCTCTAGGGAAACCTCATCTAGATACAACAGTTTGCTCTGGGTATGTGGCAGACATCTTACATGGCACGCTGTGCTGGGCCTCTTACTTTTATTGGGTTTGCAAGACCCGGGGGAGTCCAAAATAAAGCCATCTATCTCAGGATGAGTTCTCTTTATGTGTTGGATAAATCCATGTCCGTTTCTGCCTCTAAGAAAACTTAGCTCCTGTATCTAAGAAGCCATATTCTCTTGTGGTGGGATCTGAAGAGCAATGGATAAGGGTGTCAGATTCTGGGTTCATGTGAATCCCAGCTTTCCTCCATCCTAACTTTGTGACTTTGGATAAAGTTCTTCATTTTGCTAAACCTGATGTTATTAATCTGTGAACAGGGGCTATAATAGTACCCATCCCACAGGCAGAGATCAAATTGTAGCTGTTCTTACTATGACTCAGAGTCAAACAGAATGTAATTTCCTGAATTGCAGGAGAAGAGGTTTAAGGTTGATATAAAAAGGAGCTTCTGAGAAGAAAGAATTACAAATCTTACAGTGAAAATTTATGAAAACTCCTTCCATGAAGACCTTTGAAAATAATCCTGACTATAAAATTATGTGACAGATGTTTCTGGCCATTCAAGAATTTATATAGTCAAGTGACTGTCATCAGCTCAGTTACCACCTTGGAAATTTATACACTGATCCCATTGATATTGCTTTTGGGAAAACTCTCTTTGGTACCTCATCACTAAAATAGCCTTCAGAGAACGTAATGCACTGCCTTGACATCCTTTTATCAGGGACAGTTGTCATCTTTAGAGGCTGATGTGGCTTAGAAACAACCAAAAATCATTCAGAGCCAGTGAAGAGAGGTGGCTATACAATGAAAGAGAATCTTACAGGGCTCAAAGCCTGACATTTGCATACATGGGTTTTATATCATGTGAACAGAGTGGAAATGAAGATAACTTCTTGTGGCCTAATATGTGATTGCAGATGAACTGTTACAGATGTTTGAGTTACAAACACACTGGAACTTACCTTTCATTCTCAGATGGCTGGAACACAATTGTTTACCATGGTCTTTGTCCTTTGTGGTGAATCTGAAATATTTCATAATAAAAAGTATTTTTAAAAAGACTAATTTCAGGGCTTGCCTGGTTGTCCAGTGGTTAAGAATCCACCTTGCAATGCAAGGGACGGGGGTTTGATCTCTGGCTGGGAAGGCTCTACATGCTGTGGAGCAACTAAGCCCCTGTACCACAACTACTGAGCCCTAGCTCTAGAGCCTACATTTCACAAGAGAAGTCACCACGATGAGAAGCCTGTGCACTGCAACAAAGAATATCCCCCACTCGCTGCAACTAGAGAAAGCCCATGCGCAGTAGCATAGACCCACAATAGCCACAATTTTTTTAAATAAATAATAAGTAAAAATTAAAAAAAATAAAAAGACTAATTTCAGAATTAAAAAAATAGAGGAATCTAGCTTCCACCAAAATCACCACTTCTCAATTCTTTTTGGAACATCAGAATATATTTTTCTAACTCCCTCATCATTTAATGATTTAGTCACAGGCAGTGACTAAAGACGTCCCTTTAAGTCTTCTAGTTTCTAGTTCCCCATGTAAATGAAATGGAGAAGGACTCTGTGGGCCCTTTCCAGGACAGACCCACCCACATGTCCTCCACCTACCTCTTGTCTGTATAAACACTTTAAATGTATAAAGAATAAATGTATCAAAAAATAAATGTAATCAGAGAAATGGAAAAAATAAAGAAGCAAAGAAAACAGTCAAATAGGACAAAATAATAAAAATTTAGTGATAAGCAAAGTCAGGGACCTTTAGTTCCTCCTCAAGGGCTATAGATAATATTCTGAGTTATATCCTTTGGGCTGCTTCATAGAGACTGAAACTTCTACCAGGTGGAAGAAGTTAATTACATGATGACCAGTCTGTAGCCATGACAAGCTGCTCTATCTTGCACAATTCTAAGAACTGGCCTCAAGAAAATGGGAACCAACCAATCCTGAAACTGAAGACTAACTACTTAAAACAATCAACACAACTCTGATCAGACCACCACTTGACTAATTTCAAGATGATTGATAGAGTTGACTGTACTGTTTTTCATGTAGTTCCCTCCATCTGCCTACACCTCTGAAATTCCCCTTTAAAAGCTCTTGCCCTTGATCAACAGTTGGGAGTTGGTTCTTGGAGGTGAGTCTACTTTCTCTCCCAGTTGCCAGCCTCCTGATAAAAACAATCTTTCTTTTCAACCAATACTTGCCTCTCGAGTATTGGCTTTCAAGCAGAGAGCAACTGGATCTGAGTGTGATACCATAAGGACCTTGGAAGCAGCCTTTGTGTCCTAACAATGAATGACAAGGTGAACAGACTTCTTCAACTTTTCTTGGATCCATAAGAGGGAGGAGGACACAGGGCAAACTCCTGCCCTGAGATTGGAGGGACAGACAGGTGAATATAAAGAGTTGAGGCTTATCGGAGCAGAGACTCAGGAGTGCAAACCACCATGGGAACCAGTGCCAGGGAAGGAAAACTTAGACCATAATAAAAAAGAGCTGGAGTCTCAGTGCAAAAAACTCTGATTAAAAACTCCAAGGGGACCAAATTATAAGGAGATCCTCATAATATTGTGAGATTTAACTCCAGAAACTCAATCAGATTCTCATACCAAATAAATCCCCATTACTTCTGGCAGGGGAAGGTTATGGAGAACCATTTAGAAACAGCCCCAAGCACTCCATTCTTCTTCACAAGGCCTGCCCTCAGGGGAAGCCAGTTAACTAGATCCGACCTGCTGGACTATTATCAGAATTTAAGTGGTGTGAGGAAGGGAATTCCTAACTTCTGCTGGCTCTAGTCACCCTGTCCCAGCTAAAGGAGAAGGGAAAAAAAAAAAAAAAAAAACCTGAAAAACACTTGTGAAGAGTCCAGGCATAGGCATAGGGTCAATAAAGGGTGGAGACCCCATTACGTGTGTGTGTGCATGCTCAGTCACTCAGTCGTGTCCAACTCTTCTGCAACCTCATGGACTTTAGCCCATCAGGCTCTGCTGGGCATGGGATTTCCCAGGCAAGAATATTGGAGTGGGTTTCCATTTCCTCTTCCAAGGGATCTTTCTGATCCAGGGATTGAAACTTCATCTCCTGCATTGCAGGCAGATTTTTTACCACTGAGCCACCTGGGAAGCCCGAGACCCAATTATAGACCACAGATATTCCTTTTATCCAAAACAACATAACCAAGTATCAGAAAAAAAAAATTTGTAAGAAAAAAGTTATAAGAAATACCAAAAAGCCAAAAAAACAAACAAAAAAGTCCACCACAATTTGAAGATACAGAGAAAGCATCAGAACTAGACATAGCAGGGATGTTGGGATTATCAGACCGAGAATTTGAATCAACCATGATTAAGATGTTAAGGACTCTATTGTGTGAAGTAGACAACATGCAAGACCAGATGGACAATGTAAACAGAAAGATGGAAGCCCTAGGAAAGAACTGAAAAGAAATGCCAGTGGTAAAAAATACAAGAATAGAGAAGAATATCTTTGATAGGCTTATTAGTAGACTGGACATGGCTGAGGAAAAACTCTGAGCTAGAAGATGTATCAGTAGAATCCTTAAGAAACTAAAAGCAAAGAGAACAAAGACTGGAAAAAACAAGACAGAATTGCCAGGGACCATGAGACCACTATAAAAGGTACAAGGTATGCACGATAGAAATACCAGAAGGAGAAATATGGAGAGGAACAGAGTCCATTTCACTTCCTAAATAGTAATATTCCTAATCTACCTTATAGGAGGATTCTGTCTATTTAAGACTCACCCTTCAGGACTTTCTGATGGTCCAGGGTCTAAGACTGCACTCCCAATGCAAGGGACTGGGTTTCCATCCCTGATCGAGGAACTAGATCCCACATGCTGCTGCAAAGAGTTCATTTGCATGCCTCAACTAAAGATCCCACATGCTTCAAGGAAGATTTGGTGCTGCCAAATAAATAAAAACATTTTTTAAAGACTCACACATCATTAGCAGGCAGCCCCATAAAGTGATGAGATGGTTGGATGGCATCACAACTCAATGGACATGAGTTTGAGCACACTCTGGGAGATAGTGAAGGGGAGAGAAGCCTGGCATGCTGCAGTTCATGGGATCACAAAGAGTTGGATGTGACTTAGCCACTGAGCAACAACATAAAGTGAGAAGTGCAAATGACTGAAGCTTCCACTTCTTCCATGGCTAGAGTCTGACTTTTCAACTGCAAGCAAATTCTAAGGGACAAACTCACATTCCTACTGGGTATTTTGGTAAGTGTGAATAAACTGTCCTCTATAACTCTAGTGTGCCTACCATCCTGGTGAACCAAGTTAGGACAGTCAAGAGGGGGCAAACACAGGAGCGAATGAGGCAGATGAAGTGGGAGAAGATACAGAATCCTCCAACAGAAAAGAATGTGCAGGAAAAATCTCCAAAATTTCTGAGCCAAAAATTTCATTCCTGTTCTTTTTCTTCTTTTCTAGCACCCCTTCACCCCAGCACAGTCATTTATGTTCTAAACCCATCATGGAGAGGCCCCGGGGCATGTGCTCAAGGGAAGGAAGTTCGCGTATGCAGGAAGAGCTGGTCTAAACTGTTACGCCCAGTTTTTTCAAAATGTTTATGGTAAGGCCACTGAACCAGGGTCTGGGCAAGTATGTACGCTAGTGACTAATGATCTCGAGACCCTTGGTCATCAGGCTGGCTGCAGAGCTGGGGGTGGGGTAATCAGTGTCCCAGCAATGTCCTCTGTCCTCACTTTGCCCTGTGTCTTAAGGTTCTCCTCAAAGAAAATCAATAGGAGACAGCACCTATCTAAAGGCGTCCCAGGTGGTGCTAGTGGTCAAGAAGCTGCCTGCCAGTGCAGGAGACACAAGAGACATGGGTTTGATCCCTGGGTTGAAAAGATCCCCTGGAGGAGGGAATAACAACCCATTCCAGTATTCTTGCCTGGAAAATTCTATGGACAGAGAAGCCTGGTGGGCTACAGTCCATGGGGTTGCACAGTGTCAGACATGACTGAAGTGACTTAGCACATACATGTATATAAATAATACTTATTATAAGAAGTTGACTCACATGATTGTGGATGCTGAGATGTCCCAAGTTCTGCAATTGGCAAGCTGGATACCCAGGAGAGCTGGTGGTGTACGTCTTGTCTGAGAGGAAATATCTGAGATCCAGGACAACCAAGCTTGTAAACTTCAGTTCAAAGGCAGGAGAAAATGAATGTCCCAGCTCAACAGTCAGGTAGGCCAAGTTCCCTCTTGTGTGTGTGTGTGTGTGCGTTCGCACGCGTACTCTCAGGCACTCAGTCATGTCTGACTCTTTGTGACACCATGGACTGTAGCCTGCCAGGCTCCTCTGTCCATGGAAATTCTCCAGGCTAGAATACTGGAATGTGTTGCCATTTCCTACTATAGGGGATCTTCCTGATCCAGGGATTGGACCTGTGTCTCTCACAATGACAGGCGTGTTCTTTATCAGCTGAGCCACCAGGGAAGCCCTAAGTTCCCTCTTACCCAAGCATTTTATTCTATTCAGGTCTTCAGTTGATTTCATGAGGGCGATACACATTAAGGAGGGCAATTTGCTTCACTCAAAGTCTACCAATTCAAACGCTACCAAACCCAAAAACACAAACAAGCCCAGAATGCTGTTTGGCAAAATGTCTGGATCCATTGCAGCCTAGTCAAGTTGACACATAAAATTAATCATTACATCCTGGCTGTTTTCAGCAATGACCTGAAGCTCTCCTAAGGGGCTGGACCCCATTTGCAGCTCCCTGTTGGAGGAGAAAGGGCATGGTGCAAGCAAAGCAGAGGCTCTGAGTTAAGGTTAGAACTGGTAGACAGGAGGGACTTCCCAGATGGGACTAGTGGTAAAGAACCCACCTGCCAGTGCAGGAGACCTAAGAGATTCAAGTTTAGTCCCTGGGTTGGGAAGCTCCCTTAGAGGAGGGCATGGTGACCCACTCCAGTATTCTTGCTTGAAGAGTCCCATGGACAGAGGAGCCTGGCAGGCTACAGTCCATGGGGTCACAAAGAGTTGTACAGTACTTAAGCGACTTAGCACACACACATACAGGCACACACACACACAGACACACACACATGCTGATAAACAGGTCACACAGGTGCTACCCCTCCCTTCTTGCGTCCCTGTGTGTGAGTCTCTGACTTGTTTTCCTGATGACTGCAGGGTCATTCTGTGAATTTCTTTTTGCATAACAGCTTGGGAAACCACAAACAACAGAAATTAGCATACAAAATGAAGCCTTTTTGTCATCAAGACTCTCAGCCACGTCCAAGCAGCTCAGAAAGCAGATGTTTTATGTGCTGCTTCCTCCCATATTTTTTAAATGGCAATAAACATACTTATAATAGGCATAAGCATCTAGGTATTACTTCCCTAGAATCAGAACACCTGAGAAAAACTAAAACAACATTGGAGATTATTTATTTCAACCTGCTCTATTTGCAGAAGAGCAGCTAGAGGGCTCTTTTGGATGGTCCAGTCTCTCTGTCTCTGGCTATTGGGCATCTGGAACCCTTTACAAATGGATGATTTCTCAGTTCAAGTGTCTCAAGGGGAGGCAAAGTTTGACTCTCAGTACAGATGCTGAAAACTCCAGGTTTTACTTTGCATCTTCTCTGTAGCTACAGCATGAACATGTGACCAAGGTTAGAGCCATCAGATGTCCTTGCCCAAATTCTGAATTGGGAGCTTGAGATGTAAAGATGTAGGAGGATTCCGTTCAAGGTTTTGAGAAACTCCAGGCAGGATATTGCAAGAACAGCATGCTTGTTCAGTTCTGGAGGCAGCAATAGTGTCCTCTCCTGGCTGGTTTTGTTGCCTGGTTTGAGTGTGGTCCTAGCTCCTTCCAGCATCCCATGATCCTAACCAAGTGTGTTTTTATGGCCTTCCTGGTTGTTCCAAGAGCTACCCATCGTCTTCTCAATAAAAGGTTTTGTTCCTTATGTTGACTTTTTTTGCTTTTTAGTTTCTCGCACCTGAGAGCCCTGACTGATCTGATTTGTAACCCTCTGGGGACAGACAATCACCACAGTCTTTTGGCAGAGCTTTGATTGGTGCCCTGCCATTTCCAGCCCTTTGTGATTGACCTGGGCACAAATCTTGCTCTTATTGTTCTAAGTCACTTCCAGTTGTAGTCCCCACCTTCTCCTAGCAGCACCATTCAGGCTCTACATTTCTCCATCCTGAGTGAAAGAAAAAATAGAGTAAGATACCCTGGAGGTTCAGTAGTAAAGAATCGGCCTACAATGCAGGACACGTGGGTTCGATCCATGGATTGTGAAGATACTCTGGAGGAGGAATGGCAACCCACTCCAGTATTCTTGCCTGAAAAAATCCCATGGACAGAGGAGCCTGGTGGGCTACAGTCCATGGGGTCACAAAAGAGTTGGACATGACTGAGCGACTAAATAACAAAGCATATAGGATCCGTTTTACTAAGTAGTGTAACAGTTTATGTGCCTGTATTAGTGTGAAATAGATAAGGCAACAAGCAACCTAGAACTCATAATATTGGCAGCTTAAATAAGCTAGAAGTATATTTCTTAGCACATACTTCTTTCTCACATAAAGTAGGCTGGCACAGAGGGGAAGGTATGGAGCTCCAGGCAGTTACAGATCCAGGATCACTCCCTCTCATTTCTTCTCCACCCCCAGCACTACAGATCCACTTGCTGGAGGGTTTGTAGTCATTATCTTGTTGTATACAAAGACCAACATGCTTGCTAACCAGCCCCCATTTTTTTTTCAAAGAGGTATGCATGCAGACGTTTGCTAAAGTTCTTCTTCATCTTAGTCAGTTCAGACAGTTATCACTAATACCTTCCTGAGAAACTTAAACAGCAAACTTCTTTCTCATAGTTCTGGAGGCTGGTAGGTCTAAGATGAGGCAGTGGCCAATTTGGTATCTGATGCGAGCCTGGTTCCTGGTTTGCAAATGGGATCTTCCTTCTGGGTCCTCACATGGCAGAGAAAGAGAGGGAGAGAGAGAGCCCTCTAATCACACATAGTTTCTACTTCTTTTTATGAGGACATTCATCTCATTATGGGGCCTTCCCAGGTGGTGCAGTGGTAAAGAATCTGCCTGCCAATGCAGGAGATGCAGGGGACTTGAGTTCAACCCCTGGGTCCAAAAGAACAACTGGAGAAGGGAATGGGAGCCCACTATAGTCACCCTGCTTATTTAATTTATATGCAGAGTACATAATGAGAAACGCTGGGCTGGAAGAAGCACAAGCTGGAATCAAGATTGCCAGGAAAAATATCAATAACCTCAGATATGCAGATGACACCACCCTTATGGCAGAAAGTGAAGAGGAACTAAAAAGCCTCTTGATGAAAGTGAAAGAGGAGAGTGAAAAAGTTGGCTTAAAGCTCAACATTCAGAAAACGAAGATCATGGCATCTGGTCCCATCACTTCATGGGAAATAGATGGGGAAAGAGTGTCAGACTTTATTTTGGGGGCCTCCAAAATTAGTGCAGATGATGACTGCAGCCATAAAATCAAAAGACACTTTCTCCTTGGGAGGAAAGTTATGACCAACCTAGAAAGCATATTCATAAGCAGAGACATTACTTTGCCAGCAAAGGTCCATCTAGTCAAGGCTATGGTTTTTCCAGTGGTCGTGTATGGATGTGAGAGTTGGACTGTGAAGAAAGCTGAGCGCCAAAGAATTGATGCTTTTGAACTATGGTGTTGGAGAAGACTCTTGAGAGTCCCTTGGACTTCAAGGAGATCCAACCAGTCCATTCTAAAGGAGACCAGCCCTCGGTGTTCATTGGAAGGACTGATGCTGAAGCTGAAACTCCAATCCTTTGGCCACCTCATGCAAAGAGTTGACTCGTTGGAAAAGACCCTGATGCTGGGAGGGATTGGGAGCAGGAGGAAAAGGGGACGACAGAGGATGAGATGGCTGGATGGCATCACCGACTTGATGGATGTGAGTCTGAGTGAACTCCAGGAGTTGGTGATGGACAGGGAGGCCTGGCATGCTGCGATTCATGGGGTCGCAAAGAGTCGGACACGACTGAGTAACTGAACTGAACTACTATTCTTGCTGGGAAATCCCATGGACAGATGATCCTGGCGGGCTACAGCCCATGGGGTCACAAAGAGTCAGACACAACAGAGCATACATGAAACTCATTATGCGGACTCCACCCTCATGACCTCCCAAAGGCCCCACCTCCTAAAACCAACACATTAGGAGTTAGGACTTCAACATACAAATTTGGAGAGAAGAGCAACATTCAATCCATAGAACCACTCTACTGCCAAAACTTTGAGCAGACACCATTCTTGATGAGGATTTTATAGGAGACAGACCTCATGGAACATGGGGTCAGGGATGCAAAGCAGAGATCTCTGAGCTCAAGTAGCACAGACTGTGCAATTTTGACCTGCCTATCACCAACAGTGGGTGAATGACTTTGGAGATGCAGGGTCAGCTCTCAGCCAAGTTATGAAGCCAAGGCGAAAGCAAAAGTCCTCTCTCTGAGTGGTGTCTGGATGTCCAAAACATCTGAAGTGTTTTGCCTCAATGTCACAATTTCATAATTCAATGCAAGTATAAGGTTTAATTTTGGTAGTTTATAGTGCTATGTCTTTGTCTCTACTGTTATTATTTAATATAAATAGAGATAAGGAGAAGAAAAAATCTATGTCTCTGGGTCTAGATGGCAAACACTGGGTCCAGATGCTATAGTGCCAGGAAACGGAGGCTTTTATCTTGAACTTTTCCAGACGAATTTAATATCTGATTACACAAAATAATTGCATTGCAAATTTTAAGGACACGATGAATTCTGACTTTTGGCCTTGGTTCCTCTTGAAAATCATCAAAAATTATTCTGTAATCAATATCACAAAAACTCCCAAGAGAAAAGATCCCATGTACTAAGGAGGAGATTATTTAACATTTCTCAAAGCCAGGATGTCATCCGCTGGTAGCTTCATCGATCATCTTCAACTCTTCTGTCACTTGCCTGCTTATCACCAATTCAAATCAGCAAAGGTGATCAGTGATGGCCAGATTAGTGACAACTAGTATTTCGTGATGGGATGTGTTTTCTCTCTCTCACTCTGATGTACATACAAGGTTATTACTAAAAGCCCTCTGTGAATAGGCTTATTGCTGATGTTATCCTATAACCTGAAAGTTGTAGCTCAACTATTAATTATCTCATCTTCCTTCAGATTCTGAAAACAATTCCTTTAAGCTATGGATCTCCATTGGCATCTGTCATTTTAAGGGCCAACCCTCCTCTCTCTTTAAACACTGAAGGATATTTCTTTTCCTTCAATATGGGTCAGTAAAGATTGTCTCCTAAGATCTAAAATCATTTCCTATGTCAGGAATTACATCGTCCTCAGTCTGTGGATGGAGCGATGAATAGCCATAATGAAAACAACAGAAATAATAACTCTTTGCTTTGACAATTACCAAATGTTTTTACATCAATTATTAAAAATAACCTAATCTTCCAACCCACCTTTGTGTTGCTTAGTGAACCCAAAATGCCAATCCCAAGCAGATGATATTCACTGCATTGTTTTTCTTTTACAGCAAAAAATACCCTACACTGGTCACAGTAAAATTTCAGCAACTCTTTTCAAAGAAAAAAAGGAGAACATAATTTTAGCTAAGCTTTATAGAAATCAGACTACCCAGAATGAGGGCCTGAACACACAACAAGACATGACAGGGATGTTATGAAAATCAAAAGCATCGATACATTTTTTCAGGCAGTGCACGCTTCCCAACACTGAGTGAACATGTGATGCTGAGGGTCTCTGACTGTGAAACACGAAGCTAGTGTGGAAGCCATCAAGATCCAGGATACGGTGTCAATAGCAATACGAAGCTTTCTCAAGAAGACCTCCTCTCAGGTGCTGCTCTGCATGACGTCACAGAGCATCTTGGTTTTAGAACCTGTGAAGTGTCATGAAATAATGTCTGCCTATTGCAGCACTGGGTTCCTAAGCTTGGATCAGTTCATGTCAATGAGAATAGAGGTCACCCACTGACACTTCTCAACTCCCTGAGGAGATGGGAGACTGAGGACCAGTAAGTTGGCATGAGCTGACGCTTCCTTCTTTGCATGATTGACATCACGTGTAGCTGTGTCCTGACCCAAGATTGTCCCTTAGCAGCTGAGCTCACCTACTTAACAAGGAGGGCTGGTGTCTCACACTTGCCCCTAGCAGTGGTGGGGAAGTGAAATCCTAAGGCTGGTAGTTTTGCTCTTTTTTTTTTCCCAGTAACTTGTAATTTATTATGTTTAATTTATAAATATTGGAAACAAACCAGAAAAGCAAATTGAGTTCATCTGAACCCATCAAAGTGTCTCTAAAATAATACACACATTGTTCCATGTAACAATTCTGAAAATACTGGTTTACCCATGACTGTTATTTTACAACTCTTATTATCTATAATAAAAGTTATTTATAACTCTTGCCTCTCCTTCTCTTTACATGTTGCTGTAGCTGGAAGGAACTTCTTTTTGTTCTAAATTACTGTGCTCGCCTTCCTGTGTCAGAGATTTTGCATGTTCTGGTTCCCTTCAATTTTGATTGCTGTCAATCCAGTTTTCAGATATCAGCTTGAAGCATAATTTGCTATGAGACATTTTTCATCCCATAGATAAAATTAGATCCTCCAGTTGTGCAGTTTCATAGCATCTTGCATTTCCTTTGTCTTTATCATAATAATGGCAATTACTTACACAAGACTCTAGGTGCTGTGCTCAGAATACCCATACACACACACACACACGTGTGTGTGTGTGTGTGTGTGTGTGCGCGTGTGTGCATACTCAGTGGTGTCTGACTCTTTGCGACCCCATGGACTATAGCCCTCCATGCTCCTCTGTTTGTGGAATTTTCCAGGCAAGAATACTGGATTGAGTTGCCATTTCCTTCTCCAAGGGATCTTCTTGACCCAGGGATTGAACTCGGGTCTCTTGTGTGCATTGGCAGGTGGGTTCTTTACCAGTTGAGCCACCAGGGAATCCTCCCACCCCCCATAAATAAATAAATATATGTGTATATATATATACACACACAATTATAAAAAGATGGCAGTTTTTAATCTATCCATTTGTCTAGCTATCTGTCATTCATCCACTGCAAGAATTGAATGAGTATCTGTTTAGTAGCTATAGATAGATAGATGAAAACAGTCTACCCTTTTTGCTGTTTCCCTCTGAGAGGAATATGAAATACCAGATGGTAAACACACAGCTGACAGTTACAGGGTGCCCTACTGCTGTTTCAGACTATCAGTCCCCTCTGTGTATATTTTCTCAGAAGTGGTGCTGGCAGAGATGAGAAGAACACAAAACATAATTTTGTATGCACACCTGATATGATCAGACATTACAAGTTTCATCCTGCAAGGACCATGACTGGCTTTACCCAGGAAAGAAGAGAATAAATCTACTGATAAATGTTGAGGGTAAGAGCAACCATGTGCTAACTGCCCTAATTAGGATGACACCAGCCACTGTAATGAAATATTTAAAAAGTTTGCACAACTTGAAAGTTAAGTTTTATTTGGGGCAAAATGAGACTGCAGCCTGGGAGACAGAATTTCTGATAGCTCTGGGAAACTGCCATGAGAAGGTGAGTGGAGGAGCTAGAATATATGGGAGTTTTGCAACAAAGGGCAGGTGGGAACAAAAGATTACTGTTAATTAAAGAAACCAGATACCTCAAATTAAGAAATTCACTGCTTTTCTGTGTATACAACAACAACAAGTGAAGCTGTTCAGTCATGTCCGATCTTTGTGACCCCATGGACTATAGCCCACCAGGCTCCTCCATCCATGGAATTTTCTAGGCAAGAGTACTGAAGTGGGATGCCATTTCCTTCTCCAGGGGAATTTCCTGACTCAGGGATCGAAACTGGGTCTCCTGCATTGCGGGCAGATGCTTTACCTTCTGAGCCATCTTTCTGTGTATGGGAAGATGTAAAAGTTTAGGCTCACTGAAATCATTCTTTTGATATGCACCTCAGCTGTCTGGGGCCAGTATCCTGTGTTTTCACATCCTGAGTTTCCCCAGGACTCACAATAGGGAGTGGCTGCAGTCTGATGGCTGCTAGATGGTAGGTATTCTTTCCTTCCTGAGTTCCCCACAGGCTCACCATCATTCACAGTGGGTGTGATGGCTGGTGTCTGTGACATCCTTATCGTGTACTGATATGGCAGGAAATATCTGATTTCTCAAAAGCAACCCCCAAAAGGAGTCACAGCTTACACACAATGGAAGCTTATTTCTTGCTGAGCAGTCCCAGATCAGCAGGGTTTGTTCTTCTACACGTGTTTTTTCAAAGATGCAGGAAGCTCTGACACCATCAACATGGAGCTTATGGTTGCCTTGCTGTTCTCTATCCACTTATAATGAACTTAGAGGAGAACACGCGGGCAGATATTATATCCAATCTACTTTTATTACTTTGCCTAGAACTTGGTCACATGGAGCATCAGTTTCCTATTGCTGCTGTAACAAACTTGAAAAGTTAAAAGAATATACATTTGTTCTCTTCAAAGTGTGGAGGTCAGAAGTCTGAAATCAGTTTCCCTCACTGAAGTTAAGGTGTTAGGAGGGCCGCACGCCTCTGAAGTCTCCCCTGGGGAAACCTTTACCAGCATACAAGAGCTGCATTCCCTGCATTGCGTGGCTCCTAGCTTTCCTCCATCTTCAAAGCCAGCAGTAGCATCTTGCTTCAATAGTCACATTGCTTTCTTCTTTTCTGTCAAACCTCTTGCTCATAAGGACACTTGTGATTGCATTTAGGGTCCATGCATCTCAGCCATAGTTCATGCTCATTTGATAGTCTTTTTCTTACAATCTGATGAAACCACAGACTTGGGTTTGGGCTTTGGAGTTAATGAGGCCACTTAGGAGTTCTCCATATGGCTCAGGTGGATTAAAAGCATTTCTCTTTGGGGTTTGGGAACAAAGTTCTAAACAACTGCTGCATTATTTTACCTTCCATTTGTAAAATGCTCTCCTGTGCCAGTGAAGCCTTTTGGGGGACATGATGTGGCCATTATTGGATCCTCTAGAGAAATTATTCCTGAATTATCTCATGATACACTCCAATAGTCATGGATGTACGTGATGTTCTACCAAGGAGAACATCCCTGTTGGTGTAAGAGGGATCAGAATCCACAGTTCTTTTTTCTTCTGATTTAGATCCATTGGAGTATACAGTGTTTTTTAAAGGGAAAGAGAACATAGACAATGTAGAAGAAAATAAAAGCCTACAAGAAGAATGATGTCTTTAAAATAGGAATAGTAATCAGATACAGTAACAGTCAAAGCAGAGGAAATAAGGACCTGCAAAATACAATATATGCAGATAAGAGTTTAAAATGCTTAATAAAATTGAAAGAACAAAAGCAAAGAACTAGCAAAAATACAGGCTTGTTTCAAAAGAAGATATCATGAACTTATGATTTGGTGGTTTTAAAATTGCTTTTCATTTTGTAACATGAAACAGTGTAAGATTTGAACTAGAAAATCTTTCATACTTCTTCCAGGTCTAAGATTCTCTGTGAAATCCAAAATGGTTATGCAGTGATATAACACATCATTTTGAAAAGCAATAAAGTGTTCCACCAACATTTCACTCTTGATTCTGTAACTAAGTTGAAACATGTATGCTAATAGACTCATCAACACATGTGCACACACAGACGTGTAACAAATACACACATTCATGCTCATACTTGTGCTCACGTTTCTGAAATATCTAGCAACTAGAGATTAAGCTCATTAGGGAAGGATAAAATAGGAATACATCAGTTAGTTACTGAGCCCTGCCCTGGTACATGAACAAGATAGAATACTTATACTGGGGAAAATACTGATGCACTCACAATTGTACTTGGAGAAAAATTTTACAGATATAAGAGACAATCTTGCTATGTGGTGTTTGCTGAAGGGAGGCTGTTTTCAATTAGTCTAATCCCAGAGTCAGATATTTAGAGCATGATATCACCATTGACCAATGAAATGTTAACACTCCTCTGCTTCTCTGGTCTTGTCTCCAGAGTCCTTTACCCTGGGTGGGACCTGAGAGGATCCTTCATTCAACAAGCAAAGCCAGAAATCAGGGGCGGTGAACAGAGCTCAAGGCCAGAGGTGGCAAAAGAGTAACTGCATGGTTTTCAAGTATGTTTATGGAAATGATCAGCTCTCTGGGCTTCCCTGGTGGCTCAGAGGGTAAAGAATCTGCCTGCAATGCGGGAGACCTGGATTCGCTCCCTGGGTCGGGAATATTCTCTGGAGAAGGGAATGGCAAATCAGTCCAGTATTCTGGAGAATTTCATGGTCAGAGGACCCCGGAGGGCTACAGTCCATGGGGTCGCAAAGAGTCAGACATGACTGAGCAACTTTCACTTCCCTATAGTGTGTCTCTGTGTTAAGATTTGGCAAAAGGCTCACTGGAAGGAAGTGTCGCCCTTGTTCCTGTGTTAGAATTTTTAATGTGCTGAACACAAGCACTGAACTTCCTGTATATATGTTCTGTATATAAGTCTGGGCCTGAATATTTACAAGAAATGGGAAACCCAAGCTTTTTGAATGAATTTAGGTATTTTTGTCAGAAAAATCAATGGAATCTTTAAAGTGTTAGTCTCTCAGTTGTGTCTGACCCTTTGTGACCCCATGGACTGTAGCCCACCAGGCTCCTCTGTCCATGGGATTTTCCAGGCAAGAATGCTGGAGTGGGTAGCCATTTCCTTCTCCAGAGGAATCTTCCTGACTCAGGGATCGAACCTGGATCTCCTGCATTGCAGGCAGATTCTTTACTGTCTGAGCCCCAAGGAAGCCCCAGAAATTTAAACATACAGATATTGAATCCCCACCCCAAAAAACTTGGAAAAATCCCCAAGCTGGAACTTGTCTGTGGGTCAGGCTAGGCCAGTTCACTTTACTTTGGATTGAAAGTTTCTCTACACTTGAGACAAAATTCTTAGCTGAATATTACATCTCTGACCTTTACTATCTTTCTCTCTTCTTCATCCAGGAATCTTTTCAAATACAGCAAATGTGGAGAGTCACAATTTAGAGGGATGTGAAATTTACCATGCGTTGGTCATTTTTCTCTACACCTAATTTGCTTGATCTGGCTGCCCAAGGGGCCCTTCCCTGCAGGTACATCCAAAAGTGGGTGGTACCTATAAGGGAAGTTGGGGGTCTGTACTTTCTCATAGAATCCCCCAAATTATAGCTTTTTAATTTGGAAGAATGTTTTTCTCCCTTGATTATGGCACTCTGTTTGTAATGTTTGAATATGTTCTACTATCTGCACATTTCTTACAACCATCTCCTATATGAGACATGGATTTCATACATTAGAAAAATCATCATTATTATTAGTTAAATTTAAAGTGTTTTCCAATTTTACTCGATGATGACACATATATATGAAATTATGATGTACATCTATTAAGTTAGAAGCATAGACTGTGGTCCCACAACTCCTTGCTTCAAATCCTGGTCCTACCATTTGCTAGTCTGTGATCTTGGACTTCAACTCTTGGTACTTCACTTTCCTCATCTATGAAAACCACTTCATAGTGCTGTTATGAGAGCTAAGTGAGCTAGTATCTGTAAAGTGCTTAAAACAGAGTTTGGGCAGCAATAAGGATCTAACAATAATAACCTAATATGAGTTAGTTTACATTATTATGAATTTTATTTAAGTGTAGATGAAGTGTAGCTTTTTAAGCTACTTCGTACTCTGTATCCTTTTCCTTAAAACAGAGCAACAAACAAAGAAAACTTCTCTGTCCCTAGATTAGAATCTTTGTCCATTCTTCAATTGGATTATTTGGGTTTTCTTCCTATTGAGTTGTATCAACATCAATAGCTATTGTGGGTTTTAACCCCTTATTAAACATGTGGTTTGCAAATATTTTTTCTCATTATATAGATTGCTGTCTATTTTGCACATGGTTTCTCTTGATGTGAGGAACTCTTTAGTTTGATGTAGCTCTATTCTTTTTTTTTGCTTTTCCTGCATGTGTTTTTGGTGTCATTGCCAAGACCAATGACAAAGAGTTTTCCCTTATATTTACTTCTAGAATTTTTATGGTTTCTGGCCTTACATTTAATTCTCTAATCCATTTTGAGTTAATTTTCATGAGTGATGTAAGACAGAGTTCCAATTTCCTCCTTTTGCATGCGAATTTTCAGTTTCCCTGGTACCATTTATTGAAGAGACTGTGAGTATTCTTGGCTCCCTTGTTGAATATGTGTTGACTGTGTACGCAAGGTTTTCTTTCTGGGCACCTGATTCTGTCTCATTAGTCCATGTGTCCATTTTTATGCCAGTATCATATTGTTTTGATTACTATAGCTTTGTGATATAGTTTGAAATCACTAAGCATGATGTCTCAAGCTTTGTTCCTTCTCAAGATTGTTTTCGAGTTGCAAAGTCTTTAACACCTGGAAATGTGGATTCCAATGCTTCTAGTAGCAGTTAGTCCTCAATATGACCGAGCACACACACATATACATGATTCAAAGGCTTGTTTTCTTCTCTACTTGCGTTTGGTCTATGTTCTAAGATCTTTTTTTGTTACAGGTAGAAAATATATAAGGTACAAAAAGATAACTTTATGATATGTATAGCTCAAATTCATATATAAATCTGTATATTAATATTATTAACATTATATTCTGCTTGACCTCTGCCCCAATAAAATGGAAAAGTAAAGATATACTTACTAAAAATTGGAAGGATACTCCTGAGAGCTTCTAATATGAGGCTGGGACATATTATAGAAATATATTTCTTTATTCAAAAAATAAATATTATCTCAGGGGATTGCACAGTGCCAAAACATCTCATCAACTCAATGATGAGAGTTTGATCATCAATCAAAACTGTCTGGAAATAGGGATATCAAGGAGACACAGTCTCTAGGTCCCACCCGCTCATCTCACTATGGCCATTTTCTCCCATTTCCTAGAGGATGGGAGAGGAGGTTAAGTGCTCACTTCCAGTCCAGGGGCAGTTAAGAGAAGAGAGAGCTCCTTCGAGATGTGGCTAATACTCAGCCCATCCCATACCTGCACACAATGCCCTCATCCCCACCTTCAAGGCACATAGGTCACCCTCATGCAGGGGCAGGTTCCACCTCTCTCCAGAGTGTTATCCACAGGGGTTTGGGGAAAATTTCCTTGGAGGAAGGAAGGTTGAAAATTTTCACTGAATTGCTGAAATGTTTTGGCACTGTGCAATCCCCTGAGATAATATTTATTTTTTGAATAAAGAAATATATTTCTATAATGGCACCCCACTCCAGTACTCTTGCCTGGAAAATCCCATGGATGGAGGAGCCTGGTAGACTGCAGTCCATGGGGTCGCTAAGAGTTGGACACGACTGAGCAACTTCACTTTCACTTTTTACTTTCATGCATTGGAGAAGGAAATGGCAACCCACTCCAGTGTTCTTGCCTGGAGAATCCCAAGGATGGGGGAGCCTGGTGGGCTGCCATCTATGGGGTCTCACAGAGTCGGACACGACTGAAGCAATTAGCAGCAGCAATATGTCCCCACCTCATATTAGAAGCTCTCAGGAGTCTTCTTCAAAATTTTAGTAAGTATATCTTTACTTTTCCTGCTTTATTGAGGGGGGTCATACAGAATATAATTTTAATAATATTAATTATGCAGATTTATATATACATTTGAGCTATACATATATCATAAAATTATCTTTTTGTATCTTATATATTTTCTACCTGTAACAAAAGAAGATCTTAGAACATAGACCAAATGCAAGTAGAGAGGAAAACAAGCCTTTGAATCATGTGCCTGTGTGCGTGCTCAGTCATAGTCAACTCTTTGGGACCCCACTGACTCTAGCCCGCCAGGCTCTTCTGTCCATGGGATTTCCCAGGCAAGAATACTGGAGTGGGTTGCCATTTCTTTCTCCAGGAAATCTTCCTGACCCAGGGATCAAACTTGCATCATCTGCATCTCCTGCACTGGCAGGCAGATTCTTTACAACTGAGCCACCAGAGAAGTCACTCTGAGTCACACCAGTGACATAATTTTCCCATTGGGAAGCTGCAGAGGTACAGATTAGGGATATAGTCCTGGAATGAAAGACCTGTTGCTTTTCCTATGGCCTGATGTGAACAGAAAATATGACCTTCCTCCTACACTTAGAGTCAGCTATTCACTCTGTGAAGAAGATGGACATTATATAAAATAAAATTTTTTCCTCCTTAGTGTAAGGGAAAAGAATAGATTCAAAGAGCTACTGCAAACTACATAAATCAATACAAGGCAAATAATATGTACTTTATAAACATTAACTCCTATTATTATTGCTATCATGATTATTTTAAGGGATAGCCATTCTCTTCTCCTGAGCAATAAGACTCAGTTTGCTGGCATAGACTTAAAGGGAAAAAAGCTGCATTATCCAAAGGAAAAAATAGAAGGATATTATAAAACATTATTCATTGGAACTTACAGTTTTCAATGTAACAGTTATATGTGTTTGTTGGCTTCTCCTGGATTCTTGGAACATAACAGAAGCAGAGCTACAACATAAGACTGATAAGTTTTGTATTTGAGAGAAAACTGTGACTCAGCCCTGCCTCTCAGTTAGGTTTCTTAAAAAGACATAGATGGATAGACAAGCCACAGTTTTCTACCCCTTACCTTGAGAAATATTCTCATTTAACTCAGGGCATTCATAGCCATAGGGGGTATTTTTGTAATAGCTATCCCATAATTCCCTGTGTTCTTAAGAACAGATAGACTCAGGCTTCTGACCCACAAATAGATTTTGGAGCCTAATATAGGCACAGATAGAGCTATTTCTTTACAGTGGAATCAAACAAATGATGACTTCAAGGAAAATAACATTTGAAAAAGTCATCTACTTCACATCAAAGCCAAATTAGAGACATTGAAACCAAAGACCAAATAAAACTGCTGGCTTCACAGAGAGGAAAGAGTAGAGGTTTATTGAGGAATACAAGTGTAGTATTTCTTTCCAAAACAAAACAAAATCATTATCACAGAGATTTGCAAGCAGCCACAGCTGTATACAATATGTAAGTGTGAGTCTCAGGCTCAAAAACCACATGAAAATAGAGTTAGAGCTTGGCTTATATCCACCGAAGTTTGGGGAACGTCAAGGTTACGCCAAGTCTCCCAGCCACAGAACACTCCACACGATGCCAAGGACCTCCTCTCCTCTGGTTGCTCATACTGGGTTACTGGATCATCAGTCATTTAGACTCCACTTTGGTTTTGTATTCTTATCCCTTGCTGCTGCTGCTTCTGCTGCTAAGTCGCTTCAGTCCTGTCCAACTTTGTGCAACCCCATGGACTGCAGCCTACCAGGCTTCTCCGTCCATGGGATTCTCCAGGCAAGAACACTGGAGTGGGTTGCCATTTCCTTCTCCACTTTGGTTTTGTATTCTTATCCCTTGCAGTAAAGCTCTAAATCAAGGGGTGGGCCCCATACTCTCTAAGCCTTTAGTTTTTAAGGAATTGCACTGCTAACGAGAGAGCACCTGGAGAGCGAGAAATCTGAGTGAAAAATAATGTGGTCTTCATCATGGCACCTTGGTGGGAATTAAGAGGGAGAACAGGGTGACAGAGGATGAGATGGTTGGATAGCATCAACGATTCAATGAATATGAACTTGGGCAAACTCCAGGAGATGGTGAGGGACAGGGAAGCCTGGTGTGCAGCAATTCATGGGGCCACAAAGAGTCAGACATGACTTAGTGACTGAACAACAACAAGATCAAAACAAAGAAAATCCAGGGAGTGATACTATGAGCTCTTGTCCAGGAGTTATGGGCTTGGAACAAAGGGAAATAATCAGTTATAATTAAGCACATTCTATCTTTAAAGTGGACTTCAGGGTTTTGGTTTGGCTGTGATAATGAAGAGAAAAAAACATTATGCTGTGGAATTACATGTGAATAGGTAGTGCAGTTGATGGAGGCTTCAGATTCGAACTAACTAATAATTACTTACTGATTATATAAATATTCTGTATCTGGATTTATCATATGCCTTTCCACATAAATGATGTTTGGACAAGTGGTAGAAAACATTGTCTGCTCAGACAGATCTTTTAATTGGAGGAAAGGTACTGCATGAGAAACTGAGATATTGGAGCTTAAGTATCCCAGGATGAAAAATATTTAATGTATATCTACGTATTATGTTTTTCTGCCAATTACATAACGGTAATGGCTAGAAAAGTTATAAAATTATGACTATATCTTCAAGCTCTTTGAGAGTCACTGATATTCCCAATCCATACTTTCTATAATAATAAGGAAAATATAACATCTCCTTATATTCACCAATAGACATTCAAAGATGTCTGTTGATCACAGTTTCCATGTCCTGATATGTATGTGGTACTTATCACCATAGACTAAACTGCCGTCTACTTAGTCCAGTCTCACGAATCTCTTCTAGAGTTTCTATATTCTTTTTCTGCCTTCAGAAACTCCTAGATCAAATTATGAAACACTGAGCCCTTGTGAATGCAAGGCACTGTACGCAATAAGGAATCCTGATACAGACATATGTTGAGAAAGGATAATACTTAAATTATACACATGAGCAGGAGATATTGTTATCAGAATAGCAAATGTAATAAAGCTTATTCATAGCACTTTTCAAAGAATGAAGAAATTAATTTCTATTGAATAAAATAACTGAATAAGCATATATTTGGGATCTTGGACCTCAGTTTTCTTGCCTGTAAAATAGGACAATGTTGCTGTTGTTAAGTCACTAAGTTGTGTCCGACTTTGCAGCCCCATAGACTGCAGAACTCCAGGCTTCCCTGCCTTCATTGCCTCCTGGAGTTTGCTCAGATTCATGTCCATTGAGTCAGTGATGCTTCCAACCATCTCATCCTCTGCTGCCCTCTTCTCCTTCTGCCTTCAATCTTTCCTAGCATCTGGGTCTCTTCCAATGAGTAGGCCCTTTGCATCAGGTCGCCAGAGTATTAGAGCTTCAGCTTCAGGATTGACTGGTTTGATTTCTTTGTAGTCCAAGGGACTCTCAAGAGCCTTCTCCAGCACTGCAATTCAAAAGCATCAATTCTTTGGTGCTCAGTCTTCCTCATGGTCTGGTTCTCATATCTATACATGGCTGCTAGAAAGATGGGGCAATAATCACACCTAATTCCTAGGGTCATTGTGAGGATTGGGTAAGATAACACACATAAACAATTTAGATGGAGAGCCCGAACCATAATGAATGCAACTATGAATGGGACTGTACTGTGGGATCTTGGACCTCAGTGAGTGGACTGGACTCTGTAGTTGGCAGCTTAGTCTATGGTGATAAATGCCACATTGAGCCCCCAATACCCCAGAATGTGATTGTATTTGGAAACAGGGCCTTTAGAGAGGTAATCAAGTTAAAATGGGGCCGTTAGGATGGACTTTAATCCAATCTGACTTGTGTCCTTATGAGAAAAGATTAGGAGACACCAGGGGAGAATGTGGACAAGGGATGGCTATCGTAAGTCGTGGAGATAGACCTGGAACAGATCCTTTCCGTATGACCACAAGGAGAAACCACCCCTACTGGCTCCTTGATCTTAAACTTCTAGCCTCCAAGAACTGTGAGAAGATAAATGTCTGGTGTTGAAGCTGCCCAGGCTGTTCTGTATTGTTATGGCTGCTCAAGCCAACTAATGCAAGATCTCAATATACGTTTGTTTTACAGAGAGGAGATTGACAGGGAGGGAAGATGAATAGGTACCCAGGACACAGAAGAATGGATGTGGTTACCGCTTCCACCTTGAGCTGACCTCCCTGGACCACTTCAGGTAGCTCCATCTTTCTGGCACCAGAGCTGTATCATTAGATTTTCTTCTTAAGTCAGTGAGGAAATTCTGGGAAGAATCATAGCTACTTGCAGACAGAGGAAAGCAGAGTCTCCTCATCTGTATCAACTTATAGACTCATTGTGGAAGGAGACAGCTTCAAATCGTACCAAAAAAAAAAAAAAAGCAAAGGAAACAAAAGGAGCCCTCCTTCTCCTCTAGGCTGTTGTCCATTTGTAAGTATATAAATGAAGAGTGCATTTCAACATGCCTTGCTTCTTTTACAAATGTCTTGATTTCTCCAAGCCAAAGAAACTTAAGATCCAGAGTGAAATAAAACAAGCCTGGACAATGTGTATCAGCATCAGTTCATAAGGACCCCATCAGTGCAATCATTAAACTGTATGTTCTCACTCGGTAAGTCCCTTACATTGCGTAATGTACGCAAATAGTCATTCCTTACTGCAGATCTAGCCTGCTGAGATACGTCATTCTCCAGTTATGTCCAGAAGGCAAGGGAAGCAGGCTCAGAGCTTTCTGCCTTCGCAATGTCATCTCAAACACAACAAAAATTCCACAGAGATCGAAGAGTGTATTGCTGCCAGTATCTGGATCTTTTTACTGCTAAATGTTCTGTTTCTTCTTTGCTTATGGCATAGTTTTAAAGACATGTAGTGCTTATGTTTAGAAGAAATCAGATTATATCTGTAGATCCCGAGTCAGACTCCCAAAGCCCATCAGTTAGCACTTGAGTGCCCTGGGCTATGTGTGTGACGTTTTAAGTACTTCATTAGTCTGGGGCCATGTTCCCTGGAGTTTTCATCTAACAAAGCATTATGAGTGCTTTCCAACTGTTCAGTTGTTTTAAATCATTGTTATTAGATTTAGACAGGCTGTATAAGGAAGAGAAGCCTGGGATTTTAGAGCATACCCTTGAAATCTTCTGGTTCAGGAGTGGCAAATAGATTTTACTTCGGTTAACCATACTATTGAGCGACTGAACTGAACTAAACCCTTATCAATTAATTGTGGTGACCTAGAGTATGACATTCGGAGAAGGCAATGGCACCCCACTCCAGTACTCTTGCCAGGAAAATCCCATGAACAGAGAAGCCTGGTAGGCTGCAGTCCATGGGGTCGCTAGGAGTTGGACACGACTGAGCAAATTCTCTTTCACACATTGGAGAAGGATAGCAACCCACTCTAGTGTTCTTGCCTGGAGAATCCCAGGGTCGGGGGAGCCTGGTGGGCTGCCGTCTATGGGGTGGCACAGAGTCGGACACGACTGAAGCAACTTAGCAGCAGCAGCAGTAGAGTATGACATTGTAGATGTCTCAGGTCAAGTGTGGGCTCAACAGGAAATAATACCAAGATTGATATTGATGTCTTTTGTGGGCACAAGATTGGAGACAGGTAGAGAGACATGCTGGGTATTTTCTGCCTCTAAATCTAACCCTTTCTTCTTATAGATGAGAAAACCGAGTTCCAAAAACAATAAATGATAGTCTCAAGATGCCATAATTCGTTAGCAAAAATGCCAATGCCTGCATGCTAAGTTGCTCAGTTGTGTCCAACTTTTTGTGACCCCATCCACTGACAGACTCCTCTGTCCATGGGATTTTCCAGGCAAGAATACTGGAGTGGGTTGCCATTTCTTCCTCCAGGGGATCTTCCCACACCAGGGAACAAACCACAATTCTTGTGTCTCTTGCACTGGCAGGCAGATTCTTTACCACTAGCGCCACTTTTGCCAAAGTCAGAATCAATACATCCTGGCTCCTTTTCTACTACCACCTTGGAAAAAATCCTGGTAGCATGACTATAACTTAATAACCAGATGGTAATACTGGCCTTCATTTGCTAATGAAACGAATTCAGAAAGCAGTGCTAAAAACTTTCACTCCCTAACACACATATATCCATTTTTTTCCCTCAAGGACATGTTTAGTTTGGTTTTACACAGTCTTTTCTCCTGAGATTCTTTTCACAGTACTACTTAGTCATCTATCAGTTGGAGACAGTGAGACCCGAAGTCTGAATTCTGCACGTAGAATTCAAGTTCTTTATAAAAGCAATCCAATAATCAAAATTCCATTTGTTATCAATACACTAACTAAAGATAAGAAAATCTTAAAGTAGACATAAGATGTTATGTACTTGAACTGGGAAAACTAGGGGGGAAAATATTTTGAGGAAAGGTAAAAATGATAGAGAACATTTTCAAAAGAATAAGAGCAACGAGTTAAATTCTAATTCCTTGTAGCAATTACCTTTTTCCCCTTGGGGAAGGACATTAAGAACTTTTGTGCTGCAATGCCATCTATTTTTTATTGCGCCAATGAACAAGTACATCTTTCCAAACTGCCACTATTCATCGCTCTTAAATAAGAATAGATGAGTTTGAAAAGATATGAAGATTCATTAGTTCCAGCTCTAAATATTGCAGGTGAAATTATTTCCATCCATTGCAGCCTAGAGCAGATTTAGGGAGGAGTCACAAAATACCCTTGAAAATTATATTTCCAGAGAATGTGTCCACTGGGCAAATTCAAAGTCAGCAAGGCCCAAGTCATCTTTTCATTAACCCAAGCTACTATGCATCCTGCAGATAAAGAATGACACTTGATCACATAGGAAGGAGTCCTTTCATATATCGTTGTTGTTATTCTGTCTGTAAGTTATGTACAACTCTTTGTGACCCCAAGGACTGCAGCACACCAGGCTCCTCTGTCCTTTACTACCTCCTGGAGTTTGCTCAAATCCATGTCCACTGAGTTGGTGATGCTATCTAACTATCTCATCCTGTGCTGCCCCCTTCTCCTCTTGCCCTCAGTCTTTCCCAGAAGCGTGAGCCGACTCTTCCCATCAGGTGCCCAAGGTATTGGAGCTTCAGCTTCAGCTTCAGCTTCAGCATCAATCCTCTGATGAATATTCATGGTTGATTTCCTTCAGGATTGACTGGTTTGATCTCCTTGCAATCCAAGGGGCTTTCAAGAGTCTTATCCAGCACCATAATCTGAAAGCATCAATTCTTCAGTGCTCAGCCTTCTTAATAGTCCAGCTCTCACATCCATACATGACTACTGGAAAAACCTTTGCTTTGACTAGAAGAACCTTTGTCGGCAAAGTGATGTCTCTGTTTTTTAATACACTGTCTAGGCTTGTCATAGCTTTCCTTCCAAGGAGCACAGCACCGTGCTCAGGTGTTTACTCATGTCCAGCTCTTTGCAACCACATGGAACATAGCCCAGCAGGCTCCTCTGTCCATAGAATTCTCCAGGCAAGAATACTGGAGTGCACTGCCATTTCCTACTCCAGGGATTGGACCCATGTCTCTTGCATCTCCTGCGCTGGCAGGCAGGTTCTTCTACCACAGAGCCACCTGGGAAACCCAAGGAGCAAGTGTCTTTTAATTTCATGGCTGCAGTCATCGTCGGCAGTGATTTTGGAACCTAATAAAAGAAAATCTGCCACCACTTCTACTTTTTCCCTTTCTATTTGCCTTTCATATATGGAGAATATTTTTTTAAAAAAGACTGGGGGAGGTGGAGTTTGATGCTTATAGGATATTTTAAGTGAAGTTCTATAGTTAGTAGAAAAGTACTATTAAGACTCATATCCAGGCACTTTGTGGATGAAAATATCAATGGTCAATCTAAGAAAGAAATGAAAATTTTTATTTAATTCAAACTTAGGTTTATAACCTGGGATAGAGTTTCTCTGAGAGCTCTGAGAACTGCTGCAAAGAGGTAGGAGCAGGGAAAGTGAAAGTGAAGTCACTCAGTGGTGTCCGACTCTTTGCGACCCCATGGACTGTAACCTACCAGGCTCCTCTGTCCATGGGATTCTCCAGGCAAGAATACTGGAGTGGGTTGCTATTTCCTTAGGTCGGTATATATAGGATTTGGTGAAGAGGGAACATGTACTCAAGCACCATCTTGGCAGAAGGGTGCTGCTAGTCATGAAGAACAGACAGCTAATGGTTTTAGTGCTTTTGTAAGTCTGGAGAGACACAAGAATTGAGGTTCATAAAAAACTTCTGAAAATATCTAGCTATGAAGGTCTGTTCTGCCAGTTTTCTCAGAGCCCAGAGTATCTCATCCAGACCTTTGCGCTCAGTTCTTCTCAGGGTATACGGTCGGTCAGCAACTGCAATGCCTAATGACTTGAGTCTTGTAAACTGGATGGCGGGCCACATTCCTCACTTTACAGGCCTTCCCTTTGGGTCTTAATTTTGACCAAAGTTTGGGAGGCATTTCATGTCCAGTTTGTCTCACCACGGTAGGAATGCTCATTCCCAGGTCAGGGGAGGATTTCATTGCTAAGCCACCCAATGTGCTTTTATTCATCTAGACCCTATTCACAGTAGCCAAACTGTCTATCCTACTAGCCTACGATGGCTCAGGAAATGTTTTCCTTCTATTGCTTCTTCCCATATCTAGAGTCTATTACAGTCAATGATTTTACACAACTATCCATTTCATAAATCATTTTAAGCCTCCTAACCATCATTAATTTTATTTTATCTGTGGCTTAGTCACACATTTGGTAATGCCAGAAAGAAAATATTGTAAAATAAACAGAATATAAGTAATATAGCAGTAATATTAATAAGCTCAAAAGTACTTAAGCTAAGAACTCTAATTAAGTGCAGCCCAGTGTATCTTCAGGTTGTCTGATCCAGTCTGTTCCATACCAATAGTCATCTTTAAGGGAAATGATATATTGGCATGGGCATATGATGATGTGCCCCATGAATTGATGCCATGAATCAACCGCTAATTCATTGGAAGAGACCTTGATGCTGGGATTGAAGGCAGAAGGAGAAGAGGGTGACAGAGGATGAGATGGTTGGATGGCATCACCGATTCAAAGGATATGAACTTGGGCAAACTCTGGGAAATAGTGAGGGACAGGGAAGCCTGGCATGCTGCAGTCCGTGGCTTCAAGAAGAGTTGGACATGACTTGGTGACTAAATGAGCAAAGTGACGTTTATCACAAATGTCTGCAAGGACAAGGCAATTGGTGGGTCATGAGGATTTCTTAGAGGATTGAGAAAGGGATGTTATCTTCTAAGGAGTTACAGACCGGCATCAGAAGAAGAAAAATTGATCTTTCTGGTTGAGCAGGTACGTCTTCCATTTGGGGCCTGGTTTAATGCAAAATACAGATGCACAATGTACACTAGAGTGGAGAGAGGAGGCTCAAATGAGAACAGAAAATAGTTTATGTTTAAGTTTTTCTTGTCTCACATACTGTACAGCACAGGGAACTCTACTTAATGCCCTGTGGTGAACTGAATGGGAAGCAAGCCCAAAAGGGAGGGCACGTGTGTGTATGCGTGTCTGATTCATTTTGCTGTACAGTAGAAACTAACATAACGTTGTAAAGCAACTATGCTCCAATAAACATTTCTTTAAAAAATAAAACAAAGAAATAAATAAATTTTCCTGTCTCACCTTAAAGTGTGAATTTTTATTTTATCCTCATTAACCTCCAGAAGGCAAGAACTGAGGCAGTGTACTCTTGAGGAAAAGTCAGCATGAGGAGCCGTGAGCTCTAATGAGCCCCTCTCTGTTCTGCACCGTGCCTAGTGATTTACACCTGATTACCAGATTGATTGTCATAACCCTCCAAAGGGGTAGGTTAAGTGGATTGAGGCAGTTTGGTGCCCTGGAAGCTTGATAGAACTTGATTCTTTCCCCCTAGGCCCCTTGACTCCTTCCCACTTGGCCAAACTGAAAGCTGTCCCATGCCATATTTGGTGACCAAGCCACATCCCTCAGCATCTTAATTCCTTCGAAGGTTTCTTTCAAAGTAGGCAAACCTCTACTACAGAAGCCATCTGGTCTACTTCTATCACACGCCCAGCCCCTGAATGGGAGTATCTAACTCTACCGCACATAGGAAGGGCTAGTCTTACATAAGCTCTTGGATTTCCTAAAAAATTCACAGAGACTAGGACACAACTGGGGAGGGATGACTCGACCTTATTTACCCTATTTACTTCATTTTGCCCTTCACTAGCAGAGAAGGCAATGGCACCCCACTCCAGTACTCTTGCCTGGAGAATCCCATGGACGGAGGAGCCTGGTAGGCCGCAGTCCATGGGGTTGCTAAGAGTCAGACACGACTGACACGACTTAGCAGCAGCAGCAGCCCTTCACTAGGCTTTGATAGTTATATGGCTGGAGGCAAGAACTGTATCATGCAACCTGAACCCCCCAGCGTATCCAGCCCCCTGTCTTGTACACAGTGTTAGTCACTCAGTCGTGTCCGACTCTCTGCTACCCCATGGACTGGGGCCCTTCAGGCTTCTCAGTACATGGGATTCTCCAGGCAAGAATACAGGAGTGGGTTGCCATTTCCTTCTCCAGGGAATCTTCCATACCCAGGGATCAAACCCAGGTCTCCTGCATTGAAGGCAGATTCTTTACTGTCTGAGCCACCGGGGAAGGTGCTCAACTGTTGTAAGCAGAATGACCAACTGATTAAATGAATTAATGGGCAGATGACAGTTCCCTGATGGGGTGTCCTCAGCTGCCAAAACTTTCCTCTCTTTTCAGTCACCTTCTAGCACCTGACCCACTTCCCTTCCCTCTCCGACTGCTCCCCTGATGTGCCCTCCACTGTATTATCCTCCACTGACTGAACTGCCATGGCCTGATGAGGGCCCAAGGAGGATGACTCAGCTCAGTATTACGTCTGCCTCTCTCCTGAACCTGCTCCTTCATTATCTGCTCATTGCCAGGCTGAGTGACTCAGCACCTGACTTAATGTAAGTGATGTTTATAGTGTATATACTACTATATTTATGTGTGTGTATATATATGATATGTATATATATGCAAGGTATGTATAAATGGAAGATTGTATATACATAATACATAATCTTTAAAATACATTTAAGAAAAATCTCTCATAGCCTTTATCTCATTCCATTGACACCTTCTGGAGCCAGCAAGATGCATCTCGTGAGTCTTATAGGAAAATAAAGGTACTTAATAAAATAACTGTCTCATAGCTAGTTAAGCTATTTAGTGGCATGTAGCTTAGATGCCTGTCCCAATACCCATTTTACTGGATGACCAATATTTTCTTCAATTGCTGGCTGACCCTGTTTCTGCCCTCAGGACAGAGACTTACCACCAAAGATGCAATGGATGCTGATAGCTTGACGATAGCTTCTAAAAGTGCACTCTGGTAGTTTTTTGTTGTTGTTGTTGTTTTAGCTCAGTGGCTTTAAAGTACTTGTGGAAGCATATTTCTGTTGTAAACCAAAATTACCTGAAATATTGAATATTTAAAAAAATCCCACCTCTCTGATCTCATCAAAAACGAACACTCCCCATTCATTCATTTGTGAAGATTTGGAGTGATGGAGATAGCATAAGAGGTGAGTACTGTAGGAGCTTTGAAGGATCTTCTGCCCCAAGGAAGGGTCCATTGATGAAAACAGGCTAAGAGCAATTTTACAGTCAGGCTGGGGTCCCCAGACCAGGGAAGTGGCTGATGGCCAAGACAATTTGTTTTACAAGTTGAGGAAGTTTATCCAGAAAGAAGTGGTGGGGTAAAAGGACGTTTATTAGGAGAAAGAGGACAGGTGAGGTAGAGATTTAGACTAATGGATGTCAAATGGTTGGGTTCACTAGGGTACCAATTTGCTATGTGCATCTGTAAGAAACACTTGGATCCCCAGAACATGCATTTAGGTATTGTTTTTTTTTAGTTTATTTTTCATTGTTTTAAAATTATTTTCTCCTGAAATCATTTTCCAGTGTGTCCAGGAAGTTAAACCAACAAATTTACTACTTGTTAGCTATGGGACACATGAAAAAAGTTTTTAATTTCTCTGAACCTCATACTTCTACTTTTGTGAAATAGTCTTGGGCCAGCCACAGAGCATTACTGTGAGAATACCATGAGACGATCTAAGTAAGGCAGCCAGAACAATGCCTGAGAGTAGCTGTTGCTTCGTAGTTTGTTGTCTGGGTGGATTTTCAGGTGTTTCCATCGCTTAGACCAAATATACACATTTCCAAAAACCGTTTGATCCCCAAAGTCCAGATCTCTTGGAAACACTCTTGTAATCGTTTCTTCAGTCTGTAAATGATAGATAGATAGAGAAATAACTAAGTGGATAGATGAGTAGAGAAATATGGAGAGAGAAATATACACACATGCATACTTACATAGATACACTAATGGAGAGGGAGACAGAGAAAAGGGTTGGGAAGATAGAGAAATAGAGAATTTTAGTAATGTTCTTGACTCACCCACAACCCCATGAAGTGTCACTATTTAATTAGCTTTGAATTCAAAGGCTAAGTGATTGCAAATGATGTTTGGACTTCCGAGGTTTCACTGCAGGTCCTGGTTATTTATACTTTTTTCTTGTTACTGAGTAATGAGACATCACAGAAAAATGGAGGTCATGGATAAAGAAAGAATAAATTTAAACCTACTCAGATACTAAAAACAGGTTCAAATAAAAATCAGAGAGCAAAGAGCATATATTTTCTTCATCTTAACTGTACATTTTCAACCCTCCTAACTCCATCATGACTTCAATAAATGCCTCTTCCCCTCACCCCCATACCTCCTCTCCCCTGCCAAATACACCCATGACATCTGCTTTTACTCTGTAGCTAGACGGTAACTGAAATGACTGTTTATGGAGAACCCAGGAGAGCTAAGGGGTAGTACATACCTAGTGAGTGGGGGTAGTCTGTAAGGGGTAGGTTCTTGGAAGACAGATCAAGAGAGGGTAGAATCTATGGAGACGAGATGTTCTGAATGATCACACACGTTTTATACACCTTGACAGGGAAGAGTCTCAGGCAAAGGCATCACCAACGTCCAGAGGATGCGTATTACGATTCACGCACCCATCCAGTCATGCCCATGATTTGTTGTTGTTGTTCAGTCACTTAGTCCTGTCTGATTCTCTTTGACCCCATGGACTGCAGCACATCAGGCTTTCCTGTCCTTCACAGTCTCCCAGAGTTTGCTCAAACTCATGTCCTTTGAGTAATGCCATGATAGATGCTCAATAAACATTTTTGGAGTGAATGAATACACAATTCTACATCTAACTTCTCCCTGAGGGGAATAGCAAGTATAGATTATTTGGAAAAAACTAGATTAATCTGTGTAATTAATGGTAATCCTTGTCCTTTGAGAGAGGAAATTTCAAAGATCAAACCCACATCTCCTGTACATCCTGAATTTGCAGTCAGATTCTTTACTGCCTGAGTCACCTGGGAATCCAATTTCAGAGAAGGGGGACTGTAAAAGTGCTCCACCTAGAGGGACCAGGGCTTCCCTGGTGGCTCAGATGGTAAAGAATCCACCTGCAATGCAGGACACCTGGATTCAATCCCTGGGCCAGGAAGATCCCCTGAAGAAAGAAATGGCAACCCACTTCAGTATTCTTGCCTGGAGAACCTCATGGATGGAGAAGCCTGATGGGCTACATCGCGGGGTTGCAAAGAGTCAGACATGACTGAGCAACTAATACTTTCACTTTCACTAGAGTGACCAGTATGGCACAAGGTTGGTTCCAGGACCTCTCATTAAGCAGCTATCTGGGCATGGTAACAGTCGTTGTGGTGTTGGAGAAGACTCTTGAGAGTCCCTTGGACTGCAAGGAGATCCAACCAGTGCATTCTAAAAGAGATCAGTCCTGGGTGTTCTTTGGAAGGACTGATGCTAAAGCTGAAACTCCAGTACTTTGGCCACCTCATGCGAAGAGTTGACTCATTGGAAAAGACTCTGATGCTGGGAGGGATTGGGGGCAGGAGGAGAAGGGGACGACAGAGGGTGAGATGGCTGGATGGCATCACTGACTCGATGGACGTGAGTCTGAGTGAACTCCGGGAGTTGGTGATGGACAGGGAGGCCTGGTGTACTGCAATTCATGGGGTTGCAAAGAGTCGGATACGACTGAGCAACTGAACTAACTGTCTTCACGATCAGTGGGGGATGAAGGGTCAGTGCTAGCTGACACTGTCAGAGGAGATGGCAGGGTGATTGTCCAGGCCTGGTCTGAGGCTGTTGCAGGTCATAACTTCCATGTGGAACCTAGAACAGAGTAAGGACCACCCTGGCTGGCAGAGGATGAAACAGAAAGACTTGAGCTGTGGTCAGGCCACCTGGGTTGCTAACGCTGCTGTGTAGCAGAGGTTTGCAACTTCAAGTTCTAGACAACCAACAGGAAAACTCCCCCAGCCCCCAGGTTTTTTCCAAAGGTAAGACCCGAGGTTGGATCCACTCATTGTTAATTAGGATGAATAAAAAGAGACCCTGAAAAATTTGAAGTTTGGCATTATGGGTATCATACTGGCTAATGGGAGCCTGGTGGGGCCTTGGTGCTCTGAGAGACTGGTGGAGCTTTCTGTTCACAGCTTTTGGATCTGCTCCAAGAAGCAGCTAAGAAATCCCAGAGGGCCCAGCCTGAGCCCTGAATGGGACAAATAAGAGTTCCCCAGAGGGAACAAGGTCTATACTGTATCATAAAAAATGATCCATGAGAATTGGAAAGCAAATCACTGATGTTGAGAGGGTTTTTTGGCCCTGAATTGGACGATACATGCAGAGATCATTATCTCCACTTCATAAAAGCTTTGGTGTCCTAACTGCAAAGTGCTGATCACCAAGATGGGTTAGGGGAGGGAACAGACAGAGAAAGAGACAGAGAACATTCCCAAGTAGCGTTCCACTAAGGTGGGGTTATATCAAAGAGGACTGTGCCGAAATCCTTGCTCAGAAAGCGCATTCTGAGTCCATAACATCTTTGTCCTTCTCTGCTACCTGACATTCCACTTGTCTTTGCACCATCACTTGTGACCTTAGATGGCTTTTATTTACAAAATGTATCCCAATGCCCACCCAATAAATCCAGCGAAGCAGCCATTGCATGGTCAAATTTTAAACCTCTCAAAAGTGAGGAATACATGAAAGGAGCATGAAAGAACAGAGCATCGGGTATGCACACAGAATCAACCTTTTCATTGCAGGGTAGAAATAAATCAAGCGCAGACACTTTCCTTGACCCTAGATCAGGCAGTGCCTGGAGCTAAATAACGGCAGGTTGCTGAGTCTGAAGTGCATGTAAAATCCAATTGTAAGTTGGCTGACCACGGAACCACGACTGGATTCACTTATTGCTAATTAGGATGAATAAGAAGAGACACTGGGAGAGGTGATGCTTGGAATTATGGGTAGTGAAAGCCACTCAGTGGGAGGAAACCAATTTCTCCTGGTGTCTTGGAACACCATTTTACATAGTGTCTGGTCCATTATTTATGTCCTGATATTTGCACATAGTAAGAATCGAGGATAATTCTGATAAAACGACACTCCAGGAAACCCAATTTGAAGGGGATTTACGGGCTCAAGCTGGGAAGAGTGATTGGGTTTGACTCCCTGTAAAGAAGGGATCTTCTGTTCCTGGCTTGTTTGAAAGCATATTTTTCTTTCTGCCTCAAGTGATAAAATGCACACCATTGAGCAAGGCTCTGGATACTGTCAGCTGAGGTTGATATGATGGCCAGATAGGCCTCTTGATTATTGATCATTTTTTCGTACCTCCTGGTGCTAACTTCTCTTTCTGAGAGTGAGCTCACTCTTCGTTTACTATATGTAGAAAAGTAATGAACTGCTAGGCTCATGCATGCTAGGAGTGATTGTAGGGAGGTTTAGGGCCAGAAGAAACCAGCTAGACATAGTACTGGTTAAAAATACAAAGGGATCTTTTGTGGGAATTCTTGCTCTATAATGTTGGACCATCCCTTTCCCCCAACTTTCTGGCCAGGAGAGAGATAGGAGAGCTATTTTAATCTTAATTCTATTTAGGGGATTGGAGTGCTCCAAAGAGAAACAGAATTTTGCTGAGCATTTTAAACAATTGATACCAGATGGAATTCTTTTGTATCATTTTTCAAACGGTTTTCTCTAAATGAGTTCTAAAGATAGACTGTACATAATCACTAAAGATTGAAGGATGCTGAAATATTAAGCAACTAGGAATGGCAAATATTACTGTATTTGGGTGATTGGGTAACTTTTAGTGATTGGGTAAATGGCTTCAATTCTTATTTCTTAGTGTTCCTACCATGTATCTGAGGCAAATCCTGGCAAAGGAGGGACCACGGGATGAATTTGCAGGATGAATTGCCCACAGCTCTGAGTAGGTGCATGCTTTGATAATATTTTGCAATAATAAATGACTTTTATTTCAAATCAGTTTTAGGAATAATTGTAATACTAAATATATTTGTTTGTTTGTGTGTGTGTGTGTGTGTGTGTGTGTGTTTGAGAGAGAGAGATAAAGAGAGGAAAAAGAGACAGAGACAAAAAGAAAGAGAGAAACTGATTCTAGTGGAGATGCCAAAATAAAAAACCAGGCGTGGATTTTCACCCGTGATCTACTGCACATTGCCTCTATCTCCTAATGGTTATCATCATATAATCACCATACAAAGATGAAAGTCAAGATACTGGCACAGCTCCGGCTCTGCTCAAACAGAATTAGCATCAGTTGTAAACTTCTAGCACGGCTCTAACTATGCATTCAATCAACGTCCAGACGTGAATTGATATTCCAAGGCCCTCTCATCCTTGCTACACATACGGCCAGAGTGAAAGAACGTGGGTTCTCTTGTTCTGGGTCACTAGACACAGATATCTTGGCCATGATGGCTTGAACCAGAGATTGGCTCCTCAGCTGAAAGCCATGTGACATATGGGCTAGCCCAGTGACTTATAAGGTAGCCAAGTGCTGGATAAGCAGGCTTCTTTTTGGATGAAGACCAGCTTCCACAGTGAGAACCTTTCTCTGGAGGAGCTGAAAGAGAGAAACAAGAAGTAGAAAGAAGAAATATGGGCAGGGCAGTCATAGAGAGACATCAAGAGTAAAGAGAGGATCAGCTAGAAAAGTGGATAAGGATTGAGCAGGACAAACTCACTCTAATAGATGTTGTTGGCAGACAGGACAAGGACCAGACTCCTGAGGATCCAAAATGATGCTTCAATTCCTGTGACACCTCCTGTGGGAGAGTGGGCATGGCTTCCTGACACCCACCCGCCCTGCCAGGCTTCCCCAGGAGCCCCTTTCCACACCCCCACCCCCTGAGGTTATCTCAAGCCTCTCTCCTTCTTGTGACCCCCAAGTACTTGTAATAATAATAACTCTAACAATCAAATTGGAGAAGGCAATGGCACCCCACTCCAGTACTCTTGCCTGGAAAGTCCCATGGATAGAGAGGCCTGGTGGGCTGCCTTCCATGGGGTCGCGAAGAGTCAGACATGACTGAGCGACTTCCCTTTCACTTTTCACTTTCATGCACTGGAGAAGGAAATGGCAACCCACTCCAGTGTTCTTGCCTGGAGAATCCCAGGGATGGGGGAGCCTGGTGGGCTGCCGTCTATGGGGTTGCACAGAGTTGGACACGACTGAAGCAACTTAGCAGCAGTAGCAGCAACAATCAAATGCTTCCTATATGCTAAAGGTTCAAGTCAATTGCTGTAGTTAATTATTATATACATACTATGAAGTATGTATCATAATTATAATAGCCATATTACAGATAAGTGAATGGAGGCCAAAAGGGGCCGAGTATGTGGAAGGCTTCATATTGATTGTGATAAGTACCAGTAATTAGTCAGTAAATTCAAAATGCCAACTGAAATAAGAAAATATTAAAAATGGATTCACACAAACCTTCAATGTTCTATTTTCTTTAAAACAGCAATTGGACAAGACGGTCTCTTTAGGTAGAAAATATACATTGGAAGGCAGCCCCGTTTTCCTGGCAGAAACCACACGCATTACATATGCTCAACATTTTCTAGTTTCAGTTTCTTTGATGCAAAATCAACCTGGAGACACATGTGAGGCAATATGATGTAGAATCCCTCTAGATAACATTTTTCATTTGTTCTAACTTTTTGCAGGTAGTTTTTCAAGGCCCAGCCTGCATGGCTTTTCTTATCCAGTCCTTCCAAGGCATTCACCTAATTTTCACAGGGGAGTAAAAAGGCACATTTTTTCACACTCTGATTCTATTATTAGTTATCATATTTAATTAAATTATGTTATAACAACTGATATTAAAACATCTAACATCTATTAATATTAGACAATTCACCTGGTAAGAGCAGAAATGAATGGGACTCTTAGAAAAGATTCTATAAACTGAGTGGTTGTAACTACATGTGCTTAGTCCTGTCTGACTCTTTGTGGCCCCATGGACTGCAGCATGCCAGGCTCCTCTGTCCTCCTTACTTGTGAGGTGTTTGCTAAAATTTGTATCCATTGAGTCAGTGATGCTATATTAGCATCTCATCCTCTGCAGCTCACTTCTCCTTTTGCCTTTGATCCTTCCCAGCCAACAGGGTCTTTTCCAATGAAAAGATTGGAATTTGTAGCAGGTGGCCAAAGTATTTTAGCTTCAGCAAGAGAACATGAAGATTAAAAGATAGACCCTTGGACTTCACTGGTGGTCCAGTGGTTGAAAATTTGCCTGCTAGTGCAGGGGACACAGGTTCAATCCCTGGTTTGGGAAGATACCACATGCCATAGAGCAACTAAGACTGTCCACCAAAATTACTGAGTCCATGCTCCTAGAGTCTGTGCCCTGCAGCAAGAGACTCCACCACAGTGAGAAACCCACACACCACAGCTAGAGAGCAGCCTGTGTGCAGCAACAAAGATCCACTCCTCCCAAAAATAAATAAATAAATTTTTTTTAAAGTAAAGCTTCATTTTGAACCCAGAAGTCTGACTTCAGAACTATATTACTATATCCCTGAAAATATTTTTAGAGGTCCCTGCTAAACCAAACATAACATTCGATGATTCACAATTATTCAGTCGTTATTTGTGACCCCATGGACTATAGCACACGAGGCATCCCTGTCCTTTACTATCTCCTGAAGTTTGCTCAAACTCATGTCCATTGAGTCAATGATGCCGTCCAACCATCTCATCATCCTCTGTCACCCCCTTCTCCTGCCGTCAGTCTTTCCCCAGCATCAGGGTCTTTTCCAATGAGTCAGCTCTTCTCGTCACATGGCCAAAAGATTGGAGCTTCAGCATCAGTTCCTTCCAATTAATATTCAGGGTTGATTTCCTTTAAGATTGACTGGTTTGATCTTGCTGTCCAAGGGACCCTCAAGAGTCTTCCCCAGCACCCCAGTTTGAAAGCATCAATTCTTTAGTGGTCAGCCTTCTTTATGGTCCAACTCTCACATCCAGACATGACTACTGGAAAACCATAGCTTTGACTAGATGGACCTTTGTCAGCAAAGTGATGTCTCTGCTTTTTAATATGCTACCTAGGTTTGTCTTAACTTTCATTCCAAGGAGCAAGTGTATTTTAATTTCATGGCTGCAATTACTGTATGCAGTGTTTTGGGGGACCAAGGAAACAAAATCTTTCACTGTTTCCACTTTTTCCCCTTCTACTTGCCATGAAGTGATGGGATGGGATGCCATGAAGTGATGGGATGGGATGCCATGATCTTAGTTTCTTGAATGTTGGATTTTAAACCAGCTTTTTCACTCCCCTCTTTCACCTTCATCAAGGGGCTCTTTAGTTCCTCTTCACTTTCTACCATTAGAGTGGTATCATCTGCATATCTCAGGTTATTAATATTTCTTCCCACAGTCATTAATTCCAGCTTCATCCAGCCTGGCATTTTCCATGATGTACTCTGCATATAAGTTAAATAAGCAGAGTGACAATATACAGCCTTGACTGGATTGCTTCCTTGTTGTAATGGTTGTGGTCACATGTGTGCAACCTCCAGCCCATACATTCAAACTTCATTGCTGTATCCTCTGCCCCATTAGCCGCCTCTTGGTCAGTTCTATGTCCTAGGGATGGTCATGATGATGGTCAGTTCCAGGAGAATAACCCAGGAAAGAAGCTCATGAAGACTTGGAAGTAGACTTGATCATTTGGGTGGAAAATTCTGGGATCCAAATACCTGGAGCACAGTCCAAATCATCCAGTAGAAGTGAGCTCTGGATAGACTCTGGTGGGCTGGTACCTTTGATCTATCATCCCCTTGTGCCTTGTGGAGGAGTGCAGGTGGAGCAGACTAAAGCAGCATGAGTACAATGAGGGACACACAACAGGGACCCCTATTCTCAGGCCCTAGGACAGTATTGATTCCACTTCCCACTTGGTGGGGTCCATCTTTACCTGAACTCATGACTGGTGCTATGGGCATAGATGTTGACAAAGAATTATATAAATTGGTGTTTCAGGCATGTACAGTCATTCAATTGTGTCCAACTCTGCTACCCTATGGACTGTAGCCCACCAGGCTTCTCTATCCATGGGATCCTCCGGGCAAGAATATTGGAGTGGGTTGCCATTTCCTCCTCCGAGGGATCATCCTGACCCAGGGATCAAACTCTCATCTCCTGTATTCTCAGATTCTTTACTGCTGAGCCACCTGGGAAGCCCAAACACTACTTTTATTTTTAGATATTTTGAGAGTTTCATGAGTTGCAGGGGAAAAGAAAGTAAACTGTGGAGAGGTCATGTGTTAATCATTAATTGTTTTTCCCCTCTATATCCAAGCCCTCTCTCCCCTACCTTCACTCATACTGCCTGGCACATGATGAGGATGGATGAATATTTATCAAACAGAGTAGCCTTATTTCCAAAGGCAAGTTTTACATGTCCCATCCTGGGTGCTGTTGGCATTAAAGACTGTCAGCCCTGGGTGAGGTCATAAGGCTAGAATAGGAGCCAGACTTCCCCACATCTCTGAGCACAGTTAGAATTGATTCTAAGTGACATGATAAATGAGAATTAGATTTGGCTCAATGACTAGGAGCACCAAGCAAGCTCCAGACGTTTGAATCCTTGAGCACTGATGGCCCCAACATTTTGTCTTGATAATGACGTTTTCCACTGACACTGACAAACTGCTATAATCTCTGCCCAACACCTGTGCCCAGCTGAGATGCCCACCTCCTTACTCGAGTATACATTCTTCTGGTAATGACAACCAAATAAAGGACTTGGAGTTAATAGTTACTTGTTGTTCTGTAGGATGTTGCAACTGCACATTTATGAGATTTATTTCAAAAAGAACTACTCATCCTGATCATATTTTCAAAGCAAGTTCTGCAGAACCACAGAATCTCCCAAGTCCAACACCAGTAATGATCATAGCATGCTATTATTCACCCAACCTATAAGTCACAGACCTTCCAAGCTTGTGTATGTCCTGGAAGAAAACCCACTCACTTATTTTCAAAGCACATTCTCTCCTATGTCCAGAAAAATCATTAACTGTGGAAGTAGTTTTTTATTTTAGTTAATCAGAGCTAGACATCTTAATGCAATTTTAGTCCAAACATAAAAGACTTGAGCCAGAAAGTTCTATATAAAAAGTTTTCCTGTTATTTTGATTAAGCCTAGTCTTACCAACCTCAGAAAAAAAAAATCAACATAAATAATATCCCGGTGTATTTTAAGTAAAAGTGAAAAGTAAAGGAAAAATTTCATCCTAAATTTAATTTGCTTTTATATTGTAGGAGGTTAATGTAAATTCTTCATAAACATGGCTCCATGAAGATTTCTAATGGAACAGATTGTCAAGAAATAATTCTCCTAGGGTCTAATTCAAAAATGCACATGGAATTCTGTTTCCTGTAAAGCTATCAGAACTGAAGCAAGCAATAAGGATTAAAACCATGAGAGATGAGTGTTACACCCTCTCTCTGAACATTCTTCTGACATTACAACATACCTCAGCTATAGATGTTGACAAAGAATTGTATAAATTAATGTTTTAAATGGTACTTTTATCTTTAGAGATTTTGAGGGTTTCATGAGTTTGGAAGGAAAAGAAAGGAAATTGTGTAGAGGTAACTTATTAATTGCTAACCATTAATTGTTTTTTCTCCTCTATGTCCTTGGGGAATGAAGATCGAAGAGAATAATACTTCTCCCCCCATCCCCCAGGCTGTGTTGGCCTCTTTTTTTGGTTACCGACAGTTTTTTTTGTTTACTGTTATTATTACTTTCCTGAGGAGAATTTCACTGGGTCCTGAAGGGATGGGACGTAGAGATGTAGGGATGATGTATTTTTGATCAAAGAATGGCCTCCCAAATACACCCAAATTCTAATCCCAGAAACTCGTGACTATGGTATCTTACATGACAGAGGGGAGTTAAAAGGCAAAAATGCTGAGTGAATAAAAAGGCGGGACCCGATCATATCCTGTTTACAAGAAGCAGACTTTAAGTATGCATGTGTGCTCAGTTGCTCAGTGGCATCCAGCTCTTTGTGACCCCATGGACTGTAGCCCACCAGGAGGGGGTTTCCATTTCCTCCTCCTGGGTATCTTCCCGATCCAAGGATCAAACCTTCATCTCCTGCATTCGCAGGCAGATTCTTTACTGATGAGCCACCTGAGAAGCCCAAACGATACTTGTATCTTTAGATATTTTGAGAGTTCAAAGTATCTAGATCAAAGAATTTAATGTCCATGGTATTTCCCAAGCAAAAATACTGGAATGGGTTGCCATTTCCTCTTCCACAGGATCTTCCTGACCTAGAGATCAAATCTGGGTCTCCTGTATTGGCAGGTGGATTATTTACCATTGAGCTACCTGGAAATTCAGAAATTTAAGTATAAAAATACAAAAAATTAAAAGGATGAGAAAATGTATATCATTACAAATATAAGAAAGCTGTTGCAGCCCAGCTAATATTGACCAGGTAAAATTTTCATATCAGAGATAAAGAAGAACATTTCATAATGAAAAAGGTCAATTTATCAGGAAAACAAATGATATCTATTAGAGTAAAGCTTTACAATACATGAAATAAAAAGCTACAAGTGAAAAAAACAGACAAATCTACAATGATAGTAGAAACCAGTACAACCACACTTAAATTTTAAAAATATGTAAGGATATAGATTTGAAAAATATTGACCAATTCGTCATAATTGGAATTTATGGAACACCACACCCAACAATTACAAGAGCACACTTTTTTCAAGAATCATGAAAACTTCATGAAGTGTAGTACATTAAACTTGGCCACCAGTTACTTGTGTCTCCTCCTGTGAAGTGGTAGAATCTATTTTCTCACCTCCTTAATTTGATCTGGTCTTGAGACCAGCTTTGACCAATAGCACAAGGCAGAAATGATGTTCTAGTACTTAGGAGTCAAGCCCTTATATTTGAAAAGATTAAAGGTTTAAATTAATTCATGGTCTGAGTTTCTTCCATAAGAAGCAGACAAAGAAGAGAAAAATTAAGCTCAAATTTAGTAGACTGAAAGAAATAATATGGTCATTATTTATAGATACAGACCTGATTGTGCATGTAGAGAACATCAGGTCGGTAACAACAACAAGACACTTGAGAATAATGAGGGAATTTAGTTACATCTCAAGACACAAGGGCTACATAGAAAAACAAATTTTTTCTACATGCTTGTTCAGTCACCAGTTGTGTTTAACTCTTTGCGATCCCATGGATTGCAGCAAACCTTGCCTTCCTGGCCCTCACCATCTCCCAAAGTTTGCCCAAGTTCATGTCCATTGTATTGGTGACTCAGCCTCTGCTGCCTTCTTCTCCTTCTGCCCTCAATCTTTCCCAGAATCAGGATATTTTCCAATGAGGTGGCTGTTCACATCAGGTGACCAAAATACTGGAGTTTCAGCTTCAGAATCAGTCCTTCCAATGAGTTTTCAGGATTGATTTCCTTTAAGATTGACTGGTTTGATCTCCTTGCTGTCCAAGGGACTCTCAAGAGTCTTCTCTAGCACCAGAGTTTGAAGGCATAGATTCTTTTCAAAGAATATCTATTCGAATAAATATATTTCTACAAGCTAGCAACAAATAAGGATAAAATGCAGGGGTCCAGCCCCGGTGGATCCAGGGAATTCGAAGCGGGGACGGCGTCGGTGAGGATAGGGAAACAACTGCTTAATTAAACGTTAATTAAGGATATAAAGAGTAATAGAATAAGGATAGCTCAGTAGGAAAATTCAGTGAAGAAAAGAGGCTGAAATAAGGATAGCTCAGTGAGGAAATTCAGTGGAGAAAAGAGGCTGAATAATTCAGCCAGAAGGTGAGAGAAAGAACGACATGGGGAGACCAAGTTTTGGTGAACAAGGCCCGCACTTTATTTTCCAAAGTAGTTTTTATACCTTAAGTTATGCATAGAGGATAATGGGGGAAGGGGTAGAGTCATGCAGCAAGCCAGGCTTTCTTCCTGCAAACTTATCATATGCAAAAGCTTAGGTGATTTGCATCATCTTCTGGCCCGGAGGCCTGTTAACATTTTAAGACCCTTTCTTCAGAAAACTTATTTTTCTCTAAAGGTGATAAGTCAAGGGCCACCCTCCAAAAGCATTAGATAAAGTTGCATTCCTACAGAGCAAAGGTGTGGTGGGCTATAACAAGAAAAAGAATTAACTCAAGGGTCCCAGATTACAAACATTAAAGCTACTATTTACACCAATTATATTAATCAATACACCGCCAGGGACACAGCAGGTAAGGGATATGGAGACTTAGCAGCAAACATTGGCCCAACAAATGAAAAACCCTTCACCAATACAATTTCCAATCAATCTTTTAACTGCTCAAAGGAATCTGTATTTAGACAGTTTAGAACATCTCATGCCTCTCACAGTTGGGAGGCTCTGAGCAATCACATGTGGCCGGAAAAACCTATTCAGGCAGGCTAGAGGATTTCCAAAGGAGTTTGTAGGTTGAAACACTGTCACACCCAGGACTTATTAACTGGAGCTGTAAGCTAACTCTTTTTTCAGAGAGAGGTAGTGGGGGACAGCCCCCCATAAAGTCTGAGGTGTAGGTGAAAGCACAAGGCAGAAAGTAGGCAGACTCTGGTTTTGGGGGTAATGCTCGAGAATTTCCAGGGGAACTCCTGAGGCTCGATCCCGCCTTTGCATATGCCAAGCTTCCTTCCTCATGACCTTTGCCACGGGCGGAGCTCGCTCCCAGCAATAAAATATAATACCATCTACAAAACCATAAAAATATAAATGACTTAGAAATGACTTTAAGAAAATGTGCAAAGGAACTCCACACTTAAAACTATAAAATGTGAATGAGATAAATTAATGAAGCCTTAAATGAGTGTTTATGTGTTGAAAGACTCAATATTCTTACAATGTCTATTTGCTCCTAAGTTTGTCTATGACTTCGATGTAAAGCAAAACAAAGTCCTAGCAGACTTAGTTTGCTTTTTGTAAAATTGATGAGATGATTTCAAAGTGTACATGGAACTGTAATGAAAAACTGACAAAACTGGAGGATTTACTTACACTAAAAGTTCTCATAACTATACTATAAGCAGAAATTCTACTCCTAGGTATTTTTATCCAAGAGAAATATCTTAAAATATTTGTTCACAGAAGACTTATGTGAGAAAGGTTGCAGCCATTTTCTTTGTAATAATCCCAAAGTGGAAATAGCCTAAACATCCATCAAAGAAGAATAGATGGAGAGTCTGTTCATGTAGTGGAATACTATTCAAAACCACAAAAAAAAAAAAAAAAAAGCAAATAACTGATATGCACATACCATGGATAAATCTCAAAAACATTTGAAGAGCAAAAGTTGTCTGGCATAAATTGCATATACCATAGTATAGAGAATGTATGTATTTAATTTACATGAAGCTCAGAACCGCCAATGCTTATCCATCTCAATAGAAAATATGACAGCAGCTGCTTCTGGTGGGCACAGAAACCAACTGGAAAGGGACATATAGGAACTTTCCGCAGTGATGAATATGTTCTTCATTTTCATTGGGACATTTGTTGCACAGGTATATACATTTGTCAATACTTATCAATATTCTTGCCTTGAGAACCCCATGAACAGTATGAAAAGGCAAAAAGATAGAACACTGAAAGATGAACTCCTCAGATCAGTAGGTGCCCAATATGCTACTGGAGATCAGTGGAGAAATTACTCCAGAAAGAATGAAGAGACGGAGCCAAAGCAAAAACAGCACACAGTTGTGGATATGACTGGTGATGGAAGTAAAGTCTGGTGCTGTAAAGAGCAATATTGCATAGGAATCTGGAATGTTAGGTCCATGAATCAAGGCAAATTGGAGTGGCCAAACAGGAGATGGCAAGAGTGAACATTGACATTTTAAGAATCAGCGAACTAAAATGGACTGGAATGGGTGAATTTAACTCAGATGACCATTATATCTACTACTGTGGGAAAGAATCCCTTAGAAGAAATGGAGTAGACATCATAGTTAACAAGAGTCTGAAATGTAGTACTTGGATGCAATCTCAAAAACAACAGAATGATCTCTGTTCGTTTCCAAGGCAAACCATTGAATATCACAGTAATCCAAGTCTATGCCCCGACCAGTAATGCTGAAGAAGCTGAAGTTGAACGGTTCTATGAAGACCTACAAGATCTTCTAGAACTAACACCCAAAAGACATGTCCTTTTCATTATCGGGGGATTGGAATGCAAAAGTAGGAAGTCAAGAAACACCTGGAGTAACAGGCAAATTTGGCCTTGGAGTACAGAATGAAGTAGGGCAAAGGCTAATAGAGTTTTGCCAAGAGAACACACTGGTCATAGCAAAGACCCTCTTCCAACAACACAAGAGAAGACTCTACACATGGACATCACCAGATGGTCAACACCGAAATCAGATTGATTATATTCTTTGCAGCCAAAGATGGAGAAGCTCTATACAGTCAGCAAAAACAAGACCAGGAGCTGACTGTGGCTCAGACCATGAACTCCTTATTGCCAAATTCAGACTGAAATTTAAGAAAGAAGGGAAAACCACTAGACCATTCAGATATGACCTAAATCAAATCCTTCATGATTATACAGTAGAAGTGACAAATAGATTCAAGGGATTAGATCTGATAGACAGAGTAGCTGATGAACTATGGACAGAGGTTCATGACATTGTACAGGAGGCAGTGACCAAGAACATCCCCAAGGAAAAAGAAATGCAAAAAGGAAAAATGGTTGTCTGAGGAGGCCTTAAAAATAGCTGTAAATAGAGAGAAGTGAAAGGTAAAGGAGAAAAGGAAAGATACTCCTATTTGAATGCAGAGTTCCAATGAATAGCAAGGAGAGATAAGAAAGCCTTCCTCAGTGATCAACGCAAAGAAATAGAGGAAAACAACAGAATGGGAAAATCTAGAGATCTCTTCAAGAAAATTAGAGATACCAAGGGAACATTTCATGCAAAGATGGGCACAATAAAGGACAGAAATGGTATGGACATAACAGAAGCAGAAGATAGTAAGAAGAGGTGGCAAGAATACACAGAAGAACTATACAAAAAAGATCTTCATGACCCAGATAATCACGATGGTGTGATCACCAACCTGGAGCTGGACATACTGGAATGTGAAGTCAAATGGGCCTTAGAAAGCATCACTATGAACAAAGCTAGTGGAGGTGATGGAATTCCAGTTGAGCTACTCCAACTCCTAAAAGATGATGCTGTGAAAGTGTTGAACTTGATATGCCAGCAAATTTGGAAAACTCAGCAGTGGCCACAGGACTGGAAAAGGTCAGTTTTCATTCCAGTCCCAAAGAAAAGCAATGCCAAATAATGCTCAAACTACCACACAATTCCACTCATCTCACATGCTAGTAAAGTAATACTCAAAATTCTCCAAGCCAGGCTGCAACAGAACATGAACTGTGAACTTCCAGATGTTCAAGCTGGATTTAGAAAAGGCAGGGGAACTAGATATTAAATTGCCAACATCCGCTGGATCTTCAAAAAGGCAAGAGAGTTCCAGAAAAACATCTACTTTTGCTTTATTGACTACGACAAAGCCTTTGACTGTGTGGACCACAACAAACCATGGAAAATTCTTCAAGAGATGGGAATATCAGACCACCTGACCTGCCTCTTGAGAAATCTGTATGCAGGTCAGGAAGCATACAGATTAGAACTGGACATGGAACAGTTAGAACTGGACATGGAACAACAGACTGGTTTCCAAATAGGGAAAGGAGTATGTTAAGGCTATATATTGTCACCCTGCTTATTTAACTTATATGCAGAGTACATTATGCAAAATGCTGGGCTGGTTGAAGCACAAGCTGGACTCAAGATTTCCAGGAGAAATATCAATAACCTCAGATATGCAGATGACACCACCCTTATATCAGAAAGCGAAGAAGACCTAAAGAGCTTCTTGATGAACGTGAAAGAGGAGAGTGGAAAAGTTGGCTAAAGCTCAACATTCAGAAAACTAAGATCATGGTATACCGTCCCATCACTTCATGGGAAATAGAGGGAAACAGTGGAAAAAGTGACTGATTTTATTTTGAGGGGTTCCAAAATCACTGCAGATGGTGACTACAGCCATGAAATTAAAAGACACTTGCCCCTTGGAAGAAAAGTTATGACCAACCTAGACAGCATATTAAAAAGCAGAGACATTACTTTGCCAAGAAAGGTTCGTCTAGTCAAAGCTATGGTTTTTCCCGGTAATCATGTGTAGATGTGAGAATTGGACTATAAAGAAAGCTGAGTGTTGAAGAACTGATGCTTTTGAACTGTGGTGTTGGAGAAGACTCTTGAGAGTCCCTTGGACTGCAAGGAGATCCAACCAGTCCATTCTGAAGGAGATCAGCCCTGGGATTTCTTTGGAAGGACTACTGCTGAAGCTGAAACTCCAATACTTTGGCCACCTCATGTGAAGAGTTGACTCACTGGAAAAGACCCTGATGCTGGGAGGGATTGGGGGCAGGAGGAAAAGGGGACGACAGAGGATGAGATGGTTGGATGGCATCACCGATTCAGTGGACATGAGTTTGAGTAAACTCTGGGAGTTGGCGATGGACAGGGAGGCCTGGCATGCTACAGTTCATGGGGTTGCAAACAGTGGGACATGACTGAGCGACTGAACTGAACTGATCAACTGTATGCTTAATGTGTGTTCATTTTGCTGCTGGGCTTTCCTGGTGGCTCTGTCAGTAAAGAATCCGCCTACAATGCAGGAGACCTGGGTACTGTCTTTGGGTTGGGATGATCCCCTGGAGGAGGAGATGGCAACCGACTCCAGTATTCTTGCCTGGAGAATCTCCATGGACAGAGGAGGCTGGTGGGCTACAGTTCATGAGGTTGCAAAGAGTGGGACATGACTGAGTGACTAACTAGAGCACACAGCACATTAAAACAATAGAATTAATTTATAAGAAAAAATTAACTAACATGTCTATTTATTATAATTAGTAATTAACTATAACTTTTTATAATTAATAATGTTATTTAGCAGCAAGTTTTCAACCCCTCGGACAATCAAACACCATAGGACAGGTAATCCACTGCTAGGAATTGATTGAAGGACCTGGGTAAGGCTCAGACAATCAGCAACCTCATGAGATCCCAGGTTGGCAGGACACTCAGCCAGGAGTGATTGCCAAATTCCCTTGGAGCGATCACCATAGAAGCCACAGTGAGAGAGAAGGCATGTGGGCTACTGGAGTAGCCAGTAGGAAGTGTGCAGCAAGGCTAATGCCCCTTTGGTCAACCAGCTACACCCGAGACTGAGGTCAGTCTGCAAAGTAAGATCACATGCAGACCAGACATCCTCCTCCCATCACTGGTATATAATACAAATCTTTCCACTTTCCCTTCTGCCTCCTAAATAATAGAGAAGAAAATGGAGGAGAGTTAAAAATTATTTTTTAAAAAAGACATTTGCTCACAAGATATAGCTTTTATTTAGAAACTTGTACTCTAAACCAGAAGAGATTGAATTAGCTTAACCAGCAAATTTAAGCATCTCACCCTTACCCCAACTGCACTTTCAATGCAAGTAGGGACCCCAAAACTCCAGAGTCACACTCATAAAAACTAAAATCCCTTTTGTTTTGTTTTTGACATTCTGGGCTACAGTATATACATTTCAATAGGCTTCCCAGGTGAGGCAGTGGTAAAGAATCTGCCACTGCCGGAGAAGAAAGAGATGTGGGCTCAGTCCCTGGGTCAGGAAGATGCCCTGGAGGAGGAAATGGCAGTCCACTCCACAGTTGCCTGGGAAATTCCATAGATGGAAGAGCCTTGGCAGGCTATTATTCATGAAGTCGCAAAGAATCAGACACGACTGAGTGACTGAACACACATATACATTTCAATCCTGATTCATTCTGGTTTTTAGTCTTCATTCTGTTCTGGCTGGAGCAGGTGGGATCGTGGCAAGTAATGAGGCTGGATAGACAGGTACCATTTGAGTACCATTTGGTACCATTTCAGGAGTCTAGATCTTATCCTAAAGGCAAAAAGGAGGAGGCTTTGAAATGTTTTAAGTCAGTGAGTGACACAATTAGATTTGTGACTTGGAAAAATCATTCTGACAGAAGTATGGGGTTTAGTGTGAGCAAAATTAGAAACTGGGAGAACAGATAAGAGACTATTGAAGAAAGCTAGGCAAGAAGTCGTGAGGGTATTTTTTTTAAAGAGAGTGGCAGTGGGTGTGGATAAAATGGGACTGGATGAGATCAAGGAAGTAAATCCATCAGAAGGCAGAATATAAGAATGATGCCTACATCTTGGCTTGGGCAACTGGGGGGGTCGTGATGCCATTTAATAAGAAAGGAATATGGTGCGGGGGTGGATTTGAGGAACAGAAGGGAGAAATGATGAGCTTTTAACCTGTTACTGTGAAATGTCCATGGAAGATTCAAGAGGATACCTCCAAGGTCCTCTTGCATTTTAGGTCTTAAAACTCAACAAAGAATTTTGGCTTGATGTTAAAGAAAATAAAGAGATTAAGAAGAAATAAGTAAACTCCTGGCTGAAAATTCTACAATGGAGTGGTAGGAAAAATTGAAAGATTGGGTGTTCAGTTTGCAAAAGGATTGCTTTCTTTTTGCAAAAACAAAACCAAATCAGAAAATGAATGACAGAGTTTCATTCATCTCACATAGCAAAAAGCTAAGAGGTAAGTGGTTGCTGTCATTGGTTCAAATGTTCAATGATGTTAGCACCAATGTGTCTGAAGTTCTGTTATCCTAAAATTTCCAGATGGCTGTTTCAGCTCTAGCCTCCATATACATTCAAAGCAGGGAGGAGGAGGGTCACCAGTCTGACCCTTCTAATCAGGAAACCAGGAACTTCCTCCCAGTTAGCCTGCCTGGCTTGTGTCTATGTATCTTTTCCCAAATAGTGGCACATTGCCATCCTTGGCCAAAAAGCTGAAACGAATGATGAAGTTATATGTGTGTATACATATATAGTTTCAAGGGCTTCCCACGTGGCACTAGTGCTAAAGAACTGGCCTGCCAATGTAGGAGACATAAGAGGCTTGGGTCAGGAAGATCCCTGCATCAGGAAGATCCCCTGGAGGGAGACATGGCAACCCACTCCAGTATTCTTGCCTGGAGAATCCCATGGACAGAAGAGCGTAGCAGGCTATGATCCATTGGGTTGCAAAGAATCAGACACAACTGAAGTGACTTAGCACACACACATACACATACAGCTGTAAGAGACAGTTGCAAGAGAGTAGGGAGTGGGTGTTGGGTTGACTAAGAAACAGCATTTGCAGAGGCCAAAGCAATAGACAAGTGTCAGTGATAAGGAAAGTTGGGGAAGTCTATAAAGGGTATTAAGCAGAATCTTAATACCTTCACTTAATAGAAATTTTAAAATCCCATATCTGGATATTTCGGGAAATTTAAAAACATCTGATTTGGAGAGCTTTCTTTTATTTATTCATTTTTAATTTTTGGCCGCATCCTGTGGCATGTGGGATCTTAGTTCTCTGATTAAGGATCAAACTTATACCCCCTGCACTAGAAGATGGAGTCTTAACCCCTAGACCACCAGGAAGTCCTGAGAGCTTTACCTTTATGGGATACTAAAATAACTAGGTGGTAGGTGGAATATCGTTGAGTTGAAGAGAAAGAAACTTGAGTCAGGCTCCCTGAGTCTGAACGCAGTTTCACCACTCACCACCCAGCAGTTGTCCACGTTTCATTCACCTCTTAGGCCAGACTTCCTTCATCCATGAAATAGAAATTATAAACTTTCCAAACACTGGACAGCAAGAGGATCAGACCGGTTAATCCGAAAGGAAATCAACCATGAATATTTTTTGGAAGGGCTGATTTCATTGACTATTCATTGCACTGATGCTGAAGCTGAAGCTCCAATACTTTGGCCATCTGATCAAAGAGCTGACTCATTGGAAAAGACCTGATGCTGGGAAAGACTGAGGACAGGAGCAGAAGAGGACGACATGGTGTCCAAGGATGACATTGTTGGATGGCACCATCTACTCGAGTTTGAGCAAACTCCGGCAGGCAGTGAAGGACGGGGAAGCCTGGGGTGCTGCAGTCCATGGGGTCACAAAGAATCAGAAAAATTGAGCAACTGAACAACAACAAAACACTGCCTAGCACAGAGTGAAGACTCATTAATGTCTGTTACTTTTATTAAATCATACACTCTCTTTGAACAGGTTATAATATTCAATTATCATAGTGGAAAATTACATTCAAAGAAGTAATCAATTGATTTTTATTCTAAAGCTGTGCCTTCTTTTTTTTTTTTAATTTTATTTTATTTTTAAACTTTACATAATTATATTAGTTTTGCCAAATATCAAAATGAATCCGCCACAGGTATACATGAAACATCCTCATCCATGATTTGCTGAATAAAATTGTTTTTAAAAATGCTAAAATTAAATAAGGGTAACAAATAAACAAAAACTAATGCAAGGGAAATTTGGAGAGTGACATGATTCTGCTTGCAGGTCTATCTGATTGCATTGCATTGTGCATGAATTCCAATGGGCTTCTTAATTCAAGAGGCAGTCCCTGGGTGAAGGTGGATCTGAGCCATAAAGGGATTATGGAGAAACTGAAGCAGATTGTTCTGTGATGGCTCTTCCTGGAGCCTGAGGACGTACGCAATTTGCAACTTGAGTTGGACGGCTAAAACCTGCACTTTTAAGACTTTGCCTTCTTCGTAGTGCAGCTGCTCTGGGTCCTGGAGGTAAGAGCGGAACAGTGCTCTCCCTTTTCACCCCCTCTCTTGTTGGGCTACCTGGTGACCTAGACTCTGCATGCTTTAAAGATTTTATTGCAAATAATTTGATGACATGAATATGATGAAGGCATCTCTGGAAACATCTGCTTCTAGCAGTACCTGTGCCCAACTGGGACCCAAACTTAGAAGAGGCAGCCTAACTTAGCAAAAGTTTAGACACTGAGAATAATGAACTTGCAGGTGAGCACAAACTGAAGATCACTCTTGCCGTAGGCACACCAGGCAAATTTGTCCTAAAAAGACTTGGCAGATAATTTAATTTAATCCTTAATTAAATTAAGGATCTTGAGATGGGGATAATTATTAATAATATATAATTATAATAATACTCATTCTAGATTATCTAGGGGGACCAAGAGCCCTTATAAGAAGCCCTTATAAGGGACACAGAACAGTTAAAGTAAGAGAGAGATGTGGCAGTGATGCACTTTGCTGATGGAGGAAGGGACCATAAGTCAAGGAATGTGGGCGGCCTCTGGAAGCTGGAAAAGAGAAGGAAGCAATTCTTACCTTGAGCCTCCAGAAGGAACCCTGTTGATTTCAGCTCCTGAAGATCCACTTTGGACTTGTAACCTCCAGAAATATATGATAATAAAGATGTGTTGCTTTAAGCCATTAGTGGTAAGTGGTGATTTGTTACAGCAGCAACAGGAAACTAACACCAGAGCTTACCGTTCATCTGTTCACGATCACATATCTCAACAACCTCCTTCTCATCTTCTGAGAAGTGCCCAGGCTGAGATCCTCATGCTGGTAAAGACTGAGGGCAGGAGGAGAAGGGGACAAAAGAGGATGAGATGGACATGACTCAGTGACTAAACAACAACAATTTATCACCAATATTCCACAGAGGGCATTTAAACACTAATTGCATAGATAATTTTTGAAGCTCACAGAAGAGTCTCTAGGAAGCTGATATAATGAAAAATTGATTTTTTAATTTCAATAGCCATTAGGCCAACTCTATATGCAGTGATAAGATTAATCCTAGCCTAATCCATCCAATCAGGGACTTGTAAACAACCTAGCTTATATGTTCCCAAAACACTAATGACTTGTTCCTTTCAGGAGATTTTGCTTCAAGCACAAAGGCCCTTAAGATATTTGTGGGACTTTTCCAGAGATCCTAGCTGGCAGAGTAATTGTTGGAAAGATGATCTATTCAGGAAAGAGAACATTTTTTTTTTTGCTTCTTCTAGGCTTAATATAAAGCATACTTCTTTTTTTTTTTTTTTTTTTTCTTTTTTGAAATGGTGACAGTCAGGAAGAGCTCTGTTTTCTCAAAAAAGGAAATAAATTATGGATTTTGATAATGGTGGTGATGCTGAAGAATTATGAAGAAGGAAGAGGTGGAGAAGGAACAGAAGGAGGAGATGGAGAGGAAGGAAGAAAAGAAGAAAATTGGCAAGTGCTATGGTTAATGAAGTCTTAGAGGTTATCTAATCTGACTAGACCATGCAGTGCAATCTCCTAGCAGGTCAATGACCATGCTTTATTTTGCTTTAAAAATTGTCACATGATTTTTTAATGCAAAGGCTAGCCAGTTAATAAGGGACTTAGTGGTGAGCAGAGCCTCTTTGGCATGATTGAACCCTCTTTGTGCTTAAACCCAGGTGTGGCTCTCACCGGGTTGACTGAATTCACAGTGTCTGCTGTCAGTGGTCCCCTCAATATTCCAGCAGTCCGTCTCTTTCTCAGGCCCCTTTCTTTCCCATTTTTCACCCATTTTAAGTACTTTCAACAATCTCCTCTGATTCCACCCTCTCCCTTTTTATTCTTAGCAGATTCATTTAGTGATTTTTCTCAAAATATAATTGTTGAGGACCCGCTTAGGCATCGGGAAAGGAGCAATGAGCAGACATGGCCCCAGATTACGTGGAGCTTGTATTCTGTGGATGCAAAGAGTACTTAATAAGTAGGCATACACTGCGTTGGGTGAGGAAGTGTTTTGCTAGGGAAACAAAGTGAAGTAAGGGAACCGGGAGGAGGGTAACATTTTTAAGAGGTCCAGAAGGACCTCCTGACAAGAAGAAACTGAAGTGGTGCTGTGAAGATTGGAGGGCAAGAGTATTCTGGGCAGAAGGAAAAGCAGGTGCTAAAGTTCAGAAGCAGGAATATGCCTTATGTGCTTGGAAACCAGCTCGAGCCTGACTGAGCTGTGAGAAGGATAAGAGGAGCTGACATCAGAGGGGCAGCTAGAGGCAGACCACATGGCACCTGTGAGAATGAGGACACTGTTTTCATGTTCAGAGGGAAGAGGCCTCCTAAGAGGACCCTTGAGTAGAGGGAGACATGACGTGATTTATATTTGGAAACGAGGACTCAGCTGCTCCATTGAGCTCGGACAGTGGGGGGACAAAAAGAGAGGATTAGTTTCTTGGGGCAAAGCAACCAAAATTGCTATTGTTCAGTCACTCAGTCTTGTGCATGTCCAGCTCTTTGCAACCCCATGGACTATAGCACACCAGGCTTCCCTGTCTGTCCTTCATCAACTGCCATAGCTTACTCAAACTCATGTCCATTGGGTTGGTGATGCCATCCAACCATCTTATCCTCTGTCGTCCCCTTCTCCTGCCTTCAATCCTTCCCAGCATCAGGGTCTTTTCTAATGAGTTGGCTCTTTGCATCAGGTGGCCAAAGTATTGGAGCTTCAGCTTCAGCATCAGTCCACTGAATATTCAATGAAATCAGCCCTTCTGATGAATATTCAGGACTGATTTCCTTTAGGATTGACTGGTTTGATCTCCTTGCTGTCCAAAGGACTCTCAAGAGTCTTGTCCAGCACCACGGTTTGAAAAGCATCAGTTCTTCAGTGTTCAGCCTTATTTATGGTTCAACTCTCACATCTGTACATGACTACTGGAAAAACAATAGCTTTGACTATAAAGACCTTTGTTGGCTGCTTTCTAATATGCTGATTTTGGAGCCCAAGAAAATAAAGTCTATCTGTGTTTCCATTTTTTTCCCCATCTATCTGCCATGAAGTGATGGGGTTGGATGCCAAAAACCAAAAATTTATTCTCTCACAGTTCTAGTGGTCAGAAGTCCAAAATCAAGGTGTTGGGAGGGCCGATCTCTGAAGGCTCTAGATGTGCATTCTCCTCCACTTCCTCCCGGGTCCCAGTGGCTGCCAACAGTCCCTGCTTTGCAGTTGCACCATCAAGTCTCTGCCTCCATCATCATCACATGGCATCCTCCTTGGCTGTGTCTCTGTGTTTTCACGTGGCCTTCATATGAGGACACAACTGTTGGATTTAGAGATCTGATATCACCTTATCTTAACTAGTTATAAATGCAAAAAACCTATTTCCAAATAAGGTCACATTCTTAGGGTCCATATGGACATGAATTTGGTGGGAAAAAGCATTCATCTCAGTGTCTCTGGTTAAAGGAGCTGTGACAATGATCCGCATGAGTGATGATGGTGGTTTACACCAGAAAGGGAGGGAATGACCAACCATCAGACTCAGGGAAAATGTTACAAGGTGAAATGACAGAATTCACCTGTGGCCTTACTGTGGGACACAAGAGGATTTAGGAATGATACCAAGATTTTTGGCCTGAGCAGTTAACTGAAAGAGTGCAATTTTCATCTGTGATGATGGCAGGGGAGCAGGTGTTCAAGGCGAGATCACCCATTCTGGTTTGGATAGAGTTGGAGATGGTGACTGCAGCCATGAAATTAAAAGACGCTTACTCCTTGGAAGGAAAGTTATGACCAACCTAGATAGCATATTCAAAAGCAGAGACATTACTTTGCCAACAAAGGTTCATCTACTCAAGGCTATGGTTTTTCCTGTGGTCATGTATGGATGTGAGAGTTGGACTGTGAAGAAGGCTGAGCACCGAAGAATGGATGCTTTTGAACTGTGGTGTTGGAGAAGACTCTTGAGAGTCCCTTGGACTGCAAGGAGATCCAACCAGTCCATCCTAAAGGACATCAGCCCTGGGATTTCTTTGGAAGGAATGATGCTAAAGCTGAAACTCCAGTACTTTGGCCACCTGATGCGAAGAGTTGACTCCTTGGAAAAGACTCTGATGCTGGGAGGGATTGGGGGCAGGAGGAGAAGGGGAGGACAGAGGATGAGATGGCTGGATGGCATCACTGACTTGATGGACGTGAGTCTCAGTGAACTCTGGGAGTTGGTGATGGTCAGGGAGGCCTGGCGTGCTGCGATTCATGGGGTCGCAAAGAGTCGGACACGATTGAGTGACTGATCTGATTTGATCTGATCTGGAGATGTCTCAGCTGCTGTTTCAAGAAGACAGGCTCCTCTAGGCATAGGCACCTTAATTTTGTTCCCCCAAAGCCACAGACTCATCCTCACCTCTTGTTTCTCTTTCCTCCTTCCCCTCAAGTTGAGGTTAAAGTTTGAATACTTTGAATACTGTTTACGAACTCAGGGAAGCCTGGCTACATTTCATAGCGTTTCAGAGTCTGACACAACTGAAGTGACTTAGCATGCACACACACAAACACATCTGAGCTCCAGATCCTTGCCCGCCCCCATGCCCTCCTCAGGGAGCTTGTAAGGATCATCTCCTTCCGTCACTTAATTAATTTATCATTATTTGGGTGCACTGAGATGCATGTGGGATCTTAGTCCCCCTACCAAGGATCCAAGAGGAGTCTTCTGCATTGCAAGAGCAGAGTCGGAAACACAGGACCACCAGAGAGGCCCCTTCCCTCATTTATTTACAATTTCAGCCTCTCAGTTGTACCCTATCCCATGTCAGCTTATTTCCATGTTTGCTTGCTTCCTGGAATGAAGGAGAGAAAGAAAACCTTTTTTAAGGGAGAAAGAAAACTCTGCTCTGAGAACACAGCTGTCGTGTACTTTTCACTGCCATTATAATTGAATCACAAATTATTCCCCATCACTTGCTTTAACAAAAACCACTTATGTTGAGATTATCAAGGCCCCCTTGCTAAATATCACTGATGCTTTGTAATCTCCACCTAACTTTTTGGTTACAATTAATACTCTTGATAGCATATTGAAAAGCAGAGATATTATTTTGCCAACAAAGGTCCGTCTAGTCAAGACTATGGTTTTTCCAGTGGTCATGTATGGATGTGAGAGGTGGACTGTGAAGAAAGCCGAGTGCCAAAGAATTGATGCTTTTGAACTGTGGTGTTGGAGAAGACTCTTGAGAGTCCCTTGGACTGCAAGGAGATTCAACCAGTCCATCCTAAAGGAGACCAGTCCTGGGTGTTCATTGGAAGGACTGATGCTGAAGCTAAAACTCCAATACTTTGGCCACCTCATGTGAAGAGTTGACTCATTGGAAAAGACCCTGATGCTGGGAGGGATTGGGGACAGGAGGAGAAGTGGACGACAGAGGATGAGATGGCTGGATGGCATCACTGACTTGATAGACATGAGTTTGAGTGAACTCTGGGAGTTGGGGATGGACAGGGAGGCCTGGTGTGCTGCGATTCATGGGGTCACAAAGAGTCGGACACGACTGAGTGACTGAACTGAACTGAACTGAATACTCTTGAGGGCTTCCCAAGTAGCACTAGTGGTAAAGAACATACCTGCCGATGCAGGAGACATGAGACATAGATTTGATCCCTGGGTTGGGAAGATACCCTGGAGAAAGGCATGACAACCCACTCCAGTATTCTTCCCTGGGAAATCCCATGGACAGAGGAGCTTGGCAGGTCAGCAAAGAGTTGGACACAATTGAAGCAACCTGGCATGTCCACACTCTTGACCTCTTTTCCCCTTTTGAAGCGAGCTTTCCCTTTGGCTTCAAAACATTCATCTTCCTTGGTTTTTCTTCCCACTCGGGCTGCCCCTTGCTCTTGTCCCCCGGGTGCTGGTCCACTATGTGCTGATCACACACACACACACACACACGTACTTCCAGCAGAGACCTTGCTCTTGAGCTCTGGACTCACACATCCGAATGCCTCTTAGATGCCTTCACACTGCTGTCTTACAGCCATGGAAACTCAGCTAATCCACAACAGAACTTAGGCTCATTCTGTCACCTCCTCCTCTCCAGATATTCTGGCGTCTCCTGAACTCTCTCTCTGCCTCCTGATTCTTCAGGTTCTCAGTTTTGAGGTTTTCTTTAGGAAACCGTCCCTGAGCCTTCCATCTGACTCCTTAGTCCTTCTTATGCATTCCTTTCTTAAATTCTTGTTTCTGACATCACAACACTTAAGCCACCTACAGTAAGTCCCCTACATAGGAACCTTCAAGTTGCAAACTTTCAAAGATGCGAACACACATGCTGTCAATGTCAAGCATCGTGGAATTGCAGTTTGCCGTCATCTCCTATTGCTGACGATCCTTCAGTGCTACCATCTCCCATTTCCTCCACCTCCTTCAGCCAGTAGCTCTTCTTGCCTACTCACTTCATGCCAGCCCCGGTGTGCCAGCTGTTGTACTGTACTATTGCATTTGTCAAGGTACCATACTATAAGAGTAAAAATGTTAATTTTTGTGTTTGTTGCTCTTTATGTGTTATTTGTGTGAAAATTATTACACACATACTACAGCACAGTACTATATAGCTGATTGTGTTAGCTGGGTAACTAGGTTAACTTTGTTGGACTTACAAACAGAATTGGACTTACGAACATGCTCCGGAATGGAACTCGTTCATGTGTAGGGAACTTACTGTAATTGAATTGCCAATATATTTGACTTCATCCTCCCCAAGACCTCAAACTTCTTGCAATCAGGCTGTCTTGTGTCCATCCCCAGGTGGCCTTCCCTCGGTGTCACCTCTTGGCAGTCCCTTGAACTTGTTGCTACCATGCCTACGTCTTCCTGTCCCTTCATTTTTGCTGCTTCACCTGACCTCTTCTCGACTTCTCTAAGGAAGGGGGTGTGTCCAGCTCATCTGGGAAGCTGGTTCTTCGTAGTCACCACCAGGAGCAGCCTGCTGTGTGCCTAGTCACAGTGCTTTTAACCATGGCCCAACAGGCTACGCTTCCCATGTGGCTCAGTGGCAAAGAATCCGCTTGCCAATCAGGAGACACAGGAGACTCGGGTTCCATCCCTGGGTCTGGAAGATCTCCTGGAGAAGGAAATGGCAGCTCACTCCAGGGTTCTTGCCTGGAAAATCCCATGAGGAGCCCGCTGGGCCACTCCATGGGGTCACAAAGAGTTTGACATGACTGAGCTCATGCACATCACATCAAAGGATAGATCCACCTCAACTGCCGAAGGCAGGATTGATGAATAAGGAAGGGAATTTACCAAAGTAGCATCCTGAGAGCTGCAGCTAACCCAGCCAATCACACTGTGAGCAGCATAAGTTGGGTGACACTGTTTCTTCTTCTCCTGGTCTCTGAATCAATGCCTTGGTTCCTTCTTAATTGCTGACATTACCAAGACTGTTATGGGAAGAATGTCCCACAGAGAATCTCCAGCATCCTTCCACATTGTCCCTGTTGCCATAGCAGCCTCTAGGCAATAAGTATTCCCCTTAGAGCTGTGACAAGGAGCTAAAGGTGGCATTGTCAGAAGATGTTTCTCTCCTGGCTCCTCTCACCCATGGGTGATGTCCTTCTGTGGCCCAGCAGCCGGGATGAATGTTCCTGCTTTCTGACTCCATGAAGCAGGATTTAAAATGCCCAGGTTACCATTATTCGCTTATATACATTAGACTCCATTGTCTGCATCTGAGAGCAAATCTCTTTTTTCTTCTTGGGACACTATGATGATTTCCCCTTAAAGCCCTGAAAAACTTCTCAAAAATACAATAAATCTTCATGAAAACTAAGAGACTGCTAACCTGTTTTGGAAAATCAATGTGAAATGCTTTGGGGTAAGGTTTTTTTTTGTTTTGTTTTGTTTTTAATTTTATTTTATTTTTAAACTTTACAAAATTGTATTAGTTTTGCCAAATATCAAAATGAATCCACCACAGGTATACATGTGTTCCCCATCCTGAACCCTCCTCCCTCCTCCCTCCCCATACCATCCCTCTGGGTCGTCCCAAGCATCCAGTATCGTGCATCGAACCTGGACTGGCAACTCGTTTCATACTACACCATCAAAATTTTATAGATGTGGGACACCCCTGGCAGTCCAGAGGTCAAAGCTCTGCCTTCCTGCTACAGGGGGCATGGATTTGATACCTGGTCATGAAACTGGGATCCTATATGTTGCATGATGTGACCAAAACATAAAATTTAAAAATTTTTACAGAAAATCATGCATTGTTTTCATTCCCCCACTGGATCCTAAGGGAATTTTTCTTAAAATAACTTTGTATATTAGTCTTTGACTAATTGGCTAAACAAATTCACTGGGTATAAAATAGCATCTTTAAGAAGACAGTGAATTATTGTGTAGATTCTATGGAGGCCTGAGCTTTGAGCTTTTTATAAAATATGGCACCTGTTGCAATTCTGTATCACACAAACATGATGGGAACATTTTTTTCTGAACTGATAAACTGTAACTAAACTAACTGCCTAAATTATCTTCCTATGATCTTTAACCAATTATTTCTAAATATGCTGAACATAAATTTATACTGTATGAGTTACATCATTTATACGAACATATATATTAAAAATAAAAACCAAATTTTCACCACTGAAGTCTGATAAAGGATGATCTTGGAAAGAAAATTTTAGAATATCTGGTATTTGCAATCTACTATCATTAAAATTTTTAACTAAAAAAGAAAGCTTTAAAGGAAAATATGGATAAGACATGTCCGGTGTTTAAATTGAAGATAAACTGCTAGATGATAAGGAATCAAACTCTGGATAAGCAAAGAGAAATTAATTATGTAATTTTACTCCATAGATAAAGAAGGATTGAGAATCAAAAATAATAATACAGTATGTAAATGTTGCTTATCTATGAGGGAAAAATCAAAAAGAGAAGAATAGCAGTCCTAGACTGAAACAGAAGCCAACAGTGAGAGCTTGCTTTATTTTGGTATATTTTTAACATATAGAATTAAAACATTTTTAATGACATTTAAGAAAAGTCAGATGATAAAATTTATTTACTCTGAGAAATGTTTAGAAGTACTGTCAATAAGTACTGCTCAAAATTCTCCAAGCCAGGCTTCAACAATATGTAAACCAAGAACTTCCAGATGTTCAAGCTGGATTTAGAAAAGGCAGAGGAACCAGAGATCAAATGGCCAACATTATCCTGGATCATAGAAAAAGCAAGAGAATTCCAGAAAAACACCTACTTCCTCTTCAATGACTATGCTAAAGCCTTTGACTGTGTGGATCACAACAAACTGTGGAAGTTTCTTCAAGAGGTGGGAATACCAGACCACCTGACCTGCCTCCTGAGAAATATGTATGCAGGTCAAGAAGCAACAGTTAGAAGTGGACATGGAACAACGGACTGGATCCAAATTGGGAAAGGAGTACATCAAGGCTGTATATTGTCACCCTGCTTATTTAACTTATATGCAGAGAATATCACGTGAAATTCCGGGCTGGATGAAGCACAAGCTGGAATCAAGATTGCCGGGAGAAACATCAATAACCTCAGATATGCAGATAACATCACCCATATGACAAAAGAGAAGAGGAGCTAAAGAGTCTCTTGATGAAAGTGAAAGAGGAGAGTGAAAAAGCTGGATTAAAACTCAACATTCAAAAAATGAAAATCCAGTCCCATCACTTTATGGTTAATAGATGGGGAAACAGTGACAGATTTTATTTTCTTGGGCTCCAAAATCACTGCAGATGGTGACTTCAGCCATGAAATTAAAAGACGCGTTCTCCTTGGAAGAAAAGCTATGACCAACCTAGACAGCATATTAAAAAGCAGAGACATTACTTTGTTGACAAAGGTCCATCTAGACAAGGCTATGGTTTTTCCAGTGGTCATGTATGGATGTGATAGTTGGACTGTGAAGAAAGCTGAGTGCCGAAGAATTGATGCTTTTGAACTGTGGTGTTGGAGAAGACTCTTGAGAGTATCTTGGACTGCAAGGAGATCCAACCAGTCCATCCTAAAGGAAATCAGTCCTGAATATTCATTGGAAGGACTGATGCTGAAGCTGAAGCTCCAATGATTTGGCCACCTGATGCAAGGAACTGACTCAGAAAAGACCCTGATGCTGGGAAAGATTGAAGGCAGCAGAAGAAGGGGATGACAGAGAAGGAGATGGTTGGATGGCATCACCAACTCTATGGACATGAGTTTGAACAAGCTCTGGGAGTTGGTGATGTACAGGGAAGCCTGGTGTGCTGCAGTCCATGGGGTTGCAAAGAGTCAAACACGACTGAGGGATGGAACTGAACTAAATTGTCAATAATAAAACTATATTCTATTTCACAAGAGCTTCAGCATGCTCTTCGCTTCAGAATTAAGGGTTTTACTGTCTTCTGGGAGAGAGGAGGAAAATCCATCTGGTGCTCCAGTGTTTCTTTGGTAGTTAGCGTATAGCAATAGTGGCTGACTGCTGCCTGCTGTAGGATGTCTCCAAACTCTCTTGAGGATAGGGTTATAATTCATTACATTTTGCCCCTGATCTTGTGAACTGGGAGTGTGGCCCATAGTTACAGGGTCAAGAGAGGATAGTTATTCCCCCCAAAGTTGATCTTGCCGGCTTTTAGCACCTGATGCTTGAGCACCATGTTCTCACTGTTCCCCGTGGGATTCAGTCCCAGCTACCTAGTCAAACCCCATAGGGTTTGCCAACCACAAACTGGCGCCTGCCCTGGGTTCTTGCCATCTGCCTCCACAAGGATTGAATCATGTGCCGCTACAGCTGCTGACCTCCAACACCGCCAGAAGTTCAGGGTGGAGAGCAGAAATGAGGCAGTCTGTGCTCCAGGAAAACCGGCAGGACAGGTCTTCAGATAGATAATCTCAAGAGCTGATTTTATGAGTTCTATGAGACCAGTTCTTGTATCTCCTCATATAGAGAAAAGCACTGACACCCTTCACAGTGGTGACTGTTTTCTCATGACTAGCAGAAGCCTCACAAGACCAGCAGAAATTTCCACCAAAAAAAAAGTGCTTGACTGCATGTACATAGTGCATACTCAGTCACGTTTGACTGCAACCCCATGGACTGTAGCCCACCAGGCTCCTCGCCAGGCAAGAATACTGGTGTGGGTTGGCATTTCCTCCTCCAGAGGATCTTCCCACCTTGGGGATTGAACCCACATCTTCTGTGAATATCCCACATTTCAGATGGACTCTTGGGAAGTCCCACTTGGGAAGTCCTGATTGCATATATTCCCCCTTCAGCAAAATCAACATATATACTGTTCTTGCCCCATAGCTCTTTAGAGGAGCCTCTCAGAGCTATCTGGGTGCTATCTCCTGGGCTGCAGTCATTTTGCCCCCAAAAAGCTTAACTCGAAAGTCTCAGGTTGTGCTTTTTTTTTTTTTTTTTAAGTCAACAGTTTGTATCACTTTTTCAGATGTACCCTACACTCCTCCATGTAAGCTCTCTCACCATTACTGGGACATGCCTCTGTTTTACCCCCAAGATGTTCCCAGAATGTTCTCCACTTACCTGATTCGCGAACTTCTATTCATGCCTCAATGCCCAGGTCCTGCCAGTTCCTCAGTGATGCTTTCTTCAGTTGCCCCAGGGAAACCTGACTGCTCCTGTGGACTGCCACTGCCTTTCACTCACCTGGAACCTGACCCATATCATGCGGTGTGTCTCCCTGCAAACCTGGGTCATTCCACAGCCACGGCTCCCAGTGTCTGGCACACAGAAGGTGCCCCATCATTGTTTGTATTGCAGATTACTGGTTGAAAAGAGACAGAATGGATACAGGTCTAGATTTATATATATTGAAAAATACTCTAAATATTTCCACCTTTTTTTTTTCTACCATGAATGGTTTTGAAATTTAAGACAGCCCTAGCTAGAACTACAGCATTCAAATTGAAAATTGTTTATATCTGCAGTGGGTTGCCATTCACTTCTCCAGGGGATCTTCCTGACTCAGGGATTGAACCCAGGTCTCCTGCAATGCAGGCGGATTCTTTACCATCTGAGTCATCATGGAAGCTCACAACTGATACAGCATATTAAAATTTTTATTTATTTATATATTGGCCACCCCACATGGCATGTGGGCTCTTAGTTCCCTTGCAGTGGAAGCTTGGACCACCAGGGAAATCTGTAGAATATTCATTTTGAAACAGAAAACTCAGTTCTCTCAATGCAGCCACCCCACCTTCCACCCAGAGAATTTGAGTTTCTATGTAATCATTTCAAGGACCAAACATTTTGCTGAATGGAAATTCTGCCAGATTCTTTCCAGCATTGATTTGGGTCACGTATGGGTATGGGAGTGTGTCAGGAATTGGGGCCTGTGAAGATGGTGAGGGAAGATAAAGGTATGGACAAAATGGGTGTCCATAGGGCAAGGCCATGGGAAGGAGAGGAGACAGATGACTCTTCCTTTCAGGTTGACAGACCCGTTGTGCTGTCATCTCCAGATGCCTCAGCCTTGGGCACTCATGCAGGGTTACAGAAAGAGTGTCCCATCCTCTCTTCCTCCTCGTTTTTTGGGGGAAGTTGATATGAATACAAAAGTTGGTATGAATACAAAGGGTGGAGCAGTGATAGTCTCACTTGTGTTTGCAGTCTCTTGATCCAGTATTTTTACCACCATACTGTAAACAACAGCACCCAAAATTAAAGGTGTGTTTAATTAAACAAGAGCACACTGCATTAAATGTGGTCATTGAAGACTCCCTTGGTGATTAAAGTGTCCAGGGCAAGTGTCCACGCTCGTGGGCACAAGTCATGGATTGCTGCTTTGCCAGGACATTTGCGTCCCTGGTTTTGCTGTCTATTAAATAAACAGTCTTCTTTTCTGTCCCAGGTGGCAAGACTGAGGGCAGAGAGCAGGTGGACAGGACTGATCGCTGCCTTTCGGTGCCTCACCCAGGATTGTGCTCCTGTAACATCGGGTTCAAACAATCAACACTTCCTAGATCCTCTCACTTTCTAGATCCGTCCCGAAAGAGTAGTTTAATTTTCCTTCTTTCATGATTTCCTGATTCTTTCTTCACGTTTCTGCAAATGGTCACACCTTTAACTCATTTGTGATGCCGCTTTTTATTAACTGGGAAATTATTTCAACTTTTAGTAGAAGTGGCTCTGTATGAATCAGAAGGCTACCTGTAAATGTTAACTGTTCTATTATGAATCATTCAAAGGTTATTTTTAGAAAATAGAATGTAAAGCATTTGATTTCATGTGCTTTAAAAATCTCACCATCAGTTACTTCAAACAACCTACCTGTTCATCTCATTTCCAAGGAAAGCTGGGCCGCCTGCCTCCTTGTCTATTCTGCCATTACCCGTTAAAATGTGCCATTTATTTCCATGAGGAGGAGGAAAAGGTGGAAAGTCTCCAGGTATCTCTACTTAGCAACCTGTTCCTGGGGAGTCAAGAGATTAATTTTTCTTTTCCTCTTTTCTCTCAAAAAATACTTATCTAGTAAAAGAGAACCACTTCTCACTGCTGGAGAATGTATTCCCCAGGACTTCATTAAACCAAGTTAACAGAATCAGTGTTTAAACGATTAAGTAGGTATATAAGCTCTCACAAAAACAAAATCTAATTAAGATGGTACTCAACAGAAATCAAGATACTAATAATTAACAAAAATAATTGCGGCTAGTCTATGAGAGGGTTAGGAAATATGAAGCAGTGTTATTATTACATGTTCAAGATGCAACATTTCGGTGAGCTTTTATAGTTATAAATAGGCGGGGTGCCCTGTCTATGTAACCTGCACTATAGGACAGGCATATCCCATTTTATTGCACTTCATTTTTTTTAATTGTGCCTTATGGACATTGCATTTTTTACAAATCAAAAGTTTAGGGCCACTCTGTGTGAAGCAAGTCCATTGGCACCATTTTTCCATTAACATTTTCTTACTTCATGTATCTGTGTCATATTTTGGTGATTCTTGAAATATTTCAGATTTCCCATTATTATACTTATTATGGTTGATCTGGGACCAGTGATCTTTGATATTATTATTATAGCTTGAAGGCTCAGATGATGGCTAGCACTATTTAGATTTTTAAAGTAAGTACACTGGGTTTTTTTTTTTTTTAAGAACTAATGCTATTGCACACTTAACATACTGCAGTACAGTGTAAACATCTTTTATATGCTCGGGAAACCAAAAAATTCAAGTGATTTGCTTTGTTGTGATATCAGCTTTATTGCAGGTCTGGAGGGGAACCTGTAGTATCTTTGAAGTATGTCTGTAAGACTATTTTTATTCCAATCATCTGTATCTTTTTATAAGCTCTCTGAACTATTTCAGAAGTTAGAAAACAAGCCATAATTCCTAGGACTTGCATTCCTGGTGACAGCTTAACTGATCCCACACAAAAAAGTCACGCTTAGATTGACAACCAGCTGGACGCCATGAGGAGGACCAGTGTGAGCATCACAGAGGATGTTTTGCTTTGTCCTTGATGGGCACTTTGGAAATTTCCCACAGCATTCTAAATGCTTCCCCATTCATAGCATGCCTGAAAAATTACACATGGAGCAAAACGTTTGATAAAAATATATTTAAAACAAGCAAGAAAAAATAGTTTTGACCTTAAGTATAACTTTTATCATTCTTTTAACCAAGTAGAGTTAAATAATACATATAATGATTTCAAGTACCAACTTATAAAAGATGTGATAAATTAGAAAGCAAAGAACAGGAGGACTCTTTTTTCAGAAAAATGTATTTGCAATTCAAATGTTCATATAAAAAGCATAAATTTTAAAAAGTTCATAGATGTGTGTTTTTAGAAGTGCTATGGTTTTGCCATTCATTGCAATTACATTCCAAAATGTGCAGGGTGGTCCACACCGCACCTTCTCAGCTTTGTCACACTGAAGTCACTCTCATCACAACCTCCCCCGAGCTGTTATCTTCTGACAAATCTTCATGGGCCCTCATTCGATTGAACAGATGTAATAACACGTAGCCACACTGAAACCTTGGGGAGGTCAACTGGGTTGGGTGGACCAAGTTCCTGTTGCGCAGAGCCGTCAACGGCAACCATAAAGTCCTGCTTGTGGAAGACTCTCCCCGGCTACTTTCTTCGATGTCTGTGGCTTTGTCATAATTTAATACATCCCAGTGTAAGTTGACAGCTCGCCAGCGCTTAAACACTCTGTAAACTGCAGCTCCTTCATGGACAATGAGACCTGAAATTTGAGGGGTTGGGGAAAAGACTGGTCATCATCAAAAAGGTGAGAATGTTATTTTGTATCCAAGTAAGACATTAAGGAAATAGTCAATTATCTGTTATTCAGCATCATCAAACAAATTGGTATTCTGACTACTCAAATATTATGTCTAATGGCAAGCTACTATCTGTATTACACAGGTGTAGTCAATATTCAAAAATAAGAATCTACTGCCATGCAGACAGTAAGGTCATCTTGGGTACAAACTACTTGCTTCATTTTGGCACAGGGTATGCTTAGGTATTTATTATGCTGCCTTAGGAGAACCATCAGGGCTTCCCTGGTGGCTCAGACAATAAAGAATCTGCCTGCAATGCAGGAGACCTGGGTTTGACCCCTGGGTCAGGAAGATCCTCTGGACAAGGGAATGGCAACCCAACTCCAGTATTCTTGCCTGGAGAATTTCATGGACAGAGGAGCCTGGTGGGCTACATGGAGTCCATTGAGTTGCAAAGAATCGGACACCACTGAGAGACTAAGACTAACACTAGGAAACCATCAGGTTCATTTATACAACCGGCATATATTTCACGAGTGCCCACTGTGAGCCAAACAACGTGTTAGGGGCTTGGTCTGTGTCGTCAACTTGATTTGTGAAACAGAGGTCAAGCTCACTGCCATCTCCGCAGCTTGTCAAATGATGACACAAAGGAGGTATGAGCAAACCTTCTGCTACTTTTCCTCCCCTCAACAATTCAACAAACATTTATTAAGCATCTACTTGAGAGCTTTTGGGCTTCCTTTGTGGCTCAGCTGGTAAAGAATCCGCCTGCAAAGCAGGAGACCTGGGTTCGATCCCTAGATTGGGAAGATCCCCTGGAGAAGGGAGAGGTTACCCACTCCAGTATTCTGGCCTGGAGAATTCCATGGACTGCATAGTCCACAGGGTCACAAAGAGTCGGACACAACGGAGTGACTTTTATTTTCACTTTCTTTCTTTTGAGAGCTTTACTTATATCATGTCATTCAGTTTTCACCACACCCTTATGAAGCAAGCACCAGCATGTTCTCCATTTTACAAATCAATTGCTCAAGAGCACACTAGTGGCAACAGTGAAGCAGGGATTCAGACCCAGGCAGGCAAGCTCCAGAAGGCTCTCTGATGCTATACAGTGAACGGGTGACCACACATTTCTGAGACAGACTCTCAGGAAAGTAAGCAAGATAACACAGGAACCTCGGGGACAGCAAACTGGCCATCTGTAGATGCGGTGCCCCGATACACGGCTCCTCTCCACCATCCACCCGAGATCCCGGCACACCCTGCATTTTTCACACATTTACATTTCACCACATAATCTAAAAGCTTTTGAATCTGTGACCCATCACAACAAGTCCCCGGTGGAGAGGTCCCTTCAGATAGAAAAGCGAGAAGGAGTATCTCTTAGAGGAATGTGAAATTCCATTGAAAGTTGGAGGTGAGGCCAATGAAGTCTTTCTGAAAAAGGAATATGGCACGTAAGGAGGATGTGTCAGTTGACACAATCACATCTAACCAAAATTTGAAAATGAGAAGATCCTACTACCTCCCAGCATTTAGAATCTTGGGTGCATGTCCTAGAAAACTCATGTGATAAATAAGAAAAAGGAAGCATGTAAAAAATGTTTTATACATTTGTGTGTATTTACAAAAAAAACTCACAAACAATCTCAATGTCCATTACATTGAGGGGGATAACATTGGAGACAGGCTTAAAAGAGGGCTTTCTATTGTATCTTTAGTATCTTTTTTTAAGCTTGGTGATGGGGATGTGAATGTTCAATGTATTATTCTATATGCTTTTGTGTACCCAAATAATTGATAACTTCAAAAATAACGGGAAATTTATTGGGAAATTGATCTAAGATGGGTTGAGGAACAGGCAACAGAAGAAGGGGGATAAATAAGGAGTTTACCACATTTATGTGAGGAGCAGAGTGTCAGCAGTAGGAGAACACAGAGAAACAAAGAAACTTGTCAGAGGAAAAACTGAAAGAAAGTGTAAATGCAAGAAGGGGGAAAATCAGTCTCCCATTTTTAAGGCTAGAAGAATGGGTGACTGAAAGAATGATAACCTCCCATACAGACAATGAGTTTAGTGTTTGGAACAAGTTTTTTGGGGGGAGATTTTTTTTTTTGGTCAAATAAGACATCTATTTCTGCTTTATTGACTATGCCAAAGCCTTTGACTGTGTGGATCACAATAAACTGTGGAAAATTCTGAAAGAGATGGGAATACCAGACCACCTGACCTGCCTCTTGAGAAACCTACATGCAGGTCAGGAAGCAACAGTTAGAACTGGACATGGAACAACAGACTGGTTCCAAATAGGAAAAGGAGTACATCAAGGCTGTATATTGTCACCCTGCTTATTTAACTTATAATGCAGAGTACGTCATGAGAAACGCTGGGCTGGAAGAAGCACAAGCTGGAATCAAGATTGCTGGGAGAAATATCAAAAACCTCAGATATGCAGATGACACCACCCTTATGGCAGAAAGTGAAAAGGAACTAAAAAGCCTCTTGATAAAAGTGAAAGAGGAGAGTGAAAAAGTTGGCTTAAAGTTCAACATTCAGAAAACTAAGATCATGGCATCTGGTCCCATCACTTCATGGGAAATAGATGGGGAAACAGTGGAAACAAGTGTCAGACTTTATTTTGGGGGGCTCCAAAATCACTGCAGATGGTGACTGCAGCCGTGAAATTAAAAGATGCTTACTCCTTGGAAGGAAAGTTATGCCCAACCTAGATAGCAGGTAGATATTCAAAAGCAGAGACATTACTTTGCCAACAAAGGTCCATCTAGTCAAGGCTATGGTTTTTCCAGTGGTCATGTATGGATGTGAGAGTTGGACTGTGAAGAAAGCTGAGCGCAGAAGAATTGATGCTTTTGAACTGTGGTGTTGGAGAAGACTCTTGAGAGTCCCTTGGACTGCAAGGAGATCCAACCAGTCCATTATGAAGGAGATCAGCCCTGGGATTTCTTTGGAAGGAATGATGCTAAAGCGGAAACTCCAATACTTTGGTCACCTCATGCGAAGAGTTGACTCATTGGAAAAGACTCTGATGCTGGGAGGGATTGGGGGCAGGAGGAGAAGGGGACGACAGAGGATGAGATGGCTGGATGGCATCACTGACTTGATGGACGTGAGTTTGAGTGAACTCCCGGAGTTGGTGATGGACAGGAAGGCCAGGTGTGCTGCAATTCATGGGGTCGCAAAGAGTCGGACATGACTAAGCAACTGAACTGAACTGAAGACGCTGCTGGTAGGTGATGGAAATACCTCATCTTTGAAAAATCATACCTATCTAATATCAGAATTTAAATTTTATATCTATCCCATTCAGTTGTGGTTTAGTTGCTATGTCATGAAGGACTCTTTGCAACATCTATCCCTTACCAGGAGATAAACTTCTAACACATATGACTTAAAGCATTCCAAAGACACTAACATAGGCCACTAAAAAATGCATATGGTCTAATAAACAAAAATATCTTGAACCCAATTATTATATACCACTAAAATAATAAGAAGAAATGTAAACTTTTGTCAATCATAGCAATTCAATTGTTTGATTCTTTTTTCCCTAAGGAATAATTAGAGTTGACCCAAATGACCAGATGTTTTGGGGAAACAGTCAGAATTATAAGTCAAGACTACCAGATTTTAACTGATAACTTTAACATTAGATTTCTGAAATCTCCACGGGTAATAATTTAACTTTTCTGATTCTGTTTTTCCTCCTTAAAAATGTGATTGGAATACCTAATCTGTATATTCCACCAGATGCTATGAAGACAGATTGAAATTAATCAACTATAAAGCACTCAGATTTCCTTGGGGGTGGTAACTATCTAAATATAAGACATTATTATTAATTAAAAATCAATAGTGAATCTTTGTGGTGCAGTGAAAGTCGTTCAGTGGTGTCTGACTCTTTGCGACTCTATAGTCGCATGGACTCTATAGTCCATGGAATTCTATGGACTCTATAATCCATGAAATTCTCTAGGCCAGAATACTGGAATGGATAGCCTTTTCCTTCTCCAGGGAATCTTCCCAACCTGGGGATGGAACCTAGGTTTCCCACATTGCAGGTGGATTCTTTACCAGCTAAGTCACAAGGGTGGTGAGGGGCATTCATTCACAATAATCACAAGACCATTACAGTCTGCAACAGGTTCATTCTGGATAAGGGCAGCAATGGGGAGGGGGGCTGGTTTCACCAGGGAAATCCACTCATTTCATAGGATCCTAGTCTTTTTTGTCGATTTCCTTTGAAAGACCAGAAATCAAATCAGTTACTTGAGCGTAAATCATTTTCTGGGAATATATTCCTGTAGCCTTTTCCTAAATACATAAATCTACCCAACAAGCAGAAATAAATCCCACAGGTCTTTATAGTACATTCTGAACTAAATTTAAAGAAGGAAAACTACTTGAAGTTCTCATGAAGACAAGTCCTCTTAAGTTTTCCCCTGCATGTGCTGCTTCTTAATTGCATTTAAGTTGTGACAGATGTTTCGACTTGGCTTTATTCTCCATAGTGAAAAGTGAAAGTCGCTCAGTCATGTCCAACTCTTTGTGACCCCATGGTCTATACAGTCCATGGAATTCTCCAGGCCAGAATATTGGAGTGGGTAGCCTTTCCCTTCTCCAGGGGATCTTCCCAATTCAGGGATCAAACTCAGGTCTCCTGCATTGCAGGTAGTAGATTCTTTACCAGCTGATCCACAAAGGAAGCCCAAGAATACTGGGGTGGGTATATATCCCTTCTCCAGCAGATCTTCCTGACCCAGAAATCAAACCAGGGTCTCCTGCTTTGCAGGCTGATTCTTTACCAACTGAGCTATCAGGGAAGCCCATATTCTCCATAAATGTCTGGAATTGCTCCTCGCCCTCTAGAGGCTCTCATTTTACCAAAATATGAGGTACCCCGTCTCACCCCAAGACTGTCCTTTGTAATGTACACTTTCCCTCTTTCTCCTTTAGATTATTTGAAGCTTTGGCAAATACCATTTGTGTTTATGAATGTTCATGAGAAAATTTGACTACTATGACCATTGAAATCCTGAGGTAAGGATTCATTTCATTCTAGTTCATGTGTTGAGAATCCTCCTGATGATTGGTCCCCTCTTGTTTCATAACTGATCACTTCACATCATCCATAGCCACTCTCTAGCTCACATCTCAAGATAAGCCTTAAAATGAATTTGTCATCTTGACATTTTGGGTCATAGGAAAACAAGCTTAGATTTACTTCATCTGAGTCACTAACTCTGAAGTGAAAAGCAATGAACATTTCTAGAAAATGTAAATATTAAATATTTTATGGTCCTTGCTACATTATTAATGGCAAAGATGTCAACAAGGTGTGATTCATGGGAACTTGGGAGTTTTGAGACTTGAGGAGAATATGTGTGTAGGTGTCCCTGTGTGTGTGGTTGGTTTATTTTTTATTTCATAATTTTCGTGCCAGTAGCATTTAATTACAGAGAAGGCAATGGCACCCCACTCCAGTACTTTTGCCTAGAAAATCCCATGGATGGAGGAGCCTGGTAGGCTGCAGTCCATGGGGTCGCTAGAGTCGGACCTGACTGAGCGACTTCACTTTGACTTTTCACTTTTGTGCATTGGAGAAGGAAATGGCAACCCACTCCAGTGTTCTTGCCTGGAGAGTCCCGGGGACAGGGAAGCCTGGTGGGCTGCCACCTGTGGGGTCGCACAGAGTCGGACACAACTGAAGTGACTTAGCAGCAGTAGCAGCATTTAATTAGAGCATCCCTTTATTGATGTACAAAGGAACATTTTTGTTATGAAATAATCTTTATCGACAGAAAAGGTTTAAACAGTTTCTGGGTTCATTGAAATAAGGGGACGGTGCTTATGAAAGTAAGATATATCCCAAATTTGGAAGTGATGTGCTGGTTGAAATTCTTATATGGTAGTAGAAAATGAGCTAAGAAATAATGGGAAGACTCTCAAGGTACACAGACTAACGTGTGCATCTATGTGAACACATAGACGTATACACTATTTATCTATGTTTATTTCATTATAGACAAATATGCTGTGCTGTGCCTACTTGCTCAGTCATGTCTGACTCTCTACGATCCCATGGACTGTAGCCCATCAGGCTCCTCTGTCCATGGGGATTCTCCAGGCAAGAATACTGAAGTGGGTTGCCATGCCTTCCTCCAGGGATCTTCCCAACCCAGGGATCAAACCCAGCTCTCCTGCATTGCAGGCAGATTCTTTACTGTCCAAGTCACCAGGGAAGCCCAAGAATACTGGAGTGGGTAGCCTATCCCTTCTCCATGGGATCTTCCTGCCACAGGAATTGAACCAGGGTCTCCTGCATTGCAGGTGGATTCTTTACCAGATGAGCTACCAGGGAAGGCCATAGACAAATGGTAAGTTACAATTAACAGAGACTTGCAAATTTTATGGTCAAATATAAACAAATGTTGATATTAACTACCAAACCACCAGTCTAATCATTTCATTTCTTGTGTAATCTTGACTGCAACTCTACAAATAGATATATTATTGAATAGTTCGATTCCCTGTTAAGAAAACTGAGACCTAGAGAGATTTAGCCAGTTGTCCAATGTTATGATGATATAAGCTCTGAGACTGAAGCCTAAATCTGTCCAATTGCAAACCTTCAGTGCTACAAGCCTATTCATGGTAAATTTCCAATGGATGTTTGTATCTTCTAGTCACATAATGACCAACTGAAAGAGATCACTCTATTGACTGAACGTACCTCCAAAAATCCTCATGTTGAAGCACTAATCTGTAACATGATGGTATTTGGAGGTGGGATCTTTGAGAGGTAATTAGAGTTATAATTCCTGAGAGTGACTAATGCCCTTATACAAAGGGAAAGAGATGTGAGTTTTCTGTGTGCAAATGTGTGTGTATGTACACCAAAGAAAGGCCGTGTGGGATAACAGGGAGAAGAGAGCCCTCACCAGACTGAGTAAGCCAGCACCTTGACTTTGGACTTCCCACAACCTTCAAAACTATAAGAAATAAACATTTATTGTTTAAGCCACTCAGGCTGTGGTATTTTGTTATAGCAGTTCAAACAAACCAAGACAGACCTGGTATATAAACTACAATACCCTCACTGAAAATATGAGTAAATTAAGACCCAGAAACTATGATTTGGGCAAAGTGATATAATTAGTTGCCATTTTTAATATCCTTGTGTGTCACCAACCCTATTTCATCTCTAGGAGTGCCAATAAAACAGCCCTTTGCATTTGCCCCCATCCCAGGAGAGAGAGGTGTGAGGAACCTTATATGCAGGCAACACTGTGAGTGGTGTGCATGCTATCTGGTAAGCTGTCCCATCCTGAGCTGTCCCAAGATACGCAAAATCCTAATTATGACACCATCTAAAGGCCTGTGTGTGGTTCAATCACAGAGACCCTTGGGAAAGCTAAAGAACTCTCAGCAGATAATTGGCCAGAAAAGGCTATCTTGATTGTGAAAATGTCCAAGATTTCTCAATTAAATTTAAATATTCTCCTGGCCAAGATTCTTTTTCTCTTCCTCTCTCTCTGAGTTTCCACAAAACTGAACTCTGTAAATATAACCTGTGTCATTCTGAAAAGTCAGTGTGTACCATCAGCAGAATGGTGACTTTTGGTCTCCTTTAACTCTATTTAAGAAGAACAGATTAGAGTAGATTAGAGTCAACCTCATAAAGTAGCCAGAGAAGGCAATGGCACCCCACTCCAGTACTCTTGCCTGGAAAATCCCATGGATGGAGGAGCCTGGTAGGCTGCAGTCCATGGGGTCGCTGAGGACTGGACACGACTGAGAGACTTCACTTTCACTCTTCACTTTTATGCATTGGAGAAGGAAATGGCAACCCACTCCAGTGTTCTTGCCTGGAGAATCGCAGGGATGGGGGAGCCTGGTGGGCTGCCGTCTATGGGGTCACACAGAGTCGGACATGACTGAAGTGACTTAGCAACAGTAACAGCATAAAGTACCCCCAGTTTTACTACTTAATTCCCCTGGAGGAACTTGGGGAAGACCAGAGTGTGGTTATAACAACGAGGGTTAACCAAATAAGACAGTGGCCCAAGATATTTTCTGTTAAGGTCATCTTTGCTAGAATGTAATAAAATGCATTAATTCTTCTTTCACATTTTCCTAAGATGCTCTACAGTTAAACGCCCAACAGTTATGGGAACTTAGATGTAAGAGTAGAGGTAATCACTTTAAAAGTCACTCTTCCATTGTTGAATCTTGTTAACATGAATCTTGAAGAAATAACCACAAGTTATTTCTATGTATGCTGAATGGGTTTTGTTGGACTCAAATATATATGAAGCTTAAAGTAAAACAAAAATCAGAAAAACAAAAGAAGTGCAAAAATAAAAAACTTAAATAGAGATATAAAGATTGAAGTGAAAGTCACTCAGTTGTGTCTGACTCTTTGCGACCCCATGGACTGTATAATCCATGGAATTCTCCAGGCCACTATACTGGAGTGGGTAGCCTTTCCCTTCTCCAGGGATCTTCCCAACCCAGGAATCGAACCGGGATCTCCTGTATTGCAGGTGTATTCTTTACCAATTGAGCTATGAGGGAAGCCCATAGAGACTGAAAGACAATACATATTCAATTACAGAAATCACTAAGTTCGCAGAAGAAAGTGATCATTCTGATACCCTAAATCTAAGCCTCTGGGAGCTATCAATACAGTGTCCTGATTACATATGGGGATTTTTAAGAATACAAATTTGCAATGTTGCCCATCAGAACAAATAATACAAAGAGATATTCTACAAAAATGCACTTATATCTATTAGAGATGAGTTGATTTTTCTATTGTTGATTATTATATTTTGATATACCCCTACCCCCAGAACCCTGGTTGCTCAGAGGATAAAGCGTCTGCCTGCAACGCAGGAGACCTGAGTTCGATCCCTGGGTCAGGAAGATCCCCTGGAGAAGGAAATGGCAACCCATTCCAGTACTCTTGCCTGGAGAATCCCAGGGATGGAGAAGCCTGGTAGGCTATAGTCCATGGGTCGCAAAGAGTCAGACACGAAGGAGCGACTTCACTTCACTTCACTTCACTTCACCCCCAGAACCAAGTTGAGAATGGTAGGATGGTCATGACAGTTTAAAGCTCAGTGGTTCAAAAACAGATTCATCATGAGCACTGGCAAAAAAATCTTCTGCGCAAGAAATGAAATAAAGACAACAAATTATTCAGAAACTTCTCATGATATGGAAATCCCTGACACTAGAGACTGGCTAATATCTAAACATGGATGATCTAATTCTCTGCATCCTCAAAGTAGAGAATGGCACCCATGAAGACATGATCATAGTGAAGACCCTAAGTGACTGCACCTCTGAGAGCACACAAAAGGAAGTTTGCAGCGTTTGTTTTACAACATCGTCACCCTCTACACCTTCCTCTCCACTCAATGAAATCTGTGTCACCAGCCTGGATGCCAAGCACACATTCATGCTGCCCCTTCAATGCTGATGCCTACACTCCCTGGGAACAGAACAAGACACAAAGGCAAACTTTAACATGAACTGTCACTTCTCACTATTTGGTGGTGAGGGAAGCCCTCCCTTTTCTAGAAGGTCCTGACATAATGTGGATTTGCTTCTCAACCTACTATCCTCATTTCAGCTAATGACCATCCCCTCAAATCAGTTAAGCTAAAACCCGATGATCACCTAGGCAGTCTATCCTCTTGCCCTGAATTCTGCTAATTCTGTCTTCTTAAGAAATCTCAGATAAAACCACAGAACAGAGAACCTTCTGTCTGTGACCCCAATCAGCCATGTACTCTCTGAGGACAGGAATCCTAATCCGACTTCAATTGCTGATACATAGTAGGAACTCAATAAATCTTTGCTAAATGAGAGGGAGTGAGAAAGAGAAGAGTAACTTGTCGCTGGGATCTAAAAGATGATAAGACTGACTCCATCTGGGTGAAACAGTGCTGTTAAAACACAAAATGTCTCCAGTACAGTTCTTTCAAAAGTTAGAGTAATACCTGGAGATACCAAAGACAAACTGAAACGTGTATTCCGAGACTAGAAATGAAAAGGTTTAAAAATGTGGGCCTTTATTTCATAACAGTGGGTTTTGCCCCACCCCTTTCAAAATACACACACACACACACACACAGCCTGCCAGAAGTAGAAGAGTGAAAATTCTTTACAAGGGCTTATTTTAGCCTCAGTAAATTGTAGCAGCCTCCCCCTCTATCTTGTTGGCCTGGTCATCAAATGTTTACTTGAGATAACAATCATGAATGATATAGTTACAAATGCCTGTGCCAGACCAAAAAGCCTAAGATTCAGAAATGGATATTCTCTTCTATTTCCAGATAAAACAGGAGAATTAAAAAAATGCTGGCCATTTTTCTGACCTCTTGCTCTGTTCAGAAATCAATCCATCAATTAATTATTTTAATGATTTTTTTCTTCCTTTGTAGAAAGGAGATTCTTCTGCTCTTTCAATCACCAGCCCTGGAGCACAAATCTACCATAGGCATATTCACAGAATATTCCTCAAAAGCTGCAAACTTGTTATACATTATAAAATACACAGTATGCAAATTTTTTTTAAAAAAGGATTATATTATCTGAGTTTCCACGCAACAGGGCTCGAGGAAAAAAATATCTGTGGATATTATTATTTCAATAAAAGACATAAAGGAATGAGTCCAATACTTTTTTAAATATATAATACAGGTATCTTAGAGTTCCCTTGGGCTTCCCAGATGGTAAAGAATCCACCTAACAATGCAGGAGACCCAGGAGACTCGGGATTCAATTCCTGGGTCAGGAAGATCTCCTGGAGAAGGAAATGGCAACCCATTCCAGTATTCTTGCCAGGATAATCCCATGGACAGAGAGGCTACAGTCCACGGGGTCACAAAGAGTCGAACACAACTGAGTGCCTGAGCACACAGACACGCAGAGTTTCCTTGTAACTGGAAGCATGGGTTAGAATTGGTTTAATTTCAGTTGAGTGCAACTCCAATTCTGTCCTTCAAATCATGGATGGATGGAAAACCTGGCATCACAGACATATGAAGTGGACAAACACGGTAACTCAATTTCAAAATTAGGAAATACTGGGTATGATTTAACCCAACCTGTTCATATGCAGAAATAAAGTCTCTGAAGCCCAGAGAAGTGACATAGCTTGACCAATGGGCCACAGTTACGTTCAAAGCCAGAATCAGAGCTAGACCCTTGAAGGCTGATTCAGTATACTCCTCTGCAAGAACTCAGATCTCAGGAGCCATCCCTGGCCAAAGCTTGTCCTCACAAGTGTGTCTCTGACCCGAGGGATATTACCTGACTATGCCTAGGCAGTCAAAATCTTTCTTCAGTAACACAAGAGGCTGCGATGGTCAGCTCTCCTCTGACCTTTATCCTAAAGTGTGCATGGCCGCATCTGGGTAGGAGAGGGGAGGATTGTAGTGACCTTCACAATATATAAAATATTAATAAATAACTCTGCAAACCTCAAATGTTACAGCATCTGGTTTAAAGATAGATGTCTATCTTCTGTGAATTAATTCTTTAAGGATTCAGGATCTACCTTGGTAGATTTCCATTTGTTTCCCACACTCTGGACCAAAGCCAGTACTGAGAAGGAGGCTATTAGTGGACTTTTCTTAGTGGCAAGCTGAAATATGTATATGCAAATTTCCCTTCCATCTCCAGTGGATAAACTGTCTACTGCAAACTTGCAGATTATGATTTTATTTACCTTAAGGGTAAACAATACATGTATTGATTGTTTCATTTCATGGGGGTAAGAACAATATTTTAGAAGTTTTAATTGAAATATCTAATTAAAACCTGTTTATCTTTGGACCTGACATAGGCTAGTTCAGTTTTGTTGACTTTGCTTTTCATTTCTCTTAAATCACACAGACTGTGGGTAAATATTCCAAACAGAAGCTGTTGTCTCAGCATAAGTAAAATGTATAACTCTTTGACTTCATCCTCATAACATCAGTAGTATTTTGTAGTTGAGACTATCAATTAAATTTGATATATTTGAATTGATGTTAATTAGAATTTTTAACCTGAATATAAAAATGCTCAGATCTTGCTGTTGCTGCTGCTAAGTCACTTCAGTCGTGTCCGACTCTGTGCAACCCCATTGACGGCAGCCCACCAGGCTCCCCCATCACTGGGATTCTCCAGGCAAGAATTCTGGAGTGGGTTGCCATTTCCTCCTCCAATGCATGAAAGTGAAAAGTGAAAGTGAAGTTGCTCAGTTGTGTCCGACTCATAGCAACCCCATGGACTGCAACCCACCAGGCTCCTCCGTCCATGGGATTTTCAATTCAAGAGTACTGGAGTGGGGTGCCATTGCCTTCTCCGGCTCAGACCTTAGGCTTCCTAAATATACTATCCTGTGATCTAGCAAGAAAATTCAAGGTTGAGATGTGATTCTTTACATAAATAATTCTTATCAAGAAATTGCTTCACTTATAACAATGGAGAGAGAAATGGATTTTGGTATGGTAATATTAAATTTTATCTTTAATATGTTTCTGTATATTTTTTGTTCTATTAATTAACAATAAATAAAAGAGTCACAAAATAGCTAATTACTTTGGGTTTTTAGGGAAGTTTTTTTCTCCATTTCTGATCTAAAACTAGTGTTAAAAGAAATATTTATTTCTGGTATCATACCTTGGGTGTTTGAGACAGTAACTAAAGAAGTAGTTTCAGTTTATTGAATAGACAGGAATATTTTACAAATTACCAGTTCAAGCTCAGCCTGTAACAGGCTCTGGAGCCACAATCTTGGGTCCCTCTTCTAATCTGTATGGCCTCTGGAAACTAGTTAATGGTGCCTTAGTTTTCTCACCTCTGAGATGAAGAGAGTACCTGCACCCCATAGGGCTGTTATGAAGATTGAGTGTGAAAACTGAGGGAAAGTGCTTAGAATGCTGCTTGGATCAGAGTAAACATAATCTTAGCCATCACTGGAGATTTGTTTTGAAAACCTCTTTTTGACATGTTTGGAAATGCACTCATCTCTGTGGTTCTTCCTGACCCCAGAGGAACCCTGTCAGGACACCTACCTGTGTTCCAAGTAGGAACATCGTTTAGAAGAATCACATTCACACTCTCCTTGATGAGAAAGTTCTTTGTTGCAAAATAGTCTGAAGTCAGGAGGTCCCCAAAGACTGGGTGCCAGTTCTGATGAACCATCTCTAGGTTCTGAAGTTAAGGGAACTGCTTCTTGTCACCATTCCCATTACCACGGGCGTCTTTACTTTCTCTTCCAAGGAAAACTTCCAGTGTCCAAGTTCAGTTGGCCTCTTTAATAACCTCATTTTAGAGTAGCCTAGGGATATATTCAGCTCTCTCCAAAGTTGCTGTAATTGTTCCAAGCCTCATGTGTTTAGAAATCACACAACCACTCTTGTGGAAAACAGTCAAGTTGGAGAGAGAGTGAAGTTGCACAAAACACACACACACGTGTGCATGCTCACATACAGAATGAAACCACAAGGGATGTCCCCTCCTGACCCCTCAGCTGCTCCCAATAATCTCGGATGACTGGTTCCCTGGCTCCTGGATCTCTGCAGCCCCACACAGCCACCCCCTTCTTGTCCATGTGGATGACTTGACCGTGACCTGACTTGTGTAACTCTTACCCTCTGCTGTCCCTCCTTCACTTCAGCTCAGGCCTCTCCCTTCCAGAAACTGGTCCAACCACAAGCCCTGACACTCTCCCAGCTTTGCTGGCAACCACCGCCTCCAGGGCTTCTCACTCATCCACTTTCTTCATTTTAAAGGTGGTGGTGGTTTAGTCACTAAGTCATGTCCGACTCTTGCGATCCCATGGACTGCAGCCTGCCAAGTTTCTCTGTGCATGGGATCCTCCAGGCAAGAATACTGGAGTGGGTTGCCATTTCCTTCTCCAGGGGATCTTCCCAACCCAGAAATTGAACCTGAGTCTTCTGCATTGCAGGAAGATTCTTTACCAACTGAGCTACTTCATTTCAATGAATGCACCCTATTCTGCTTCCTTATGACTTCAAGCCCCTCTATTGGGCAATCTTCCTCCAATTGGTCAGCTTCTTTCTGGCTTTGGTTCCTTCCCCAGTCTCTGAGAAAGCAATCCCATCCTGTAATTACTCTCCACCTCTCAAGGTGAAGGACAAGGTTGATCTTTGTCCTTGCTGGTGTTCCAGCAACTCTGGATATAAAGCCTCATCCTAGCCTAGCCTCACTATTTCACCCCTCTGCACTCACTCCTCAGCCCTAATGGGTAAAAACATACAGCCTCCTGGCCCTGTAGACTGGGGCACCCTTGGCCCAGCCTCAGGAGGGCAGTCAGCCATGTCCTGTGGTTCCTCTTGTCTCCTGGCTCAGCCTCCTCTCCCCAGAGCTCTCTGCAGCTGACCATCACTTATAATGCTCTCGACAGACTCCTCTCCCCACACAGTGCCTTCTCCACCTCAGCAGAGGACCACATGACCTACTACCAAGCAGGAGATGCAGGAGAGGCAGATTCAATCCCTGGGTTGGGAAGATCCCCTGGAGGAGGAAACGGCAAACCACTCCAGTATTCTTGCCTGGAGAATTCCATGGACAGGGGAGCCTGGAGGGCTACAGTGCATGGGGTCGCAAAGAGTTGGACATGACTGAGAGACTGAACACACATCCACCTACTGCCTGAGCAACAGATCTTTTGCAAGGAGGTCCCTCTGTTTACTCTCCCAGAGCAGCGCATGAGGCATCTACAGCCATGTCCACCCTCTCCTCCCCTGCCTGCCCATCTCAGGGTTGGAAGGACCCTTCCTATGCAAGCCAGACCCCTCTCCTGAGTGCTGAGTTCCATCTCTGCACCTCAAGGGCATCCAGCTGTCCCACGCCCCTGGATCTTCAATCTGCCTTCTGATTCCTTCTAAGTCTGTCTTCTCAACATTTGCTCAAACCTCACTCTGCCATGAAAATAAGCAAATAGCAACTTTTCTCAATTCTACACCTCCACCTCAAGATTCTACCCTCATTTGACTGTGCTCTTTTTCAAACATGATTTATAAACTTACATCCTGAGCCCCTTCTGCCTATCCCAGCCATTCTCTGCAATCCGTTTCTATCCAGCCAACCCCCACACTGCCAAATCCAGTGATGCATTTTGGCTTGATTTCACCTACTCTTGATAAAGCAGCTGGCACTGTCAGCTGCCTGCTCCTCCGCCCCCAAGTCCCTTCCTCACCTCAGCCGACCCCACTCTCGCCTTCTCTGGCCATGCTCATCTCTCTGCTTGCTCTGTGTCTGTCTTCTTCAAAATGCTGCTCATCTCTCCTGAATCACTTCCCTTGCAGACGCTGGTTTCAACTACCAGATATAAAGCCCCAGCTCAAATTTCCAACCCTAAGGATGATTACCCTTCCCCCATCTGCTCTCACATATATTTCTCTCCTGGCACTTTCCATGTTGTATCTTAATTGCTCATTTCCCTGACTGTCTCTCGCCAGCAGCTGGAGAGCAGAGAGGATGCTATAGTCCAAAAGCTCTTCTGCAAAGGGCCAGACTGTAAGTACTATAGGTTACATAGATATCACAGTCCCTCTTTGTTGAGGCTGCAACCACTCATTGATAACACATCAATGAATGGATAGGACCGGGTTCCAACAAAACATTTTTTATGGCCATGGAAATTTATATTTGACATAATTTCCATATGTGATGAAATAATATTCTTTTAATATTTATTCAACCATTTCAAAATGTAAAAATCATTCTTAGATCTTGGATGGTAAAAACAGGCAGCAGACTCTGAACTAATTGTATCTCTAGCCTGTGCTCCAGGCTTGGGACACAATAAATACCCAATTAATGTTGGCCCAATAGATGACTAATACTTGTTTGGTTAAACCGCCCCCAATATCATGCGTGCTTAGTGGCACAGTTGTGTCCGACTCTTTGCGACTTTGTGTCTGACTGCAGCCCTCCAGGCTCCTCTGTCCATGGGCTTCTCCAGGCAAGAATATTGGAGTGGGTTGCCATTCCCTTCTCCAGGGGATCCTCCTGACCCAGGGATCAAAACAGCGTCTCCTGCACTGTGGGCAGATTCTTTACCATCTGAGCCACCAATTGAGAGAGGTTGAAAGATTCACACTTTTTCCTAAGGAGGAAACAAAGTCACCAACAACAATATATTTGGTCTGCTGCTCAGCTAATCATGTCCATGTTTCGCCAAAAAAAACCTTGAACTGTACCCAGTCACAGGAGGGGAAGGTCTGGGGTTGGGTTTTCTCTGCCAGGAGGAGGGCTGAAGAGTGAATTCACTTTGAGAGACCGTTTCAGCACAGCCCTGAGGGTAAGGAGCAAAAGCAAGATCCCTTCTGCTTTCTTCCCTGGGGTTTTAAAGGCAGCAGTACCACTAATAACCAACTATGATAGTAATCTTTGGAAAAACTGGTAAACATCAGTATGATTAAGGCATAGATAAGCCTATAATTTGTACCTCCAGAGTAAAGAGATAATAACAGCTTACTTCTCACAGCATATAAAGGGTAAAGAGCTGTTCTTTCCCTAATGATGCTGAATTACAAGAGGCCACTCTGCCTCTCCTTCCAAGGGGTCTGGCTAGATTCTAAGTGAAGTTGGGGCATTTCCTGAGGGCATGAAGCACACCAAGATATTCTGAAATCAGGAAAAACTGTCTCTGGGGCAGTTCTTCTGGGCTTGTAAAGGAATTCTGCTCTAAGAAATAATTCTAAACGAACCAGGAGAGCATTCAAATCTGGTTAACAGCCCTGGCTGCAAGGGTAACAGACCAGCCAGCGTGACCAACCTCCCAGCCCAGTCTTCCCCTGGGGAGATGTTTGAAGAGAAACCCAGAGGAGCTCCAGGCTGGAGAAGAAGGGTTCTGTCTGTCCTAAGTCAGCAGCTGGGCCGAGATCTCCCAGGTAGCCAAACTGAGATGCTGGAGGGATGTTGGTCCCCAGTCAAATTATAGACCAGGAAACAGAAGAAGGAAATGGAGCCGAAGTGGCTGACTGGTCCTCTCCTGTCTTGAGGGAAAACTGTAATAGGAAGACTCAAAAAGGAAGCACTGGGCTAATTGACTTTTCTAGTTATTTTGCCAAACACTTTTTCAGTTGAGCTTCTTTCCTTTTCACATCTTATGATTCATGCAGATGCACCCACATCCGTGCTTCCTATGAAAATAGGCGTGACACAAAGGCAACCACAACCCCCACCATTCACTGCAACCCAGAGCACCAACCAGGGCACACAAGTAGCTTTCACATCCCCGTCCTCTCCCCAAGGCTCCATGTGGACCTACTGGCAGTCTAAGCTCTGTTTTCCTGGGTGATTCCAGTGACTCAGATCCCAGATTTGGTGGTGGTGGTGGTGGTGGTGACTGGGGTGGGACAGGGTGGACTGTCTGCCCCCGAAAAAATCTACTTCACATACATCTGAAATCTCATGATCAAAGTTGCTGGCAAGTTTGAATGAGTCGGGGGTGTGTCATTTGGGCAGAAGAGAAGAAGAGAAGTGGTCCCCATGTCCCACAGAGAAAGCCTCTTCAAGTGGAGATGCCCCACTTCAGGTCAAACGGGGCTCTGTGGTCCAGGCTCTCTGCTGGGAGGACTGGGCAAGAGGTGACCCTGGAGGACATCCACACCTGCTCTGTGCAGGACCTCACTGGCCCTAGGAGTGTGGTGAAATTGAGTGTTTGGCAAATTCTATATTTACCCATACATACTCTACAGCTTAAGAAAATGCTGTCTCTCAGCATGTACACACTGCTATATATAAAATAGATCAATAATAAGGACCTACTGTATAGCATGGGGAACTCAAATCAATACTCTGTAATGACCAAATGGGAAAAAAAGCTAAAGAAAGAGGGGACATATGTATCTGTATAACTGATTCACTTTGCTGTACACCTGAAACTAACACAACATTGTAAATCAACTGTACTCCAATACATTTTTTTTTAAAAAAAGAAGAAAATTCTGTCTCTCTATCACAACCCAGGGACTGCACATTTTACAAACCTCACCAACAGTTGCGCCTCTGTTTCATGATGATCCCATGTGACAAGGTAAGAACGGGGAAGGGGGTGCTCTTCAGTAAACCCATTTTTTTTCTGCTGTAAATTATTGTGGCATGTTTCAATTCCAATACTAATTTCCTCCAGTAAGTGTGTTTTTCACCTAAAATACTCTAATAAATATTGTCAACTTCTGAATCATGCTGGGAAGTGCCAGAAAGCATGGAAAATTTTAAATGGGATGGTTTCAATGTCACTTATATTTTGTTCAGAAATATAAATATGCATTAGGATTTTCTTCCCTTAGTTGATTCACTTTCTCAATTATGCTTCACTTACGTAATTAGGTTGTATGTGTTGAAATCCAGCCACAGGAAGGAAGATGACCTAGAAGCATCATTTTAGGGGAAAACAACCCTGCCATGAAATATACACTGGTCATCCTCCAGGGCAAGGATTCATTCCTTGTAACCAAGACTCAGAATATCCTGAAAGTTTCTGTCAAATTTCTTCATCTTTCCTCATATAATATAAAAAAAAATTTTTGAAAATTTGCATTTTACACTTCCCATCAATCAAATGTTAAATCCTGTGTTACTTTTAGCTGTTCTGCCTGAAGGAAAAAAAAAAAAAGAAGTGAAGCAATGTCAAAAGCAAGAGAATTTGTGCCTTTTAAAGAGAATTACTGTGCCTTTTATACAGTAAATACAGGTCAATCCAAGACCACAGGAATCTGTTGTATTTATTTGTTCTTCCAAAGTTCTAGAATGAAATGTGAATAAAAGTTATCAACTGGTAACTCTTAAATAGTTTTATTGCATTTGCCTGAGTAGCTTTAGCTAGATATATTGTCAACTATGAAAAACAGATTTTTCAAAAGGGCCATGATAGATACAAAAATTTATATAGATTAAAAAAAAATGGACTTGAAACTTAGGAAAACCTTATACTGGAGAGCATGAAATTTCTGCAGAAGAAGCACTATTCAGTATTGACTATAATTGATACAGAAAGAAGAAGGCACCTTGATCTGATCCTTATTCTAGTGTGTCTGGGGTTAGTTTTGAATACAATACTGAAATACTGGATCTGCTCTGGAGAGCTTGGAAAGCAAAATCCAGCAGGGGCGATCCGGATCACTGCTCCCAAGACCCCCACCTTCTCCAGCACATCCAGGAGCTCTGGGGTCACATTCTTCTACGCCTATTACACTGTTAACACTGAAAGGCTTTCACTGCTCAATCTCTTTTTCTCACGTAGTAAACACTCCCAGAAATTGCTTTAAGAAAAATTGCTTCCCTTTGTCACATGGCTCTGTGGCTAACGTCCCGATTCTGTTATTGCTGACTCTCCTGATTATTCTATTTCTCAAACTCAAGTACAAGCATGTAGAACAGAGGACGTACTCTCAAACACACACACACAGATGTAATGAGCAAGAACCAGAACTACCTCGCAGGATGCTTTTGAAATAATGAGATAAATTATAGGATGGAATTTACACTGTCCTGCTCTTGAAAGCTGCACATGGCAATCCTGATGTCCCTGAGAGACGCCAGACAGGACAAGCCGCATAGGAGCAAGGTCCGGCGTGGCCACTCCCACTTTCTTAGACAAACCTGTCCCACAAACCTAGATAGTCATGCACTCAGTTACTCAGTCGTGTCTGACTCTTTGTGACCCCATGGAGAGAAGAGCCTGGTGGGCTACAGTCCATGGGATTCTCCAGGCAAGAACTGGAGTGGGCTGCCATTTCCTTCTCCAGGGAGATGGTCATAGAATGGATTTTAAGAAAACTACTCTAATGGCGTTAAATACAATCCAAACTACTGATCACCATGTCAAAAAAAGGAAACGGTGAAAAAGATCTTGAAGATAGACATCAACATTGGAGAGGGGACATTTCTGCACAGGAAGTGAAATGAAAAAGGGCAGTGGGAGGGAAAGGGTCTTTTTTTTAAACTTTATATAATTTTGCAATTGTAAACATGAAAGGTGTTTTAGTCTGAATATGTATGTGTTTATATTATGTGGATGACTAACAAAACCTTTTAAAAGAACAACAGTGATCCAAATTTCTAAATTTTGTAGCCACAACCCTCATCACCCTTCCCTTATCATTCCAAGGAAGATACAGATCTTCCAGATGTGGTTTTGGCACTAAGCTTGCGTGTGCATGAGACTAGGTAGGTATAAGCACTGCTGCCTGTTTCGGGAATCCCACAGAACAGGGACCATGATGAGGCTTTTGTTCTAGTTTACAGCTTCTATGAGAGGCTGAACTCACCTCCTCAGGGTCACCAGACACTGAGGGGACCTGGTAAGGGCCCTCACTTTCCAGATGCAAGTTCATCAGAGGATTCCCCATCCTATGGTCACATCTCAATCCCTCATTTCTTCAAGTCACTCAGAAACATATTCCTTTTGTGGTCCAAGCATCCTTAGAGGGACACGGCCGATATAAGCAGGAATCTTGTTTTTTCCATGTGCCATGTATGGAGCTGAGAACCAGGTCCTGTACCCAGAGCCTTCTGCCAGGCACTTGCTTTTAATTTCTGAATTGGCTCATCTTTCTGTGTCCACTGTGCAAAACTTCTTAGGAGGGAGCCACTGTGAGCCTGCTGTGACTATTACTTCTCCCTAAATTGCTGCCCCTGGGCTACAGCATCTCAGTGATTTAGATCCTTTATATTAGTTTTCCTAGTACACAGTCATAGTCTGAATGCCATCTACTTAAGTATTTGAAAGAGCTCCCCAAATATAATCTAAAGTTACATCTCTCTGTACTCCCATTTCCTTAAGACAGCCTCCCTCTGACAGCTCTCTGTCTAGCTCTGGACCACCACCCTCTCACTGTTAATACCCTTCTCCCAATCCTCTTGCACTCATTTTCACTTTACTCATCTCATGAAACAGAATTACTTCATCATTTAGGAACTATAACCTGTTATAAAGGTGGAACTTGTCGACCAAACCCTTACACATTTACCATCCCATCATCTAGAAATCTGTCCAATATGGTAGCCATGAGCCACAGGTGGTGATTTTCGTGAAGGTTCAGTAAAATTAAATATAAGATTGAGTTTCTCATTCACACTAAGTACATTTCAAGTGCTCAACAGACAAATGGAGCTAGTGTCTACGGTACTGGGCAACACAGATACACAACATTTTACTCATTGCAGCAAGTTCTGGAGAACTTTGGACAGCCCTGATCTAAGTATTTAAACTATCATGGTACCCAGACCCTTGGGAGAATTCAAAACTGTAACAGCAAGAAGAAATTGAATCTTGGGAAAGCAGATGTATTACTTGATAATAAATGAAAGTAACAAATTAACTTTGGGAATAAGTAAATTTCCCCAAGTTATCTTCCTAAACATTATGTGGGCTTCCTGGATGGCGCCAATGCAGGAGACGCCAGAGATGTGGGTTCCATCCCTTGGTCTGGAAGATCCTCTGGAGGAGGAAATGCCAACCCATTCCAGTATTTTGCCTAGAGAATGCCATGGACAGAGGGGCCTGGAGGGCTATAGTTCATGGGGTCACAAAGGTCACAAAGAGTCAGACATGACTGAGTGACTGACTGAGTACAACACATTACTTACCCTGACTGGACTATAACATTGTTTTGATTCTGGAATAATCTTCTATGAATTCACAGAAATATTTTTTAAGAAGAACATTTATGAAGCTGTCAATCTGCTCCTTTTCCGTTTAGGTATAAATAAGTTTGAAAAGATTAGATGAACAGGAATATGGGAATATTTCCAGCCGCCTTAAAGCCTTCCAAATGGGGAGCCAATCTTACAGCCTCCGGTGGTGACAAGGGGGCCATCTCCCCATGTGCCAAGCATCTCTTCATCCATCAGCCTGCTCAGCTATCACTTCCCCATGAAATCTGCCTCAAACAGTTCCCTTCCCACATAAAACAACCAGTGTCAATCTCCTCCCGCTTTGTTCAACTACCATCTCCTGTGCTTAAGTCCATCCCTGCACATCCTGCTGAATTCTAGTTACTTACGTCTGTCCTCCCTGTGTGGCTGGGAGCTCCTAGAGGGCAGGAAAGTGACCGGCTCTCATTTGCATTCCCAGCACTTGGCACTGTGTCTGACACCTAGAAAGCTGATTGGACTGAACAAGCTGGACACAAAGATGTACGCTTTTCACTCTGACTCTGGTCTTGCAGTCACGGGTATTTGAGGTATAATCAATGTAAGCTACTTTGTTACTGTCTACATTTAGTTAGCTGACATTTTAATTAATTTGAAATGTTAGCAGGAATAATTACCTGCCATGATCCAGCTGGCTGTTGGTAGCCTACATGTATTTGCTTTCTAAATCTAATAGGTTTCCAATTTCTTGGGGGAAAAATAAGCTTTTCTCTGGGTCCAAAATGGAGAAGGAAATGGCAACCCATTCCAGTATTTTGGCCTGGAAAATTCCATGGACAGAGGGGCCTGACGGGCTACAGTCCATAGGGTGGCAAAGAGTTAGACACGACTGAGCGACTCTCAGTTCACTTCTGGGTCCAAAAAGGCTAACTAATGACATTGCAAAGTGAAATAAATACTGTTGTTCAATCTGAATTCTTTAATATTTTTTAAAATATACAAATAAATCATTGAGTGATGGGATTTTGATTAGATGAGCCAAAAGACAATGAAAAGCATTGTCAATATTTAAAACCTAGATAAAAACTCACTCTCCAGAGCTTCTCCAGGAAAATCTCCACTGGTTTTTTTTCCTAAGAAACTTAACTTTATAAAATGGGCAAACACCCACATTTCAAAAGGGAGGCCCAAATACATCTTACGTTGTCAAAAAGATCATTAGTTCCTATGTATGTGCTCTTAAAACCAGAATCCTAATAATCTTGATTAAAAGACTGGCATCAGCAATCAAAAGTTAAGATATAATAACTCAGTATTAAATGCAAGCTATGAAATTCAAAAAGATGATTTCCTAAGCAAGAAAGGCCTGGCCCTTTCAGTGCTGTAATAAAGTCAACTGTTTCCCTTCAGGTCAGATTGGGAGCCCAATGGTTCTTTCATTTTTCATCTCTCCTTTAAATATCAATGGAATACCACATTTTATAACTTTTATATTGAAAGATAGAAAACACTATTTCTGAATTTGTTGAGGGATTGGTAGAACAATTCTGTAATCCATCTCAATTTAGAGTCATACCCCAGAGACTTATTTGAATAGAGTTGGAATTTCCAAATGCCTACATATGTATTATCACATTTAATACAAATTGTTCATATAGATGATTAGCCCAATTATTCAGGCCACATCTGCTCAGTTTACATATTTTTCATGACATCTCCCTCCATTCATTTTTCCTTCTTGACTTGAAATTTTATACTTTTCTTTCTTACTAGTCTTGTGTTAGTAACAATGGCGAAAAAAAGAAAAAGAGGTGAAATTCCAGCTGATCATAGTTTTTAAACATACGAAGTTGTCTTAGAAAATCTGACTGAGAATATTGAAATTGCTGCTAATTGAAAGGCTTTTGTGAGTAGAGGCAATCTAAGTGATTTCAAGTCTTCCAGTGTTTGTGTCTTATTCAAACACACTTAATCTACAACTCCCAGTTACTAACATAATTATTTTATAATAGTCTTTTCCTTTATTTAAGTCTGTGTGCTATGGAGGCTTATTCCCATTTTTATAGGTGAGGAAAAAAAAAAAGAAATAGAGAGAGACAAGGTTGACCTGTCCAAGCAGAGGCCAGGGTTAGAAACCAAGGCACCCGATGGGAGGTTGAGTCCATTCCCTGAAGTCAGTGGCTCTCACATTATCTGCCTGTCGGTGAGCTTGTGAACACAGATGGTGGCTGGAGAGGGGGTACCCTGAAGTGTTGGATTTGGCAGGTCTGGGGCGGGTCTTGAGAACGTGCATTTCTTTATAAGGCGCTGCAGATGCTGCTGCGGCCAAGGGTGGTCCTTGGACCACACTTTCCTCCCTGGGCTTGTTTTACATCCTGTAAGTTGTCAGTCACATCTGAGCAGGGGCTTTCCTGGGTAAGGTACGGTTGCTCTCCATGCCTGTCCCCCGGTGCCAACTGGTCACCATCGCAATGCCTGTGGCATCTCATACACATCAAGTAGTTGCTGCCTGAATCGGCTTCTGTTTTCCATGGTACAAGGGAAATGAGATTGGGCCAGTGAAACATGTAAAGAACCCTTTCTGTAGCATCTATTTTGGCTAAAGCATCCCATCCTTTTCCTCTTCTGAACCACTAAATGTAATAAGTGAAACTAAGCGGCACAGAATGGCAAGGAAAACTGTCCCCAAGTCCTTACCCTTCCAAGGAGCCCTTTATGTCCTGGGCAGGGAGTCTGAGGTTGCCAGGCCACGACGTAAGACCTCCAGGTATCCGTGTTCTCCCCGGACACACGCTATGGCCGTTGACATTAGTAATACCTTCCCAGCTTCGTGAGGGGGATTTAGTTGCTGTTCATCCTTAGAAATTAAATGACTATCCTTCCATCGCCCATCCCCAAATAATTTCTTCAACTCCTCCTTCTTTATGGTGCAAAATAAACCACTTTAAAGGGGCATTATCCTGTTCATTTTTTTTTTTTTTCAGATTACTTGGGAACAGAGATGCTATGCTTTTTGAGAAAAGTGGTGGATTGTGGTGCCCCAGGCAGTTAATGAGCTAGAGAACCAAGATCCCGTGAACCACCACATTCTAGGTTAGATCCGACTGATGGAAACAAAAGAGCTGGAAGAAACGGATTACTGACAGTTTGTTAGCGTTGAACGTCATGGTCTTACCTATGCACACTAGATCCATAAAACCATACATTCCATAGCAGATCTGAAAAAGGATGTCCTTCCTCTGCCACACTGCATAGGGGCTGAAGGCTGACCAGAGGAGCCAGGTCACACTCGCTATTAAGAACAGGGATCCTAGAATTACAGCGATCATCTGAACTTTCTCAACCAGTGTTATAGAAATGCTTTGCCACTAAAAGAAAAACAGAGGCATGTAAGAAAAAGTGCTGTGGATAATTTAAAAAGAAAAAAAAAACATTTTTAGCCCCATGTTTCTCTTCATGTTAGACCCTTTTCAATTTGATTGGTCCCCAAATGAATTTTTTTTTTCCCATTTCATTCAGTGTATAAAAAATAGACCAGTAGATAAAGATTAATGAATTGCCTCAACTTCATTATTTCCAGTAATTCACCACTCTGCAAATTTAATCTAGTTTTGTTCCAGATAACCATACTGAGTGCGAATGGCTGAGGAATATTTAGTACTGAGGAATCACATTGTCATCTTTCACACATGCATGAAATTAAATGCACTCTGAAGACACATGGTGAGGACTCCTCTGCCTGGAAACTTATTTTGCTATTAATACATCTGGCTACTGCAAAAAAGGGAAGTCTCTCCTTTTGTGAAAAAATGTAAAAAGTAAATAAAGAAGCTATATAAGAACATCTGTGAAAAAGTCATTTAACACACTGAAATAATTATAAGGAAACTATAAAACTGTATGTTATCTGTTATTGCTACATTTCATATGCTCAGATATTATTGGCTATTTATTATCTAATGAGCAATCCATGAAGCCATTCTTGTCAAGATTTAGAATTTGTACTTGAAGGAGTATCTTTGAAACTCACAAACTGTATAAGGAACCACCATTCAATGGAGACAATAATTTGGTGTCCAAAGCATCAACATTTGAGAGGATTTATTGTACAAATGATGAAAAATCTTTCAAGGGTGCTAACAACTTGAGAGAATTAATTAATCATGTTCTCACTTTTGCATCACTGAGACAGAAACACAACTAGAATCGCTATTATGGTCTGCCAGTAAGTCAAGCAATGAAACTCAAAACAACCCGCTCAGTCTCCTTGTGTGTGAGAGTTGTAGCTCTTACAACATAGGGCTTGTCAGAAGAATTGCTAAACAGTTTAAATAACCTTTAAAAAACAAATGAGCTTCAACAGTCAGAATCCATTGGGTGAATCTGACAACCTCCTTAAACTCTTTACTTACCTGGAGTGTGAATATGTGAATCCCCGGAAAGAAGTCTATCACTACTCATAACTTCCCTCTCTTCCTCATCGCCTCGGTCTCTCACCACAAATAAGTTGCATATAATGATTTTAAGCATGATTTGAACCTTGCGTATTCTTAAGACACATAAGGCTACATTTGTTAAAGATTAAATATCAAAATGAATTCAAAATACTTCATTCTCTCAAGTCACTTACTGGCTTATCTTAAAAAAAAACAAAACAAAAACCAGAACCAAATGACAAAGTTTGTGGATTCTATAATGAAGACATTTTTAATCTTTTTAATATGAAGATTAATTTATTGAAAAGTGGTCCTTATTTTTATAAATTTGCATGAATAATAACTGAACTAGTCAATATCATCACATTATTATATCATTACAAATAAATCAGTATTATATTTTGAGCATGTACCTGAAGCTTTATTTTTTTTCACTATCTTCCTGACATAACATTAAGCATATTAACTTCAAATGACTAGGCATCTGAATTTTAAATCATTTAAAATTTGATGTTGCCAGCCAAGTGTGAAGTGTCAGTGTCTGTGGTCTTGTTTAGTTTTTATGCCCATTAAAGTCTGCATTAAATACAACAGCATGGTAAGCAACATAGAAAACTGCTTCCAACTAATCTCCAACTTAGATGGATGCTAACAGGTCTGTATACACTATGTTAGTCTTTATCAATTTATTAATCACATCACACAGATGGAAACAAAGCATCATTTTAAACCCATGAGGCATAGATGTCCAATTTGTGTGTGTATGTATGTGTGTTTGATTTTCACAGGATGGGCTACAAGTTTCAAAATATATACGCCTGCATCACAGGAGTCAGAAAGTCAAAAGTGTGTGAAGAGGGTTCACCAGGAATGCACTTTATATACTGATATCTATTTTCCTTTTGCCAGATTCATTATGTAATTTCACTGGCGTTAAATTTGAACAGCTCAATATTGTATAATTAATTATATTTCACTCCAGTTAAGCTTATTAATTAATTAGTTGATCCAGGCTGCCTGCATGACAATTGAGTAACAGCATGGTGGCCACAGACACCCTCGTAGGCACTTGGATTTGGGAGAACTGGTGGGGATGGTCTTATGGTGCTGTGGTGTGTCCTGGGACAAGGAAGCTGGTGACTCTGGGTCTCAGAGTCAGCTGACTGCCAGGACAGGGAGGCCACGCTCAGGCGGCAGGCTTCCCAAACATGAGGCTCAGCCTTTCCTTGACGAGAAAGGTGAATGAACAACAAGACAGACTTACTAGAAATAAGAAGCATATGGTATCACTTATATTTGGAATCTTAAGAAAAAAAATCCTGATACAAAGGAATTTATATACAAAATAGAAATAGGCCCACAATCATAGAAAACAAATTTATGGTTACCAAAGGGGAAGGGTGGGGGAGGGAAGGGATAAATTAGGAGGTTGGGATTAAAATATACACACTGTTATACTTAAAATAGATAACCAGCAAGGGCCTACTGTATAACACAGAGAAGTGTACTCAATATTTTGCAATGAACTATAAGCAAAGAGAGTCTGAAAAGACAGATATATGCATATGTATAACCGAAACACTTTACTGTACAAATGAAACTAACACAGCATTGTAAGTCAACCCAACAAGAAAAAAAGGAAATATTGATGCTTCACACTTGTTTGGTGTTACCAAATTTAAAATGGTTTAAAATTCAAATGCCTGGCTGTTTGCAATCAATGCATTTAAAATTATATCAGGAAGCTAGGATAAAAAAGAACAACTCTTGATTACAATACACCTGGAGGCTCAATTATTTACTATCATAGAAATGATTTTTTTTGTGGTGGATATAAGAAGTAATTTGAGATTTTTGAAATTTATTTTTAAAGAAGGACAAACTGTTCAAAATCTGTAATGAACTCCCTGCAATTTTGGTTTTCTGTTACTTCGCTAATAGTGCAAATGTGCGTGCAAGTGTGTCTGAAAGTGCATGTATATTCTTCACATGCTGATGAACCTTAAAATTAGTACTATTTCACTGAATAGCTAATGAGGACAAACCGTTACTGAATAAAATTTATGAAACCAATTATGAACTTAGAGATTGCCCTTTGAACACTGACACCATCTTGATAATTTCTTCACCCACTGTATACCGCTCTCTTATTTTTACCACTATGTACAAAAAGTGGGATTTTTCACATTCTTCCCCTAGGAAAAATACTACTTCCCACCACAAGGAAACGCTCTTGGACAATAAAAACAGTAGACGAGTGTCTTGGGGCTTCTCTCTCTACCACAATAATACTGAAGGCCTGGACTGCAGTTTGTAAGGTACTTCTGAATCTTGAACAAAATTTGTCAACTGCTGAGCACACTTTTTTCTCCTCTGAAACTTCATACATAAGTATGTATATATATATATTTTTTTTTTTTTTTTCACTTAAATGTCTTCCCAAGTTTGGAAAGGAAAGTAACAATAATCAGATTGGTTTAAAGCCAATAATTGCTGTTATTTTCTTTCAGTCTATAATATGTGAATATGTATGACTCTTTTATATTTCCGAAAAGCTGTTCACCTCTACGCAACTATTGAACCTATTGTTTCTAGAAAAAATGGGACCAATTGGACCCAATTGGACCAACTGGTTCCTCATTGGGAAGTTCATTCTAATTTAGTGTACAAGAAGAAGTAATGTAATATTCATGGCCTGTATTTATCCAGGACTAATATGTGCCAGGCATTTTTCTAAGAAGTTATACATATTAACTCATCTAATTTCCCTGGCTACCTTAGGAGGGAGGTACTATTACAATCCCCATTTTACAGATAAGGAAACAGGTAGAGAGAGGCTTAACAATTGCTCCAAATTAAAACACCTTGTAAGAACTGGAGTTGATATATAAACCCAGATAGTCTGGCCTCTAGGTCATGCTTTTAACCCTGTTACTATTCTGTGTAATAATTTCATTGAGCTCTGATAACAGTTAATTGCATGTATTCATGCTAAGTCGCTTCAGTCGTGTCCGACTCTGTGCGACCTCATGGACAGCAGCCCACCAGGCCCCTCTGTCCACGGGATTCTCTAGGCAGAAATGCTGGAGTGGGTTGCCATGTCTTTCTCCTACACCCCATCATTTCAGTGCCATGGCAGTTTTTTGATAAAAGCTTCAAGACTGTCTTTTCTGGTCTACTAAGACAGCTTTCTAGCTGCATAGCCAGCTGTGAGTCACTTGCTGATCCTCTATTTAAACACTCAAATCTATATTCCTAATGAAAGAAAACCTGCCCCCACTGGGCTGGACTCTAAGATACATTAAAGGAGGCTAAATATTTTTTTCAGCACATATTCCCAGTGCCTGGTACATAACTGTTGCAGGAAGGATGGAAGAAAGGGATGGAAGAATATTACAAGGAAGACAGGGAAGAAGGAAAGAAAGAGGGAAGAAGGAAAGAAGGAAGGTAGGGAAGGAGGGATGAAAGGAGGAAGAGACGGAGAGAGGAGAGAGAGGTATACTCCTCAATTCAGCTTCATCTGATTCTCTGTATTCTCTCAAAGGCTGTGTACCTTTTACTTCGGTCCCGTCTCTGCTTTTGAGCACACTGTCACTTGATGAAATCTCTCATCTATCCATAACTTGCTGTAATGCCAACTCCTCTTAAAAGGCAGCCCCCTCCTGCCCCTTCTCTTCTAAGCAGAATTCCTCCTTATGGACCCCACAAGCCACTCTGTATAGCTCTGATTAGCATGGATTTCTTTCACTGGACTCCCATGTTGTCTTGGAATCCTATCATCCACACATTGCATGACATGATAGCAGAAGCCGTGTCTCATCTCCCGTTGTGTTCACCAAAGAGCAGAACACACCTAGTCAATGCTTTAAATACACCATACCTGACTTTAGTTTCCATCACCTATCTGATTGCCAGATTAACATTCTCTCCACATCTATTCTATCACTGCCGACAGGATAAAGTTCAGCTCTGGCGAAGCCACCAGTGAGTAAAGAAGTGAGAATTTAAACTCAGATTTGTTTCCAAAGCCTGACTTCTTTCTTAAGTGTCTTCCTCTGCACAGTGTCTGCTTTTCACATCTTCTGTCTGTTTAAATTGACACATCCTTCATCTAAAAGCAAAACCAAAGAGGACATAGCTATATGTATCTAAAGGTAACTCTAGGGATGAAAAAGGTCAACAAATGCAAAAAGCAGCTCAGCAGAATACCAACTAAACCTGACCAATAGCTTTTCAAATGGGATCCTCACATACTTCTTCAGTATGAAAGTTGCAGTTTGTAAATAAATATTGCGCTTTCCTTGTAGCTCAGATGGCAAAGAATCCACCTGCAGTATGAAACCCAAGTTCAACTCCTGGGTCAGAAAGATTCCCCTGGAGAAGGAAATGGCAACCCACACCAGTATTCTTGCCTGGTGGGCTACACGACTGAGGGACTAAGCACATATACATACACATAAATGATTATTAACATAATGATGACATGCTAGTGGAATTATATTTCTTTAATTTTTAACAAAGTTTGGAAAGAATTAAATAAACTCATACTGGAAACTTTTTAATATTCTCTTTATATATGACTGTTCAGAGATGTACCAAGTAAGGTCCATCAGTACCAGAAAGACACAGACAAGTGTGTGTGGCCCCAAATGGGGTATGATGTTGTGTGAGGGTCCATATTGGTTTGGCATCCCCTTCATGGGAAACTTGATAAGTACCCCAATAATTTCTATAAACTGCTCTGAAACCATGGCACTAACTGTTGCCATTACCAATGAAATCATACTGCAGCCATGAAATTAAAAGACGCTTGCTCCTTGGAAGAAAAGCTATGACCAACCTAGAAAGCATATTAAAGAGGAGGGACATTGTTTTGCTGACAAAGGTCCTTATTAGTCAAAACTATGGTTTTTCCAGTAGTCATGTACAGATGTGAGAGTTGGACCATAAAGAAAGTTCAGTGTCAAAGAATTGATGCTTTTGAACTGTGGTGTTGGAGAAGACTCTTGAGAGTCCCTTGGACTACGAGGATATCAAACTAGTTAATCTTAAAGGAAATCAATTCCAAATATTCATTGGAAGGACTGATGCTGAAGCTCCAATACTTTGGCTACCTGATGCGAAGAGCTGACTCATTGGAAAAGACCCTGATGCTGGGAAAGACTGAAGGCAGAAAGAGAAGGGGTTGACAGAGGATGAGATGGTTGGATGGCATCACTTACTCGATGGACATGAGTTTGAACAAGCTCTGGGATATGGTGAAAGTCAGGGGAGCCTGGCATGCTGCAGTCCATGGGGTCACAAAGAGTCGGACACGACTGAGCAGCTGAACAACAATACAATCACAGGTGTATTACTGTCTTCAGACAAAAAAGGATGGAAGAAAAAGCCAGGAATTTTCTTTAAAGAAATGATGGGAGCTCAAGCCATGACGAGATCGAGTCCCCTCCTTGTAAAAATCACTTCTAGCCAGTAAGATGAGAACCAGAGAAAGGTGTGCACTCCATCATGCCTCCAGGAAGCTGTTTAGAAAGATGTGTTCCTGTCATTCTGTTGTCTGAAAGAGTTAATACAGCCTCTCAATTTAGAACCAATTTCCTCCCTGAAAATAGGAGGAGGGAATGAGGCTAAACTCAGAGAAAGAAGATTGTTTCAGTGTGCATTAAATCATTCAGTCTGAAGCACTGCTTCAGCTTTGTTTTTACAAGGCAGGTCAGATATGAATCACAGCTAATAGATTTGCAGAACAGTGATTTATAACATGCAGTGTGACAGGTGGTATTACTTACCAGTGTCACAGGAGAAAACACCTGTTCTTAAGAAGGGTCCTCTACAGAAAAATGAAAACCCATTTTCAATCATCTTTGGATGGTGTTTAAATTGAACCACTAAAGTTGGAATTTGAAACGCTGGCAGAAAACATCTCAATGTGTAATCAATTTGATGGGTGGATAAAACATTCAGTTAATTATATGCCTATTCTTTGAAGGCTCTCATTTATAGGTTGCATATTAAAAATGATTTCATGGCTTAATATGAGTTTTCTCTGTGAGAAAAGCATTTTCATAAATTTGTCAGACCTGAGATAAAAGTCATGCAAGAGAAATTTGCTTTGTGTGAGAAAGGTGAAATCTAAACGACCTAGGAAAAATAATTAGGGGAACACAAAACTGCTTCTTTTAAATGTTAATAAAATCAATAAAACCAAGAAATGAAAGAGGAGATGTGATGACTGATGTTGCAGAGGAAAAGAACACTAGGAGAACACTGTAGACAACTTTATGCCAATGGATTCAATTACAAATATGAAATAGACAAATTCTGTGAAAAAAATAAACTTACCAAAACTGACTCAAGATGAAATAGAATGTATAGAAATAGAATAATGCTATATAAAATACATTGAAGCTTTAATCCAAAGCCTTTCACAAACAAATGAACAAACATCTCCAGGACCAGATAGTTTGACTGGAGAATTTTATCAAACATTTAGAAAATAAAATGTCAATTTTACACATATTCTTTTAGAAAATAAAGGAAGACAGAATATTTCCCAACTCATTTTATGAGGTCAGCATCAACCAGGTACCAAAACCTGACAAAAACATTACAAGAAAAAAAAAAAAAAAAACTTTCAGACCATACTCCTTATGAGCATAGATGAAAAAAAAAAAATCCTCTATAAAATATTAGCAAATCAAATCCATCAATATATAAATATAATAATGCAGCACGAGTGACATTCACTACTTCTGGTCTTTGTACCCTTTTCTTTAATAATTAAAGCAGGTGTAAAATGTATGTTTTGTTGTTGTTCAGTTGCTAGGTTCTACCAGACACATTAAGACCTCATGGACTAGTCTGCCATGCTCCTCTGTCCATGGCTTTTTTCCAGGCATGAAATATTAGAGTGGTTGCCGTTTCCTTTTCCAGGGGGTCTTCTGGGATCAGGGATTGAACCCAAGTCCCCTGAACTGGAGGTGGATTCTTTACCACTGAGCCACCAGGGAAGCCCAGCACAAAGTGTGTTTGATGGACCACAAACAAGATGTTTTAGCATTCCCTGTACCTCAAAATGTGCACACTTCCTGGGATGAGTGTCCAGAACTATGTGTCTGGATTATGAAGTATTATGAAGTAGGAGAGAAATATTCTTCTCCCAGGAAGGAAACCTCTGAGAGAAGGCGGACCCTAAGAAGATTTCCCTCCAGTGTTGAGAGTCATCCCAGGTTTCCTCATGACAACTGGGGTCACATGGAATTTACACATGAATAGGCAAAGCTATGGTTTTTCCAGTAGTCATGTATGGATGTGAGAGTTGGACTATGAAGAAAGCTGAGTGCCAAAGAATTGATGCTTTTGAACTGTGGTGTTGGGGAAGACTCTTGAGAGTCCCTTGGACTACAAGGAGATCCAACCAGTCAATCCTAAAGGAAATCAGTCCCGAATATTCATTGGAAGGACTGACGCTGAAGCTGAAACTCCAATACTTTGGCCACCAGATGTGAAGAACTGACTCATTTGAAAAGACCCTGATGCTGGGAAAGATTGAAGGCAGTAGGAGAAGGGGACGACAGAGGATGAGATGGTTGGATGGCATCACTGTCGCAATGGACATAAGTTTGGGTGAACTCCAGGAGTTGGTGATGGACAGGGGGGCCTGGCATGCTGCAGTCCATGGGTTCGCAAAGAGTCGGACACGACTCAACAACTGAACTGAACTGAACTGAGGCAAGCCTGCCCTTTGACTTTAACTCCAGGAGAATAGTCTTGGATGAATCAGGGAAAAAAATGTTAAACTGGCCTGAGGCCATGTGGAACAGCAAAGGGATCAAAAATTCAGGGCTGGGCCAGAGTGATCAGATAAGCCTAGCAAGTTTGAAAATTCAACTCCAGGTTGAGAGGAACAAAGAGAAAGCTTCATCACTAAGTAAGAAGCAGGACTAGCAGAGCCCATGGACATGGAGTAGGGAGGGAAGCTGAACAGGAGACGTGTCTGTGAATGGCCAGAGACATGGACACTAACTCCATATGTCAGATGAGCCTTTCCAAAATATCTGTCCAGAAAAACCCTTCTAACCAAAGCTGTCCTCTATTCAGATCCCAAGTCTTTGTAAATGGAGGCTGAACCTATCTAGCTGTCTCCAGAGTCACAGGAAGATGGCAGATCAAAGGAGCAGAAAGTGTGAAGTTTTTTCATAAGAGATGAGTATCGTTAGATGTAAGGTTTTGCCTCACTGAGAAAAATCTCTCAAATGACTTGGTATTAACAGGAGCAACAGTTTTTTGAAGTAATTCGTGCTAGGTCACTTCAGTCGTGTCTGACTCTTTGCGACCCTATGGACTGTAGTAGCCCTCCAGGCTCCTCTGTCCATGGGATTCTCCAGGCAAGAATACTGGAGTGGGCTGCCATGCCCTCCTCCAGGGGATCTTCCTGACCCAGGGATTGAACCCACATCACTTAATATTTCCTGCACTGGCAGGCAGGTTCTTTACCACTAGGGCCACAAGCTAGTATTTTTTTTTTAGCAACTGTAGGGTATGGAGTCTACATGAAGATACCAAAGATTCTGTATCTCACTTAAGAAAATGCATATTTACTCCTGTATTTTATTTGTCTAATTCTTTCTGAACCATCCGTATCTCATCCCTCAAGGTAATCTCTTGTTCAACTGTTTTGATTGTTGTAGATGTCCATACTTGTCAAAGGCATGTTGATCCAGATTTAACGTTCCAAGTGTTCAAATAAAAATACACTTCAGCTCTTCAGTGTTCAAGACCTTATACTGCGCTTTCCCTCTCTGTGTTAATTCTTTCTTGCAACAAAAGCAAGTGCTATCCATTATTTCAAATCAGGGAAATTTGCCTCAAGTGTCAACTGTCTAATATAGTTAATCTCAATAACTAGATTTTATCCCATATGAATTAAAAGTGTATGCCTGCATATAAAGCACTTTTGTTTCAATACTCTTCTCAATATTTGGTACTAATGATGTTTGAACGGGCTTCTCAGGTGGTGCAGCAGTAAGAACCCACCTGCCAATGCAGGAGACCCAAGAGATGCAAATTTGATACCTGGATTGGGAAGATCCCCTGGAATAGGCAATGGCAACCCACTCCAGTATCCTTGCCTGGAAAATCCCATGGACAGAGGAACCAGCTTGGTTGCAGGTTGCAGTCCATGAAGGTCATGACTGAGCGACTGAGCATGCATGTATTAGCACAATGTTTGAACATACACTCCCCAGGGCATCTCTAAGTAATTAGTAGGTGGTCACAATCGTATTTACTTGTTCTCTCCACGAATTGAAAGCTACCTTTGTTAATGGAACTTACTAAAACTCTCAATGGGCTGTTACTTTTTTCAGCCTTGCTTTTGGAACAGGATTTGCATGGAAAGCAACTACCTTCTCTTTTGAAATACTCAGTTCATGCAGACTGATGAAAGTAACGTTCACATCCTGAGGTACAGGGAAGTCATTCGGCTTATACTTGAGTTGACATGAATTTTATGCTAACTAAAACATCCTGTTTGTGGCCCATCACACACACGTTGCACACCTGCTTTAATTATTAAAGAAAAGGGTGCACTGAGGAGCAGAAGAGAATGTCCATGCTAAAAATAAAGATTGAGTGCTTCCCTTCCTGAGGTGCCAATGGTGGTCCTCCTTTGATGATAAGACTGTCTTCCCAGGTGCCAGAGCCATACTGACTGGCTGTGGACATCCTGATCTGTTTTTCTTGAAACCTTCCAGGAATGTATCCCTGACTTGTTTCATGCTCTTTGTTCTGACAAGCAGGAAAACCGTGCTTCTCTGGAGCAGTTCCTTGGAGTTAGTGAGAGGGTCTCTCCTGAGATACAGTCCTCAATTTATCTCAGATAAAGCTCTTTTCTATTCTTACCATAGATGGTTTATTGGTTATTTTCATTGAGAAGACTGAACACCGTATACTCTCCTGGGGGTCAGAACAGTACCCCTGATCGTTAAGGACCAGAGCATGAATCAAAACCAGCTCTTCTGTGTAACTGATGCAGTCTTTACACAGTGGCTTTCCTTGGCTATAGCGGGACTGGTTCAAAAAGAGAACTGGAATTGGCTGTTCTACCATGTGAGTTACTCTTCTCCTAAGGACCTCAGTGTTCTTCACTGTGAAATGACATCTGACATAGTCGTCTCAGAATAACATGTAGGGACATCTTCACACCGAGCACTCCTTCCTTAGTTGGGTTCTAGAGACCAAGGCAGCGGCTCACCCCAGGGGATTCCCCAGCAACCACATCTGTGCACACAGCACTCTCAAAGTGCAGAGCAGAGACGCGCTTCACAATCTGGAGGCACAAAAGCATAACGAAGAAGGTAATGTGCTCGGGGGTTTTGATGGATCAGTAGAGGTTCATTAGGCAGAAAAGAATGTGCCAGGCAGAAGACCAAGCACCTCTCTCTCTGTGGCTACAGGTTTTGCTTTCATTTCATTTTATAATTCTTTTACTTGTCTGTTATAATAGATTTGAGTTCAATTCTCACACTTAGTTTTGTAAGCCAACAGCAGTCAAATAGTGACTTCTTAGGCCATTAATGCAAACATTTGAGTATAATACCTGCCTTCCACCTCAAACAGCCCATAATCTACTTGAGGGATGAGACCAATGCATGAGAAACAGGGGAATCAAGCAATACAGCATGCAATTTAGCCATCAACTGTGCAGAAGAGACTGTGAGTTTCATAATGGGAATTAGGTGGGCAGACATCAACGCAAATTAAAGCAATCCAGAATGGCTCCCTGGCCTACCTGTGAGTGACAGGGGAAATCTGGAGATGTAAAAGTCTGACATAAGATCTTTCAGGAGGAACAACCTGAGCAAGGCTCCAAGGTGAAGGAAAGAACAAGGGATGCTTCTGGGGTGCCCGATTTAAAGGCAGGCTGTATTCGCAGGACCCCAGAAGAATCGTTTGAGAAGTGATGTTGGTCTACAATCTGATAGACACAGAACATCCAGCAATATGACTTTCTCCCTATTAAGTCCCATCAATACATGATGATCGGTTTACACATCTGCTTCCCCGACTTCGCTGGGAGCTCTGTGCAGGCAGGGACAAAACCTTATCAATGTCTGTCTGAATCCTTGTCACTTGGCACTGTGCCTGGCACATCATCAGAACTCACACTGAGTCAGTGAAGGAGACTTAGTTCTGCTTTATCTCTTTATGCGAGTGATTTGTTTTGACAGCATGAAAGGATCCCAAAGTCACTGTAACTTTCTGGTCTAGTTCTCAACCAAGGATGATTTTTGCCCACCTTCTCCCCTGGGGACATTTGACAGAATTTGGAGACATTTTTGGTTATCATCACTGGAAATGGTGCCCCTGGCATTTATGAAGTAAAAGCCAGGGAAGCTGCTTACATCGTACAGTATACAAGTCAGCCCCACAAAATTATCAGTCCCAAAATGTTGATAGTGCCAAGGTCGAGAAACTAGTCTATCACACTTAAGACCAAAATAGACACTGTGTTTAGATCGTGGGTATTTTAGCTTTACTCCCTTCTGAACTTACAGTATGCTTACATTAAAAAAAAAAAAAAGAAAGAAAGAAAATGAGAGGGAAAAAGCCTGATTCTTTTCAAGATAATTCAATGTAGTTTCCTGAGAAACCTAAGAGCGGTGATGTCCAAAAGTGTCAGGGGTCATCCCATTAGCCAGCCAACTGCATTACATGGTGACTCAGCTGGAAAATGCGTGAGAAACGGTGTGGGGAGGACAATGTCAGACGGTGACTAATGTGCTAATTAAAAAAAAAAAAATTCTAATTCCTTGTGATTCTGCATGAAATAAGCTACAGGCATCTATTAACCCAGCATGCTAATTTTTGAAATGAATGACAGATGATTCAGTGAAGCATTGATAAAGGAAGGAAAAGCATGTTGCTAAAGGAAAGATTTCTTTATAACTCCAGATACAGAGGGAGAGATGGAAAGAAGGAAGGAAGGGTGGGAGTGATGGAAACAAGGAAGGGGGAGGCAGGAAAGGACAGAGGAAGGAAGGGAAGGAGGGACAGAGGGAGAGAGAGAGAGGGGAAGGATAGATGGGTGGATGGATGGGTGATAGGTAGACAAATGGATGATAAATGAATGGATAGATGGAAAGACAGACTGACTTACCCCCATCCAAGGCCACAGCCAAGATCACTAAAGCATCCATAATGCTGTATTATCATCCTGCACAGAGTCTCCATACACTGAAGAAACCCAAATTAGCCTTTTATGATTTTTGATTAGAAACTAGAAGAAAGTTACTCAACAACTTTAGGGTAATTCTAACATTCTGATACCAAACAGCTTCTGGATTAGGCACATCAGAGAGGGAACCTACCCTAGAAACTAAATAATCCTGTGGTCCTGGAGAGAGGAGAGCTCTTCAGATAAGAGAAAAACAAAGATAATCTGGTTTATAGAGAAATGATGGGTGCAGATGAAAACCATGTCTACTGAGCACAGAGATCAACCTGTTTCAGATCTGAACATGCACAACCAAGAACCCATCCTCGTAGAAACACATGTGGAAGGAGGCAGAAAGCTGCTCAGAGGCCCTTCATTTTAAGGAAGAGAAAAGAGAGGTCCCAGCAGAGAAGTAAACTGCTAGTCAACGCCACCAAGCTGGCTGCTGGGACATGAACGTGACCACTGATGTTGGTCCAGCCACTCTGCTGTGACGCCTCTGAACTTACCCTGACACCTCTCCTGTCTCAACTTGGGCCATCTTCTCACTCCTATGGGCTAATGTACTAGTCACTCTTAACTCTTCCTCGTCAAGCCCACGGATCCAGCCCATACCTCATGATAGTGGTAGAAACTCCCTGCCCCACGACCCACAGTGTCAGAGGCCACTCAGGGAGGATCCTCAACACTTGCCAGGGACCTGCCTTACAGGTCAGGTGTTCACTAAGCTGCTCCTCTACTTCTTAGGAAATCTCTGTCTATCCTGAGAAATGGTCCAAAATAATGCACGTTACAGAAGGGATGAATATTAAATTATTCACGTGACAGCTGACCTAGCTTTTAAGCCACTTCATTTATGAACAGAATTTATCTAAGAGGAGATGTGAAGGCAACTTTTCCAGAGCTTTCCCTTCCCCAAGAAATGCTTAGAGTGAAAAAAGTAAGTAGTTTAGAGAAAAGAGAAGGGCTTGAGGGAAGCACTATTGATTTTTTTTTTTTTTTTTTTGGAAATTAGATTACCATATTATTGCTTTTTAGAAGGCTGTATGTGTGCGTGCATCATGTCTGAGTCTTTGCAACCCATGGACTATAAACCACCAGGCTCCTCTGTCCATGGGATTTTCTAGGTAAGGGTACTGGAGCGGGTTGTCATTTCCTTCTCCAGGGGATCTTCCCGACCCAGGGATTGAAACTGCATCTCTTGCATCTCCTGCGTTGGCAGGAGGGTTCTTTACCTGCTGAGCCACCAGGGAAGTCCTTTTAGGAGGTTATATCCTTATTAAATAAAAATCTATTCTTCAAAAAACTTCTCTGACAAAAGTTGTATAGTTGGAAGCAGGAAGAATGAATGACTGAAACTAAGCATGCTTTGCAGACAGTGAAATAAGGCCTCCTATGCTCCCAAGTAATTAATAAATTATTAAATAGCTACAATATTAAATGTGCTCCTGCTAAAGAAATATAGCCTAAATCTCTGGCTAAGAGATGGGAGAGGAGGGCAGGTACAGAGCTGCAGTGATGGGCATGGAACTTGGAATGTCCTGTCTTAACATCTGTCAGGGAAGAGAAAGGGGGCCTGCTGGTGGCAGAACCATCCCCAGGTAGGACGAGCTCTGGAGAAAAGGTGGAGCAGAGAGGATCAGTTCCATTCATTTCCAGAAGGCTTATCGACCTGGGGCAGAGGAGGGGGTCTGCAAACTGAGAGATTCGAGCTGCAGTGGCCCGAGAGAGCAGGCAACGGAAAACAGTGCCAGTGTCTTTCCAGGTAGCTAAGGGGCATGAGAAAGGCATGCTCTGGTCTGAGTTGCTCCTGCAGCTACAGGAGCAGAGCTCTGTGCAGACAGCATTTGTGTAGTGTGTGCGGCGTCTGTGTGTGTGTTTCTGTGTGCGTGCATGCCTATGAAAAAGGAACATTGCCAGCCATTCCAGTAAACTACGAGTGCTGCCCACCAGCAAGCCACCAGGCCTGGCAGCGGTACCCAGCAGTGTGCCCTGAGGGGAATTCAGAATGAAGAAAAACAGGAAATGTTCTGTACTCTGGATACTGGCCCTGGATAGTTAAGATGCATATCTGTGAAATCATTTCAATGAGCTCAGACTCCTGCACTTTCCTATACATGGAAAAGCACTATAATCATTTTTTGTGTGATTAGCAGTAATCTTTTGGTGTTTGACTACGTGTTTCTTTTTTCCGCAAGAATTCCTATATATCCTGGCTCCTCCCTTACTTTTTTGGAACTGTTCCTCAGAGTTGAGTGGCTGGATCCCAGGCTATAATCCTCAGTAAGGAAGCCTGGTGTGCTGTAGTATGTGGGGTTGTAGAGTCAGACACAACTGAGTGACTGAACTGAACTGAAGGTTTCCAAATAAAAATTTACAACTTGTATGTTGTATTTTTTTTTTTCTTCAGTCAACACACACATGTATACATGAGTATGTGTGTTTATGACCACATACCTATGTCCCCTGCCTGGCATTGATGATAGTTAATATCACAAGCCTCAGCATGAAGTGTGAACTTCCAGATATTCAAGGTGGATTTAGAAAAGGCAGAGGAACCAGAGATCAAATTGCCAACATCCATTGGATCACAGAAAAAGCAAGAAGAGTTCTAGAAAAACATTTATTTCTGCATTATTGACTATGCCAAAGCCTTTGACTGTGTGGATCACAACAAACTGTGGAAAATTCTGAAAGACCTGGCAATACCAGACCATCTGACCTGCCTCCTGAGAAATCTGTATGCAGATCAAGAAGCAACAGTTAGAACTGGACATGGAACAACAGACTGGTTCCAAATTGGGAAAGGAGTATGTCAAGGCTGTATATTGTCACCCTGCTTATTTAACTATATGCAGAGTACATCATGAGAAATGCTGGACTGAATGAAGCACTAGCTGGAATCAAGATTGCTGGGAGAAATATCAATAACCTCAGATATGCAGATGACACCACCCTTATGGCAGAAAGTGAAGAAGAACTAAAGAGCCTCTTGATGAAAGTGAAAGAGGAGAGTGAAAAAGTTGGCTTAAAGCTCAACATTCAGAAAACTAAGATCATGGCATCCAGTCCCATCACTTCATGGCAAATAGGTGGGGAAACGATGAAAACAGTGACAGACTTTATCACTATAGATACTGCCTGCATCCATGAAATTAAAAGATGCTTGCTCCTTGGAAGAAAAGTTATGACCAACCTAGACAGCTTATTTAAAAGCAGAGATATTACTTTGCCAACAAAGGTCCAGCTAGTCAAGGCTATGGTTTTTCCAGTAGTCATATATGGATCTGACAGTTGGACTATAAAGAAAGCTGAGCACCAAAGAATTGATGCTTTTGAACTGTGGTGTTGGAGAAAGCTCTTAAGAGTCCCTTGAACAGCAAGGAGATCCAACCAGTCCATCCTAAAGGAAATCAGTCCTGAATATTCATTGGAAGGACTGACGCTGAAACTGAAACTCCAATACTTTGGCCACCTGATGCAAAGAACTCACTCTTAAAAAGACCCTGATGCTGCACAAGATTGAAGGCGGGAGGAGAATGGGATGACAGAGGATGAAATGGTTGGATGGCATCATCAACTCAATGGACATGAGTTTGAGTAAGCTATGGCAGTTGGTGATGGACAGGGAGGCCTGGCGTGCTGCAGTCCATGGGGTCGCAAAATGTCCGACATGACTGAGTGACTGAATTGAACTGAACTGAACAAGCTTCAGTGTGGTCCAGTCTCAATGAGAGTCCTAATTCTGCTATTTCCTACATAAGCTTGGAAATCTGCTTGACCTTTCAGAGCCTCAGTTTCCTCATTTTCAGAACAGGATAATCATACCTACCTTATAGGATTGCTGTCAGCATCACAGGAGATGATTTTATTAAGCACTTAGTGGCATCCTTGGAACAGAAGGGTTCAAAGGACTGCATCTAGCTATTAACTGTAAAGAGGTCAAAGTTCCCAGAAATTCACCAGCTGAGCCCTGAGAGAAGGCACGCCCAGCATGTTTAATCCAATAGGCAAAAACAGCAACTGTCACTTTTTTTCCACCAGGACCATTGGTGCAACATATTGATAACATAGAAAAGATATTTTCTTCCTAGATCTCTAGATATTTTCTTCCTAGATGTCTAGACAAATTATATTTGTAAGTTTTTATTAATTTAGAAAATTTCTAATACATGTAATTTTAAAGGCCTCCTTTAGAAAACAAGAACAATACAAAGACTATTGTTTAGGACACTAACTGAGATCAAGATCACATAATTCAGTTTCTGTACCTGTAAGTCTGTTTTGCACAAATGAATCATTAAATTGTGTCACTGGACTCAAAGGAAACCAGATATAAAGAAGAAAATCACACAACTCAAAGAAAAAAATCATTGCATTTTTCACTGCTTATATGTGGGTTACTAGTTGTGGGTGATCCGGAGAAGGCAATGGCACCCCACTCCAGTACTCTTCCTGCCTGGAAAATCCCATGGACGGAGGAACCTAGAAGGCTGCAGTCCATGGGGTCGCTAAGGGTCAGACATGACTGACTTCACTTTCACTTTTCCCTTTCATGCATTGGAGAAGGAAATGGCAACCCACTCCAGTGTTCTTGCCTGGAGAATCCCAGGGATGGAGGAGCCTAGTGGGCTGCCATCTATGGGGTCGCACAAAGTTGGACACGACTGAAGCGACTTAGCAGCAGCAGCAGCAGTTGTGGGTGAAGAGCAGCATTTTCATATCTGAATGCACAATTAGAACACAATACAATTATATAATATTAAATACGTATTTATTTGAGGCCAGCCTTGTGGTACAACTGTAGCACATCTGACTCCAGATCAAAAGATTGTGTGTTCAAATCATGTTGGGGTTAGTGTTCACTTTTATGGGCTTCCCAGGTGGCGCGGGTGGTAAAGAACCTGCCTATCAATGCAGGAGATATGGGTTTGATCTCTGGATTGGGGAGATCCCCCAAAGGCATGGTAACCCAAGCCAGTATTCTTACCTGGAGAATCCCATAGACAGAGGAGCCTGCCAGGCTATAGTCTATGGGGTCGCACAGATTTGGACACAGCTGAAGTGACTTAGCATGCAGGCATTTATTTGAACTAAACATTAGAGGTTTAAAAAAAGCATTTAGAAGGCCTACCTCAAGAAACAAGAAAAATCTCAAATATACAACCTAACTTGGTGTATAAAAGAATTAGAAAAAGAAGAACAAAGCCCAAAGTCAGTTGAAGGAAAAAATAATAAAAATCAGAGAGGAAATAAATAAAACAGAGATCCCCTCCAGTAAAATAGAGAAGATCAATAAAACCAAGAGCTGGTTTTTTGAAAGTGATAATCTATGAGTCAGGCTCATCAAGAAGAAAGGACAGAAGACAGGTATAAACAAAAAAAGAAATGAAAATGGAGAAATAACAATAGCAAACCAAATCAAACAATATATAAAAAGGATCACACACCATGATCAACTGATTTATTACAGGGATACAAGGACACTTTGATATTTGCAAATTAATTAATGTCATATATCACATTAATGCAAAGAAGGAAAAAAAGCACATGATCTCAGTAGACCCAGAAAAACATTTGGTAGACTTCATCATTCATTTATTCATGATAAAAATTTTCATCAAAGTTAGTACAGAGGGACCATGTTGTCATGAGACAACCTCATAGTTAACATACTCAACAGTGAAAAACTGAAAGCCTTTCCTCTAAAATCAAGAATAAGACAAGAATTTCAACTCTCTTAATTTCTGCATAATAGAGTATTGGAGTCCTAGCCTCAACAATCAGACTAGATAAAGAATAAATGGCATCCAAACTGGAAGAGAAGATGAAACCTACCACTATTTTCAGATGACATGATATTTAATATAGAAAGCCCTAAAGTCTCTATCCATTAAAACTAATAAATGGATTTAGTAAACTTACAGGATACAAGATTGATATATAGAAATTGACCCTTTTTCTATACACTAATAATGAACTATCAGAAAGAGAAAGCAAGAAACTAATTATGTTTAAAATCTCACCAAAAAGAATAGAGCATCTAGGATAAACTTAACCATGGAAGTAAAAGACCTATACTAGGAAAACTATAAAACACTGATGAAGGAATCTGAATATGAAACAAAGAAATGGAAAGATATAATGTGTTTTGGATTGGAGGATTAATATTGTTAAAATGTTGATACTACCCAAAGAAATCTACAGATTTAACACAATCCTTATCAAAATACACATGATATTTTTCACAGAAACAGAACAAATAATCCTAAAATTTATATTGAACCACAAAAAAACCCCCGAATTCACAAAGCAATCTTGAGAAAAAAGAACAAAGCTGTAGGTATCATGCTCCCTGACTTCACACTATACTACAAAGCTACAGTAATCAAAACAGCATGGATTGGCCCAGGTCAATGAAGCAAATAGAGAGCTTAAAAATACACTCGCATATTTATGGTCAATTAATCTACAACAAATGAAGCAAGAATATGCAATGGAGAAAAAAGAGTTTCTTTAATAAGTGGTGCTGGGAAAACTGGACAGCTACCACAAAAAGAATGGAATTGGAACATTTTCTCACACCACATAAAAAGATAAAATCAAAATGGATTAAAGACCTAAATGTAAGACCAGAGACCATAAAACTCTTAGAGGAAAATATAGGCAGAACCCTCTTTGACACAAATTTCAGCAATATTTTTTTGGATCCCACTCCTAAAGCAAAAGAAATAAAAGCAAAAAATAAACAAGGGGTACCTAATTAAATTTAAAAGTTTTGCATGGCAAAGGAAATCACTGAAAATACCAAAAAAAAAACAAAAATTAAAAAACACACACAACCTATTGAATGGAAGAAAATATTTGCAAATGATATGACCAATAAAGAGTTCATATCTAATATGTATAAACAGTTCATACAACGAAACATCAAAAAAAAAAAACCAATTTGATTAAAAAATGAGCAGAAGACCTGAATAGACATTTTCCCAGAGAGGACAGACAAATGGCCAATAGGCACATGAAAAAATGCTCAACATCACTAATCATCAGGGAGATACAAATTAAAACCACAAGGAGATAGCATCTCATACCTATCAGAATGGCTATGATAAAAAAGAACACAGATGACAAATATTGGTGAGGATGTGGAGAAAAGAGAATCCTGGTACACAGTTGGTGGCAATAAAAATTTGTGCAGCCACTGTAGAAAACATATGAAGCTTCCTCAAAAAACTAACAACAGAACTACCATATGACCCAGCAATTCCACTCCTGGGTATATATCTTAAAAAAAATAAAAACACTATTTCAAAAAGATACATGCTCCCCAATGTTTATAGCATTATTTACAATTGCCAATATATGACTGCAACCTTAAGTGTCTATTCACAGATGCACGGATAAAGAAGATGTGAATATATATACATACAAAGCAGATTTTTTACTATCTAAGCCACCAGGGAAGCACCATATTCATATACATATACACATAAAATGGAATATTAGTACAGTTCACTTGCTCAGTCATGTCCAACTCTTTGTGACCCCACGGACTGCAGCATGCCAGGCTTTCCTGTCCATCACCAACTCACTCAAACTCATGTCCATCGAGACAGTGATGACATGAAACCACCTCCTCCTCTGTCATCCCCTTTTCCTCCTGCTCTCAATCTTTCCCAGCATCAGGGTCTTTTCAAATGAGTCAGTTCTTCGCATCAGGTGGCCAAAGTATTGGAGTTTCAGCTTAAACTTCAGTCCTTCCAATATTCAGAACTGATTTCCTTTAGGATGGACTGGTTGGATCTCCGTGTTGTCCAAGGGACTCTCAAGAGTCTTCTCCAACACCACAGTTCAAAAGCATCAATTCTTTGGTGCTCAGCTTTCTTTATAGTCCAACTCTCACATCCATACATGACTGTAGGAAAAACCACAGGTTTGACTATTCAGACCTTTGTTGGCAAAGTAATGTCTCTGCTTTTTAATATGCTGTCTAAGTTGGTCACAGCTTTTCTTCCAAGGAGCAAGCATCTTTTAATTTCATGGCTGGCTGCATTCACCATCTGCAGTGATTTTTGAGCCCCCAAAAATAGTTTCTCACTGTTTCCATTGTTTCCCCATCTATTTGCCACGCAGTGATGGGACCAGATGCCATGATTTTAGTTTTCTGAATGTTGAGTTTTAAGCCAGCTTTTTCACTGCCCTCTTTCACTTTCGTCAAGAGGCTCTTTAGTTTCTTCTTCACTTTTTGCCATAAGGGTAATGTCATCTGCATATCTGGGGTTATTGATAGTTCTCCCGGCAATCTTGATTCCAGCTTGTGCTTCATCCAGTCCAGCATTTCACATGATGTACCCTGCATATAAGTTAAATAAGCAGGGTGACAATATACAGCCTTGATGTACTCCTTTTCCTATTTGGAACCAGTCTGTTGTTCCATGTCCAGTTCTAATTGTTGCTTCTTGACCTGCATACAGATTTCTCAGGAGGCAGGTCAGGTGATATGGTATTCCCATGTCTTTCAGAACTTTCCACAGTTGTTGTGATCCACCCAACAAGGCTTTGGTGTAGTCAATAAAGAATAAGCAGATGTTTTTCTGGAACTCTCTTGCTTTTTCGATTAGCCAATGGATGTTGGCAATTTGATCTCTGGTTCTTCTGCTTTTTATAAATCCAGCTCAAACATCTGGACATTCATGGTTCATGTACTGTTGAAGCCTGGCTTGGAGAATTTTGAGCATTACTTTACTAGCATGTGAGATGAATGCAATTGTGCAGTAGTTTGAACATTTTTTGGCATTTCCTTTCTTTGGGATTGGAATGAAAACTGACCTTTTCCAGTCCTGTGGCCACTGCTGAGTTTTCCAAATTTGCTGGCAGATTGAGTACAGCACTTTCACAGTATCATCTTTTAGGACTTGGAATAGCTCAACTGGAATTCCATCACCTCCACTAGCTTTGTTCATAGAGATGCTTCCTAAGGCCCACTTGACTTTGTATTCCAGGATGTCTGGCTCTAGGTGAATTATCACACCACGGTGATTAACTGGTCGTGAAGATCTTTTTTGTACAGTTCTATGTATTCTTGCCACCTCTTCTTAATATCTTCTGCTTCTGTTAGGTCCATACCATTTCTTTCCTTTATTGTGCCTATCTTAACTCAGCCATAAAAAGAGAATGAAATTGTGCCATCTGAAACAACATGGATGGACTTAAAGAGTATTATGCTAAGTGCAATAAGTCAAACAGAGAAAGACAAATACCGTATGATAACAGTTATATGTGAACTATAAAACACACAATAAAATAGTGAATATAACAAAATAGAACCAGACTCACAGATATAGATAACAAACAAGTAGTGGCCAATGGGGTGCGAGAAGGTGATTAGGGGCAGAGAAGGGGTAGGGAATTAAGATGTAAAAACTATCATGTGTAAAATAAATAAGATACAGGATGTAATGTATAGCATTGGAATATATCCAATATTTTATAGTAACTATAAATGGAGCATAACCTTTAAAATACTATATTGTACACCTGAAACGTATACAATATTGTACATCAAAACACCACAATGTTTTTGAAAAAATTTTAACAATACAATCCTCCCTCCTAATACCAATACTTTATATCAAGAGCATATATTTTTTTCAAAGGAAGGCTATTATCTTAGTTTTTCACAGAGCTGGTTTATAGTATAAGAATTAACAAAATTAATATAAACTTTGGTTATAACATACAAACTGAGATTTATGCAACTCAAGAAAAAAAACAGAAGGAAGCCAAAATCTGAAAAAGATTTCTGGTGTTTCACTTGTGAACTGATTAGGCTTGCAGGTCAGTTGCCAGCATGCCCTTTTTTCTTATCTTCAACTTGTCTGTTTCCCAGGAAGCATCATTATTCTTGAGTGGCAATCTCCCTTTTGGTCCAGAAGTATCACATTGTGGAACCAGTAGGTGAGGAGGAGCTTGTGGTACATATACAGGGCAGACATTATTGGAACTCTTTTGTTATCAGGAAGACATGGGCTGCCTTAATTAATGATATGAAAAAGAAACGCAATGGGGTCTCATATTTTCCCTTAATTAAATCTACTTTTATTACTGGGCTTGTTCTTTTAAGAATTAAAAAAAGATAAAAAAAAAAAAAAAGAACAAAACTGTGTTGTGGAATCAAAAGCCATTAGTCTAAGCTCTTCTAGTTGACAGTATTTACAGTATTTAGCTGCACACCATGGCGCACCCTCTCGCGATTACTTTATCCTTCTGCAGTGAATAAATTCCTGTCGTCGGTGAAGGTCATGAATAAGATTATGAGTCTTGACTCTGCAGTAACATTTTTAATGGAGGCTAAGGTGGGACTTTGTAAGGGCATCTTGCAGTGAGCATAACTTGAAATGAAATATTTCGTCAGTCGGCTTCTTAAGATAAAATCTGTGAATCCAATTTAAGCCATTATTTTGTAATGAGTGCCCTCTCATTCCTTAATTCATCCATTTCCTTCATAACACTTGCATTCGCTATGCACTCAGGCCCTCTTCCTGTGCTTCCCTGAAGTGCGTGTTTGGAGTTTCTGGCTTTCTCCTTGGCTGAGGAGAATTGTCAAGTGCAGCTTGATGCCACAGCCTCATGAGTGTAGGAGAGAAGAATGACCTCGTCACTAAATCCATTTTTTTTTTAAATTTTTATACTGGAGTATAGTTGATTAACAATGTTATGTTGGTTTCAGATGTACAGCAAAGTGATTCAATTATACATATACATGTAACCTTTTTCAAATCTTTTCCCATTTAGGTTGTTATATAACATCGAGCAGGGTTCCCTGTGCTATACAGTAGGTCCTTGTTGATTATCCATTTTAAATATAGCAGTGTGTACATGTCAGTCCCAAACTCCTTAACTCTCTCTCCCTCCACCACCCTGCCCCTTTGGTAAGGATACCTTTGTTCTCTAAGTCTGTGAGTCTGTTTCTATTTTGTAAATAAGTTCATTTGTATCACTTTTTTTTTTTAAGATTCTGCATGTAAGTGATATATGATACTTGACTTTTTCTGCCTGACTTACTTCACCCAGTATGACAATCTCTAGGTCCATCCATATTCCTGCAAATGGCATTATTTCATTCTTTTCAATGGCTGAGTAATATTTCCCACATCTTCTTTATTCATTCGTCAATGGGCATGTAGGTTGCTTCCATGCCTTGGTTATTGCAAACAGTGCTGCAATGAACATTGGGGTGCATGCATCCTTTTGGACCATGTTCTTCTCCAAATATACGCCCAGGAGTAGGATTAAAGGATCATATCTCTAAATTTGAATCAAGACCCTTGGAAGGTAGAAGAGAAGATAGAAGCAATGACATACAAAGAGAATATTTTTTTCTTAAAAAAAGCATTTACAAATAAATTTTTTAAAAAGCATTTACAGGAAGCATGTAAGTTAGGAGTCATCTACAATTTTTTAAAAATTGGGTAAGCAGGATAGAATAAAAAGACTGATAGGAAAATTTTATCAGTTAAACTGAAAACTTGGAGCTTGCTTACTTTTCTAAAACTCATCTTTTTTCCAGGAACATTTCAGTATGAACACTTGTGTTGAGATTGGCTTTGCGGGTTTCTCTGTGGGAACTAGATACTCTTGGACGCCCATGTTGCCGTGCATTTTGTGAGGCTGAGCATCACTGAGAGAGAGATGGCAAAGTTTAGTGACATGATTCTCGCCTTTCAAATAGGCATGTACTTCTTAATGACCATCAAAAGAGACCCTGCAGACGACAAAGAAAACCAGTCTCTTTATGCTTGAGTATTTCAAAGTCAATGAACATATTCTTGACGTTACTGTCCTCAGTCTCTTCTGTCTGTCTGTCAACAACCACAAAATTGAATCTCACACTAAGAAATCAAACTGACCACACTTCAGTGCCTAGAGCCAGGAACTGAATCCCTCTCACCAGAAAATATACTTCACCCACTATGCTACCTTCATGATGTGTGCCCTGCCTAGCAGGGAGCTGGGATTGCCTGCTTTCCATGCTCATGATGGAGAAGGGAATGGCAATCCACCCCAGTATTCTTGCCTGAAGAGTCCCATGGACAGAGGAGCCTGGCGGGCCGCAGTCCAGGGGTCGCAAAGAGTCAGACGTGACTGAGCACACAGACACACTCATGCATCTAAATAAAGAGCTATCTAAATCGAGGGACAAATGTTTAAGCAATCAAGTTTGGGTAAAATTCCCCCAAAGCACCCTTATAACAGAAGTTGCTTTCTCAGAGTCCTATCACCTCATGAAGGGTCAGGTACTAGGAAGTGCTAAGACTTTCTCGGGCACAGGAATAAAAGCTCAAGGAGAAGATCTGACATTGTCCAGCTAGGACGTTTAGGGAAGACATGGATAAAGGAGAAGAACTAAACTCTAATGTAAATGTCATTCTGACTATTAGAACCCCAGAGCCATCATTTAAATTACAAGTCAGACGTGCACTGAGAAGAACAAATGCGCAAAAACTGCGGTGGTGTTGAATACCTGCAGTGGAGATCTTACCAGAGAGGTAGAAAGAGCAGGACAAAGTTTTGCCACTGTTTCACTTGAAAAGAAGCAACTAACTTAACACATCTGGTTACCTGGTGCTTACCCACTTATCCACAGCAGGTAAGTACCAGGATACCGGGATCGCCCTGCAAATCTCCTCAAATTGATTTTCTTCAATCCAGAGATAAATAAAATATGACTGAATCAGCTGTGCTGTAATAGGGCTCATTTGGGATGCTGTGAATTATTTATTCCTGACTGTGGACCCATTCAGCATGTTGACTCACTAACCTTTTAAAGCCATCTGATAAAAATTGACTTTATCAGATTTTCTTTGCTTAAATTGATTCATTTGCATAAACACATTTCAGGGCCAGCTTCTTTCTTTGCAGTCCTGAACTCACATCCATTTATACATCCAGGAAAAAATAACGTGCACGTAGGAAGGACTCTACACACAGCAACAGAGCCCAGCCACACCCACTGGTGGACCTGGTCCCTCAGGAAGGCCACAGGCCCAAGGGAATTGATGACTGCTTTCTTCCCCAATAAACTCAGACATAAAACTCACTCATTCATCCTGTAATGTGCTTACCACGCGCCTGATGTAGGACATGTGTTGGTGAAAAGACAGGCAAGTTCCTGCTCACATGATGCTTACCAGCCAGCAGAAGGCGCAGAAATTAGACCCAAAGTGGCACAAAGGAAGCTGGCAAGTAACTATAAATTGCGACAACTGCTATGAGGCAGCACAGGCTGCTCTGAAGGAGGAAGGGGGGATATGGGTTTAGGGGTTCAGGAAAGCCCCTTCAACCAAAAGACTCTTTTATCCTGAGACCTGAGGGATGGGCAAGAGTTCATCAGGAGAAGAGCTTGGAGACAGGTGTGCACAGCAAGGGGAAGAGCACTGAACACCTAGGGGGACTTTGAGGAACATATAGAACCAGAGGTGGAAAGTGGCAGGTGAACGTGCAAGCAACATGAAAGGAACTTGAAGATGTAGGCATGGCCCGGGTCAGGCAGAACCTGTGAGTCATTTTAAGGACTGAAATTTTTTTCCAAGCTCACAGGGAAACAAACCACTGAAGGATTTTAACACAAGAGGTGATGTTTCCTTCACTGCTGTATAGATAGAGAATGGATCTGAGTAGAAGAGAAGTAGAAAATTCATTTAAATGGACATTCAAGCGGTCCAAATAAGAGGTGGCCATGACTCGAGACAGATAGATGGTGGTTAGAGAAGGCAAGTGAGTGGAGGTACAGCACTCAGAGACGGGGAGACTGGAGGAGGACAAGGTTTAAGGGGAAAGACCAACAGTTCTGCTATAGACATTGAGTTTGAAATTCCCACTAAACATTCAGGTGGAGATATTAGGATGGTAGTTGGATTTATGAGCATGAAAGAATTACCACACTACATAGAGAAGGAAGAACCAGGATAAAAATTCAAACAAACAAACAAAAAAGCCAGAGCAGTCAGAGAGAAGATAAGAACCCAGGTCAGGGAAATCAAGAGCAATAGAAGAAAGGAGGGCATCACCCACTATATCATATTCTGGAATGTCTGAAGACTCCTCTTCCATGCCATGACTGGTTTTACCAGAACAGTTTCAGGAACATAACAGAAGAATCCTGCTTAGAGTGGGTTGAAGAATGGCTGGGAAGCAAAGAGGTAGAAACAGTTAATCATGGGCAATACTTTTAAGGAGTGTGGCTGGGAAAGAAAAAGGAAATAGTAGCTGAGTAGGTCAAAGGTAGGTTTATTTGTTAGCTTTTTGCTTTTTCAGTTCTGTTCTTAGAATGGGGGGAGGAGACTATAGAACTCTGTACCACCACTCTTGGAAATAATCCAATTGAAGAGGAGACATTGAAGAGTCAAGAAAGAGAAGAAACAACCAAGGAACAAAAGACTTGAGCTGTTGGTAGTGGGGAGGGAGGGCTGAGGTCTGGAGCAAGAGAAGAGTTATGAGCTCTGAAGAGGCTGCTCTTCCCTCTCTGGTCCAAGTTGGGGAGAGATCATGCTGGAAGCATCACTGACATTATACACACAGCTTGAGGAAAACTTGATTTTAATCCAAATTCCCAGAGCCATGAAGATTGGAAGCTTTGGGAATTTAAGATGTTAAAAGATGCCTGCCCATGAAGACTCTCTGTTTGGTGATGCTGAAGTCCAATCAGCCAACAGAACAATTATGTTTACTGACTTGCTGACAATACCTTTTAAGAATCCTCCAATTTTGAGTTTATTCCACCAATTATTCCTCTAAGGCAAAAAAACCCAAGGCTCAGTGTTTTATTACTTCTATTTATGGTAATAAAAACTCAACCCACAGATTCAAATAAACATGCAGAATAAAATGAAGTAAAATGAACTAGCTTAAAATGCACTGTGTACTAAATAACCCTTCACAAATGGATTTCCCCTAGGCTTTATGCCCATACTTACTTACACGGCTAAGTGCTTAACTCAAGGACACTCCCCTCCCAGCAGATGGTCCAAGGACAGCAAGCAGGGCCTGCACCTGCTGTTCTGCAGCATCCATGAGCAGCCCAGAGCCACTGGAATCCCGGGAGGAGTTTCTGAGAATGGGGCTCTATCTCTTTCCACAAGTTCACCTTGGAAATCTAAACTCCAGCAGATTCATTTACTCATTCACTCATTCAACATATATGCTTTGAACATCTACCACATGGCAGCCATGGTCCTAGGAGCTGAGAAAATTGTGGGAAATAAAATATTCCTTGCCCACAAGGAGTTTTCATTCAAAATGATAGAGAGTGAGAATAAGCCAGGGATGACTTTCAACGTATATGGAGAATGTGGTCAATTCTCACCTCTTTCACTGCTTCCACCCCAGTTCAAGTTGCCACCAAGCCTCACTTAAGATTCCTGCAACAGCCCGCTAACCGGATATTCAACTTCCACTTTGTCCCTTTATGGTCTCTTCTCCACAGAGCAGCCAAAGAAACACTTTTCAATTATTAATTCAGACCATGTCAAAGCTCTGCTCCAAACCTTTGGATGGCTTTCCAGCTTACATTTGCGACTTACATTATGAATAAAATATCAACTCACATTTACAACTTGCAAGGCTGAAATCCTCTCTGACCTCATGCCCTGCCATTCTCCTTAGGGCACACTGCAAAAAATGGACACAGTGTTTGGCCGTTTGTCCTGTCAACAGTCAAATTCTCCAGGCCTTGAACCTGGGATTGGCCATGAGACTTCTTTGACTGACAGAATGTGGGAGAAGTGACCTGCCATATGAACAAGCCTCCAATAACTTGTTAGAGGATGCAGACCAGAGATAAGCCATCCTTGTAGTCCCCAAGGCCAATCAGCACTCAACTTCTGATAGCTGCCAGAGATATGTGACTGAGCTCTATCAAGACCAACAGAAGACTGTCCAGCTAAACTACCCACAAATAAGTTACTAAGCTAAATGAATGGTCACTGTTTTAAACCACTAGGCTTTGAGGTGGCTTATTACACAACAAAAGCCAACTGATGCATCTCCCCTCACTCATTTCATCCCCACCACACCCACTTCCTTACTGTCACATGAATACAACTAAACTGTGTACCTTTGCAGTTGCTATTCCCTTTAAAGCACTCCTCAACCAGATATCCACATATATCACACTCTTCAGATCTCAGCCCAGCTGTGAGCCTTTAGTGAGACATTCCTTGCACACAGTATTGTTGTTCAGTCATGTGTCTGACTCTTCATGACCCCATGGACTGCAGAATGCCAGGCTTCCCTGTCCTTCACCATCTCCCAGAGCTTGCTCAAAGTCATGTCCATTGAGTTGGTGATGAGTGAAATTGTGCAGTAGTTTGAACATTCTTGGCATTGCCCTTCTTTGGGATTGGTTCTTCTTTCAGCATTCTTGCCTTGAGAACCCCATGAACAGTATGAAAAGGCAAAAAGATTTGACACTGAAAGATGAACTCCCCAGGTCTGTAGGTACCCAATATACTACTAGAGAAGAGCAGAGAAATAGCTCTGGAAGGAATGAAGAGGCTGAGCCAACGTAGTAAACAGCACCCAGTTGTGAATGAGTCTGGTGGTGAAAGTAAAGTCTGATGCTATGAAGAACAATATTGCATAGGAATCTGGAATGTTAGGTCTATGAATCAAGGTGAATTGGAAGTGGTCAAACAGGAGATGGCAAGAGTGAACATCGACATTTTAGGAATCAATGAACTAAAATGGACCGGAATGGGCAAATTTAATTCAGATGACCATTATATTTACTTCTATGGGCAAGAATCCCTTAGAAGAAGGGGAGTACCCCTCATAGTCAACAAGAGTCTGAAATGCACACAGTATATAGTACTGCAAACTCACCTACCTACTGCAGCCCAGCACTGTTTTTGTGTTTCTTCATGAGGTTTCTCATCATCTGATATGTGATATTTACCATACATTTATATATTTATTTATTTTGAATCTACCTTGTCCATTAGAATATAAGTCCCATGAGGACCAGGACTTTTTCTTGTTTCATCATGCTTATGTTTCCTGTAACTGACACAATGCCTAGCACATGGTAGGAAATGAGTAAGCCAATGAGTGAATGAAACAAACCAGGAAACATAAGATAGTAATAACCAGTATAAAAAAATGTAAAATAGGATGATAAGATAGTAACTGTACTGGTGTCTCCTTTAGATTTGGAGGTGACAGAAGGAATTGCTGAGGTAGTGACATTTGTGTGAACCCCGGAATAAATCCTTCAGTTTGCAAGTAAGTGTCACACCAATAATGCCGTTGTTTCCAATCGTGGCTGAATCCACTATAACTGCCGAGGGTCAGTGTCCACCGACAGATCCAAAAAGGAAGGCTAGAGCTTTGTACCCGTCCTGAAGTAGGCAGTCTTTCATGGCCTCTCCTATCAGGTATGCCATCAATATCATTATAGCTACCCTATCACAGGTAACAATAATCACAATAGGAATCTTTTCAAGTGACTGTACTGCTCCAGGTACTGTCTATGGTACACTATGCATTTCAACTCATTGGTAAAATGATTATCTTCATTGTACAGACAGAAACTAGGGGACAGAGAATTTAGGTATGTGCTAAGCAGTGGCTGGATGGCATCACCAACTCCATGGACAAGAGTTTGAGTACGCTTTGGGAGTCGGTGATGGACAACAAAGCCTGGCGTGCTGATGCAGACCATGGGGTCGCAAAGAGTCAGACACAACTGAGCGACTGGACTGAACTGAATCAGTAGTACTGGATTTAAACACAAGCAATTGGGGCAGTCCTACTCCTGGGCATATATCCAGAGAAAAGCATGGTTTGGAAGGATACATGTACTCCAGTGTTCATTGCAGTCCTGTTTAAAATAGCCAGGACACGGAAGCAACCTAAATGTCCATCAGCAGATGAATGGATAAAGATGTGGTACATATATAAAAAGGAATATTACTCAGCCACAAAAATAATAAAACAATGCCTTTTGCAGCAAAATGGATGTGCCTGGTGATGATCATTCTGAGTGTAGTAAGTTAGACAAAGATAAGTATCATATAATATCACTTATATGTAGAATCTAAAAAAAAAAATGATGCAAAGGAACTTATTTACAAACAGAAACTAACTCAGACTTAGAAAACAAATTTATGGTGATCAAGAGATAAGGGTACCAACAGAATTGGTTAGTGTAGGGGAAAGATTGGGAGTTTTGGATGAACATGTACACATGGATATGTTTAAAATAGATAACAAACAAGACCCTACTGTGTAGCACAGGAACTCTGCTCAATATTCTGCAAAAAGAATTTGTAAAGAATAGAGACAGGGATATAACTGAATCACTTTGCTGTACACCCAAAACTAACACAACATTGTTATCAACTATGTTCCAATGTAACATAAAATATTTTTGCTGCTATACTGCAGCAACAAGGATGGACCTAGAGATTTCAAACTAAGTGAAGTCAGAGAATGAGAAATATCATATGATAGCACTTATATGTGGAATCTATAAAATGATATGTGTGTGTGCTAGTCAGTCAGTCGTGTCTGACTCTGCAACCCAAAAATACTAGCATGGGTTGCCATTCCTTCTCCAGGGATCTTCCTGATCCAGGGATTGAACCCATGTCCCTTATGTCCCTTATGTCTCCTGCAGTTCATGCAGAATCTTTACCACTGAGCCACTGGGGAAGCCCCCAGAGCTGCCAGCATAATTGGTTCAGTGAAGATGCCTCCTTGAGTCTGCCCAGGGATACCATAAGACTGCCTTCTTATATCCTTACATGGAAGAAAGACAGCTAGGCATCTCTCTGGCCTTCTAATAAGGGCATTAATCCCATCACTGGGCTCCACCTCCCACCTCCTAATATAATCACACTGGAGACTGGATTTCAATATATGAATTTGAGAGGTATACTTACATTCGATTCATAACACCAGGTACCTGAGATAAAATAAGGTCATTAGGGTGGTCCCTGATCCAGTATAATAGGTGTGTTTGTAAGAAGCAGGAACTTAAACACAAAGACACATATACAGGGAAGACCACATGAACACACAGGAGAAAACAGCCATCTCCAAGACATGGACAGAGGCCAGGAACAGACCTTTCCCTCACGGCTCTCAGAAGGAACCACTCTGCTGACACCTCGATCGGACTTTCAGCCTGAGAACTGTAAGACTAGAAATCTCTGTGGTTCATGACGGCCAGTGTGCAGCAGCACTCTATTACTGCAGCCGTAGCAACTCATACACAGTAAAAGGCCTTAGGATATGTCCTGTGCTGCCTTATCACTGAACACTGAGGGTTTTATTTTGAGGCTGAGTTGGTTGCCTGGTATTGTTAGGATGTGGCGGGGATAACAAGGACTCTAATTCAACCTGAAATTCAAAAGTGAGACAGTAATTCAGAAATTATGACCTCTCTTATTCACTAATCCAGGAGAGGACAGAACCATGAGTCGGGGACCATACTTCTACACAAGATGGATAGCTAGGGCTGGAGGTCAACAAAATGGACTGAAAAGAGATGTGCAGGGAGTACAAAAGCATGTTCCCTAGAAGCGAAGACAAAACGAGGGCATGGCCTCCTTCCCCATATGTTCTATTAATACTGATCACTACTTCCCAAAGGGAAGGCTGAAACACGCTCCCCTGCTAAGGAACCTCAAATCCGTTCACGTCAGTGACGGCTACAGGGAATCTGGTGTTTGGGCTGCATCCTCAGCCTGCATCATCACAGCTGCATAATGAAATGAAAACCCAAGGTAAGCCATGGTTCTTGCAAATTCAGTCACCAATTCAGGGTGAATAATGCCTCAAGATAAGAGCTGAGACCAGCCTAATAAAAATTTGCAGACATGGTGAGAACTAGCAGGTTTCATAAGACATTCATAAAGGTTCTAGGCACATGAGTAAAAATGGTCTGCTTTGTTAAAATGTGATTTGAAACTATCTTTAGAGAAATTATGTAATAGATTTGTTCCTTTTTGCCTATTAATTTTTGAAAAGGTCTTGGTAATGATGGATTTACAGGCAAGAATCCTAAATGTTTCACAGGGCCCCTACCATCACAATAAATTTTCTCACATTGCCTCTAAGCCAAACAAAATAGCTTAAAGTCCTGTTTATGAAGTAGTCAGATCCAGACAATTAAATAAGTACCTTTCTAAACAACTTAGTAGCCACTTGAAGAAATAATAATAATTTTCATTATTCCATGACCACAGTTACTTGTAACATAACATGGATCCCTGCTGCACCCTGATCGGCTTCTCAAGTTTTCAAATGAGAGAAGACACTGCCTCTTCCATTCCCTGCTTCAGCTCTATCTTCACGGAGCACTTTCATCGTATCCCAGCAATCCTGAAAATCTGACTTTACAAACTTAGGCTATCAAAAGGAAGCTGGAACCTGAAACCATGAACTACCTTGAGCTAGCAATTCACCCATTTCCAGACAGATGGTGCCGTATTTTCCTGAAAATTGAAATATCCAGTGGTGCCCCTAGAAGTTTCCAGGCATGAATTTCCAAGCCAGAGACTTATAAAATCATTAGTTTATATCTCAAACACAACATTACACTTATGGGCAAGACTCATAATTATGAATAGAAGATGCAAATCTACATCTTTCGATTTCTACTCATCTGTTAATCATTTCTAAGTTGTGGGCTAACTGTTTTGTCAGATGTGCTAGATTTGCACTGGTACAAGGAACACCAGCTGAACCGTATTCTTATTGTTTGATTAGGTGTGCATTGTTATAATTGCCTTTCAGCCAAGCTTTCTTTACCGGAATGTTTTTTAGCCTCTTGTCAGTTGTGTGATGGTAAAGTGGAGTTTAAACCAAGTACTGTAATCTGCAATATCTATCCCATGGGGTCCTGATAACAGGATATGTCACATTAAGCTGAAATGCAACCCCAGTGAGGATGACACTGCCAAGGTTCCTTCTTTGGAACATTGCTGATAGCATATTCATGACCATCTGACGTTTGAACTGAATACTGGCACAAAAGCCAACTCGTATATTAAATATCAGTAAGGCTGTCCTGGGTGTTCTTTGGAAGGAATGATGCTAAAGCTGAAACTCCAGTACTTTGCCCACCTCACGCGAAGAGTTGACTCATTGGAAAAGACTCTGATGCTGGGAGGGATTGGGGGCAGGAGGAGAAGGGGACGACAGAGGATGAGATGGCTGGATGGCATCACTGACTCGATGGACGTGAGTCTGAGTGAACTCTGGGAGTTGGTGATGGACAGGGAGGCCTGGCGTGCTGCGATTCATGGGGTCGCAAAGAGTCGGACACGACTGAACGACTGAACTGAACTGAACTGAATGCTGCTCCTGTGTCGACTAAGGATGTTGCTGTTGCTGTTTAGTTGCTAAGTTGTGTCCAACTCTGCAGCCCCAGGGACTACAGCCTGCCAGGCTCCTCTGTCCATGGGATTTCTCAGGCAAGAACACTGGAGTGGGTTGCCATTTCCTCCTCCAGGGGTTCCTTCCAACCCAGGGGTCCAAACTGTGTCTCTTGCATTGGCAAGTGGATTCTTTACTACTGCTGCTGCTGCTAAGTCGTGTCAGTCGTGTCTGACTCTGTGCGACCCCATAGACGGCAGCCCACAAGGCTCCGCCAACCCTGGGATTCTCCAGGCAAGAACACTGGAATGGGTTGCCATTTCCTTCTCCAATGCATGAAAGAGAAAAGTGAAAGTGAAGTCGCTGTCATGTCTGACTCAGCGACCCCATGGACTGTAGCCCACCAGGCTCCTCTGTCCATGGGATTTTCCAGGCAAGAGTACTGGAGTGGGGTGCCATTGCCTTCCTCTTTACTACTGAGTCACCTGGAAACCCAGATTGAGTAAAATACATGTAACTATCCTATGACTGGGATGGCATGTGGTTCAAGTTCAATAAATCCTATTATCTTCGAGCTCTCAGCGCTGTTTGGTCTCCAAAATGGCCACTTGCCATGTGGCTTTTAAAGTATGGAATAACTTCCCAGCAATACCTGGCCTGCCATGAAGAATCTAGCCCCAAGGCGGGCATCTCAGGATGGATTTGGAGCTTGTAAAAGTAGCCAGGACTTTAGGACTGCTTCAGCCATGGACTTCTCTCAGCAGGGGAACCCTGGCAGTCTGTAAGTTCTTGTTGACTTCTGCTTCATTATACTATCAAAGGGATCCATGTCAAGAAATCCAGAATGTGTGAGAACAAAGACACGTGGGCCCTTAAACCCCTATATATTAATACCAAGTCAGTGTGATGAGAATTTCCTCATTCTGATTTGTGAACATAACTTCTTGCTGGCAAGTCTTTAGAAAGTGTTCACTGTAAAGAATTCAGATGAATCCCTTAACTGCTTCAGTTGAGTTTGGGTTTCTTAAATAACATCACTCCAGCTAACAGTTATTGTGCAAATTAAGCATTGCAACCTGGTGCAGTCAAGGAGAAATTGTTAACGAAGGAAAAAAGGAGCCATCATTTTAACATAAACCATGGATGGTTTAAAGTTGTGGTGGTGGGTGTAAGGGGCTCATACGGATCACTTGACATCTAAATAAAGGAGAATCAAGAATTAAGATTAATCCGTTTCTCATCTGCACAGTGCTCACCAATTCCATGAAGTCGCATGCCAAGAAAGTGCCATATAAACGCCTCTAATTAACAACTAAATCTTTTACAAAAAAAGTTGGCAGTTAGACCAATTTTTAACACATGAATTATTTTGTACTCTATTTCAAATCATAACACTTTGCAGCTGGAATTCAACTTAAGTCTTTAATTGCAAAGGCTTTCTATATTGTTCTTATTGTTACAACAGCTACTTTTTTAATGCCCTGCAGAGACATTTTATAAGAAGTAAGTGCTTATAAGAATGAAAAATATTAGTGTTATATGATGGTCCTGTATTTCTTAAGGCAAGAAAAGCTCAATGACATATTCTCCCTTTGCACCTCTCTTTAGTCCTAAATATTTGGTTTCAAATATTTCAAAGGCTTATGTAATGGGACATATTGAATTAGATTCCAGTTGTAGATTTAAAATTCTAATAAGTACTGACATTAAATCAATGCACCATAGTAACTGCCCACCATAATACTGTTTTTTCTAACCTTAAGATATGACATCTCTAAAAGTCTTGCTTTGATAAGCATCTACTTTTAATGGGCATGGATGCTTTATAAGGAGACAAATTAATAACTTGATTAAGGTACTAAAAATTGAGGAAATATATTTGAAGGGCTGTAAATCTCTAATAACAACATTAATCTACTTACTTACATCATCTCAACTCAATCAAAAAATCAATAAGTAAAAAGCACCCCCCAATGGTTCTTCCGAACATAAATGGTGGAGATAATTAAAGTTACATAAAATTAATTAATTGGATAATTAAAGATCTAGAGTAACTAGTAAAACATTCAGGTTTCACAGGCTACAGTGGAAATCCCCAGGATAACAAGAATTAATGGATATGTACAATTGTGGAGGCTTCCCCTATGACTTAGTGGTAAAGGATTCCCTGTGATGCAGGAGACTCGGGAGAAGTTGAGTTCGATCCCTGGGTTCAGGAAGATCCCCTGCAGGGGGACAATACCAGTACTCTTGCCTGAAAAAAAGTTCCATGGGTTTTCTCCCAGAGCCTGGTGGGCTTCAGTCCCTGGGGTCATGAAGACCTGGATACGACTGAGTGACTGAGAACCCATACAGCGGGGGCTGAGTATTCAATGAACATGTCCTAAGGAGCTCCACTCTCTCTAAGTTACATTCATTGCTGGGCTTCAGGCACACAATAGAGGCTGTCAAAACTCTTCAAAGTCCTGTCTTTCTTTGCATGCAATGTGGAACCATGTAACTAAGAGGTCAAGAGATTGTGAGTGGCCGGATGTCAGCCCCACCAGGCCTGGCCATAAAATTATCTTTTGTAAGCCTCCCTTTCTCTTCCTTCTCTGAATTCTGGAGACTCTGTGTTGTAGATGGTTTATCTCCAAGACAGAAAGCACTTGACCCATCCTGAACTAGAACGTGAGCGATCAGCTCTCTTTGGGTTAAGTGGATAAACTCTCTGGGATTTTGCAGTCTGATCCACAGTGCAGCCTGACCTCCTCTGACTAATACGAGGCATGTCTGGGCACGTCTGAGAACTGCCTGGGTCAACACAGCAGCGCATCTGCCTGAGCAGCCAGCCTTCTGCATGTGAGCTCAAGCACCACAGCTACGATCTGTCACTGCTCTGCACAGAGGGACTCTTCTGAGTGTGACAAGCCACCTGCTTTGCAGATTTCTACTGGGACCCAGCTCCCAGGACCCAGTCTACTGCAGCACAGGAGAGGCAAGGGTGGCGGGAGGGGAAGTCGGTGTGCCAAGCACTGTTAGTTTGGCACTGTTAGTGCGAAGCATCTCCATTCTGTCTGCTGTCTTCTTTATGAAACCCTCACATCAGCTCCCCAACCCTCGGGATTCTGGTTGGATGGGAAGAGCCTGCAGGAGGTCAAGGGGAAGGAGCAGAGTGAAGGTGGGGTGTCTGCTCTCCCTGCTCCCTCCTTACCTGACATGAACATGGCACTGGCTACATTCTTCTAACCTCAGCTCACCTCCTCTTCCACAGCACAGTTCTAAACAATCTCCAAGAACCCTCCCCCATCCCTTCACATCCAAGCTGTCCACTGTCTCTTGTTGGTTCGCTTTACCCTGCTCACAAGTGCTCCTAGCAGTAAAAGTGGTAAAGAACCTGCCTGCCAATGCAGGAGATGTAACAGACACAGGTTCAGTCCCTGTGTCGGAAAGATCCCCTGGAGGAGGGCATGGCAACCCACTCCAGTATTCTTGCTTGGAGAATCCCCACGGACAGAGGAGCCTGGCGAGCTACAGTCCAAGGGGTCACAAAGAGTCAGACATGACCGAAGTGACTGAGCATGCACAAATCCTGCTCACAGCATCCACAAGACATATCTAGAGATCTTTGTGTTTCCTATCAGGGCTGGATTCAGACTGCGTGTAATTTAAAAGGCTAAAACTATGTTTCCTGAAATAATGGTAAGACACTAAGACACAAAGTGGCCTCATCAGGTGAAATACAGCTGAACTGAGAAAGTGAGGTGTTCTCCCTGTCCTGACTCGAGGCCCGGAGCAGCTGGGCTACATGCAGACTCCCAGAGACCCATGGGCACCTCAGGGCCCTAGTGAGTGAGTCTCATCCTCACACCTGTTGGGTGGAGGGACCCGCAAGGACTGTGACAGTCTGCAGACAGCTTGAGTACAGGCTCAAGAGGTCATGGCTGGCTCTTTCCACGAAGCTTTGAACACTGCGGAACAACTACTAACTGCCAAGGTGTATTCAAGCCCACTGCAGCAGCCCCTGGGCAAGCCCAGGAGTATCTGGAAATGGTCTGAAGCTGTTCAGGGTTCCTCCCTAGAAAGGAGAGGCAAGAACCAGAGAACCAGAATTTAATGCTCTTGCTGTCAGCCCCTGTGTAATTCCAGACTGAGGTGTCAGAAAAGTCTCTGAGTAATAGCATGTGCCCTAGCAAAAGAAATGACTTCCTTGGAATGAATTTACCAGTCATATACTAAACTTTAGTGTGTGTGTATGTGTCAAATGAGTCTTTTAAAGTTCATAGGAAAACTGATCCAATATTCCAAAATTCAGGGGAAAAAATGTAAGCAAGCTTGGCCATCTGTTCATGCAAGTAACTTATAAAACACTAATTCCAGATGGATATTTAAACCTTAGACTTTCACTTACTCTGCCCTTCTGTGCCTAGCTGCTTTCATTTTCCAAAGTGCCTTTTTTTTTTTTTTTGTATACAAGGACACTCCCTTCCAACATTATGCTTATGCAAACAAGTCCCATGAACCCTTGATTAGTAAGGGTTGATTAAAAGGTGATCTTACAGATGAATGTCTCTATTTCTAATATCAGAGAAGGCGATGGCACCCCATTCCAGTACTCTTGCCTGGAAAATCCTATGGAATCATCATTCAGTCCTTCATGTGGCAACCCTGAATCTCTCAACTGTTAATCATAGTTCATGCAATTGATGCAACTGACATACAATTGACATAAGCTGCTATGCTGCTGCTTACCCTGGCACAATACTTTCTTTCATTTTGGAAAACCCAGATGTTGTACAAATAAAACAGTATTGTGTCAAACCATCCAAAGACATTTATAGGTATTTAAAGTTGTGGAATGCCTGGAAATGTTATCTATCATCTTCATACTATTTATCAGTGTATATTGAGTACATTTTCTTGGCATTGTTCAGGAAACATTTTTCTAGCATACAGTTGGTGCCCTTCATGTTTTTCTATGAAGCAATAGACTATAACAATTTTTAAAATCACAGTTTAAAATGGAAACATTTCCTTATTTTTAAGGCAACTATTTTATATGAAATAGCTATGTCAAATTTAATTTTATGTAATGTGTGCTCCAGTCATGTCAGTTGTGTCCAACTCTTGGCAATCCTATGGACTGTAGTCCAGCAGGCTCCTCTGTCCATGGGATTTTCCAGCAAGAATACTGGAGTGGGTTGTCATCTCCTCCTCCAGGGGATCTCCTCGACCCAGGGATTGAACCTGCAGTTCCTGTGAGTCCTGTATTGGCAGATAGATTCTTTACCACCAGCCACCTAGAAAGCCCTTTATAAAGATGTCCAAATAGAGATATTTATAATACTTATTTTTGGATTATTTTACATTCCCATTATACCTTAAGTAAATTACTTTTCAAGCAACTTGCTGGCTGAGCAATACTTTATTTCTATACTGAGTTTCAGTGCTCCAAAAAAGACTTTATAAAAATTAGCTGTAGAATTGAGTAAGATATCACTAATATCATTTTTGAGTTTGTTTTCAGAGAGAAACAATAGAGAAAGAGTAGTTTCCAGTTGACATTCATCCCAATAAATTACACAATTCTTTCATTTGAGGTCATTTTATGCCACTTGTCCCAACTTATTTTTGTCCTTACATGGCACTGGGACTGTTTTCAGAGTGAGGAATTCCTATCAGTGATAAAGGACCAAAACAAAAATAAATCAAAATTTTATTTAAGAGAATGCAATGCTATGCATTTGTGCTATGAAATTAAAAATGTGTGCAAAGAGGATGAAATTTCCATGTCTTCCCTTTCTTAGCATTTCAAGATGTGAAAATTGCCTAGTAAATTAATAAAGACAAAATATTACATCAGTTACAGAGAAAATGAGATAGTTATTTGTTGCCCTTAAGATTCTGTCTAACTGAATTATGTAAATACAAGTAAACTCTCACTTTAATAAACTCAATAATTAAATCCAGATTTAATTTTGGAAATTTGGTCCACCTCTCAGCTAACAGTTCATAGCATATTGCTATGCTGATGGAGGTACCATCAATTCAAGGTGATAAACACACAAACATAATAGGTGCATTCATATTTTTACTATCCATTTGTTAAACATTGGTCAGTGTTTCCAATCAATGAAGATCATGAGCTATTTGAAAAGATCGAGTGTTTACAAACCTTGAACTTGAAGACTTCTGTTATGCTAAACACACTCAAAATTAGGATATTGTGACACAAAATGTGCCCATGATATTTGGGCATTATAAAGATAGTTTTACTGTCTTTCAGACTTCTGTAGAGTTGTAGGATATTACAGAACAAAATCTGTGCAGGGTGCTACTCAATGAAGGAAAATAAAACATCCTTGGTTCTGGTGAAAAAAAAAAAAAGTCTGATGGTGATATACAGAAAGGGATAGACACAAAATGGCAAAAGGCAGTAACAATTTTATAGGTGAATACAACTGAGACAGCATTATTAAACAAAGTCAGAGTGCTCAAAATATACTCTAATTTGTCATTATTGAGGCAGAAGACAATCATGTCACCAAAAAATCAACCCAGTAACACTGCCAGAGATCCAACTGTAAGCTGACAGTCTTACTCCAGATATGTTTCTATAGTAGACAACACTTTCCATTCTTACTGAAATTAGTTCACTTCCTAAATCTTTTCCACCTGACAAAATTTACTGTGGCCTATAGATCATGGCTTCCAGTACCATCACTTCATGGTAAATAGATGTGGAAACAGTAACAGATTTTATTTTCTTGGGCTCCAAAATCATTGCAGACGGTGACTGCAGGCACAAAATTAAAAGACACTTGCTCCCTGGAAGGAAAGCTATGACGAACCTAGACAGCATATTAAAAAGGAGAGACATTACTTTTCCAACAAAGGTCTGAATAGTCAAACCTATGGTTTCTCCAGTAGTCATGTACAGATGTGAGAGCTGGACCATAAAGAAGGCTGAGCACTGAAGAATTGATGTTTTTGAACTGTGGAGCTGGAGAAGACTCTTGAGAGTCCCTTTGACTATAAAGAGATTAAACCAGTCAATCCTAAAGGAAATAGACCCTGAATATTCATTGGAAGGACTGATGCTGAAGCTGAAGCTCCAATCCTTTAGTCTCCTGATGGGAAGAGCCAACTTATCAGAAAAGACCCTGATGCTGGGAATGAACTGAAGGCAGGAGGAGAAGGGAGCAGCAGGGGATGAGATGGTTGGATGGCATCACTGACTCAATGGACATGAGTTTCAGCAAACTCCAGGAGACAGTGAAGGACAGGGAAGCCTGATGTGCTGCAGTTCATGGGGTCTCAAAGAGTCGGACATCACTTGGTGACTAAACAACATGTCTGAAGGCTCATGTTAAGTTACCAGGCAAATGAGATCTGATGGGACTGATATTTCATTTTAAATAGATGAAATAATGGTGAATACTTACAAATGCCTTTAGACACACACTTTAAAGCCAGCAGTGGCTTGACTGCTCCATTTAATAGGGGACAGCCTGGGGAATTCAGACAGAAGGACAGGCTCAGCTAACCAGGACGCACACGCAACTTAAGGCAACGCTTGTTAATAAAACAGTTCAACATAATTCTTTTTTTAAAAAGTTCAACATTCTAATCCTAATTGCAGTAACTCCTCATTAATTTGTAAGGAAGAAACCAAACAATCATTATGAAAGAAATAGCAGGCAGTAATGTACTCTAGTTCATAAGCAGTAACATAATGCCATTAGAATTACCTACTATGGAGAAAGGAAAGCAGAAAATAGTAAGTTGCAATTTCTTACTTATGACTTTCTATTAGATTCTGGATATATTTTCAGTTTTGAAATATAGAAAGTATACAAAATAGAACAAAGGTGAAAAAGATTTGAACCCTGGTAGCTCAGCTGGTAAAGAATCCGCCTGTAATGCAGGATTTCCCGGTTTGATTCCTGGGTCAGGAATATCCCCTGGAGATGGGACAGGCTACCCACTCCATATTCTTGGGCTTCCCTGATGGCTCAAGCAGTAAAGAATCCACCTGTAATGCAGGAGGCCTTGGCTCAATCCCTGGGTTGGGAAGATCCCCTGGAGGAAGGGATGGCAACCCACTCCAGTATACTTGCCTGGAGAATTCCCACGGACAGAGGAACCTGGTGGGCTGCAGTCCATGGGGGTTGCAAAGAGTCAGACACAACTGGGAGATTAAGTATAGTAGAGAGAAAAGAAAAAAAAAAAAAACACAATCTAAAATAAAATATGTTACCAGCAAAGTAGTGTGAAGAACCAGAAGGAAAGTTAAGAATAAAAAAAGCAATGGATTGATGGGATCTGGATCTGAATTCCCATTTTGGAATCATGAACGAATCATCCTTACCCCTCTGGGGCTCAGCTTCTTCCAGGTACACCTGATGATCTCTTAGATCCTTTTCAGGTCAAATAACCTGGGAACATTGCCATTTCACAAAGAACAGCTTAAATAGAAAGATAATTTTACTTTGTGCTTGGAACTGGAATATATGTCCTTTTGTATCTAAATACTTATTCAGTTCTATCTTCTGACAACTTCTGAAGCAAAATATTTAATAGTAGTGATGTGGTAGCATTTAAAAGGGAGATGCAATGATAAAGTCACAGATGCTCTGAGGTGGGGTAGGGTTCACCCACATAGAAAGAACAGAAAGGAAAAGCAGAGACAAGGTCAAGGACTTAGGCCCCAGAATGCAGCCCAGAGCTGGCTACAAAGGATTCCTTTCATTCCTGATCCATGCCCTCAGGACAAGAGCTCAAAGCATCCCCAGCTGTGGCTGGAGAGGCTGCCCAAGTGATGCAAAATGAGGCAGGAGCTGTTGCCATGGTCAGAACCAAGCATAATGTGACTTATTCTCAAGTTGTGTGAATGGCTTAAAAGCAAAAAGAAACTAATATGTCTGGAAAGGTGATGATAAAGAGAATAATGGGCCCCGTTTTTAATACGTTCCTTTGGGTCTGATCTTATCAGCCTCAGGCCAGTCCTGTGTATCTTACCAGTCCAGCTTAGTACCCATCTCAGGGCTCCATTCCTTGCTGGTCTAGGAGCTTACACTTTGCATCCATCTTTGGCTTCTTCTTCCCTAACATGACCTTCATAAACCCCCTAGAGTGTCTGGACTGCAAGAACCAAGGATGCTTAATGGTGAAAAGTGTGTACAGCTGTCCCTGGTACCTGCAAGGGATGGGTTCAAAGACCAAAATCTGTGAACTGTTGAGTCCCACAGGCAGCCCTTTGTATCTGAGGTTCTGTATCTGTTCACTCAACCAACAGATGTGTAGTACTGTAACATTTATGAAAAAATCCATGTGTAAGCGGATGTATGCAGTTCAATTCCATGTTGTTCAAGGGTCAACAGGACATGGAAATTTAGCTGTATAAGGAGAGCTCTTTATAAGCAAGGTACTAAAATATGGAAAAAGGTTCAGAAACAGGCAAATCAAAGGTTGCATTTGGATATGGATGATTTATATTTAAAGTGTCAGAGAACAAGACAGTGTGGAGTGTTAGTCTGGAGACCAAAAATAAGAGAGCTGATGTTTTATTAAAGAAACCCAAAGAACCTCTTAAAGATTTCTTGGAAGCCTCAAGAATAAAAGAAGCAATGCCTTATAAGAGCTAGAAGCAGAAAATAACAAGGGCAGAAAACCCTCAGATGAAAAGTTAACAGGAACAGATAGAAACACAACTTGCCACAACAGAGACAAATAATTGCAAGGAAATAATAAAACATAACAGGTAAGACAAAATTCACATTGGAGTAAGCAACTGACATTAACACAGGCAATAGGAATACATGGAGGCTTCCCAGGTGGTGTTAGTGGTAAAGAACCTGCCTGCCAATGTAGATGTAAGAGAGACGTAGGTTTGAACCCTGAGTCAGGAAGATCCCCTGGAAGAGAGCATGGCAACCCACCCAGTATTCTTGCCTGGAGAATTCCATGGACAGAGGAGCCTGGCAGGCTACAATCCATAGCGTCGCAAAGAGTCAGACACAACTGAAGTGACTTAGCATGCACATAAGCAGGAATAGATGCAATAATCAAAGACATACTTGAGAAAATCTTGCACTTAAAGAAAAGTAAAATTAATTTTTAAAATGTCTTTTAGATATCTCCTAGAAAAATCTTTGAAACAAAAAGGTGAGGAAATATCCTAAAATGATTCAGTGAAAAACAAAAACCAAACTAGTTAGCTACTGTGGGAAATTTAAAGAGTGCTCACAACTATCCCCTCCTCCCTTTATCTGTGTCTTTGCAATGCATTTTGCAGTTCCTCCCACTGAGAGGTGGAGTCTGTTTCTCCATTTCTTGAATCTGGGTTGGTTCTGTGACTTTGGTTCTGGTTTTTGCCAATAAATGTACCAAAAATAGCTGTGTACCCGTTCCAAGCTTTTTGGAAATCCTACCATTTGAACAAGCCATCTAGCCTCCTGAAGAAGAGAGAACTCAGTTGCCCCAGCTTAGGTCATCAGGATTCAGCCAGCCTGTCATTGCCTAAAATGCAAGAAATCTTGACTAAGATCAGCAGAAACATCTCCCTACCCCATAGCTGACAGCAAAGACATTAGACACTGCAGTCAGGATCAAAAACCCATAGAAAGACTGCCCAAAGACTAACTTACAATGATAAAGGATAAGTGTAAGACACTGAGTTTCATAATTTTTTGTTACTAACTAATTAGTTACTAACTAATTTACTAATTAGCTAACTAATTTACCTAAATAAGAACAAAAATATTGTAACATGCATACACATGTACCCACATATGCATACATATAAGTATATGAAAAATATTGAAATATTTGAAATGCCTTTGAAGGAAATAAGCAAAACTCAACACACCAACAGACAATTGGGCAAAGAACTTCTTTAGACAATTTACAGAAAAAAATGCAAATGGATAGTAAATATCATAGTCAGTCCACACAACTCCATAGATGAAAGAAACAAAAATTAAACCCCCCAAAAATGCCATTTTTCCATGCTAAATTGACAATAAAATTTAAAGCCCACAGGCTAAATGTTGAGTGTGGCATGGGAAGGCAACCACTCGAACACATTCTTGGTGAGAAGGTAAAAATAACAAGCCATTCCTATGACTAGTCTCATATTTTGAGTCTGAAAAAGGCTCATGCTTATGTTACATTTCTATACATGTAATATTTCACAATGAAACAGCAAACAAATAAATTGGCACTGAAAAAAAATCATGATCTTTCACTTATTAATTCTATACTTGGACATTATCTTAATAAAACAGATATAAATATGGACAAATTCTGATAATCAGATCAGATCAGATCAGTTGCTCAGTCATGTCCGACTCTTTGAGACCCCATGAATCGCAGCACGCCAGGCCTCCCTGTCCATCACCAACTCCCGGAGTTCACTCAGACTCACGTCCATCGAGTCAGTGATGCCATCCAGCCATCTCATCCTCTGTCGTCCCCTTCTCCTCCTGCCCCCAATCCCTCCCAGCATCAGAGTCTTTTCCAATGAGTCAACTCTTCGCATGAGGTGGCCAAAGTACTGGAGTTTCAGCTTTAGCATCATTCCTTCCAAAGAAATCCCAAGGCTGATCTCCTTCAGAATGGACTGGTTGGATCTCCTTGCAGTCCAAGGGACTCTAAAGAGTCTTCTCCAACACCACAGTTCAAAAGCATCAATTCTTCGGCGCTCAGCCTTCTTCACAGTCCAACTCTCACATCCATACATGACCACAGGAAAAACCATAGCCTTGACTAGATGTACCTTTGTTGGCAAAGTAATGTCTCTACTTTTGAATATGCTATCTAGGTTGGTCATAACTTTCCTTCCAAGGAGTAAGCATCTTTTAATTTCATGGCTGCAGTCACCAACTGTAGTGATTTTGAAGCCCAGAAAAATAAAGTCTGACACTGTTTCCACTGTTTCCCCATCTACTTCCCATGAAGTGGTGGGACCGGATGCCATGATCTTCATTTTCTGAATGTTGAGCTTTAAGCCAACTTTTTCACTCTCCACTTTCACTTTCATCAAGAGGCTTTTGAGTTCCTCTTCACTTTCTGCCATAAGGGTGGTATCATCTGCATATCTGAGGTTATTGATATTTCTCCCGGCAATCTTGATTCCAATTTGTGTTTCTTCCAGTCCAGCGTTTCTCATGATGTACTCTGCATATAAGTTAAATAAACAGGGTGACAGTATACAGCCTTGACGATCTCCTTTTCCTATTTGGAACCAGTCTGTTGTTCCATGTCCAGTTCTAACTGTTGTTTCCTGACCTGCATATGAATTTCTCAAGAGGCAGGTCAGGTGGTCTGGTATTCCTATCTCTTTCAGAATTTTCCACAGTTTATTGTGATCCACACAGTCAAAGGCTTTGGCATAGTCAATAAAGCAGAAATAGATGTTTTTCTGGAACTCCCTTGCTTTTTCTGTGATCCAGCGGATGTTGGCAATTTGATCTCTGGTTCCTCTGCCTTTTCTAAAACCAGCTTGAACATCAGGAACTTCACAATTCACATACTGCTGAAGCCTGGCTTGGAGAATTTTGAGCATTACTTTACTAGCGTGTAAGATGAGTGCAACTGTGCGGTAGTTTGAGCATTCTTTGGCATTGCCTTTCTTTGGGATTGGAATGAAAACTGACCTTTTCCAGTCCTGTGGCCACTGCTGAGTTTTCCAAATTTGCTGGCAGACTGAGTGCAGCACTTTCACAGCATCATCTTTCAGGATTTGGAATAGCTCAACTGGAATTCCATCACCTCCACTAGCTTTGTTCGTAGTGATGCTTTCTAAGGCCCACTTGACTTCACATTCCAGGATGTCTGGCTCTAGGTGAGTGTCACACCATCGTGATTATCTGGGTCGTGAAAATCATTTTTGTACAGTTCTTCTGTGTATTCTTGCCATCTCTTCTTAATATCTTCTGCTTCTGTTAGGTCCATACCATTTTTGTCCTTTATTGAGCTCATCTTGGAATGCAAAAGTAAGAAGTCAAGAAACACCTGGAGTAACAGGCAAATTTGGCCTTGGAATATGGGATGAAGCAGGGCAAAGACTAATAGAGTTTTGCCAAGAAAATGCACTGGGCATAACAAACACCCTCTTCCAACAACACAAGAGAAGACTCTATACATGGACATCACCAGATGGTCAACACCAAAATCAGATTGATTATATTCTTTGCAGCCAAAGATGGAGAAGCTCTATACAGTCAGCAAAAACAAGACCAGGAGCTGACTGTGGCTCAGATCATGAACTCCTCATTGCCAAATTCAGACTGAAATTGAAGAAAGTAGGGAAAACCACTAGACCATTCAGGTATGACCTAAATCAAATCCCTTATGATTATACAGTGGAAGTGAGAAATAGATTTAAGGGCCTAGATCTGATAGATAGAGTGCCTGATGAACTATGGAATGAAGTTCGTGACATTGTACAGGAGACAAGGATCAAGATCATTCCCACTGAAAAGAAATGCAAAAAAGCAAAATGGCTGTCTGGGGAGGCCTTACAAATAGCTGTGAAAAGAAGAGAAGTGAAAAGCAAAGGAGAAAAGGAAAGATATAAACATCTGAATGCAGAGTTCCAAAGAATAGCAAGAAGAGATAAGAAAGCCTTCTTCAGCAATTAATGCAAAGAAATAGAGGAAAACAACAGAATAGGAAAGACTAGGGATCTCTTCAAGAAAATCTGATAATACAAGAGGTTTAATAATATGGAAGTGACTAAAATTTGGTATAGCCTTATTTAAAATTATGTAGCCATTACAGAAACCATAAATAAAGAATATTTACCAAAATGAAATAACATAGCAATACAAAGAGAAAAACAATGCTCAATTTTAGATATTTCAGCATGACTAAAATTTAATAAAAGTAGGTGTGTATATAAAGACCAGAAGGAAACACAAAGCATACTAAGTAATCATTGTGCTTGCAGGAGTACACTTGTGTAACATTACACACATACACAGTTTTCAAAAGCCCTACTGTAAGCATACATCGATGTTATAAATACAATCAGTAAATTCACTTTTTAAGGAATAAGTTATGTAGCAACCTTAGTGTCGATCAATAAATGAATGGATAAAGAGATGGGGTGAGAGGAGGGAGAATTAGAAGAAGACAGTCAAAAGATACAAACTTCCAGTCATAAGATAAGTACTAGAGATATGATGTATTAATACAACATGATAAATATAATTAACATGGCTGCATGTTATGTAGGAAAGTTGTTAAGCCTAAGAGTTCCTATCACAAGGTGAAAATATTTTTTCTATTTTTCAAATTTTATATCGATGTGAGATGACAGATGCTCACTAGCCTCTCTGCAGTCATCAGTTCACGATGTATGTAAGTCAAATCATGATGCTCTACACCTTAAACTCCTACAATGCTGTATGTCAAATATATTTCAGTAAAACTGGAAGAAAAAACAATTAGTATAGTTTTGGATGAATTTTTGAAGCCAATTCCTGGCTCAGTACATTTTATAATCTTTCTATTGGTCACTACACAGTGGTGCAATGTATAAACATAATAGCTTTGGATCTTTTACCAAACCAGAAGACTTTATGAATTCAGAATGACATTGTTACACGCTGAAGTGATCAGAAATAAATAGGATGAGATCCAAAAGAGATGTCTGCTGGGTCATTTACAGAACATGCATATTGTATCTCATCCTCTGTAAATACATGCATTAATTACACTAGGCAATACAGAGAGGGCGTGCAGGTGTGTCTAAAATGGATCTAGGGGTTAGTGGACCAGGAACTGAATGAACATGAATTAAAAAACTGTGTATAAAATCAAGTACATTATGGAAATCTACATTGACTAATAAAAACATGAGATGAATTCCTTCCCATTCCATTGGCCATGTTCAGTCTTTAATGAATATCACCTATAGTTTTTGATCCAAAGTTTAAAAAGAAAGGCTTAAAGGAAAACATCATAGGTCACAGTACCTTTTCAGAAACAAGATCACATAGCCCAAAGAGGACACTATTGAAAAGTTTAGAAGTCTTAGGGTACATGAAAAGTAACTGAGGTCTCCATGTCTACCGAAGGAAATGCCTCCAAGACAGTATGAGTCAGTAATGTGACCTTCATGCCAGCTCCTTCTCTTCTGCCACTGCTTCCAATGACACATTGTTACAGCCACATTTTTATTTAGAACATGTCCCTTAGTGAAAAGATGTGGGGAAAGATGTCAAAGACAAGAAGAAGGAATGAAAGTGAGGAGGGAAGGGCAGAGAGAGAGGTATGCGGTGGGGGAAGGTAAGGGAAAAAGGAGAGAAAGAGGAGGAACAAACTTAGAAAGATCTTCAGTAGGAAGACAGGTGTCCCTCTACAAAGACACAGAAAAGGTAGACCTGCGTTTGAATCCTTGCCAGTCCTGTCTCTTAGTATGCCTCAGTTTCTCATCTATAAATTAAGGAGTAAATGTAATCTGATATTCAAAAATTCAGGGAGAAAGTGATAGCAATTAAACAAAGAGACACTATATTTGTATAAATGCTGTAGAAAAAAGGAAAAACAAGCAAGATAGATAAATATTTATATACATACATATGTACATACAACAGGTAAGCAATACAAGAAAATATTAGAAAGAAAAGATTCAAAGCAGACTGAAAGTGCACATCGGATGCCAAGGGGAAAAACTGCTAAGTAACAACCAACATGAAGCTGCTGCTGCTGCTGCTAAGTCGCTTCAGTCGTGTCCCACTCTGTGCGACCCCATAGACAGCAGCCCACCAGGCTCCCCCATCCCTGGGATTCTCCAGGCAAGAGCACTGGAGTGGGTTGCCACTTCCTTCTCCAATGCATGAAAGTGAAAAGTGAAAGTGAAGTCGCTCAGTCGTGTCCGACTCTTAGCGACCCCATGGACTGCAGCCCACCAGGCTCCTCCATCCATGGGATATTCCAGGCAAGAGTACTGGTGGACTTCAAATAATAAAGAAAATTCCTTGGGCATTCAGATAAGATAAAGAGATGACTTTATCTTGAAGGAAAAGATGTGAGCTAACCTTGGTTTCTCCCCCAGAAACATTCAATACTAAGACATGGTAGAAGACCTCAGGCAACAAGTCCTTAGGCAAGGTAAACCAAGAGATGATGAGAAAACAAAAAAAAAACCTTCAGCAAAATGCCTAGTACTGAGCACTGGCTGCATTTAATGAAGGAATGAGGATTAAAGCCACCATGGGAACTGTGGCTATAGAACAGAACAAAAATGGTGTAGAAATGAGGTAGCCCACAAAACTCGGGGCACGCAGAAAGAGAAGCCGAGAAGCATGGAATGCACTGGTTGACTCATCTTTTATTGCCAGGGTAAAAACATAAAATTCAAATCTGGTAAAGGAAAGGAAATTTAAGTGAAGTAAAAATATAAAAGGAAATAGAATAACTAAAAATATATAGTATAATCAACTAAAACTAGATGGTAGAAGGAAGGAATGGAATGTAGAAATAAGTAGAATTATACTCATTTCTTCATGAGTCTTAGGAGGCATAGATAGAAACTGGTTAACAGATTATAATTAACTATGAAGCTATTGTTGTAAAGGTTATCACTAAAACAGTTATGGCATGATGGGCAAGAACTTTCCAAATAACAGGAGAAAAACATACAATTAAACTGAGACCATATAATAAAAAGTGAAGTAATAAAGCAAAGAATAGCATAAAGTATATTTATAGAATTAAGGCTGAACACATCTATTATAAAGAAACATATGTGCATTATATTCCAAAATCAAAACAAAAAGACCCCAACCTGGTTCTCAAAGGAAAAAAATAAATTGTATGCTCTATGTCAGAAACACCTAAAATAAAATGACTCAGAAAATTTGAAAATAAAAGTTTGGGTAAAGGCATGCCAGGCAAGTACCAACAAAAAATCAGAAATCTTAATCTTAGTATCAGGCACATTGAATTCAAAACAAAGAGTACCCAATAAGAAGTTTTGGTTTAGATGCTAAGTCATGTCCGACTCTCGCGACCCCATGGACTGTAGCCTGTCAGGCTCCTCTGTCCATGGGATTCTCCAGGCAAGAATACTGGAGTGGGTTGCCATTTGCTTCTCCAGAGGATCTTCCTGACCTAGGGATCAAACCCAGGTCTCCTGCATTGGAGGCAGTTTCTTTACCAACTTAGCTACAAGGGAAAAGGCTACTTTAAACCTGCAAAGAGTATAATCCACAGTAAGCATTTATAGATGTGCCAGCATCATTTATATAACAAAAATTATCTGAAGCACAGAAGTATAAGAAATACAGGTGACAATTTATTCCTGCTGAAGAATGATCACATGAACAAGAAATAAGAAGACACAAAACTGTTCTAATTGATATATAAATGGAATTCCATATCTTAGAACAGAGAATACAGCTTCTTTACAAATACTCTATTTTGAGTATTTATTAGGTCAAAAATAAAGCCTCAATCAATTACAAAAGTTAACATGAGATAAAAATAACTTATATTCACAGTAAAATAATAATCTATAACAAAACCAGAAGATCAACCATCTGAAAATTTTTTTTAATTTTTAAAATTAAAAAAATTTTTCAGATCCTACCATCTGAAACATTTTTAATTCTCTAAGATAAACTTTGTGTCAAAAATGAAATAAAAATCAAGAATACAGAATATGCAGAATATAATAAAATGGCCAAGAATACAGAATATGCAGAATATAATAAAATGGCCAAGAATACAGAATATGCAGAATATAATAAAACGGCCAAGAATACAGAATATGCAGAATATAATAAAACAGAATGCTCTCTATTGAAATGTTTGGGATGTGCTCAAAGGAAAATTCACGGTCTAAACTACTTTTATATATATATATATAAATATACTTATATAAATATACATATATATATATATGAAGTCTTCTTTTTAAGTTAAGAACTCTAAGGCCAATAAATAAGATAAACTTTTGACTAACCAAAATAAAGAAAAAGAAACAGTAGTGAGACTATAGAAATAACCACAAATTGTTCATAGAATATGGGCATCATAAAAACTACTTGGCTGAAAAATATTATAATAAATGTAACATCCTAAATGAATGGATGATTTTTGTACTTTACCAATTACTGCAAATGAAACTGTAGTACATTTTTAAAAGAATAAACCCTCCCAAAATGCACCAGATTTAATCAATTTCACACTTGTGAATTCTACAAATCCTTAAAGGATCAGATTTCACAGCTACTTACAATGCACATGGAAAAGGAAGAGAAGTTTTTGACTCTTTCGACAAAACCAGCATAAAATCAACACCAACATCTGCAGATGGCACACCCACAGGAAACAAAACTACAGACAAATTTCACTTATGTTCTCAATGCAAAAGTCCTAAATTAATGTAAGCCAAATTATGCAGCTCACTGGGGGTCACAAGAGGCGTTCAATGACTGTTCAATATTAGGGGCTTCCCCGGCAGTCCAGGGTTAGGACTCTGCACTTCCACGGCAGGGAGAATGGGTTTGATCCCTGGCTGGGGAACTAAGATGCTGCAGGTCACATGGCATGGCCAAAATAGTAAATAAATAAAAACTAGGACCTGCAGTATAGCACAGGCAACTCTACTCCATACTCTACAATGACCTATAAGGGAAAAGAATCTAAAAATAGTGTTTATATGTATAATTGACTCATTTTGTTGTATACCTGAAACTAATATAACATTGTAAATCAACTATACACGCATGTGCAGTCACTCAGTCGTGTCCAACTCTTTGTAACCCCTGTAGCCCGCCAGGCTCCTCTGTCCCTGGGATTTTCCAGGCAAGACATACTGGAGTGGGTTGCCATTTCTTATTCCAGGGGCTCATCCAAACCCAGGCATTGAATCCGTGTCTGCTGCCTTGGCAGGCAGATTCTTTATCACTAAGCTATCTGGGAAGCCCATCATTCAACTATAATCCAATAAAATTTTGGACTGTTCAACATTAGAGAATAATATTGACATAACTTTTCATTGTAATAATAAATAAAAAGAGAAATGTTATGTTTTTCATTAAAAATTAATTGGACAAAATTTGATAAAATTTAAAATTTATTCACTTGATTTTTTAAAAAAATAAAATAGAAGAACATGTGACTTCAGTAACATCATAATAACAACTAATATTTATAAAGTGTTTACTATGTGGTGTTTAAGGTGGATGTGTACTTATTCAGGCTCTTTCTTTTTTCTTTTCTGAAAGTAAGGCAAGGGCAATGGGAACAGAGGAAGCAGGGAGGCAGGGCCCAGCAGGTAGGACCCTTGATTTGTTCTGAAAGTTGCAGGAATCATCTGGTTGCCAAACCAGAAGAAGACACATCTAAAGCCTACCTCCGAGAGTCCGCTGGACCCTCTAGACAGGGACTGTGCAGCAAGTGCTCTGCTTTACCCAACAGCCGATGCATATCTCATCAGATGGCAGACACGCTCGTGGAACATGCAAGTATTTATTGAGTGCCTGCAGGCTGCCGGATATGGTTCTAGGTGCTGGAGATTTACCAGGAGAATAAACTGTCTTCATCTGTCTCGTATTCTGGTCCTAAATCTAAATACATGAAGCACTTAGTAGTAAGAATCCTCTTTATTATTAGCAAACACTCCCCAAACCTCAGGCACTGGATTAAATGAATACAAAACCGTGGTCCTTCTCAAGGTGCCCATGGGTTGTGCAGGCTAAGTGTCACCAGGAACCATGACTACCCTGTCATATCCTATTGGCAAAATAAAAGAAATGGGTGTCTTTGGAAATTCAGAAACAGAAATAGGAAAGAAACACACCCATCAGAAGTTAAACAGTGGCTTAGGACACCCTCATCTGCACAGCAGGATCACTTTAATAGTTTGAAGGAAAAGGACATTTTTTAAAAACCAGTAAAATTTTCCTTTCATTCATCTTGAAAATGTGGATTGAGGCTCAAGAGCCAAGAAGCACATGAGAACAATATACTGTGATCCTGAGCAAGTAAGAGTGGTGTTGCCTACAAACCCTCTGCCTTGTCAAGGGTACTTTCCAGGATCTGGGCACTTTATGGTCATTACCTCGCAGTACAGGAAGCCCCTCAAGGCCCTCCGCTATCAGGATGTTGCTGGATTTTTAAGAGACTTCTTTCCCTTTTTCCTGGCAAATCACTTTTAACACAGAGATTTTTAAAAGGCAAGTCAGAGCCTCCCCGTGGTTTCCACATGAGTCACTGCCAGAAATTTAGGAGCCCAGTCTTGTGACCATTTTTCAAAGGAAAAAACAGCAGATTCTGTCTTATTCACAGAGGATCAACTCAGGCCAACATGACTAAAACCCTCACTGAAGAGCTGGCATTGCGGTTTCCAAAACCGAAACAGTTCCCGACAAGTAGTTAAAATGAAGGGGAAGCTATTAAATGGTGTTCTGTTTGACAAAGACAAGTCATTTCTGAGGTGAGATGTTTAAGAGGCAACAGCATCCAAGTACTTGACAACCAGAACACAGTCCTCCGGGCGGACCTGGTACCTTCATCATCTCTTCTGCTCACACTCACTTTCCTCGTTAAAATAACAACAGGAAGAGTAATTCCGCTCCAGGACCACTGGGACAGACTTCAAATATTCCTCTTCTGAGTCCAATAGTGTCTTCTGCCAAGTGGATGGCTCTTAAGGCAACCAGATTAAAAATATATATACCCTAGAGGAAGTACCGTAAAACGCAGCCTGGCTTTGCCCTGAGGATTCAAACTACCGGCAAGTTCCGGAAGCCGCCGTTTTGGTGGCGCACAGGGTGCTGTGCCCTCTGGTGGACCAGGCGGAGGTCATCACACCACAGCTTCCATTACCCCTGCCTTCCTCTCCTCTTAGTCCGCTCAGAGGGAAAGCCCTGTTTATACTCTGTGTATTTTACCTTCTTTCAAAAATACTTAAAAATGCTCATTTAAAAAAATTTTTTTTAATTTTAATATTGGGGCATCATTACTTCACAATGTTGTGTTAGTTTCTGCTGTACAACAACATGAATCGCCTCCCTCCTGCTCCACCATTCCACCGCTCCCTGTGCTATACAGCGGCTTGCCACTAGCCGGCTATTCTACACACGGTAGTATATATATCAACGCTACCTTCCCAATTTGTCCCCCTCTCCCATTCCACTCCCATTCCCCTACCATGTCTGTCCTAACAGAACACCAAATATCATGTATATTAACACATATATGATGGAATCTAGAAAAATGCTACAGATGAACCTATTTGCAGGACAGGCATAGGGATGCAGGCATATCACCTTCTAATGTATAAACACAAATCGTATCAGACCTTAAAAGAGACAAACCCCCCTAAGCCCATATCTCCTCCCTCTGCTTTCTCTTTTTCTCAGTTTCACCTGTCCTTGGCTCAGCACTCTATTTGAAGCTCTTCTAGCTGATAGCTTTGTTCCATCCCGATTTCTGGGGCTTCCCAGGTGGGTGGCTCAGACTGGGGAAGAATCTGCCTGCCAAGTAGGAGACCCGGGTTCGATTCCTGGGTTGGAAAGAGCCGCTGGAGAAAGAAATGGTAACCCACTCAGGTATCCTTGCCTGGGAAATTCCATGGACAGAGGAGCCTGAGTCACAAAAGAATGGGACACAATGTAGCGACTCAACAGCAGCAGCATCCTATTTCTAAGGCAGCACAGGGAGGTGGGGAGTAAGAGAGTGCTGTGAACGTGCTGGAGCTGGGGAGGTAGACAGGGGGCTGGCGAGGACAGTTGATGGGACACACTGCTCCTCTTGTGGAGTCATTCCCTGTCCCTCTAAGACCCTGATGCCAGGTCTCCTGGGCCCCCCTGGCCAGTCTGCTCCTCCTCACTGACTCCCCAGAGTGGGTCACTGTGCCACTGAATGTGGACCTTCTCCCTTTCTGAGGTGAGCCTGTCTTGGAGCTAACCTGAACATCACTCAACAAGAATGTGTTCAAGAAAAAGAACTGTCCTAAGTAAGAGCCAAGCCTCAATAAATGTTGCAAGAAAAAGGGGATTTTTTCCTCTAACCCTAATCCACCCTTTTTACCAAAACCAGGGTGACTAGGGCAAGGTCAGAGAGAGGGAGGCAGGCATTGCAGAGAATCTTGCCTGAGTCTAGTGGAGTGTGGGCACTGAGTAGAAGGTGTAGTCATAATCAAGCCTGAGTCTGGGTGTCTGTGTGTGTGAGTGTGCATGTGCGTGTATGTGTGTGTGTTAGTCGCTCAGTCGTGTATGACTCTTTGCGACCCCATGAACTGTAGCCTGCCAGGTTCCTCTGGGTGACACCTCCCAAAACAGAAACTTTCCCTAGACATCCTGATAGTAAAATCTCCTCCAACAGTGACAGGACTTCAGAATTTTCTGATTTAAATAGACTGCAGTGGACTCCAGTGTAGAGAGCAGCTGTATGGAGACCCAGGTGTACAACTCACTCTCATTCAGTCAAGGTTACTCACTTATGTTCACTGAAGCCAATCAACTGAAATTAATAGAAATTCCTGCTTATCTCTGAGCAGGTGAGCCAGAATAAGTTGGTTAACCTCCCCAAGCCTCGAAAGACCCATCTGTAAAATGGGACTGAGAAAAAAATTAACATCATATATTTTCATATGGGATTATTCAGTGAATGAATGTGAAAGCACTTTATGCAAGGAAAAACAAGAAGAAAATGTTAATTTACTGTTTCTCAGAGAAACTCAGAATTAACACTGTAAAAATGAGTTTAGTAAAGAAAAAAGTCAAGAATGTGTTCTTGAAAGAAAGATAGCACTAAGTCGTGTCTGACTCTTGGGATCCCGTGAACTGTAGCCTGCCAGGCTCTTCTGTCCATGGGATTCTCCAGGCAAGAATACTGGAATAGGTTGTCATTTCTTTCTCTAGAGGAACTTTCTGACCCAGGAATTGAACCCAGGTCTTACCCGCGTTGCAAGCAAATGCTTTACCGACTACAAGGGAAGCCCATAGCTGCATTCTTGAATACTCTTTAAATATTCACTGAGATGACTTGTGCCCTCTAAAATAAAACTTATCAAGTTGCTCCGAGTTGCCTAGACCATATATGCTCTCCCAGTGCGGTATCATCTCCATCACCTGCCATCATCAGCAGGTCCTCTCGGCCCTCTCCATAATGGAACACTTCCTAACAGCATCACTTACAGTCCTATTCTCTCTCTTTGTTCTCCAGCACTATTAAACATGTGCTCACTGACCTTCTCCTCTCTATCCCCTAACCTTACTTGTTTTTCCAGCAGCCCATATGATTGATTTAGGGGTTTTCACTTTTAGTTAAAGCATGCAGCCCACTGATTCTTAATCAAAGCAACATATTGCAATCTGTTTATCAAGCCCACAGAGGAATGCTCAAATATGAGTCATGTGGCTCCACATCCCTTGAAATTATATATAATTTAATAACAAAGTGAGAAATTCACAGTGCCAAAGTAAGTATATCACCATACACTGCCAAAATCTGTAATTAAAAAACAATTTTCAGTTTGTTATCTGAATTTTTAGGCTATTAGGCAAACATTTAAATTAAGTGGAAACAGGAGGATAGCTGACTAAAATTTTCAATCTTAATCTGGATTTTAAATGCCATGTACACACAACAGAAAGAAAAAAGGGCAAAGTTAAGAATGATAGCTGACAGAAATGACAAAAGAGAATACATGGAGCTTACAGGCAAATCACAAGAGAAAATTCCACCCCAGCGTTCACAACAGCACTATTTACAATAGCCAGGCATGGAAGCAACCTAGGTGTCCATCCACAGAGGAATGAATAAAGAAGATGTGGTATAAACACAATGGAATACTTGGCCATAAAAAGAATGAAATAATGTCATTTGCAGCAACACGGATGGACCTAGAGATTATTATACTAAATGAAGTCAGACAAAGAAAGACAAATATTATATGATATTGCTTATATGTGGAATCTTTTTAAAAATTATATGAATGAACTTATTTAAAAAACAGAAATAGACTCACAGACATAGAAAATAAGCATATGGTTACCAGAGAAAGAAAGAGGAGAGGGATGAATTAGGTGTTTGGAATGAAAATATATACGTTATTATATATAAAGTAGATAATCAACGGGGACTTGCTGTGTACCACAGGCAGCTAAACTCAGTGTCTTTTAATAACCTATAATGGAAAAGAATCTAAACAAAACTACGTTAAGCCCTCAGTTGTGTCCAACTCTTTGTGACCCCATGGACTGTAGCCCACCAGGCTCCTCTGTCCATGGGATTCTCCAGGCAAGAATACTGGAGTGGGTTGCCATTTCTTTTTCCAGGTATACATATGTATAACTAAGTCTCTTTGCTATACACCTGAAACTAACATTGTAAATCAACTGTATTTCAGTAATGTTTTTTTAAAAACTTCCCATTAGATAAGGATAAGAATTGGGACTCACTTCAACAGTTTAGGGTAATAGAAAAGAGTTCAACACATTTGTTTAATAAAGTCAAAGATCTACCCTTTGAATACTGGACATGTTAGTCTCTCAGTCTCATCTGACTCTTTTGTGATCTCATGGACTATAGCCCGCCAGGTTCCTCTGTCCATGGAATTCTTCAGACAAGAATATTGGAGTGGGTGGCCATTCCCTTCTCCAGGGGATCTTCCTGACCCAGGGATCAAACATGAGTCTCCTGCATTGCAGGCAGATTCTTTACCATCTGAAACACCAAGGAAGCCCGTACTTTACTAACTTGTTTTCAAAAGAGTAAATTATGAAATTATGGGAGGAAGTGGGAAGAGGAACATTACAGTAGAGAAACCTGATAAATGTTATCTCAAACTGTGTGATCTAGGTTAACATCAGTGGTTACAATTCCTAGTGGTAGCAGGCATCCTTAATACAATGTGTTAAGAATGACACTTCACCTCTCCCTGAAAACCATAATCATAATCCCAGTCTACCTAAGAGAGAAAAACATCAGCAAACCCACACTGAGGAACATTCTAGAAGACACCTGACCAATTCTCCTCAAATCTGTCAAGGTCATCAAAAACAAAGAAAGTTTCAGAAATGTCACAGCCCGGAGGCGCCTAAGGGAGACACGACAACTGAACATCATGTGCTGCCCTGGAGAGGATTCTGAGCCAGACAAAATTTATTGGGGGTGGGGAGAATAGCAAAATTTTAATGAAGCTTGGTCAATCATAATGTGCCAGTATTTCTTCCTTAGCTGTGACAAGTGCACCATCAGATCCGATCAGATCAGTCACTCAGTCATGACCGACCCTTTGCGACCCCATGGATTGCAGCACGCCAGGCCTCCCTGTCCATCACCAACTCCCGGAGTTCACTCAGACTCACGTCCATCGAGTCAGTGATGCCATCCAGACATCTCATCCTCTGCCGTCCCCTTCTCCTCTTGCCCCCAATCCCTCCCAGCATCAGAGTCTTTTCCAATGAGTCAACTCTTCTCATGAGGTGGCCAAAGTACTGGAGTTTCAGCTTTAGCATCATTCCTTCCAAGGAAATCCCAGGGCTGATCTCCTTCAGAATGGACTGGTTGGATCTCCTTGCAGTCCAAGGGACTCTCAAGAGTCTTCTCCAACACCACAGTTCAAAAGCATCAATTCTTCGGCACTCAGCCTTCTTCACAGTCAACTCTCACATCCATACATGACCACAGGAAAAACCATAGCCTTGACTAGACGAACCTTTGTTGGCAAAGTAATGTCTCTGCTTTTGAATACGCTATCTAGGTTGGTCATAACTTTCCTTCCAAGGAGTAAGCATCTTTTAATTTCATGGCTGCAGTCACCATCTGCAGTGATTTTGGAGCCCAGAAAAATAAAGTCTGACACTGTTTCCACTGTTTCCCCATCTATTTCCCATGAAGTGATGGGACCAGATGCCGTGATCTTCGTTTTCTGAATGTTGAGCTTTAAGCCAACTTTTTCACTCTCCACTTTCACTTTCATCAAGAGGCTTTTTAGTTCCTCTTCACTTTCTGCTATAAGGGTGGTGTCATCTGCATATCTGAGGTTATTTATATTTCTCCCGGCAATCTTGATTCCAGTTTGTGTTTCTTCCAGTCCAGCATTTCTCATGATGTACTCTGCATATAAGTTAAATAAACAGGGTGACAATATATAGCCTTAACGTACTCCCTTTCCTATTTGGAACCAGTCTGTTGTTCCATGTCCAGTTCTAACTGTTGCTTCCTGACCTGCATACAAATTTCTCAAGAGGCAGATCAGGTGGTCTGGTATTCCCATCTCTTTCAGAATTTTCCACAGTTTACTGTGATCCACACAGTCAAAGGCTTTGGCATAGTCAATAAAGCAGAAATAGATGTTTTTCTGGAACTCTCTCGCTTTTCCATGATCCAGCGGATATTGGCAATTTGATCTCTGGTTCCTCTGCCTTTTCTAAAACCAGCTTGAACATCAGGAAGTTCATGGTTCACATATTGCTGAAGCCTGGCTTGGAGAATTTTAAGCATAACCTTACTAGCGTGTGAGATGAGTGCAACTGTGTGGTAGTTTGAGCATTCTTTGGCATTGCCTTTCTTTGGGATTGGAATGAAAACTGACCTTTTCCAGTCCTGTGGCCACTGCTGAGTTTTCCAAATTTGCTGGCAGATTGAGTGCAGCACTTTCACAGCATCATCTTTCAGGACCTGGAACAGCTCAACTGGAATTCCATCACCTCCACTAGCTTTGTTCGTAGTGATGCTTTCTAAGGCCCACTTGACTTCACATTCCAGGATGTCTGGCTCTAGGTCAGTGATCACACCATCGTGATTATCTGGGTCGTGAAGATCTTTTTTGTACAGTTATTCTGTGTATTCTTGCCACCTCTTCTTAATATCTTCTGCCTCTGTTAGGTCCATACCATTTCTGTCCTTTATCGAGCCCATCTTTGCATGAAATGTTCCCTTAGTATCTCTGATTTTCTTGAAGAGATCTCTAGTCTTTCCCATTCTGTTGTTTTCCTCCATAGTAACTAATATGTTAATCATGAGGAAGACTGGATGTGGGTATACCAGTATGCTCTCTACTAGGTGATAGAGCTGGAGATGGTCAAGTAAGCAGATGCTGAGCTCATCTCCCACCATGAACATGTCAAAAATACAACCACATGAGGAGCGCCTCTTACTGAAGATGACCAGGAGGCTGGCGAAAGGCCTTTTCTACAAGCAAAGCAATAAAGAAAGATCCACAAAGAGTCTGGTAGGAAAGGAGGAGACACAGTCCTGTAGGGACCTGTACTCCTAGCAGGGGACACAGAAGAGGAGGTATCACACCCACACAAGATCAGTTCAGTTCAGTTGCTCAGTCATGTCCAACTCCTTGTGACCCCATGGACTGCAGCACGCCAGGCCTCCCTGTCCATCACCAACTCCCAGAGTTTACTCAAACTCATGTCCATTGAGTCGGCAATGCCATCCAACCATCTCATCCTCTGTTGTCCCCTTCCCCTCCTGCCTTCAATTTTTCCAGCCTCGGGATCTTTTCAAATGCTTCAGTTCTTCCCATCAGGTGGCCAAAGGATTGGAGTTTCAGCTTCAGCATCAGTCCTTCCAATGAATATTCAGAACTGATTTCCTTTAGGATGGACTGGTTGGATCTCCTTGCAGTCCAAGGGACTCTCAAGAGTCTTCTCCAACACCACAGTTCAAAATCATCAATTCTTAGGTGCTCAGCTTTCTTTATAGCCCAACTCTCACATCCATACATGACTACTGGGAAAAACCATAGCTTGGACTAGATGAACTTTTGTTGGCAAAATAATGTCTCTGCTTTTTAATATGCTGTCTAGGTTGGTCATAACTTTTCTTCCAAGGAGCAAGCATCTTTTAATTTCATGGCTGCGATCACCATCTGCAGTGATTTTGGAGCCCCCCCAAAATAAAATCTGTCACTGTTTCCATTGTTTCCCCATCTATTTGCCATGAAGTGATGGGACCAGATGCCACGATCTTAGTTTTCTGAATGTTGAGTTTTTAAGCCAACTTTTTCTCTCTCCTCTTTCATTTTCATCAATGCATTCATTTCCTGTTGGTAGGTTGCAGACAGCCTCTTCTATCCATGTAACCATCAAAACTGAGGTAAACATTCACATTTATTTCTAGCATTATTCACTCCCCACATAGCTAACTCACCCTCTGAGTTTCAGCTCA